>NC_139988.1:45630397-46230397 GCF_964263955.1 Coregonus lavaretus
CATAATTCATCAATAGAGACCAGATTGGGTTTGCTGTGATTCGGAGGATCCAATGGTTCTAGCAGTGCACAGGTATTTTTTTCTTCTCCACTAAAATGCTCATTTGCAAGGCCCCCAAGACGGCCAACCTAATGATGGACAAAAAGGTTTTTCCAGCAAATTTCATGGGGCATGATCCAAAGATAATAGGTTTTCAGCCCCAATGACAATCCAATTACCATGCCAATCAAAGCCGATGGCATTCTGTCTAATTGTCAAATTTCGCTGTCAGTTTAAAACAGTAACATGGTTTTAGTCCAATTAATCTTATTTTAAACAAGGGTCAAGCTATACTTGGCTTTTTTTTGTGACCAACTTTTTATTTATTACTTTTTGTAATTACTTTATTTTAAGAGGGGGGGTTACAGGTACAAAAACAATTAGATAAATGCATACAAAGATAGCCCCAACCCATTCCCCCACCTCAGTCCCCATCTGCCCTCATCCTCCCTCCCCACCCGGAAACCATGTTTCCCACCACTTCTCATCCAACCCACCAACTGAAGTTGCTAGTCAGTCCCCCTCCCACCCATCCATCCCCTGACTCTACTCTTATATTTCCCCCATCCCAGTACCACCCCTTCCCTATGGGCCTGAAAGCAAAAAAGTAACAGAAGTTAAATATAGATATAGATATAGATACAGATGTAGGATCTTAATTTGAGCCAGTTTGCTACAGCAGAAAAATTATCCTGCAGCAACAGAGAATGTGAGATATTACTTGAATTATAATTTATGGACATTTTTGTAGGGGTTGATTCATTTTTTGTTACAGAAAATCAAGTAAAACATTTTAAAATGGAAATTGGAAACTTTAGAAGCCTTTTAAAACCTTGAAAACATTTAAATGTTATATTTCATGCTGTGCATGAAAATTATCAGCAACAAAAGAGTGATCAAATTAAAATCCTACATCTGTAATTGGTTTGTATGTGTAGGGCTTTAGCTGAGATTGTTCTTCACAGAGTCAAATATATTTGTGCAGGCCTCAAGTGTTCCTTGACTAGCGCCATAGATTCTACCTGTCAATAATTCTAATGTTATAATAAGTGTAACTGTATCCACTGTTTAAATGGGAGAGAGTGAGGTGGTTGTCATCAAAAACAATTTTGCAGCAGTGCTGCCTGCTAGCAGTAATCTTCTCTGATTCATTGAGAGATTCAAGGGGCTATAATTGTTAAGAAACATAATACAGTAGATGCAACACATTCAATATTTAAATTCATGCACTTGTAAATTAATTCTGTAACTTTGCTCAAGAAGCATTTACAGTACATTCGGAATTTATTCAGACCCCTTGACTTTTTCCACATTTTGTTACGTTACAGCATTATTCTAAAATTGATTAAAAAAATACAAAAAATCCTCATCAACCTAACCACAATACCCCATAATGACAAAGCGAAAACAGTTTTTTATAAATTTTTGCAAATGTATAAAACATAAAAACAGAAATACCTTATTTACATAGGTTTTCAGAACCTTTGCTCTGAGACTCGAAATTGAACTCAGGTGCATCCTGTTTCCATTGACCATCCTTGAGATGTTTCCATTGATCATCAATTTATTGGACATGATTTGGAAAGGCACACACCTGTCTATATATAGTCCCACTGTTGACAGTGCATGTCAGCCAAAAACCAAGCCATGAGATCGAAGGAATTGGCCGTAAATGTGATATTTCAGTTTTTTATTTTTAATACATTTGCAAAAAAATCTAAAACCTTTTTTTGCTTTGCCATTATGGGGTATTGTGTGTAGATTGATGAGGGAAAAAAACGATTTAATCAATTTTAGAATAAGGCTGTAACGTAACAAAATGTGGAAAAAGTCAAGGGGTCTGTTTTCTTTCCGAATGCACTGTAACTGCAGGGCACTCCCACATTAGATGAAGAAATGTCTCTATCTGATTTAGGGGACACACTGAACAGTTGGGAGTTGGGGCCAATTTCAACGTAAAACGTTTCCTTGGTGTTAAATAAACAAACTTTAAATATATAAATTGATGGTTAGGATTACGAGATGCCAAGGTCATATTTTTCCATATTATGTTCCAGTTAAAGGGTTGTTCAGATTCAATTATATCTGTGGACCATACTTTTTTAATGGCTAGCTCAGAATATGAGCTTTCCAAAAGTTATTTAAATATTATAGAAATCAGTCCTTTCGGGAGCCCAGATAATATATTTATAAATCCCATCATTGGATGGTTAGGTAGTTGGGTTTCCCAAGGGACTCCATAGGCAGCATAGCTGACCTAAGTTGTACATATAGAAAAAGGAGTTGCCTGATTATATGTATCTATCTTTAAACTCTTGGATATTTCTCAAACCATTACTGTCCATGATACACTTACACTTCGCCATCAATCCAAGATGGCGAAGTAGTGCAGTCCTGTTATTGTCGTGTGTCTGTAAATAGCCTGTAAATACCTTGTTTTTTTTTATTTTTCGTACCTATTTCCCTATCAGACTTTTCATCCTTCTACAAAATATACTTTCCTGCAACCCGCCTCACTCAATGTGGAACGGATTCTATTATTGACTTACCTTTTATCTAGAATCTCCAGTGAAACTAGCTAGCCAGCTAGCCAGCTAACTAGCTACTTGCTATTAGCCTTAGCTAGCGTTGTTTCACCCGGAACATTGGATTTTTTTCTGCGGGATTAATTTTAATCACTGGACATTGATCACCGGATATTCGGCCAGTCTGCACAGCGCGTTATCGACCCAGAACATATCAGTTTTTCCGCTGGAATCACTGAATCACTGGACCTTTAACTCCGGATTCGTCGCTACCAGCTAGCTACAACAAAACGGACGCTGTGGTCTGGCTAATTATCCTGAGCTAGGCCCATCTCCCGGCTATCTACCTCTCTGTCAACCGGACGGGACCACCTAGTATTGACACGGAGCCCCGCCGATCCTACACGACTGGTCTGCCGACGAAATCGTCTGATGTGGTTACGACGTTAACCACGAAGATTCCATCCATCTGCTAGCCCTGGCCCGCTAGCACACGCTAGCCGTAGCCTCTTACTATTGCTTCACCACCGGACCTTATGATAACTCAGCTATACAGCTGATATCTGCTGGACTGTTCCTTTTTACGGTACTACATCCTGTTTATGTTTAGCCTCAGCCCAAACATGGTTAGTTTATTGTTGTTTCGGTTATTTCTAATTGTACTATATCACTGTAGACCCCCCAGCCTAGCTAAACCTGCCTTAGTTAGCTCCTTCGCACCTCCCCCTATACACGCGGAGACCGACTCAATTGATGACTCTAGCGATGCTATCTCTTTCATAGTTACCCAACGCTTAGGGTTACCTCCACTTTACTCATATCCTTCCATATCCTTGTCTGTACATAATGCCCTGAATCTTTTCTATAACACCCGGAAATCTGCCCCCTTTATTCTATGTACCCAACGCACTAGAAGACCAGTTCTTAAAGCCTTTAGCCGTATCCTTATTCTAGTCCTCCTCTGTTCCTCTGGTGATGTAGAGGCTAACCCAGGCCCTGCAGCCCTCAGTATCACTCCTACTCCCCAGGCGCTATCATTTGATGACTTCTGTAATCGCAAAAGTCTTGGTTTCTTGCACATAAATATCAGAAGTCTACTTCCTAAGTTTGAGTTATTCACTGCGTTAGCACACTCTGCCAACCCTGATGTTCTAGCAGTGTCTGAATCCTGGCTCAGGAAGGCCACCAAAAATTCTGAAATTTCCATCCCCAACTATAACATTTTCCGTCTAGATAGAACTGCCAAAGGGGGTGGAGTTGCAATCTACTGTAGAGATAGCCTGCAGAGCTCTATCATACTATCCAGGTCTGTGCCCAAACAGTTTGAGCTTCTACTTCTAAAAATCCACCTTTCCAGAAATAAGTCTCTCACTGTTGCCGCTTGCTACAGACCCCCCTCAGCCCCCAGCTGTGCCCTGGACACCATATGTGAATTGATTGCCCCCCATTTATCCTCAGAGTTTGTACTGCTTGGTGACCTAAATTGGGATATGCTTAATACCCCAGCCATCCTACAATCCAAGCTAGATGCCCTCAACCTCACGCAAATTATCAACGAACCTACCAGGTACAACCCTAAATCCGTAAACATGGGTACCCTCATAGATATCATCCTGACTAACATACCCTCTAAATACACCTCAGCTGTCTTCAACCAGGATCTCAGCGATCACTGCCTTATTGCCTGCGTCCGTAACGGGTCCGCGGTCAAACGACCACCCCTCATCACTGTCAAACGCTCCCTAAAACACTTTAGCGAGGAGGCCTTCCTAATTGACCTGGCCCAGGTATCCTGGATGGATATAGATCTCATTCCGTCAGTAGAGGATGCCTGGTTGTTCCTTAAAAGTAATTTCCTCTCAATCTTAAATAAACATGCCCCATTCAAAAAATACAGAACTAAGAACCGATATAGCCCCTGGTTCTCCTCAGACTTGACTGCCCTTGACCAGCACAAAAACATCCTGTGGCGTACAGCATTAGCATCAAATAGCCCCAGCGATATGCAACTTTTCAGGGAAGTTACGAACCAATATACACAAGCAGTCAGGAAAGCAAAGGCTAACTTTTTCAAACAGAAATTTGCATCCTGTAGCACTAACTCCAAAAAGTTTTGGGACACTGTAAAGTCCATGGAGAATAAGAGCACTTCCTCCCAGCTGCCCACTGCACTGAGGCTAGGAAACACTATCACCACCGATAAATCTACAATAATCGAGAATTTCAACAAGCATTTTGCTACAGCTGGCCATGCTTTCCATCTGGCTACCACTAACCCGGCCACCAACTCTGCACCCTCTGCTGCAACTTGCCCATGCCCCCCCCCCCCGCTTCTCCTTCACACAAATTCAGACAGCTGATGTTTTGAAAGCGCTGCAAAATCTGGACCCCTACAAATCAGCTGGGCTAGACAATCTGGACCCTTTCTTTCTAAAACTAGCCGCTGAAATTGTCGCTACCCCTATTACTGGTCTGTTTAACCTCTCTTTCATAACGTCTGAGATCCCCAGAGATTGGAAAGCTGCCGCGGTCATCCCCCTCTTCAAAGGGGGTGACACTCTAGATCCAAACTGCTACAGACCTATATCCATCCTGCCCTGCCTTTCGAAAGTATTCGAAAGCCAAGTTAACAAACAGATCATCGACCATTTCGAATACCACCGTACCTTCTCCGCTATGCAATCCGGTTTCCGAGCTGGTCACGGGTGCACTTCAGCCACGCTCAAGGTCCTAAACGATATTATAACCGCGATTGATAATAGACAGTACTGTGCAGCCGTCTTCATTGACCTGGCCAAGGCTTTCGACTCTGTCAACCACCGCATTCTTATTGGCAGACTAAATAGCCTTGGTTTCTCAAATGACTGCCTCGCCTGGTTCACCAACTACTTCTCAGATAGAGTTCAGTGTGTCAAATCGGAGGGCCTGTTGTCTGGACCTATGGCAGTCTCTATGGGGGTGCCACAGGGTTCAATTCTTGGGCCGACACTTTTCTCCGTGTATATCAATGATGTCGCTCTTGCTGCTGGTGACTCTCAGATTCACCTCTACGCAGACGACACCATTTTGTATACATCTGGCCCTTCATTGGACACTGTGTTAACAAACCTCCAAACGAGCTTCAATGCCATACAACAATCCTTCAGTAGCCTCCAACTGCTCTTAAACACTAGTAAAACTAAATGCATGCTTTTCAATCGAACGCTGCTGGCACCCGCCCACCCGACTAGAATCACCACTCTCGACGGGTCTGACCTAGAGTATGTGGACAACTACAAATACCTAGGTGTCTGGTTAGACTGTAAACTCAACTTCCAGACTCACATAAAGAATCTCCAATCCAAAGTTAAATCTAGAATCGGCTTCCTATTTCGCAATAAAGCCTCCTTCACTCATGCTGCCAAACATGCCCTCGTAAAACTGACTATCCTACCGATCCTTGACTTCGGCGATGTAATTTACAAAATAGCCTCCAACACTCTACTCAGCAAATTGGATGTAGTCTATCACAGTGCCATCCGTTTTGTCTCCAAAGCCCCATACACTACCCACCACTGTGACCTGTATGCTCTTGTTGGCTGGTCCTCACTACATGTTCGTCGTCAAACCCACTGGCTCCAGGCCATCTATAAATCACTGCTAGGCAAATCCCCGCCTTATCTTAGCTCATTGGTCACCATAGCAGCACCCACCCGTAGTCTGCGCTCCAGCAGGTATATCTCACTGGTCATTCCCAAAGCCAACACCTCCTTTGGCCGCCATTCCTTCCAGTTCTCTGCTGCCAATGACTGGAACGAATTGCAAAAATCTCTGAAGCTGGAGACTCTTATCTCCCTCAATAACTTTAAGCATCAGTTGTCAGAGCACCTTACCGATCACTGCACCTGTACACAGCCCATCCGAAATTAGCCCACCCAACTACCTCATCCCTATATTGTTATTTATTTTGCTCTTTTGCACCCCAGTATCTCTATTTGCACATAATCTCTTGCACATCTAGCATTCCAGTGTTAATACTATTGTAATTATTCTGCACTATAGCCTATTTATTGCCTTACCTCCATAACTTGCTACATTTGCACACACTGTATATATATTTTCTGTTGTATTTCTGACTTTATGTTTTTTTTTTACCCCATATGTAACTCTGTTGTTTTTATTGCACTACTTTGCTTTATCTTGGCCAGGTCGCAGTTGTAAATGAGAACCTGTTCTCAACTGGCTTACCTGGTTAAATAAAGGTGAAATAAAAAAAAATTAAAAAAAACACGTCCACCCATTTAAATATTCATAAAAAAATTTGTCTGTATACTCTTTTTATTTTCCAGTTATATCATATATAGTAAAGTATTCTAAGTCTTGTATCAGTTTATCATTAACTCTATTTTTTGTTTTAGTATGGGCATATTTTGTATCCAGTAACCTCAGAAATGATTCATACCCCTTGACTTATTCCACATTTTGTTACAGCCTGAATTCAAAATGGATCAAAACATTTTCTCACCCATCTACACACAATACCCCATAATGACAGCGAAAACATGTTTAGAAATTTTTTGCAAATTTATTGAAAAGGAAATACAGAAATATCTCATTTACATACAGTACCAGTCAAAAGTTTGGAAATTGGATGCACCTGAGTTCAATTTGGAGTGTAAGAGCAAAGGGGTGTAAGTAATTGCAGTACCAGTCAAAAGTTTGGACACACCTACTCATTCCAGGGATTTTCTTAATGTTTTACTATTTTCTACATTGTAGAAAAATAGTGAACACATCAAAGCTATGAAATTACACATCGGGAATCATGTAGTAGCCAAAAAAGTATTAAACAATTCAAAATATATTTTAGATTTTAGATTCTTCAAAGAAGCCACCCTTTGCCTTGATGACAGCTTTGCACACTCTTGGAATTCTCTCAACCAGCTTCATGAATGCTTTTCCAACAGTCTTGAAAGAGTTCCCACATATGCTGAGCACTTGTTGGCTGCTTTTCCTTCTCATCCCAAACCATCTCAATTGGGTTGAGGTCGGGTGATTGTGGAGGCCATGTCATCTGATGCAGCACTCCATCAATTCTTGGTCAAATAGCCCTTACACAGCACTGGAGGTGTGTTTTGTGTCATTGTCCTGTTGAAAAACAAATGATAGTCCCATTAAGCCCAAAACAGATGGGATGGCGTATCGCTGCAGAATGCTGTGGTAGCCATGCTGGTTAAGTGTTCATTGAATTCTAAATAAATCACAGATAGTGTCACCAGCAAAGCACCCCCACACCATCACACCTCCTCCTCCATGCTTCACGGGGGGAACCACACATGCTGAGATCATCCGTTCACCTACTCTGCATCTCACAAAGACACAGCGATTGGAACCAAAAATCTCAAATTTGGACTCATCAGACCAAAGGACACATTTCCACCGGTCTAATGTCAATTGCTTGTGTTTCTTGGCACAAGCAAGTCTCTTATTATTATTGGTGTCCTTTTAGTAGTTGTTTCTTTGCAGCAATTCGACCATGAAGGCCTGATTCACACAGTCTCATCTGAACAGTTGATGTTGAGATGTGTCTATTACTTGAACTCTGTGAAGCATGTATTTGGACTACAATCTGAGGTGCAGTTAACTCTAATGAACTTATCCTCTGCAGCAGAGGTAACTCTGGGTCTTCCTTTCCTGTGGCGGTCCTCATGAGAGCCAGTTTCATCATAGCGCTTGGTGGTTTTTGAGACTGCACTTTAAGAAACTTTCAAAGTTCTTGAAATGTTCCATATTGATTGACCTTCTTGTCTTAAAGTAACGATGGACTGTTGTTTCTCTTTGCTTATTTGAGCTGTGCTTGCCATAATATGGACTTGGTCTTTTACCAAATAGGGCAATCTTCTGTATACCACCCCTACCTTGTCACAACACAACTGATTGGCTCAACCGCATTAAGAAGGAAAAAAATCCACAAATTGACTTTTATGAAGGGACACCTATTAATTGAAATGCATTCCAGGTGACTACCTCATGAAGCTGGTTGAGAGAATGCCAAGAGTGTGCAAAGCTTTCATCAAGGCAAAGGGTTGCTACTTTGAAGAATCTCAAATATAAAATATATTTTGATTTGTTTAACACCTTTTTGGTTACTACATTATTCCATATGTGTTATTTCATAGTTTTGATGTCTTCACTATTATTCTACAATGTAGAAAATAGTAAAAAAAAATGAGTAGGTGTGTCCAAACTTTTGACTGGTACTGCAATTACTTACACCCCTTTGCTCTTACACTCCAAATTGAACTCAGGTGCATCCAATTTCCTTTAAGCATCCTTCAGATGTCACTATAACTTGATTGGAGACCACCTCGTAACAATCCTATTGTTTGGACATGATTTAGAAAGAAACACAACTTATATATATAAGGGCCCACAGTTGACAGCGCATGTCAGAGCAGAAACTATCCCATGAAGTCCAAGGAACTGTCCATAGATCTCCAAGATAGAATTATGATGAGGTACAGTGGCTTGCGAAAGTATTCACCCCCCTTAGCATTTTTCCTATTTTGTTGCCTTACAACCTGGAATTAAAATAGATTTTTGGCGGGTATGTATCATTTGATTTACACAACATGCCTACCACTTTCAAGACGCTAAATATTTTTTGGGGTGAAACAAACAAGAAATAAGACAAAAAAAGTCAATACTTTGTCAATACTTTGTAGAGCCACCTTTTGCAGCAATTACAGCTGCAAGTCTCTTGGGGTATGTCTCTATAAGCTTGGCACATCCAGCCACTGGGACTTTTGCCATTCTTCAAGGCAAAACTGCTCCAGCTCCTTCAAGTTGGATCGGTTCCGCTGGTGTACAGCAATCTTTAACTCATAACACAGATTCTCAATTGGAATGAGGTCTGGGTTTTGACTAGGCCATTCCAAGACATTAAAATGTTTCCCCTTAAACCACTCGATTGTTGCTTTAGCAGTATGCTTAGGGTCATTGTCCTGCTGGAAGGTGAACCTCCGTCGCAGTCTCAAATCTCTGGAAGACTGAAACAGGTTTCCCTCAAGAATTTCCCTGTATTTAGCATCATCCATCATTCCTTCAATTCTGACCAGTTTCCCTGTCCCTGCCGATGAAAAACATCCCCACAGCACGATGCTGCCACCACCGTGCTTCACTGTGGGGATGGTGTTCTCGGGGTGATGAGAGGTGTTGGGTTTGCGCCAGACATATTGTTTTCCATGATGGCCAAAAAGCTCTATTTTAGTCTCATCTGACCAGAGTACCTTCTTCCATATGTTTGGGGAGTCTCCCACATGCATTTTGGCAAACACCAAACGTGTTTGCTTATTTTTTTCTGGCCACTCTTCCGTAAATCCCGGCTCTGTGGAGTGTACAGCTTAAAGTGGTCCTATGGACAGATACTCCAATCTCCGCTGTGGAGCTTTGCAGCTCCTTCAGGATTATCTTTGGTCTCTTTGTTGCCTCTCTGATTAATGCCCTCCTTGCCTGGTCCATGAGTTTTGGTGGGCGGCCCTCTCTTGGCAGGTTTGTGGTGCCATATTCTTTCTATTTTTAAATAATGCTCCGTGGGATGTTCAAAGTTTCTGATATTTTTTTGATCTGTATATTTTTAAATAACTCAACCCTGATCTGTACTTCTCCACAACTTTGTCCCTGACCTGTTTGGAGAGCTCCTTGCTCTTCATGGTGCCGCTTGCTTGGTGGTGCCCCTTGCTTAGTGGTGTTGCAGACTCTGGGGCCTTTCAGAACAGGTGTATATATACTGTGATCATGTGACACTTAGATTGCACACAGGTGGACTTTATTTAACTAAGTATGTGATTTCTGAAGGTAATTGGTTGCACCAGATCTTATTTAGGGGCTTCATAGCAAAGTGGGTGAATACATATGCACGCACCGCTTTTCCATTATTTATTTTGTAGAATTTT
This sequence comes from Coregonus lavaretus, assembly GCF_964263955.1. Classification (NCBI taxonomy): domain Eukaryota; kingdom Metazoa; phylum Chordata; class Actinopteri; order Salmoniformes; family Salmonidae; genus Coregonus; species Coregonus lavaretus. The sequence goes on from NC_139988.1 coordinate 45,640,896, forward strand.
CTGAAACAAGTAATTTTTTTCATTTCACTTCACCAATTTGGAATATTTTGTGTATATCCATTACATGAAATCCATATAAAAATCAATATAAATTACAGGTTGTAATGCAACAAAATAGGAAAAACGCCAAGGGGGATTAATACTTTTGCAAGTCACTGCATATCTGGGGAATGGTATAATACCATTTCTAGAGTGTTGAAAGCTTCCAAGAGCACAGTGGTCTCCATCATTGGGAACTACCCATACTCTGCCTTGAGCTGGCCGTCCGACCAAACTGAGCAACCGGGCAAAAAGGACCATGGTCAGCGAGGTGACCAAGAACCCAATGACCACTCTGACAGAACTACAGAGTTCCTTGGCTGAGATAGGAGAACCTGCCAGAAGGACAACAGTCTCTATAGCACTTCACAAATCTGGGCTTTATGGAAGAGTTGCCAGACGGAAGCCACTCCTGAGAAAAAGGTGCATGACAACACGCCTGGAGTTTGCAAAAAGGCACATGAAAGACTCTGAGAGCATAAGGCAAAATATTCTGTGGTCTGATGAGACAAACATTTTACTTTTTAGCCTGAATTCAAAGCGTCTGGAGAAACCAGGCACAGCTCATCATCCGTCTAAAACTATCCCTACCGTGAAGAATGGTCGTGGCAGCATCATGCTATGGGGATGCTTTTCAGCGGCAGAGACTGGGAGACTGCTAAGGATAGAGGGAACAACGAATGGAGCCGAATACAGGAAAAGGAAAACCTGCTTCAGAGTGCAAACAACCTTAGATTGGGGACGAAGATGTACATTCCAACAGGACAATGACCCCAAGCATACAGCCAAAGCAATGCTGCAATGGCTTCAGAAAAAGAATGTGAAAGACCTTGACAATAATTCAAGGAATATGAATAATGTCTGAAGGCGCTGTATGTTGCGCTAACATACACAGATACATTTCAAGTGGTGCTTTTGAATGGCAGAGCTTTGCTGAGATGAGGGGTTTTGCATTTCCTTCCCATGTCTGTCCTGGTATGAGCTTGATTTAAATAAGCTTTAACTCTGTCATAGAAACCTAAAAAGAGCTCACACTGAGACTCCCATATATAGAAGTATATCCCAACACAGAAACACACAGACACACCAACAAACAAAAAAGCAGCATCAATAACACAAATGATTAAACATTCATGGCATTTTCAGTGGAACATCTGCTCTATGTGGGGCTGTAGCCTGAGGGACTGGGTGAATCAAGAGGATTTCTCACAGAGAAGCTCAAGAAAGCAATAAGATGCTAAGAAGACAGCATGAGATTTACACACAAATACACACACACACACACACACACACAGTAAACACAAACAGATAAGCTATACAATAACACAAACACACACAGATATACAAAACACAGACTGAAAGTGTGTACGTGTGTTGTGTGACATTCTATGCTGCTAGCAAGCTAAACGGCTAATCTCAGGTAGTGTCACTTTGTATTCTCTATTTTGTCCTTTATAATTGGAGACTAGTTAAAATATTTGGAGACTGATTCGATGTCTAGAGTTATATAATTGGTCATTGTTCGACTTGAATCAATCAAGTACCAGGGGGAACAGAAACAGAACAGAAAACCAGCAGAGCTGCGGACCTCAATGCCTGGATTTCACTAGCCCTGATCTAGAGAGACTTGGCACGGTGGGTTTGGGCGAAAGGAAGTGAAGCTTGTTTATTTCCTCTTCACCTCTCCGAGCCCACCCACTACACCCCACGACATACACACCCAACTGACCGGCCAGATTAACCACACACACCTTCTGTGGAGAAAACATCTGTCTCCATGTTGTGAAGGAATATTAGGCCTAATAAAGGTATTTATGAGGCCTGGTTTAGGTATCCAGAGCATTCAGCCTAACTCCCCACTGAGAGCCCACAATGCACTAGTCTGTCCAAATCTCCACACCAAGGCCGATTCCTAACTTGAGATCTGCTCTCATAGCTCAATGTTTGGGATGTAATTTTGGACAGATTAAAAAAAAAAAAAATAGTTTTATCACAATACATAATCACTATAACGCCGTTGTCCCTGATAATCTTTTTTTAACCATGTTGAATGAGCCCCTAATCTCTAAACCCTGATATGTCCTTGAGTTACGACCGCAAGGAAGCACACAGCTTGGTGAGAACAGTCCTATGAATTATATCAATTCATAAAGTTGCTCATGTCTAGATTTCATTAGCCGCACATTAGCTGCCTTTTATGTTTATTACCGACGTGATATAATCTATAAATAACGGTTTAGTGAGGACGGATGCTCGGCTGGACATTGGGCTTTAATGGTAAGGAGATTCATCATTAAAACTGACAATGGGTAATAGCAAGCCCTGGGTCAATGGCTACAAATTACAGCAGCACAATTACATCCCATCATTTCTGTTGGTCCAGAGCATTCGCAACTGTGGTGAAAATGATTCAAATTTGAATGTGACCAAAAATACACCCGAACAACAGCTCTGTGTAACCTCACACTAACCCTGCAACTCCCTGAAGGTAGCTATATCAATGGCCTTTTATCATATTAATACTGTGAATAATGGATAAAGCCCAGATACTTAGTCCAAATGGGCATTTTCCAGTAATTTCTCATCTTAAATTATATTGTCATGTACGCAGTAATGTGTCAAATCAATCACACTGCTTTATTTGGACATATATCAGAGCCCTCTAAATAAAAGGCTTTGGCCTTGACAAAGAGGATCATGTGACATCCATGTTATTTTTGTGTTTTCTGCCAATTACAGAAGAGCTCAAGGATTGTGTCATAGACGATAAGGAGGGCCAAATCTACACCCCCACACACTCATTGGAATACTGTATGTGGAGTATAGAGGATCCTGATTCTTGGACCTGTGAGTCCTCATGAGTCAATGATACACACAGTGAGCAACAGGACGAGAGGGGCCAGCATTGATGTGATTAACTCCCTATCTCTGAGTGTGTGCCCAAGAATTAACAGCTTTGCAGTGAGATTCGCCCCACACCCCACGCCCCTGTCCCGTGCGTTCTAAATATTAGTCTAATCGCAAATACATAGTGTAGCTTCAGGGAGAGAGGGAGGGGGTAGAGAGAGACACAGAGATAAGCCAAGAAGCTAAGCTAACATAAATGAATCTGCCTGTTTAACATCATTTCACTGGAAAAATACCCTGACCCTAAAATCACACTCTTCATCTTGATTATTTTCAACAATGGGAAATAACATTGTTCTATTTACTACTTAACCTCTGTTTATTTGGATGTCTGTCACCATCCGAATAAACCAGCCAGAGGACCAGCACTGTGTATGTGTGTGTGTGTGTGTTTCAAAATCCAAAGCAGTACATACTAGGGTTTAAGGGTACAAACACACACACACACACACACACACACACACACACACACACACTTTGATGTAAAATAGCTCATCAGAGGCATTTGCACCCATAAGCCTTTCCCAGTGTTCCAGGAAGAGGGGAGGAGAGGAGAGGGAATGTTAACTGTGATGGTAACCAACGGTAACCAACCACGGGGGACTTGGCATTCTGCCGGGCTCACCTCAGAACAGCTGGCTGTTAAACGGCCAGGCACAGAGACATGCATGCATAACGGAAGGAATTAAAAGTGCACTAATGACCATGTTGGAGTTTAGCTTCCTCCGTCCATGCACCTCTGATAGATACATACACACACACACACACACCTGCAGAAATTGATTCAAAAGGGAAAATCAACCTTAATTGCTGAGTGTGTAACTGTGCATGCATGTGTGTGTAACTGTGTGTGTGTGGGTAGAGAAAGAGCAAGAGAGAGGACGAGGTCAAGAAAGAATGATTATCTGAAAGTTAATGACCACCTTTGTCAATTTCCACATTGAATTTACTATTCTTTCCCCAGTAAACAACATCTACTTCAGCTTTCCCTGCATTGTGTAGCTCAATTTAGTTATTCCTGAAATATGAACGTGAACTGGGGCAAGGCAGCCTAATTTAGTAATTGACCAATCCGGCAATTCCGTTTACCATAGGGAACAAGGCCTTTTACACAGGAAATATTTATCTATTTTGAGAACATGGATTGTTAGAAATATCATTAGTATTTGTAAGCTTCCAATAGGTAAAAACAGAAGAAAGAAGGAAACTACATTTATGTTGAACAGTTGTGTCTGAACAGTTTTCTCTATGAACATTCACTGTTGTTCTGGTGTTGTATTATTTTGGGCCTATACATATGGTATGTGAAAGATTCATGTAACTATTTTTTTGTGCTTCTGTCAATGCCTTCTAAATGGTCCTTGAGTGGATAAATAAAGTTGTATTGTATTGAATATAATCTACATTTTGTTTCTCATTCACCACGACTATACCATCCATCTTCAAATCATAATTTGTTCTTCTCTGTGATTGGCTGGAGGATCGGCTAGGGAATACATAGCAATTCCTTTGCATAGTTCTCCATATTTCACACTAATGTCCATATGTTTCCATTTAGGCCACATTTCTGGCTCTGTTTGATAAAAGAGAGAGTTGATGTAATTACATGTGCATTATGCCATGGATAAATTACTGATTAAAAGAACAACCATATTTTCTACAAATTCTAATAATATCTCATTAAGAAATAATTTGCTGCAGTTACAATAACATTTTATGAACTTCTGAAAAAGTACTTTAAAGAATGTCCCTATGTCTATTCAACTAAACAATCCTACAGTTGTAATGTATGTAACAGGATGTACCCACAGTGTGCCTGCTGCCTACGTAACTACAGTACCAGCATCACTTAATTTAAAGCAGGACCAACCAATACATACTTCCTTCTATAAGCTATTGTCCTCCTTTCTAAGACAAGCAAATGTATTAATAGAGAACATGAATTAACTCCAATGCTATTTAGTCTGTATCAAACAGAGAAGTCTTAAAGCGAGAACCACTCAGGTGGAAATGACCTAAAATGTCAATTAACAAATTATCATTAGGTTTGCTATTCAAATTACCATTGCTTTTTACCATTAATATTATCATTGGTCTCACAGTTGAAAAAATAATTATTTTTTTGTAGTAGTCTTACACCTCTCCCTTTAGACCATTACGGAGTGATTTTTTAGGTATTATATTCATGAGGGGTTTCAGTAATTGGATTAAATTGGTTCCAGAATGTAGCAATTTATATTATAATATCCCATTACTTCTAATACTGTTCTTAATTAATTAGCCATTTTTTCTCCTGATGTGTGTAAGTTGGCTCATGAGGAGACCAGTTTGAGTTGTTATAGTGTCTCCACTAAGTGCTGGTGTCACACAGACACTCGTGGACACAGAAGCAAAAACCATACCCACTCTAACAAGCACACACTTTCTATCTCCTTACCGGTTTATGTACACACTGGTAATAGCCTGCTTATAAAGCTATGTCATGGTTGGAGAGTTCTTAAAGCACACATATAGGTTTCTGTTCTGTTCCATCTTCTCACATACTGCCGCCAAGAGCACGGGGGCAGGTTGGGGGTGTCATGGGAGGTGTGTGCGTGCGTGTGTGTGTGTGTGTGCATGTGTGTGTGTCATGGAAATTAGTGGGTAGAAGGAGCTAGTGTGTGGGTGGAATGAGAAGCCCCAAATGAGCAAAGTTCAATATCATCATCATCATCATCATCATCATCATTACCTGTCACTCTTCCATCTCCTTAGTATGATTTGCTTTTAATATGTGAAAGTAATTATCCTTTGTCCATAACAAATGTATCACAATTTCCATGTGCAAAAATGTCTACTGTTATGTGAAGCCTGCAGGCTAAAAGTAAATGCTGTGTGTGGGTGGGAGTAGGAGAGTGTGTGTGCTAGTTTGCACCTCTATATCACATTCACAGTGTATGTGGACATTTGGGCCTGTGTGTGAATGTTTAGCATGTAGAAAAAAAACTGAAAGATCAAAGAGCAAGAAAGGTAAGATTCTCCTACCAAGATGATTGGAAGTAAATAAAGTTGCTAAATATATAAATAAAATGGACGATGTGCCAATGTGTATAATTACTTTGTTTTCAGATGTGACGGCCATGAATAATTACCTATCTAACAAGCTGCCATCTCAAACATTATCTCAATATTTAATAAAGCAGCACAATGACGACAGTGCCTTTCTTAGAAGAATGCAGGGATGACACCAGAACAAAGGCTGTATGTATCTTTCATACCTGGTGACTGGCTGTGTAATGACACATGGCAGAAGGTAAGGTATTTACTTGAAGTTTTGCTTCAATTTTGCAATCACAAAACATATATTTTGAGTCCGTCGATTGAAGAAGTCAATTGAAATTCCAATTTAGAAATGGACAACTCCTGCTTGAGAATAAATGGCAAGTTGCAATTCAAAAATTCTAGTCTCTAAACACCTCTTGAAGTGACTGAATTAAAATGGAATTCACCTCAACCGTGAACACCAGATGCCACTCCTGAATACCAGACGTAGCATAACACTAGCTTAGCTTAGCATAGCTTAGCATAGCTGCTCCCTCCCAAAGATACTTTCCCACCACCAGGGGGACTCTTCCCTATAGTTGAGTGACAGATCTTTGGGTTCTTTGGATTCTTCGATATCCATGTGAAGAAGTGGCATCTGATAGACGGGATGGAGGAGCATCCATATTAGCCACAACGAGAGGTGGGAGGAGGCTCATTTGGATGCTGAGCCTGAGAGCTCTATACTATATGCGCTAATGTGTGAATATTTAATGAGGGAGAAAACATTCTGCTTCCACCTCACTCAGCAGCAACAACACACATTAAAGTGACTGTCAACCTCCAGTATCCTATCCCTATGGTCAGCTTGTGTGAGTGTGTGTTGTAACAATATGCCATGTGCAAAGCTACATGCACAGCTTCACTTGTTAGTCGCCATAGGCAATTGAACAAGCTAATCATGATGCACACAAACAAACAATCATCATGCACGATACATTCGTATTGTTCAAACCTTCTACTTCACAGCTACAGCCTTTCTAAACAAGGCAGTCTAGCTATTGTTGGCTAACATCTTAATTTCACAAAACATGTCTCTCCCCTAGCCAGATAGCAGTGGTCTGAGACAAAGTTATACATTCACAGAGAGTCGTCATGTCTCACCTTGAGTCATTTGGTGCTATTTACATTTAACATTTTAGTCATTTAGCAGACGCTCTTATCCAGAACGACTTACAGTTCTATTCTTGGAGCTTGTGCGATCGCTCGTCCACCAGATGGAGTGGTGTGAGGTTTTCACACCGGAGTTGCCTAGCCGCTCACAGGAACATGACACGGCGAGCCTGAATACATGGCGGCCGGCAAAGAGACGATGCGGTGGAGGCAGAGGGGACATGGGAGCTAACGATGAACAGAGTCCATGAATACTTCACCTCCACTGTATCACTTTATTCCTCTCTCTCTCATCTCTCTCTCTCTCTCTCTCTCTCTCTCTCTCTCTCTCTCTCTCTCTAACCTGTTCATCACCTCTGTCGTTTGCCATATGGGACAGAGCCAATGAGAGTAAACAGTGTCATATCCATCGGCAATGGATCATTATGGGATGAGTTTGTTTTCTTTTCGTCGGGGTCACCATAGCAGCTGTAGCCTGCGCTAATTTCTATAGGTACAATTAGACATCTGCCCGGTGTAATAGATTAATCTGAACGGTGCTCCCAGCTATACAGGAGAGAGATTAGAGTTTGTGAAAAACTGATAAACAGAAATGCATCCGGTTAATTTGACGTCTTAGGCAAATACAAGAAAAAGGAAAAGCACAGTTCCACTTGAACGTTTGAACCTAGTGTTGCCTTGTCAACACGAGGAAGGTAAATCAACATTACATGAGGTCAGACACTGACACTTATTGCCATGACAAAACAAAAAATTAAAATTCCATCATGTCAATTAAAAAGCATAAAAATGTGCTTATGGCAGGGCAACTGTTTTCCCAGACCCAAAGAACATGAGTGGAAGTGGCTTTATGGTTTATTGACAGTGGTATAGGGTATGTGTGTGGCACTGTGTGTGTGCCAATAGTACAAGGTGGTGTACGAATAGAAGACGTCAGCATAGCTGCTTGGTTTTGCATTATCCCAGTGTGTAATCCCCACATGTTTCAAGCTGACTACCATCACTCCTGTCCCCAAAAACTCTAAAGCATCCTGCCACAATGACTACCACCCTGTAGGTCTCACATCTGTAATAATGAAGTGCTTTGAAAGGCTGGTCATGGCACACAACTCCATCATCCCATACACCCTGGACCCACTCCAATTTGCATATCGCCCAACAGATCCACAGACGACACAATCTCAATTGTACTCCACTCTGCCCTCTCCCACCTAGAAAAGAGGAATACCTATGTGAGGATGCTGTTCATCGACTACAGCTCAGTGTTCAACACCATAGTGCCCACCATAGGGACTCTAAGACTGAACAACTCCCTCTGCAACTGGATCCTGGACTTCCTGACGGGCCGACCCCAGGAGGTAAGAGTACGCAACAACACCTCTGCCACGCTGAACCTCAACACGAGGGCATGTGCTTAGCCCCCTCCTGTACTCCCAGTTCAGCCACGACTGTGTGGCCACGCACGACTCCCAACTCCATCATCAAGTTTGCTGATGACACGACAGTGGTCGGCCTGATCACCAACGATGATGAGACAGCCTAAAGGAAGGAGGTCAGAGACCTGCCAGTGTAGCGCCAGGACAACCTCTCCCTCAATGTCAGTAAGACAAAGGTGCTGATCGTGGCCTTCAGCTAACAGGGGCGGGTGTACACCCCCATCCATATCGACAGGGCCGCAGTGGAGAGAGTCAAGAGCTTCAAGTTCCTCGGTGTCCACATCACTAAGGACTTATCCTGGTCCTCTCACACCAGCACAGTTGTGAAGAAGGCACGGCAGTGCCTCTTCTCAGGAGGCTGAAACGATTAGGCATGGCCCCACAGATCCTTACGAACTTTTACAGCTGCTCCATCGAGAGCATCCTGACTGGTTGTATCACAGTCTGGTATGGCAACTGCACTGCCTTCATCCAGAAGGTCTACAGAGGGTGGTGCGGACGGCCCAGCGCATCACTGGGGGTGTCTAAGAAAGTTCCCAAAAACTGGTCTTCATGCTCCCGTCCGGCAGATGATACCGCTGCATCAAGGCTCAGACCAACAGACTCCTTAAAGCTTCTATCCCCTGGCCATAAGACTGTTAAATGGCTCACAACTACTGCTCCCCCTCACACCTACGCTGCTGCTAAAATTATTATTGATTAGATGTATTACTACCACTACGATGCTGTTCATTGATTATTGATTGCCATTATCATTAGTACCTATCTATTTCATCCTGCTACTGGTCACTATTATTCCTGTTCACATGTACTGTTTAATTAGTATCTATCTATTTATTCTGCTACTGGTCACTATCACTCCAATTTACATGTATACAGAATATTACCACTAGTATATTACCGTAAGTATTTATATATTCCTGCTACCAGTCACTTTTCAGTCCTGTTTAGATGTATATCTGCCTATCATGCCTACACTGTCACTCTTTCACACACACTCACTATTATTATTATTATTATTATTATTATTATTATTATTATTATTATTATTATTATTATTATTATTATTATTGTTATTATTATTATTTATATTTATATTTATTATTTATCCTGCTTCCAGTCATTTTCTCATAATCCCCGCCTACATGTACATATCTACCTCAAATACTCCAGTATCCCTGCGCATTGTACATTTGATATTGGCACTGACCCTGTATAAGCTTCCTCTTATATCTCATGTTTTCATTATTTGTATTATTATTATTAGTTATACAATTTTGATATTTATTACTGCACTGTTAGGTAGCGCTTGCAAGTTAAGCATTTCAGTGTACTTGTGCATGTGACAATAAAAACTTGAACTGTGTGTGTAAGAATAGTCTAATGTGGTGTATGAACAGAAGACTTCAGCATAGCTGCTTGGCAATGCATTATGGTACGAATTTGAATTGTTGTTGGGTGTACTGCGCACAGGTCTTTCAAATAACCACCTTGTCTAGCTCTCTTGATCCTGACCTCGTATTACCTGTCAATCATCATTCTAAGGATTCTGGAGTAACATGGTTTTGGGGTGATTTGCCACTTTAGAGGTTTGTTTTTCTCTTATTTTCTCCTCAGAAACATATTCAATAAGACATTTCTAAGTGTGATTAATCTGCAGATATAGGACTCCAGCGTTGTTATTGCCTGTGTGTCAGTACACAGCTGTGACTTACATGTGGAAATGCGTCTCAGCTTGACACGCTCTCGCATAGACAGAAACACAATGTAAAGACGATGAGGAAAGAGCCCAAGATGCTTAACGAGAGAGAGACAGCCCTCTTCGCTGCAGGCTCACACAGTTTCAACTTCTGCTGCTGAACAGTAGAGTAATAAAACTATGACTTATTCCATTTTCAGATTACTTAACTCCCCCCATTCACATTCATCATGTTCATTTGATATTCAGAAATAAATGTACCAGAAAAATATTAATGTGCCTCTTGTACGAGAATGTTCATTACCGATACATTTACATGGGATTTGTGTTTAAATGGACAACTCTTTCATAACGTTTATTTCCCCACAATTGTGGAGGAAATGGCACTGTTCAAATTAACTATCAGTGAGCAATGATGAATAGCAGTATAATTCTATCTTCTCTGTCACGTCCCTCTATAAATACAATTTGGTAATCAACAACTGGCTCTATTCACGAGACTGTTCTATTCTATAGCATCTGTTTTATTCTTTAACATCATGCCATAATACTATCTACGACACATATCAATTACACTCATAATTTAATTATCCAAGAGGCACAAAAAAATCCAAGATACAGTATAGAACATATTTCTAATACTTGGATGAAAAGCAGTTTGGATATTTTATCAACATATTACATACCTTCTGTATATTCAAATTTTTGGCTGAGCAACAATATTCAATATCATATCAATAAATCCACCTCCCCCAGTAAATTGCCTTCTTCTTCTATATGTATGAAAGTACAGAGTGGTAGCTTGATGATCAGATTCAATCTGGAGGCTATCATGTAAATAGCCACCCATCTTGGGAAGGTGATGTGCAAAACAGCCCTCTCCTCTGGGTCAGGAACTGTGGAACAACGAGATTAATGGAATCCTAAAAGTGGGAATAACTGCCCTTATCTGGCACAGCGTTCCGAGGAGAGACAGTACAAGCCCTGGGGGAATCTCCATACAAAGCGATTAGGCTGGTTAAAAACATGCTAAGCTCTGCCTACCAAAGTGAAGGGCAATTTTCTTTGATTATCAGGGATGTATTACCACAAGTATGTATGTACTGTATATACTGTATATACAGTACCAGTCAAAAGTTTGGACACACCTACTCATTCAAGGGTTTTTCTTTATTTTTACTATTTTCTACATTGTAGAATAATAGTGAAGACATCAAAACTATGAAATAACACATATGGAATCAGTGGGACTGTCATTTGTTTTTCAACAGGGCAATGACCCAACACAACTCCAGGCTGTGTAAGGGCTATTTTACCAAGAAGGAGAGTGATGGAATGCTGCATCAGATGACCTGGCCTCCACAATCACCCGACCTCAACCAAATTGAGATAGACGGGGATGAGTCGGACCACAGAGTGAAGGAAAGCAGCCAGCAAGTGCTCAGCATATGTGGGAACTCCTTCAAGACTGTTAAAAAAGCTTTCCAGGTGAAGCTGGTTTAGAGAATGCTAAGAGTGTGCAAAGCGGTCTTCAAGGCAAAGGGTGGCTATTTGAAGAATCTCAAATATAAAATATATTTTGATTTGTTAAACACTTTCTTGGTTACTACATGATTCCATATGTGTTAGTTAATAGTTTTGATGTATTCACTGTTCTTCTACAATGCAGAAAATAGTAAAAATAAAGACAAACCCTTGAATGAGTAGGTGTGTCCGAACTTTTGAATGGTATATATATATATAGTGCATTCGGCAAGTATTCAGACCCCTTGACTTTTTCCACATTTCGTTACGTTACAGCCTTATTCTGAAATTGATTACATCGTTTTTTCCCCTCATCAATCTACACACAATACCCCATAATGACAAAGCAAAAACAGTTTTTATATTTTTTATATCATATTTGCATAAGTATTCAGGTGTGTCCAAACATTTGACTGGTACTGTATATATTACCCTACTGGACAGATCCACATGTGTGTATAAATGTGCATGTACGTCAGTGCACACGCAGATTAAATGTATTTGAAGTTGGATATTTGCATACAAATATGCATGCATGCAAATATCCAACTTCAAATACATTTAAACTGTCTGCAATTTTTCTAGTTTTATGGCAGCAAAAACCTGACCGGGAGACTCATGGGCGGCGCACAATTGGCCCAGCGTCGTCCAGGGTAGGGGAGGGAATGGCCGGCAGGGATGTAGCTCAGTTGATAGAGCATGGCGTTTGCAACGCCAGGGTTGTGGGTTCGATTCCCACGGGGGGCCAGTATAAAAAAAATATGTATTCACTAACTGTAAGTCGCTCTGGATAAGAGCGTCTGCTAAATGACTAAAATGTAAATGTAAAAATTTGAACTCAGTTACATTCATTCAACAGGGATTTGATGTTAGTTAGCCAGTTAGCCTTGGCCCATTTAATAGCACATTGAAATAAACAATGATGATGCTAATGTAATTAGCCCACAGAACAAGTGAATACAATGTAAGATGATACAAAATGAAACACCTCAATAAAATTACATAGGAATAGAAATCATGTCTTACAAATCCTGCTGGATCCTAGCATAGAAACCACAATATCATGTATATGTCACAAATACCTTCGCAACACAAATTCCCACACTAACCTATAATACTGCTCTTGGAAAGGCAAGGTTTTTCATATTCCCTGATCCGTTGCTTTGTATCCACTGTCTGTCCGTGTATGAAAGCAAACACACAGCTATTACTTATAGCTTCACATATATATATGCCTTATCAAGTCAGCCTAGGTGAGAGGCAAAGCAATAGAAGCTAGTCTGCAATATGCACTCTGCAGTTTGCATTGTGTGGTAAGGCAATAAGGAATCATCCCCTCACACACATACAAGCACACACACAAACACACCCTGCACATGTACGCATGCATGCACGATGCACGATGCACGGACACAAACACACACTCATACACGCAAACCTGACAGGTGAGAGCAAGCCCAAGACACAGATATATAATTTAAAACGCCATGTAATAGTTTAGTTTAAATAGAGTATGAAAACCAATGTCCCCCTCCCCCCTCCATCTTTATTCATTGAGATCCAATCCGGTGCTTGGCACTTCTCCAGTTCCCCTCGCCGAATTTGAATAATACATGACCTGCCCTCTCTGTGACATCACCGTAGCAAGGCACTCCGACAAGGTATGAATCTTCTCCTACATACACTCCAGACGCTCAGCTGCTCACAATCTATACTGTCAACAATTTATCAACGGGGCCGAGCTAGCGAGTACTGCTGCCAGGCTTGGAGGAGTAGACCATGGGTGTGTGTGCGTGTCTGTATGTGGTGTGTGTAAGTTAGTGTGTGTGAATGTGTGTGTGTGTACGTATGAGTGTGTGTGTGCGTGATCCAGTCCGATCATCTGGCTCCTCACTGCTCCCCGACATTAGCGCAGACAAGAGAATCAGTGGACTATTGAATGCAATTACAGTGCACGGGACAGAAAATAAAGATTGATAGCGCTTGCACCTTTTATCACACACCAAACATACCGGGGGTTAGGGCTCAGAGCCTTGAGCTGCCTGCATTCTAATAATGATTGAAAATATGCCACGGGAGTGGGTAAGGATACATATGAAAAAATCAAGGAATAAAACGAAGAGGAGGGAGGAGGGTTATTTCATATGCATGGTGCACACATAGGCTGGGCGTATTGTATAGTATAATGAGGTTGTGAAGGTTTAGAGGGGTACGAGTGAGAGAGGCCCTAGCGCGCCACTGCCTGTCCGGTGTTAATGATGAATGTTTACACTACATCGATCACGTTGTTTCTTCCGTTTTCTTTGCCGGAGCAATCTGAATGATTAAGAGTGGTGGGAGTCGCCATGCATATTTAAACAAGGCGTAAGATAATAAATGGTTGAGTCAACTCAGTTCAGTCAACAACCCCCCAGCAAATACACAGACCTACTGGAGACATAGTTTACTGACCACAACTAAGACACAAGCTCTGGAATATGGAGAGAGAACATCTTCATTCAAATAAAGTACACATAGAGAGATGAGAATAGAAAGGTATTTAAGTGAACAAAGAATGTCTAACAGAAGGATTTTCACAAGGTGACAATACCATATAGCGTAGCAGATATGCATGCAGTACAGTACTGCAGTACTGTCAGATGACACAAAAGTGACAGAAAAAGAGGAGAGGAGAGGAGATGAGAGGAGAGAATGAGTGACAGAGTGATTGTTCTATTACGTGGCTGACTGGTCACAGCCCTATAACACATTGACGTACATGGAATGCTTTCTCAGGAGTGTGCTGCATGATGATTATTGCATTCCCATTATGTTATGTTATTTGAATCCGGTTTTCCAGAGGCCGGTTTTGTCATATCACTAGGTCACTTTGGATACCTGTTCTTTTGTGATGGCATGGCATTTATCCTTATTAAATGACTACATGTTTATATAGGGAACAATTAACGAAACAATTAATTATACAGAAGAAAAAAAACTAAATACAGTAAATGGACACTAAATATGCTATGGTTTGGCCTGTGCGTTCCTCACTGCTTGAGGGAGATGGATGGTGAGTGTGTGACACAAAGGGGTGGATATTTGCATGCACACCACGGTGGCACACGCAGTCACACTCGGTCACACACACACACACAAGGTGCAGAGCGCTTTCTAGGCACAGATAAGCCAAGCTGGCCTTTTAGCCCAGAACTCAGGATGTGTAATCTGAAAGACTGTCAGACACACACAGACACACACCCTCCTCTCCCTCAGTGAACAGGGTTGAGCCAGATCACTGTGTTCCTACTTTTTATCGCTCTTTCTGTTTGGACCAGGGACTATTACACCCACAATGCATCAGTTTTACCCTCATCACTCCCATAGTGCATCAGGTTTACCCAAGTCCCATTCTCCCCAAAGTGTGGACTTGCTTAATCCTCCTTCTTACTAAAATGGTGCACCACCAAAAGTCTGTATATTTATGACTCTGGCCCTAGTTTTCACCCACTAGTTTTACCCTTGTGCCATGGTTAAATCACTACCTGTCACGTCTCCTCCCGTTGCTCCCCTCCGGCGCTCTGATTCGCCGGTCTACTGAGCCACCACCTCGGCAACACTGGAATGGAAACCCAACGCACGCTAATCACCTCCAGCGCACCTGCACCTCATCATCTCATCACCACCCCTATTTAGCCCTGGACTGTTCTGGATGATGTTGTGTGTGATTGTTAAGCTTCATGTTGTTTACTCTATCGTTGTTATTTCTCTTGATCCTGCCTCTTCGTATACTCAGTACTCGTCACAGAATCACACACAAAACGAAAATGGATGCAGCAGGAGTTTCCCAGTGGCTCGACCAGCACCAGCAGCAGCTTGCCCAGTTGAACGCCGCCATGCAGGAAGTGCTCCAAACTCTGCAAAATCTTCCCAGCCCGCTCCAGTTCCACCTCAGGGAGCGGCGAGTGCCCCCAATCCACCTGTTCCCGTGCTATCACCCACTTCTGCGGGAACCCTCGCCCTACCGGAGCGCTATGACGGTAAAACTGCAAAATGTAGCGGCTTCCTGCTACAGGTTTCACTTTATCTGGCACGTCAGCCTGGAGCATATCCATCTGACCTAGCGCTGTTAATTTCGCTCCTGAAAGGAAAGGTGCTGGATTGGGCCACAGCAGTCTGGGAAGGAGAGGAGGCAGTGGCGCTTCCCTACCCCACCTTCCTCGCTCGGTTCAGGGCGGTGTTTGATCATCCCATGGAGGGAAAGGACAGGGGTGAGCGTCTCCTCCATCTACAACATAGAGAGGGGCCCGCGTCCGAGTACGCTCTGAGCTTTTGCACGGTGGCGGCGTCTTCCGGCTGGAATGAGCGTGCTCTGCGCACGGCCTTCAGGAGAGGCTTACGGGAGGACATCAAGACGGAACTCGCATGTCGGGACGACGAGATGGACCTTGATACCCTCATCACCACGTCCATCCATCTTGACGACCTGTTGAGAGAGAGACGGCGTTCCCAACACCTCCCGGAGCCTCAACGCTCACCCCATCTGAGCTATGGAAGCCGCCCTGCTTCTGAGTCCTCACCCATGGAGGTGGGCAACACCCCCTACACCCCCACGGACCACACATCTCCTGGTGGCGTCTTATCTAGGCGGTATGACTCCCGTCGGAGCTCCGTGAGTGTTACGTCAGCTCCTATCACAAAACCATTGTTTTTAGTTCCCATAACGGTGACTGGTTATTCCTTCTCTTCCATTTCTACTGCAATGATATATTCCGGATCAGCGGGGAACCTTATAGATAGGGAGCTGGTCTCTGAATGGAGGTTACCCACCGTGCCACTGCTATCTCCGCTACACGTCACCTCACTGGACAATAAACCCCTTGGATCAGGAACCATTACACACGTCACTCTCCCCATCACCATCACCATTCCCACACTACCTGAGCACCACGAGGAGCTGTCATTCCACATTGTCACGTCACCCTATCACCGGTTCGTCTTGGGATTTCCCTGGCTCAGACTAGACAATCCCACCATCAATTGGAGCACCAAGAGGATCACAGCCTGGTCCACCTCATGCCGGAAGATCTGCCTGCCGGTGGTTTGTTGTTCCACGTCAGTTGGGAGTCCGGAGTCCGCCCTCCAGCCCAACATTCCATGTGAGCACGCAGATCTCTCCGATGTCTTCTCTTCATTAAAGGCTACGTGTCTCCCTCCTCACAGGCCCTGGGACTGCGCCATTGACCTGCTGGAGGGACAACACCCCCCGAAGAGTCGCATTTACCCCCTTTCCATGCCGTAGACTGAGGCCATGGAGAAGTATGTGGCGGAGACCCTGAAACAGGGGTTCATCAGATGCTCTACCTCTCCTGCCTCCGCCAGCTTCGTCTTTGTGGCCAAAAAAGACAGAGGACTGAGACCATGCATTGACTACAGGGGGCTGAACACAGTCACCACCAAGTACCGGTACCCCCTTCCTCTGGTTCTGTCAGCCATCGAGCAGCTACGAGGGGCCCGGTACTTTACCAACTTGGACCTGAGGAGTGCCTACAACCTGATCCGAATTCGGGAAGGAGACGAGTGGAAGACGGCATTCAGCACTACCTCAGGCCACTATGAACACTGCGTCATGCCCTACGGCCTCGCCAACACACCTTCTGTGTTCCCGTCCTTCGTCAATGACATGTTCCGGGACATGCTGAGTAGACAGGTGGTGGTGTACATCAACGATATCCTGAGCTACTCGGCTAAGTTCGAGGAGCACGTCATGGACGTCCGAGCTGTCCTACTCTGCCTCCAGGAACACAGCCTGTTGGTGAAGGGGGCGAAATGCAAATTCCACCAACAGGCCATCTCCTTCCTGGGATACCGGATCAGTCCTCAGGATGTTTATGGAAGGAGTGAAGACGGACGCCATCAGGTCATGGCCAGTTCCCACCACCATCAAGGGCCTACAGAGCTTTCTGGGCTTCGCTAATTTCTACCGGCGTTTCATCAGGTCCTTCAACTCCATAGCCGCCCTGCTCACCTCTCTCCTTAAGGGTGGGCCTCAGAAGCTGGCCTGGAACCCTGAGGCTGACACTGCCTTCCAGAGGCTGAAGGAGAGGTTCATCACAGCGCCCACCCTAAAACAATCAGATCCTTCTCATCCTTTCATCCTGGAAGTGGACGCATCGGAGGAGGGCGTGGGTGCGGTCATCTCCCAGCGGCACGGTAAACCAGAGAAAATGTCTCCCTGTGCCTTTTTCTCTAAAAAGCTTATCCCCGCAGAGAGGAACTATGGAGTTGGAGACAGAGAGCTGTTGGCGGTGGTCCTCGCTCTGGAGGAATGGAGACACTGGCTGGAGGGCGCAGTCCATCCATTCCGGATTCTTACTGACCACCAGAATTTGAAGCACATACGGGCAGCGACACGGATGAACTCTCGTCAAGCCAGGTGGGCCCAATTTCCCACTTGCTTCCAATTAATTCTGTCCTACCGCCCAGGATCCCAGAATGTACCATACCGGAGAAAGGAAGGATCTGGGGGGTCCTATCCTGCCCTCGTCTCTCATCGTTGCACCTGTCATTTGGGAAGTGGACGAAGACATCCGCCTGGCGGCTCAGGAGGACCCAGTGCATGCCAATTCCCCTCTGGGGCGCGTGTATGTACCCACCAGTGTCCGTGACCGCCTGCTGATCTGGGCGCACATTACGCTTACGGCAGGGCACTCTGGTATTACGCGCACCCTGCATTCTCTAGCCCAAAAATACTAGCGGCCCACCTTGGCTTCTGATGTCTCCCGCTATGTCAACTCCTGTGTATGTGCCCAAAGGAAGACACCTCGGAATGCCCTGGCAGGCAAACTAGTTCCTCTCCCAGTGCCTCAGCGACCTTGGTCACACCTGTCCATAGACTTTGTCACCGACCTTACACGTTCTGAAGGCTTCATCACAGTCATGGTGGTCGTAGATCGGTTCTCCAAATCATGCCGTTTTTTGCCACTAACTGGTCTTCCTTCTGCTCTCCAGGTCACTGAGGTCCTGTTCCAACATGTCTTCCGGCATTATGGACTTCTGGAGGACATCGTCTCGGACGGGCCCCCAGTTCACCTTCAGAGTGTGGAAGGCTTTCCTGGAGAAGATCAGGGCCACGGCCATCCTCACTTCCGGGTATAGGCCTCAGTCGAATGGGCAGGTGGAGCGCATGACCCAGGAGCTGGGGAGGTTTCTTCGTTGCCACTGTCAGGACCGGCAGGGTGAGTGGGAGAGGTTTCTTCCCTGGGCAGAATATGCCCAGAACTCCCTCGTTCACTCCTCCACGGGGCTCATCCCTTCCAGTGTGTCCTGGGGTACCAGCCGGCCCTGGCCCCTTGGACACCCAGCCAGACCAATGCGCCCCCTGTCGACAAGTGGTTCCACAGGGCCGGACATGTCTGTGATGCCGCCCATGTCCATCTTCAGAGGGCCATTCATCGGCAGAAGGACCAAGCCGACCGCCACCAAAGTGAGGCCCCTGTATTCCAGCCTGGGGATCGTGTCTGGCTGTCCATAAAAAACCTCCCTCTCCGCCTGCCCTGCAAGAAACTGAGCCCCCTGTTTGTGGGGCCGTATAAGGTCCTCCGGCGGATAAATGAGGTATCATACCGGCTGCTCCTTCCCCCTCACTACCGTGTCTCACCCACTTTTCATGTGTCTCTCCTCAGGCCGGTGGTTCCTGGTCCTCTGGCAAACGCCGTCCCCCGGGGTACGCCTCCTCCGCCCCTGGACATTGACGGGAGTCCGGCGTATGCAGTGAGGGACCTGTGGACTCCAGGTTCCATTGGGGACGGCTCCATTACCTGGTGGACTGGGAGGGGTATGGTCCTGAGGAGAGGAGCTGGGTTGCGGCTGGGGACGTTCTTTACCCCAACCTAATTCGGGACTTCCACCGTCGCCGCCCTGACTGGCCCGCTCCTCGTCCTCGGGGTCATCCTCCTGGCCGGCGACGTCCAGCGGCTGGAGCCGCGCGTCCGGGGGGAGGGGGCGTACTCTCACGTCTCCTCCCATTGCTCCCCTCCGGCGCTCTGATTCGCCGGTCTACTGAGCCACCGGTCTGAGCGCACCACCTCGGCAACACCGGAATGGAAACCCAACGCACCCTAATCACCTCCAGCGCACCTGCACCTCATCATCTCATCACCACCCCTATTTAGCCCTGGACTGTTCTGGATGATGTTGTGTGTGATTGCTAAGCTTCGTGTCGTTTACTCTATCGTTGTTATTTCTCTTGATCATTGTTAAGTAAACCTTGACGTTGTTAATTCCTGCATTTCCGTCCTGCCTCATCGTATACTCAGTACTCATCACACTACCAAACATTATCTCTGATTGACTTCATGAATCTATGAATACTTATACAAATTAATACACAGTTTTAGCATTTTATTTTTCTCCACTTTCTCCCAGAAGTAGGTTTTTCCTCACCTGCTTCCAAACTGCTGGTAAGCCTTTCCTGTAATAGCGTTGACATTTCCGTCCTCTTACATCAATGATAAAAGGTTGGTCTTAATCCAAGGATAATTTGTTTGCAGTGTTTAATCCCAGCCACAACATAACACAAAAAGTTAATGACAGATGCCTAATCTGTCCAATGAGCTTCAGTACAGCAACGAAGCAGTCAATATTCTGTTTACCTTGCGTATAAGGTATTAGCATATGAAACAGTTTCCCTAGATAATTCTTCTGAAAATATTGCCATATTAAAAAGGACAGAGATGGTGAATCATTATACAGTAAACTGTACCATACACACATTTGTGCACACACACACACACGCACATACACACCTCAACTACATGTCCCTAACCCCGTCAACCTCAGACACATACATTGGGAACAGTAGCGAAGGGCATAGATTGACTGATAAAAAAATCCAGACACCCATTTAAAAGGATTATATTTTAGTAGTAAACATGTAAAATTCTTTCATTTTTTTTGACAAACCCTGTCTGCAGTAGTTGTGAGCTTCCGTTCAGATGCTTATCTGAAATGTCAAAAAGAATTAGGTAGATAGCTGTCTGTGTAAATAGAGACCAGCAGCCCTGACACATTGTGCCTAGACGTGTGCAGATAAGAGCGGACTCTCACACTTTCCCTCCGCACTGGATTTTCTTCACATCTAAAGGAGCTAATTCCCAGCTAAAATGAATATGCCATTTTCAGGCTGAAAGAATGATGGCTTCCTGAACTGCGCATCACTTTTTACCTAACCACGACAAAAATGCCACATTAATGTCAGGCGAGATGTAACGATTTAGATTCCGCTGATTGCCTGACGTCAGTGGCACATCTATCGTCTGGGCTGGTTGATTACAGTTAGAACATCAAAGCCTCCAGACTAAAGATAAGGGGTGTAGTGTTAAAAAAGGTGGCCCATTAGGAATTAAGGGACGGGAGAGTTACGGCAAAGTTGTCTCCCCTGCTATCTTTAGGGAGTCTGTGACTCCAACTAAGGCTTTTTGCATAGAGCAGAGATAATCTAAGTCCATTTAGATGAGTCAATGGAAAGATAGCAAGTACAGTAACTAAAAAAGACTGACTGAACTTCAGACATCATTGTGCATGTGTGTGTGTGTGTGTGTGTGTGTGTGTGTGTGTGTGTAGTTTTCGCATGCATTATGCACATTCTCCATTCCCCATAAATGCACCACACTGTATCTCTATTTAACACAACACCCTGCAGAGGTCAAAGACACATGATAGCACCAGCTGTCTATCCTAAAGAGGAGAGAAAAAAAGAGAGAAAAAGTCCTTCCTCCATTCTAAGGGTCATTAATTATACAACAGGGTTATTTTGCATACTTCCTTTCCTCTGCCCCCTTCACACCATTGTCAGCAGTTAATAGGTTCAAGTGAGGGCTGCATCAAACTCCTGATAAAATCTCCAATAACAATTAAGATGGAAACATGTAATTTGCTGAGGGAAAAAAATCTGTCAATAAGTCTTGTTGCCTGTGCATACTAAACACAGACCTCGGAGGCCTGCTATGATAGAGCAAGGTTAGTTGATGCGGTCATAATGACGCATTATAAGACTTGCTATGTAGAAATATCAGGTGTCAATTATTTTTTTATGTAAGGCTTAAAACATGTATGATATATGTTGTATGGAATTTAAGTATTTGAAAAAGATAGGCCAAAGGATGCTATTTTTGAGACTTTAGTAAAATGAACAGTTACAAGGACCGCGCAAACACACACAAACACCTCTTAATTTGACAGATTTGGATGTGTGTACGTGTACATGTAATGTGTGTGTGGGCGTATGTAGTGTGTGTATATGTGTGTTTTGGGGTGTCAGTGTAAGTATTTGTGAGTGTGTGGGTAGAGTCCAGTGTGTGTGCATATAGTCAGTGCAAGAGCAGAAAAGGGTCAATGCAGGTAGTCCGGGTAGCCATTTGATTAGCTATTTAACGGTCTTGTTTAGCGGTCTTATGATTTAGGGTTAGAAGCTGTTCAGGGTCCTGTTGGTTTCAGACTTGGTGCATCGGTACCGCTTGCCGTGCGGTAGCAGAGAGAACAGTCTACGGCTTGGGTGGCTGGAGTCTTTGACACATTTTTTGGGCCTTCCTCTGACACCGCCTGGAATAAAGATCCTGGATGGGAGGTAGCTCTGCCCCAGTGATGTACTGGGCCGTACTCACTACTCTCTGTAGCGCCCTGTGGTCAGGTGCCTTGCAGTTGCCATACCAAGTGGTGATGCAGCCAGTTAAGATGCTCTCAATGGTGCAGCTGCAGACATTTTTGAGGATCTGAGGGCCCATGCCAAATCTTTTCAGCCTCCAGCTCACTGACATACTCTCGTCAGGATGTCGCCTTGCCTGCCTCTCTTTTGCCGCCGCTTCCTCTTTTGAGTCACGGGGATTAGGGCCCAGAGTAAGCAGAATGTCCAGAGCTGCAGCGTGATCGCTGTTCAAAATGTCCAGAAGCTGTTTTCGGTCATAGGAAATAATAGCGGGGACATTATTTTTACATTTTACATTTTAGTCATTTAGCAGACGCTCTTATCCAGAGCGACTTACAGTTAGTGAATGCATACATGTTTTTTTGTTTGTTTTGTTTTTTGTCATACTGGTCCCCGTGGGAAATGAACCCACATCCCTGCCGGCCAAACCCTCCCCTAATTTGGACGACGCTGGACCAATTGTACGCCGCCCATGTACAAAAACAAGTTACGATCAGCGTAAAACCCCTACAAAATAGTAGAATTGGTCAGGAGCCCATAAGACGGCTGCTATCCACTGCAGCGCCATCTTTTATGAGCTACATATTCTCCATGTGAGAGGCGTGCCTGTTCTGCAAAACACAGTTCCATCTAAACACTCAACAACATTTTGCCTTCCTGGATGTAACAAGTAAGCTAAAATACCACCACACCTGGGTATTCATATCACCACCTCAGAATACTGGGGGAGTGAGCAGTATGACTAACAAGGCTCCAGCACCTACCTACCTACATAAATCCCTGTCCAACTAACATGTCTTAATTAAATATGGAAATACGTGTGCAGCTCCACAAAGCCGTGGCTGACCTATATCTAAGCTAATGATGGGCCGCAGTGTCAGAGAAGAGACCAAATGAAAGAGAATTTGAATGAAGCTGACCCAAATATATTCCCAGGACCACAAGGAATCATGTTGCACTAAGTAGGCCATAAGGGCCCTTCAAGATTATGTAAAAAAATATATATTTGAACGGATACACAGGAGGGACGGGAGAGCATTCCTGCTTAGAAGAAGAATCCTGCTATGATAGTGCTGGTGTGGATTAATGGATGTTGGGGATTTTATTGGAAGTACAGTAAGAGTTGGGGAGAATTAGATTTGAAATCTGTTAATTCGAGAGGTGAATGGACATTTTGATTCAAGGATATAAAAAGCTATATTTAATTATTGAATTGAATCTCTTTCAATGAAATGGAATTGACCACAACCTTTTGGGGAATTTTAGAGCTTCTATATATACAGTGCCTTCAGAAAGTATTCACACCCCTTGTTGTTGTGTTACAGCCTGAATTCAAAAATTGATTAAATATATATTTTTTCTCACCCACCTACCCCGTAATGACAAAGTGAACGCATGTTTATAGAAATATTAGCTAATGTATTGAAAAATAAATGCAGAAATATCAAATTTACATAAGTATTCACACCCCTGAGTCAATACATGTTAGAGTCAGACTTTCTGTGTAAGTCTCTAAGAGCTTTGCACACCTGGATTGTACAATATTTGCCCATTATTCTTTTCAAAATTCTTCAAGCTCTGTCAAATTGGTTGTTGGTCATTGCTAGACAACCATTTTCAAGTCTTGCCATAGATTTTCAAGTAGATTGAAGTCAAAACTGTAACTCAGTCACTCAGGAACATTCACTATTGTCTTGGTAAGCAACTCCAGTGTAGATTTGGCCTTGTGTTGTAGGTTGTTGTCCTGCTGAAAGGTAAATTCATCTCCCAGTGTCTGGTGGAAAGCAGACTGAACCAGGTTTTCCTCTAGGATTTTGCTTGTGCTTAGCTCTATTCCGTTTATTTTTATCCTGAAAAACATCCCAGTCCTTAATGATTACAAGCATACCCATAACATGATGCAGCCTCCACTATGCTTGAAAATATGGACAGTGGTACTCAGTTATGTGTTGTATTGGATTTGCTCCAAACATCAAACTTTGTATTCAGGACAAAAAGTGAACTGCTTTGCCCCACATTTTGCAGTATTACTTTAGTGCCTTGTTACAAACAGGGTGCATGTGTTGGAATATTTTTTTATTCTGTACAAGCCTCTTCTTCTTTTCACTCTGTCAATTAGGTTAGTATTGTGGAATAATTACAATGTTGTTGATCCTCAGTTTTCGCCTATCACAGCCATTAATCTCTGTAACTGTTTTAAAGTCACTATTGGCCTCATGGTAAAATCCCTGAGCGGTTACCTTCCTCTCCGGCAACTGAGTTAGGAAGGGCACCTATATCTTTGTAGCGACTGGGTGTATTGATACACCATCCAAAGTATAATTAATAACTTCACCACGCTCAAAGGGATATTCAATGTCTGCTTTTTTCTCTCTCTTCAAATGGGTGTATAATACAATGTTTTAGAGTCAACTAAGGGCCTTTTACACTGTTAGAATGCCCTTTCATTTCATTATGTGTTGGGACAGCCTGTGGGACATAACGTTTAGTGAAATTTTAATATAAAGCCAATTTAATATTATTCTCATGTATATACAAATATATTTCTAAAACTGCTTTACTGAGACAGACAGTGGTGAGGCAGACAGTGGTGAGGCTTAGGCAGGCTGCAATGCAGGAGGAGACAGAGGAGGCACACAGAGAGAGAGGTTAGTAGTACAGTGGTTCCCAAACTTGGAGTCGGGGATCCATGTGGGGTCCCCTGAATTTGAAATGGGGTCCCCTGAGAGAATCTGCAATCTTATCAAACACAATAATAACTTGTTTCTCCTCAAATACAATATTTTAGAGTCAACTAAGGTTCTTTTACACTGGTGTACTTTAGCAGTTTACAATACAGAAAACTGAATAGCAGTGCAGCTCACATGAAATACTAAGAATATGAACGTGATTAAAAAGATAACAAATTTCAATATAAACATCTCCACATCCTATCTGGACTTTTCTAGTGTCCAGTACAAATTAACTATTTTGGGAGGGTGACCTGATGTGCATTTTGTGTAATTTTTACTACAGAAAATTACATTAGGCCTTCCCTATAGACCTGTATGACAATGCAATCAAACAATCCAGTTGTAAAAATGTCATATGTTTTGGTTCATATCAGCGGTTGTTTGTCTTATCTCGATCGCCTACTTGATCGCCTACTGGAGTTTATAGTTTACCCACCTTTTTTTACCACTACATCACTGCATGGACAATAGAATTAGTCAAAATTCACCCAAGGCTGAAAAGCGGCAATAGAATGTTGGCTAAGCTGGAACACTAGAGTGCGAGCCCATAGCAAATGAATTGAATCGAATGTTCGCAGAGCCTATTTTGACTGGAATTATGCTCTGATCAGTCCCTACACCCAAACTAGGGCATTGCGTTCATCCACCTCTGGCCTGCTGGCCCCCCTACCTCTGCGGAAGCACAGTTCCCGCTCAGCCCAGTCAAAACTGTTCGCTGCTCTGGCACCCCAATGGTGGAACAAGCTCCCTCACGACGCCAGGACAGCGGAGTCACTCACCACCTTCCGGAGACACTTGAAACCCCACCTCTTTAAGGAATACCTGGTATAGGATAAAGTAATCCTTCTACCCCCCCTTACCCCACCCCCCAAAAAAAAAAAAAAATATATATATATATATATATATATATATATATATCGTAAAGTGGTTGTCCCACTGGCTATCATAAGGTGAATGCACCAATTTGTAAGTCGCTCTGGATAAGAGCGTCTGCTAAATGACGAAAATGTAAATGTAAATGTAAATTTTGCCTAAATTGTAAACATTTTTTTATCACTTTTCATAGTACCACTACAATCTGTTCTTAGACAAAACTGAAAAAATAAAACTTGTGTAGAAAGTAAACATCTGCACCTCGATGGTGTCAACTGTGCTTATGTCTGCGTAATGAGGAAGTAGGGAAAAAATGAAAACTTTGGACTATTTCTGGTCTAGTGATTGATGAAAACCGAGCTCGCTGCCCAGACTTACATAATTACAAAGAGGAGATTCTCTTGATTAAAATGGTGTCCGACTTGAAAAAATCATAATATACACATTGAGAGATATTTGGCCAAATAGACCGGTATGCTTCACCATAGGAAAACAATGGGCGGAGTTCAGGGTTCCAAGGGCAAAAAGTGTTTTGGGGCTAGCATTTGACGACAACCGAGCTCGCTGCTCAGACTTACATAATTACAAAGAGGAGATTATCATGATTAAAATGGTGCCCGACTTGAAAAAATAAAAATATACACATTGCGAGATATTTTGCGAAATAGACAGACATACCTATTTTTCCCCTATAGAAAACAATGGGATGACCTCAGAGTTCCATTAGTCATTTTTTGTTGTTGTTGACGTTTTAACTACCAGCGTGGGCAGGTCTCATTGCCAACAATAGCGAAGCAGGCATTGTGACGTAGAACAATGGGCTGGGAATAAAACATTCGGAAGGCGAGTTGTTGCCACGGTGCTCAATAGAACTAATAGGAGCTGGCAGGGTGAAAGATACCCTAAAATAAAGCCAGTTTTTTCGTGATTACTTCAAAACTACGACAAGCAGCTGGGACATATGGTAATATTATGAAACTGGGCTCCACGGCGGATACAATTAACTAGTTTTTATCCAAAAAAAAGTGTTGTTAAAAATGTCATATGTCCAGCCAAATAATGGGAAAAGCAAAGGCTAATGCTGAACATAATCATATACATGCGTTTGGATACACACACACTTAGAAAACTATCTGCATCTTCAATTAAACAAACCTACGGTGCTATTCAATGAAAAATGTTATCCACATCTTGGTCCTCTGTAGCTCAACTGGTAGAGCACGGCGGTTTTAACGCCAAGGTAGTGGGTTCGATCCCCGGGACCACCCATACACAAAAGATGTATGCACGCATGACTGTAAGTCGCTTTGGATAAAAGCGTCTGCTAAATGGCATATTATTATTATTATTTTATTATTATCTTCACAAGCTGAGGCACAAGTAGGCTTACATTGTTCAGTCTTACCCTGGAAACTTCTAAATACCCATTTTGATAGAACCAATGTCTCCCATTGTGCCACCTAGGCATGTGCACACCCCTTCTCCCTCTTAACCAATGGGCTTCTGTGTGGAGGTAGTGGAGACTAGGCACCGTGACCCGTCCATTTTATGACTTCATTATTTTCCTTCCCTGCGACGCTCGTTTTCATTTGTGAGAGCCGCACGTTGGCATAATGACTGCTCTATAAAAACGGCTGCTTTAACGTCTGCATACCGTCTCCATTTTCCACCCTCAACCCTTCAGCTAGCATATGGCAGGTAATCAGGTCTGCAATCAGGGCTATGCGTTACACAGGGCCTGCTTTTAGCATGGGGCTATTACCCATCTGTCTCCGGGCACACACACACACACACACACACTCTCTCTCTCTCTCTCTCTCTCTCTCTCTCTCTCTCTCTCTCTCTCTCTCTCTCTCTCTCTCTCTCTCTCTCTCTCTCTCTCTCTCTCTCTCTCTCTTAACACACCACACACCCCCACAAACCTCTGAGGGAGAGGTCACCACTTTCAAGGCAAACTCTTCCAATGCTGTCCAATGCCCAGTTGGTGTGTGTGTGTGTGTGTGTGTGTGTGTGTGTGTGTGAACGAGAGAGTGCACAGTTTGATATTCACATGATAGACTGTTTAAAAGACGGCTTGTAGTTTAATGTATAAAATATGTGCGGAGGTCTGATGGGTCCTGTGTGTGGCCTTTAGAAGACATAACAAATCATCTAATCTAGAAGCCATGCCTCTCCGCTGCCACTGATCATTTAATACACATTTAATACAATCACATGCATTTACAATGTTTCCATCACCATCACACAGTACATGCCAAGCTTGTGAAAGAGGCTGGGGGGGGGGGCGGTATATAATATACAGTATATATAATAACTTGACTTTTCTGAAAGAAAACTTCAGGTGTGACATTAAATACATAAAGCATAGTACAAAGTCTTATTTTTATTTACATAATTTGTACTTTTTATAATCTGGTCATCAACAAATCTTCTGAAATAACTGAATTACATTTAAGTAAAATCATTTCGTTATTTAGATTCTAATTATGGATACTGTAATAACAACAAAAGTTGTATCTATTTTATTTTACTCAAACATTACATTGTAGACACATTCTAACCCAACCGGTTTTCTTATAGGGCTTCTACAGTATACTGGTATTTTAGGACAGTGAAATAACACAAGTGCCAGTGTTGGAATCATTCCTGGTGTTGATTGACTTTATAAGAAACGTTATTATACTAAATAGGTCATGGGTGAAAATGAGTGGTGTACTGGAGAACCAAGAACGTCTATTTTCATTGGCAGAAAACAATGGAGCGTAGGCTATGTCCATGCCAAAAACATGATCCAACACATTTCCTCTCTTCTCTTCTCTCCTCTCCATCAGTAAGAGAGTTCTGTTCATTTAGCTATCAGTACAAATCCATTATTACCTCCTAAACCAGGGGTGTCAAACTCATTCCATTGAGGGCCTAGTGTCTGCTGGTTTTTGTTTTTTCCTTTCAATTAAGACCTAGACAACCAGGTCAGGGTAGTTCTTTACTAATTACTGACCTTAATTCATCAATCAAGTACAAGAGAGGAGCAAAAACCCGCAGACACTCTGCCCTCCGTGGAATGAGTTTGACACGTGTCCTATACCGGCAAATAATTCCCTGAAAAATAATCCCCTCCTCTCTCAACTGTTTGGGGTTATAAAATAAACAGAGGAGTGGAGTGAGACAGAGAGTGAGGCACAGGTTCATATTTCAATTTGTAAGAGGTCCGCTTTCAGAATCATAATACCAAAACAATGGAAAACAAAAAAGGAAAGGGAAGGAAATCCAACAATCTAAACTGACGACAGAACTATGGCAAATGAACCCGAGAATCATGACAATTCTGTTATTTGAGTACTTGACATACACACCAGTCAAAAGTTTGGACACACCTACTCATTCAAGGGTTTTTTATTTTGACTATTTTCTACATTGTAGAATAATAGTGAAGACATCAAAACTATGAAATAACACATATGGAATCATGTAGTAACCAAAAAAGTGTTTAACAAATCAAAATATATTTTATATTTGAGATTCTTCAAATAGCCACCCTTTGCCTTGATGACAGCTTTGCACACTCTTGGCATTCTCTCAACCAGCTTCATGAGGTAGTCACCTGGAGTGCATTTCAATGAACAATGTGCCTTGTTAAAAGTTAATTTGTGGAATTTCTTTCCTTCATAATGTGTTTGAGCCAATCAGTTGTGTTGTGACAAGGTAGAGGGGGTATACAGAAGATAGCCCTATTTGGTAAAAGACCAAGTCCATATTATGGCAAGAACAGCTCAAATAAGCAAAGAGAAACGAGAGTCCATCATTACTTTAAGACATGAAGGTCAGTCAATACGGAACATTTCAAGAACTTTGAAAGTTTCTTCAAATGCACTCGCAAAAACATTCAAGCGCTACGATGAAACTGGCTCTCATGAGGACTGCCACAAGAATGGAAGACCCAGATTTACCTCTGCTGCAGAGGATCAGTTCATAACAGTTACCAGCCTCAGAATTGCAGCCCAAATATATGCTTCACAGAGTTCAAGTCACAGACACATCTCAACATCAACTGTTCAGACGAGACTGTAAGAATCAGGCCTTCATGGTCGAATTGCTGCAAAGAAACCACTACTAAATGACACCAATAAGAAGAAGAGACCTGCTTGGGCCAAGAAACACGAGCAATATACATTAGACCGGTGGTAATTTGTCCTTTGGTCTGGAGTCCAAATTTGAGATTTTTGGTTCCAACCGCCATGTCTTTGTGAGACGCGGTGTGGGTGAACGAATGATCTCTACATGTGCATTTCCCACCATAAAGCATGGAGGAGGTGGTGATATGTTGTGGGGGTGCTTTGCTGGTGACACTGTCTGTGATTTATTTAGAATTCTAGGCACACTTAACCAGCATGGCAGCCACAGCATTCTGCAGCGATACGCCATCCCATCTGGTTTGGGCTTAGTGGGACTATCATTTGTTTTTCAACAGGACAATGACCCAACACAACTCCAGGCTGTGTAAAGGCTATTCTACAAAGAAGGAGAGTGATGGAGTGCTGCATCAGATGACCTGGCCTCCGCAATCCCCGGACCTCAACCCAATTGAGATGGTTTGGAATGAGTTGGACCGCAGGGTGAAGGAAAAGCAGCCATCAGGTGAAGCTGGTTAAGAGTACCACCAACAGTACATATTTGTATTGTGGCTGCGGACAAGCACACCTGATTCTACTTCAAATTAAATTAAATCAAAAGTTATTGGTCGCATACACATATTTAGCAGGTTATTGCGGGTGTAGCGAAATGCTTGTGTTCCTACCTGCAACAGTGCAGTTACAGTGGGGAAAAAAAGTATTTAGTCAGCCACCAATTGTGCAAGTTCTCCCACTTAAAAAGATGAGAGAGGCCTGTACTTTTCATCATAGGTACACGTCAACTATAACAGACAAATTGAGAAAAGAAAATCCAGAAAATTACATTGTAGGATTTTTTATGAATTTCTTTGCAAATTATGGTGGAAAATAAGTATTTGGTCAATAACAAAAGTTTTTCAATACTTTGTTAAATACCCTTTGTTGGCAATGACACAGGTCAAACGTTTTCTGTAAGTCTTCACAAGGTTTTCACAAACTGTTGCTGGTATTTTGGCCCATTCCTCCATGCAGATCTCCTCTAGAGCAGTGATGTTTTGGGGCTGTCGCTGGGCAACACAGACTTTCAGCTCCCTCCAAAGATTTTCTATGGGGTTGAGATCTGGAGACTGGCTAGGCCACTCCAGGACCTTGAAATGCTTCTTACGAAGCCACTCCTTCGTTGCACGGGCAGTGTGTTTGGGATCATTGTCATGCTGAAAGACCCAGCCACGTTTCATCTTCAATGCCCTTGCTGATGGAAGGAGGTTTTCACTCAAAATCTCACGATACATGGCCCCATTCATTCTTTCCTTTACACGGATCAGTCGTCCTGGTCCCTTTGCAGAAAAACAGCCCCAAAGCATGATGTTTCCACCCCCATGCTTCACAGTAGGTATGGTGTTCTTTGGATGCAACTCAGCATTCTTTGTCCTCCAAACACGACGAGTTGAGTTTTTACCAAAAAGTTATATTTTGGTTTCATCTGACCATATGACATTCTCCCAATCCTCTTCTGGATCATCCAAATGCACTCTAGCAAACTTCATACGGGCCTGGCTTAAGCAGGGGGACACGTCTGGCACTGCAGGATTTGAGACCCTGGCGGCGTAGTGTGTTACTGATGGTAGGCTTTGTTACTTTGGTCCCAGCTCTCTGCAGGTCATTCACTAGGTCCCCCCGTGTGGTTCTGTGATTTTTGCTCACCGTTCTTGTGATCATTTTGACCCCACGGGGTGAGATCTTGCGTGGAGCCCCAGATCGAGGGAGATTATCAGTGGTCTTGTATGTCTTCCATTTCCTAATAATTGCTCCCACAGTTGATTTCTTTAAACCAAGCTGCTTACCTATTGCAGATTCAGTCTTCCCAGCCTGGTGCAGGTCTACAATTTTGTTTCTGGTGTCCTTTGACAGCTCTTTGGTCTTGGCCATAGTGGAGTTTGGAGTGTGACTGTTTGAGGTTGTGGACAGGTGTCTTTTATACTGATAACAAGTTCAAACAGGTGCCATTAATACAGCTAACCAGAGGAGGACAGAGGAGCCTCTTAAAGAAGAATTTACAGGTCTGTGAGAGCCAGAAATCTTGCTTGTTTGTAGGTGACCAAATACTTATTTTCCACCATAATTTGCAAATAAATTCATAAAAAATCCTACAATGTGATTTTCTGGATTTTTTTTCCTCATTTTGTCTGTCATAGTTGACGTGTACCTATGATGAAAATTACAGGCCTCTCTCATCTTTTTAAGTGGGAGAACTTGCACAATTGATGGCTGACTAAATACTTTTTTCCCCACTGTATATCTAACAATACACAATACACATAAATCTAAAAAGTAAAAGAATGGAAATAAGAAATATAGAAATATTAGGACACGCAATGTAGGAGTCCGGAGTATGAATATACATATATACATGGTGGCTTGCGAAAGTTTTCACCCCCCCTTGGCATTTTTCCTATTTTGTTGCCTTACAACCTGGAATTAAAATTATTTTTTGGGGGGTTTGTATCAATTGATTTACACAACATGCATACCACTATGAAGATGCAAAACATTTTTTTATTGTTAAATAAACAAGAAATAAGAAAAGTTAACAGAAAACTTGAGCGTGCATAACTATTCACCCCCCGAAAGTCAATAGTCTGTAGAGCTACCTTTTGCAGCAATTGCTGCAAGTCTCTTGGGGTATGTCTCTATAAACTTGGAACATCTAGTCACTGGGATTTTTTGCCCATTCTTCAAGGCAAAACTGCTCCAGCGTCTTCAAGTTGGTTGGGTTCCGCTGGTGTACAGCAATCTTTAAGTCATACCACAGATTCTCAATTGAATTGAGGTCTGGCCTTTGACTAGGCCATTCAAGACATTTAAATGTTTCCCCTTAAACCACTCAAGTGTTGCTTTAGCAATATGCTTAGGGTCATTGTCCTGCTGGAAGGTGAACCTGGAAGACTGAAACAGGTTTCCCTCAAGAATTTCCCTGTATTCCATCATTCCATCATTCCTTTGCAGCTCCTTCAGGGTTATCTTTGTTGGTGGGCGGCCCTCTCTTGACAGGTTTGTTGTGGTGCCATATTCTTTCCATTTTTTAATAATGGATTCAATGGTGCTCCGTGGGATGTTCAAAGTTTCTGATATTTTTTTATAACCCAACGCTGATTTGTACTTCTCCACAACTTTGTCCCTGACCTATTTGGAGAGCTCCTTGGTCTTCACGGTGTCGCTTGCTTGGTGGTGCCCCTTGCTTAGTGGTGTTGCAGACTCTGGGGCCTTTCAGAACAGGTGTATATTGAGATCATGTGACAGATCATGTGACACTTAGATTGCACACAGGCAGACTTTATTTAACTAATTATGTGACTTCTGAAGGTAATTGGTTGCACCAGATCTTATTTAGGATCTTCATTGCAAAGGGGGTGAATACATATGCATGCACCACATTTCCGTCATTTATTTTTTTGAATTTTTTGAAACAAGTAATTTTTTTTCATTTCACTTCACCAATTTGGACATTTTGTGTATGTCCATTACATGAAATCCAAATAAAAATCCATTTAAATTACAGGTTGTAATGCAACAAAATAGGAAAAACGCCAAGGGGGAAGAATACTTTTGCAAGGTGCTGTATGTACAGTATATGTGATGGGATGTATAGACAATTTGGACAGTATATGGATAGAATATTTTACCTTTACATTTACATCATTTAGCAGACACTCTTATCCAGATCGACTTACAAATTAGTGCATTCAACTTATGATAGCCAGTGGGACAACCAAGGATTACTTTATACTATTCCAGGTATTCCTTAAAGAGGTAGGGTTTCAAGTGTCTCCGGGAAGGTGGTCAGTGACTCCGCTGTCCTGGCGTCGTAGGGGAGCTTGTTCCACCATTGGGGTGCCAGAGCAGCAAATAGCTTTGACTGGGCTGAGTGGGAACTGTGCTTCCGTAGAGGTAGGGGAGCTAGCAGGCCAGAGGTGGATGAACGTAGTGCCCTCGTTTGGGTGTAGGGTCTGATCAGAGCCTGAAGGTAAGGAGGTGCCGTTCCCCTCACAGCTCCGTAGGCAAGCACCATGGTCTTGTAGTAGATGTGAGCCTCAACTGGAAGCCAGTGGAGTGTGCGGAGGAGCGGGGTGACATGAGAGAACTTGGGAAGGTCGAACACCAGACGGGCTGCGGCATTCTGGATAAGTTGTAGGGGTTTAATGGCATAGGCAGGGAGCCCAGCCAACAACGAGTTGCAGTAATCCAGATGGGAGATGACAAGTGCCTGGATTAGGACCTGTGCCGCTTTCTGTGTAAGGTAGGGTCGTACTCTACGAATGTTGTAGAGCATGAACCTGCAGGATCGGGTCACTGCTTTGATGTTAGCGGAGAACGACAGGGTGTTGTCCAGGGTCACGCCAAGGTTCTTTGCACTCTGGGAGGAGGACACAATGGAGTTGTCAACCGTGATGGCGAGATCATGGAGCGGGCAGTCCTTCCCCGGGAGGAAGAGCAGCTCCGTCTTGCCGAGGTTCAACTTGAGGTGGTGATCCGACATCCACACTGATATGTCTGCCAGAAATGCAGAGATGCGATTCGCCACCTGGTTATCAGAAGGGGGAAAGGAGAAAATTAATTGTGTGTCGTCTGCGTAGCAATGATAGGAGAGACCATGTGAGGATATGACAGAGCCAAGTGACTTGGTGTATAGAGAGAACAGGAGAGGGCCTAGAACTGAGCCCTGGGGGACACCAGTGGTGAGCGCACGTGGTGCGGAGACAGATTCTCGCCACGCCACCTGGTAGGAGCGACCTGTCAGGTAGGACGCAATCCAAGACTGAGCAGCGCCGGAGATGCCCAACTCGGAGAGGGTGGAGAGGAGGATCTGATGGATCACAGTATCAAAGGCAACGGATAGGTCTAGAAGGATAAGAGCAGAGGAGAGAGAGTTAGCTTTTTAGAGAAGAGCAGTCTCAGTTGAATGACCAGTCTTGAAACCTGACTGGTTTGGATCAAGAAGATAATTCTGAGAGAGATAGCAGGAGAGTTGGCTAGAGACGGCACGCTCAAGAGTTTTGGAGAGAAAATAAAGAAGAGATGCTGGTCTGTAGTTGTTGACATCGGAAGAATCGAGTGTAGGTTTTTTGAGGAGGGGTGCAACTCTCGCTCTCTTGAAGATGGAAGGGACATGGCCAGCGGTCAAGGATGAGTTGATGAGCAAGGTGAGGTAAGGGAGAAGGTCTCCGGAAATGGTCTGGAGAAGAGAGGAGGGGTTAGGTTCAAGCGGGCAGGTTGTTGGGCGGCCGGCTGGAGAGAGAGGGGTGAAAGAAGTCAAATCATAGGGTAGGGCAGTGTGAGCAGGACCAGCGGTGTCATTTGACTTAACAAATGAGGATCGGATGTCGTCAACCTTCTTTTCAAAATGGTTGACGAAGTCATCCACAGAGAGGGAGGAGGGAGGGGGAGGAGGAGGAGGATTCAGCAGGGAGGAGAAGGTGGCAAAGAGCTTCCTAGGGTTAGAGGCAGAGGCTTGAAATTTAGAGTGGTAGAAAGTGGCTTTAGCAGCAGAAACAGAGGAAGAGAAGGTAGAGAGGAGGGAGTGAAAAGATGACAGATCCGCAGGGAGTCTAGTTTTCCTTCATTTTCGCTGCCCGGAGCCCTCTTCTGTGAGCTCGCAATGAATCGTCACGCCACGGAGCAGGAGGGGAGGACAGAGCCGGCTGGGAGGATAGAGGACATAGAGAGTCAAAAGATGCAGAAAGGGAGGAGAGGAGGGTTGAGGAGGCAGAATCAGGAGATCGGAGAGAGAAGGATTTAGCAGAGGGAAGAGATGATAGGATGGAAGAGGAGAGAGTAGAGGGAGAGAGAGAGCGAAGGTTGCGACAGCACATTACCATCTGAGTAGGGGCAGAGTGAGTAGTGTTTGAGGAGAGCGAGAGAGAAAAGGATACAAAGTAGTGGTCGGAGACTTGGAGGGGAGTTGCAGTATATTGTATCTGAAGAACAGTATATATACAGAAATAGTTAAACAGGATAGGCCTTGATTAGAATACAGTATGTACATATGAAGTGGGTAAAACTGTATGTAAACATTATTTAAAATGACCAGTGTTCCATTATTAAAGTGACCAGTGTTCCATTACTATTTGCATAGGGCAGTAGCCTCTAAGGTGCATGGTAGAGTAACCGACTGGTAGCCGTCTAGTGACAGTGACTAAAGTTCAGGGCAGGGTACTTGGCGGGGGCCGTCTAGTGGTGACTATTTAACAGTCTGATGGCTTTGAGATAGAAGCTGTTTTTCAATCTCTTCGGTCCCAGCTTTGATGCACCTGTACTGATCTCGCCTTCTGGAGGGTGGCAGTGTGAACAGGCTGTGGCTCGGTTGGCTGAGGTCCTTGATGATCTTCTTGGCCTTCCTGTGACACTGGGTGCTGTAGATGTCCTGGAGGGCAGGCACCCACCCTCTGGAGAGCCCTGCAGTTGCGGACGGCACAGTTTCCATACCAGGCAGTGATACAGCCCAACAGGATGCTCTCAATTGTGCGTCTGTAAAAGTTTGTGATGGTCTTATGGGCCAAGCAAATTTCTTCCGCCTCCTGAGGTTGAAAAGAAACTGTTACGCCTTTTTCACCACACTGTCTGTGTGGGTAGACCATTTCAGATTGTCAGTGATGTGTACGCTGAGGAACTAGAAGCTTTTCACCTTCTCCACTGAGGCACTGTCGATGTGGATGGGGGCGTGTTCCCTCTGCTGTCTCCTGAGGACCACAATCATCTCCTTTGTTTTGTTGACGTTGAGGGAGAGGCTATTTTCCTGGCACCACTCCGCCAGGGCCCTCACCTCCCCCCTGTAGGCTGTCTCATCATTGTTAAAATCAGGCCTACCACTGTTGTGTCATCTGCAAACTTGATGATTGAGTTGGAGACGTGGGTGTCCACACAGTCACGGGTGAACAGGGAGTACAGGAGGAGGCTGAGTACGCACCCTTGTGTGGCCCCTGTGTTGAGGATCAGAGTAGTGGAGGTGATGTTGCCTACATTCTCCACCTTGGGGCGGCACCTCAGGAAGTCCAGGACCCAGTTGCACAGGACGGGGTTCAGACCCAGGGCCCCGAGCTTAATGATGAGCTTGGAGGGTACTATGGTGTTGAAGGCTGAGCTGGAGTCAATGAACAGCGTTCTTACATAGGTATTCCTCTTGTCCAGATGGGATAGGGCAGTGTGCAGTGCGATGGCGATTACGGATCTATTGGGGCGGTATGCAAATTGCAGTGGGTCTAGGGTTTCGGGTAAGGTGGAGAAGATATGATCCTTAACTAGCCTCTCAAATCACTTAATGACGACAGAAGTGAGGGTTACGAGGCAATAGTAATTTAGTTCAGTTACCTTCGCTTTCTTGGGTACTGGAACAATGGTGGACATCTTGAAGCAAGTGAGGATAACAGACTGCGATATGGAGAGATTGAATACATCCGTAAACACTACAGCCAGCTGATCTGCGCATGCTCTGAGAGCGCGACTAGGGATGCCGTCTGGCCCGGCAGCCTTGCAAGGGTTAACACGCTTACATTTCTTACTCACGTTGGCCACAGAGAACGAGAGCTCACAGTCCACTGTTTCCCTTGAAGCAGGCGAAGATGGTGTTTAGCTTGTAGGGGAGCAAGATGTCAGCGTCCGCGACGTGGCTGGTTTTCCCTTTATAATCCGTGATTGTCTGGAGTCCCTGCCACATATGTCTCGTGTCTGAGCCGTTGAATCGCGACTCCAACTTTTCTCTGTACTGACGTTTGCCCTGTTTGATTGCCTTACGGGCAATAGACTCAACTACATTCCCAGTCACCTTGCCGTGGTTAAACGCTGTGGTTCGTGCTTTCAGTTTTGCGTGAATGCTGCCATCTATCCAATGTTTTTGGTTTGGATAGGTTTTAATCATCACAATGGGAACAACATCCCCTATACACTTCCTGATGAAGTCACCGTGTCAGTGTATGCAGTGCATTCTGAAATTATTCAGACCCCTTTCCTTTTTCCACATTTTGTTACGTTACAGCCTTATTTTAAAATTGATTAAATGTATGTTTTTTCTCATTAATCTAAACACAAGTTTTGCACATGTATTAAATATAAAAAACATAACTACTTATTTACATAAGTATTCAGACCCTTTGCTATGAGACTCGGAATTGAGCTCAGGTGCATCCTGTTTCCATTGATCATCCTTGAGATGTTTCTACAACTTGATTGGAGTCCACCTGTGATAAATTCAATTGATTGGACATGATTTGGAAAGACACACACCTATCTATGAAGGTATCACAGTTGACAGTGTATGTCTGAGCAAAAACCAAGCCATGAAGTCGAAGGAATTGTTCGTAGAACTGCGAGACAGGATTGTGTCGAGGCACAGATCTGGGGAATGGTACCAAAACATTTCTGCAGTATTGAAGGTCACCAAAAACACAGTGGCCTCCAGAAGTTTGGAACCCCCAAGACCCTTCCTAGTGCTGGCCGCCAGGCCAAACTGAGCAATTGTGGGAGAAGGGCCTTGGTCAGGGAGGTGACCAAGAACCTGATAGTCACTCTGACAGAGATCCAGAGTTCCTCTGTGGAGATGGGAGAACCTTCCAGAAGGACAGCAATCTCTGCAGCACTCCACGAATCAGGCCTTTACGGTAGAGTGGCCAGACGGAAGCCACTCCTCATTAAAAGGCACATGACAGCCCGCTTGGAGTTTGCCAAAAGGCACCAAAAGGACTCTCAGACCATGAGAAACAAAATTATCTGGTCTGATGAAACCAAGATTGAACTCTTTGGCCTGAATGTCAAACATCACGTCTGGAGGAGACCTGGCACCATCCCTACGGTGAAGCATGGTGGTGGCAGCATCATGCTGTGGGGATGTTTTTCAGCAGCAGGGACTGGTAGACTAGTCAGAATCGAGGGAAAGATAAACGGAGCAAAGTACAGAGAGATCCTTGATGAAAACCTGCTCCAGAGCGCTCAGGACCTCAGACTGGGCGAAGGTTCACCTTCCAACAGGAAAACGACTTTAAGCACACAGCCAAGACAACACAGGAGTGGCTTTGGGACAAGTCTCTGAATGTCCTTGAGTGGCCCAGCCAGAGCCCGGACTTGAACCATATCGAACATCTCTGGAGAGACCTGAAAATAGCTGTGCAGCGACGCTCCCCATCCAAACTGACAGAGCTTGAGAGGATCTGCAGAGAAGAATGGGAGAAACTCCCTAAATACAGGTGTGCCAATCTTGTAGCGTCATACTCAAGAAGACTCAAGGCTGTAATTGCTGTCAAAGGTGCTTCAACAAAGTACTGATTAAAGGGTCTTAATACTTATGTAAATGTGATATTTCATTGTTTTATAAATTTACAAACATTTCTAAAAACCTGTTTTTGCTGCGTAATTATGGGGTATTGTGTGTAGATTAATGAGGGCAAAAAAACAATTTAATACATTTTAGAATAAGGCTGGTCAAGGGGTCTGATTTCTTTCCGAATGCACTGTACCTCAATGTTATTCTCATAGGCAACCCGGAACATATCCCAGTCCGCGAGATCAAACAATCTTGAAGCATGGATTCAGATTGGTCAGACCAGCGTTGAACAGTCTTTATCATGGGTACTTCCTGTTTGAGTTTCTGCCTATAGGAATGGAGGAGCAGAATGGAGGTGTGATCTGATTTGCCGAAGGGAGGGCGGGGCTGGCCCTGTAGCCATCCCGGAAGGGAGAGTAACAATGGTCGAGAGTTTTTGAAGTGCGAGTGGTGCAGGCGATGTGTTGATAAAACTTTGGTAGCGTTTTCCTCAGATTTGCTTTATTAAAGTCCCCAGCTACAATAAATGCGGCCTCAGGATATGCGGTTTCCAGAAAAGTCCAGTGTAGTTTCTTGAAAGCCGTCGTGGTATCGGCTTGAGGAGGAATATACATGGCTGTGACGATGACCGAAGAGAATTCTCTCGGGAGGCAATGCGGTTGGCATTTGATTGTGAGGTATTCTAGGTAGGGTGAACAAAAGGACTTGAGTTCCTGTACATTATCACAATCACATTATGAGTAGTTAATCATGAAACTTACACTGCCTTTCTTCTTCCCGGAGAGTTCTCTATTCCTATCTGCACAATGTATTGAAAACCCAGCTGGCTGTATGGACGGGGACAGTATATCCGGAGAGAGCCATGATTCCGTGAAACAGAGTGTGTTACAGTCCCTGATGTCTCTCTGGAAGGAGATCCTCACCCTGAGCTTGTCTACAATATTGTCCAGGGACTGAACATTAGACAGTAAAATACACAGAAGCAGTGGGTGGTATGCACGCCTCCTGAGTCGGACTAAGAGTCACGCCGAATACCTCTTCTCCGCCGGCGGCGTCTTGGAGCATTCTCTGGGATACGTGGAATTGCCTTGGAGGGTACGAACAAAGGATCCAATTCAGGAAAGTCGTATTTCTTGTCGAAATGCTGATGAGTTACCACTGCTCTACTATTCAAAAGTTATTTCCGGCTGTATGTAATAATGCAAAGGATGTTCTGAGCTAATAAGGTGAGAAATATCACCAGAAAATTGCAAAATACTGCAAAGTTGCTTAGGAGCCACGAACAGGGCGACCATGTCTATCGGCGCCATCTTGTAGCCAGCTAATCATCAAGCCCTCAATGAGTTGAATCAGGTGAGTTTGTCCGGGTCTAAAACAAAAATGTATGCTGTTAGGGGTACTTGAGGACAGGAGTTGGGAAACACTGGGCTAGAACATCCTCACTCGTCTGGTCACACTATGTCACACCGCTCAGTCACACATACGGTGCGTGCGAACACACGCACATACACACAGAAAAAAAGACAAACACATACGCAAACATCACTCCACCATCTGACGCCTTCACTTTACAAGTGACTAGTTTAATCGCGGCCAATCACAAAAGGTCATAATTAATACTCCAATACAGACACTAATAAACAAGTTTAAATTGCAAGCATAATCAAATGATGCAAACATCCACGAGTTACAAAAGTTCACAGCCACCACTGTCAATTTCTTAATTGTATTCAGTCATTCATGGCAATTTTATTAACATAGAGCTGATGTCTCCTGCCCTGCCACTGTCACAGCACCAGGGATCTAATTTCATTATTTTCCACAAGATTTGCTTGACTACTACAACCATTCTAATGCAGCGCCAGTCCAGATGTTTATGCTATTTAAATTAGGAAGCAAAGGCTGTTGGGTAAACATAATTAAATAAAGTTTCGTTTTTTTCCCTTGCCCTCCCTTTGTCTTTACCCCCCCACCTTTTATTTCTCCTCATCCTCTCCTCTCTCTCTCTCCATAAATTTAGTTCATTAGACAACTTTCAATTAACACCGGAGCCACATGTTCCCTCAGCCAGCACGACAGGCCTCCACAGCTCTGTGACTACGCACAGGGCCGTGAAGTGAAGAAGTGGTCTCCTGACTCAGGTGCACACATGCACACACACATAGACGCATACACTTGCACAAGCACGTATAGACATGGGCATGTACACACCATTTCTCATAGTACAGCCTTTTCCCAAGACAATTACAATAGCACACATACACAAACTATCCTATTATCCACTTCAAACCACGCAATTTAAGCCCATATGAGAGTCTTTCAAAGTGTGTGAGTGTGTGTGTGTGAGTGTGTGTGTGTGCGTTCATCTGAGACACAAACCCCTTCAGTGGTCTGTGTTCTGTATTCTGTTATCACCCAGACTGCTGTTTAGGTGATGAATTCAACCACAATTGACCTGTGACTACAGCGTGCATGTGTAAAAGCATCCCCAGCACAGGCCAATCACACATACATTATTATGAATGCTTGACGAATACTAAATAAGCAAGAGAGAGACGGTGAGAGAGACGGCGAGAGAGAGTGAAAGAGAGAGAGAGAGAGAGAGAGACAGAGAGAGAGAGAGAGAGAGACAGAGAGGGGGGGGGGGGATTAAATCACTCATGTCAGAGTGCTAATAGGCCCAGCCTCACTTAAAATGTAATTTCTGAGGCCAGTGTTACACATCAAAAAATTTAAAATATATCACAAGAAAAAACTGCCGCAAGAACAATCTATTATAGGCAATATCACAGACAGTGTAACACAAGGGGTCATTACAAGATTATGTAAACTAAGGGAGCAGCATTTCCATGCGCTGGTCATTTCCATGTGATTATTGCGTAAGAGTTATGCTGTAATTAGAAGTGGTGCTTGGTGGGCCCCGGCCGTGCAAACACATACACACAAACTGAGCGACTGCAGGCTGGTCATTTAGGGCAGTGTTTCCCAACCTTGGTCCTCGAGTACCCCCAACAGTACACATTTTTATTGTAACCCTGGACAAGCACACCTGATTCAACTTGTCAACTAATCATCAAGCCCTCAATGAGCTGAATGAGTTGTGTTTGTCCAGGGCGACAACACAAATGTGTACAGTTGGGGGTACTCAAGGACCAGGGTTGGGAAACACTGATTTAGGGAAGGATGTATAAGCGGATACACACATTTGTTTCGGTGTTGTGATTTGGGGAATGCCTCACTTGTAAAAGCGCTCGTTCCAGCACCTGTCCCCCACAGTGGCAGAAACATTCATTTTGTCAATTTGATAGAAAGACGCCTCACAGCCGGTGAGGAGGGTGAAATATGTTTGTGGAAACATTATGCTAAGACCATACGTACGTTTATAAGTATGCAGCATGCGCTACCTTCGATACCCTTTAGTGCACACGAACTGAGTAGCTGTCAAAATTACAACAGGCATCTCAAGTAATTATGCAGATTTATGCTAAACATTAACAAGAAGAATTAAAGACACAAATGAGGTGGCTACACTTGAATTGTTAAGATTATGAATAATTACCATGAATCTTTTTGCTCTTAATATAACTTGTATTTGATAAACAAAGCCTTAATTATCGGAATACTTCCGAGGATTCCAGTGACCTTCATTAATCTTAGAAAACAAGTCTCCGGTGAGACACTGAGGAGAGAGAGGCACACACACACACACACAGGCACATGCACTCGGAGAGAGATAGGGTAAACACACACATGGCCACGCATATGCTAACCAGCCTCTTCAGCCTGGAGTGTGGAGACAGGTACATCTCATAGTTAAGCCAAGAGTCCTCACTCCCTGGTGGTTCCAGGTAAGCTAAGCCAAGAGTACAGATGCACTAACACACACACACACAAACACACACAATCACTCACTCACACACATGCACACACACGCACATGCACACACACACACAATCACATACACGCACGCACACACACACAGACACGGATCCACACACACGCACTCACACAAGCACACACACTCAGCAGGTGACTCAGCTGTTCCTCTTCTAATTACTGTTACATTTCACTTCCATCTCCCTTTCCTCATTTCTCTTATTCCACTTTCCTTCAACATTGGACATCGTTTTGAATTCGGTACGGTCGTCTACTCACACAATGCTTCCCAATTAAAGGCTAGCTATGTGTGGTGCCAATACCATGTCGAAGTTCCTCCCTAATGAACACGTAGGCCTATTGTTTGCTATCATCAGATAACTAAACCTTAACCCTAAGGATACACTTTCAAATGGCACACTCCAATGACACACTTATCTCCCTCCTCTCTGTTTCCTCTACTACAATCCTTACCTCTCCCTCTTTCAGTACCTTGCTCATGACTCACCAATTACATACACTCTCAATAAACCTCAATGATCATATGGTATTACCTATGCTCCTCTAAGCCTGCTCTTCAATTCTTATCCCACACTCCTCCTCAACCCCTTACCCCTTTTCCTACCCTGAACCTCAATTTGCCCTTGTCCATAAGTCCCAGTAGGAGGGCAGGTGGAACTATAGAGGGGCAATAAGGACCATGTGACCCCTCATCAATTAGCTCTATTCCCAGGGGGGAGAGCCCTAAGGGGTCCTGCCAATCAAACCAGGCCTGATTGTTTTTATTTTGCTGTCATCTCCACATGTGTTTTTATATTCCTTTAAAATTCCTGTTACTACCCCCGAGGCATGTCTCACAGGAGATGAAGCCAAGTGTCAGTCTCCTCTCCTCCACCTCTGGCTCTCTCGACTCTCTACCTTTCTGTCTTGCTCTACCCCTCTCTCCTTCATCTATCTCTACCTTCTCTCCTCGCTTCTTTTCTGAGCCCTGCATGCAGATTCACAGACAGGGTCACCTCGCATACACACTCTCTGAACATCAATTGGCTGCATTAAGATGGAAGGATGGAAGATGTGCTGGATCCCAATGGTAAAGCAGGTCTATGGGTCGGGCGTGTCTTCAGACACGCACACACACACTCACGCAGACACATTCACAGAGGCATAGCCCAGGACACATACAGTATGTTATTGTTATGGTAATATTAGAACTAGTGGCAGTGCGGAGGGATGAACTGATGGTTCAATCAATGCAAGGAAACAACTGGAACTCAACTGGAACTCTGTTCACT
Source organism: Coregonus lavaretus (assembly GCF_964263955.1). Lineage (NCBI taxonomy): Eukaryota > Metazoa > Chordata > Actinopteri > Salmoniformes > Salmonidae > Coregonus > Coregonus lavaretus. The sequence goes on from NC_139988.1 coordinate 45,685,571, forward strand.
ATAAATGTGTGCTCTGGTATCAATGTGTGTACTCTGGTGAAGATTTGAAGACTGCAGTGGACTACAACTGTACAACTACCAACCTAACTGCTAAACTACTGCTATCATGACAGGTAACACCACTGTTATTATTATACTATTACCATTAGCCTACTACAACTGCTACTTATATTCCTATTACCATGGCACCATGCCACTGGGAGTATCAATCTCTAAAGAACGCTATCACTCACCCAAATAGAAAGGAACAAAACTTTCAAATAGCTTTCAGATGCTTTACTGCCCTCTAGAAAACATCAATGTGGGAATATTGGCCCGGTTTACATATAAAAAGATGGCCGCCGTTAACCTGCTAGACGGGCTCCAGATTTACTGTGTCTATTTCTACATTTGTCTTGCTCGGCTCGATGGAGGAGTCAGGGTGCTTCTCGCGCTAAAGGAGCTAATTTTCTCCAACATCAATACCGCCAGCCTGTACGGTTCACTTCCTTTCCCTCCCTTTCATCCTGGCCACAGTGGGCTGCTTGGTTGGTGCTCTAGGTAGACGTTGCCATTAACCACAGATCTAGGATCAGATTATCCAACCCCCAAACCCAACCTTAACCAGGGGGATGAACAGTTTCTAACCCTGGATCAGTGGTTTGGGGGCAACTCTACCTACTCGGTTAGCAGGAGTTTGAAAACCTATTCACTCCCCTCTTTGCATAGGGCGCTTCCCTGCTGTTTTCTACCGTAGTGACTAAACATAGAGGTGTTGAGCAAAAGGAGGGTGCTAGAAGTTGCCCTTAGGATCAATTTTCAGCCAATGAAACACAACTTTCAACTTTTCTTCAGTAGTTGAGCCCTGTGGAGGCCAAACATCCCATGATGCAGTGTGAGTAACAGTGGTAACTTATGAACAACATATAGCAGATGCACTATCCCTAGCACCGCTCTAATTAGGCCTCGCTGAGGGGTTGTTGTTTTCTTTGTGGCGTGTCTGGATGCCCCTGCCCTGCCACAGTTTCCTGCTCCAACATGGGGCCTGGAGGAAACCCAGTCTGCCAGCGCTGCCATTGGGGCTCTGGTGTGTTTGTGGCAATTCCCCACTCCCCTCCCGGGCAAACATATGTCCCCCTCAGCCACCGCGAGCAGATCCCTCTCAAAGAGCTCTTTAATTATCTGTGAGCTCTCCTCTCTAATAAAACATTAAGGCATCTAATCAAATCTGATGCTACTGACTAAGGCTTCAAAAAAGCCTACACCGAAAGACAGGACAATGCACACGGCATGCACACACACTGGTTTTACTACCCTATATGTATAAACCGTACATACAATTTAATAACAGAAATGTCTGTAAATTCATGTTTGGAGCCAAACTGTGGTAAGAGTGTGGTAACCAATGTGTTATTACTAAAGCACTCTTAATCAAATACTCTCTCTCTCTTCCCCTTCTCTTTCACTCTCGATGTGTGTGGATTTGACCATGGCAGGGTTTATGTGGGAGCTACGCAGAGTGTTTGTGAAAGAAAAGGCATGTATGGGGGCCCGAGCATACCGACCTAGCAAATGTATTCCACTCTCAATAGCGGCCCAGAGCCGAAATTAATGTAAAACGTCAGTAACTCATGATGCTTTTAAAAAAGGACGTCTGATATGAGATAATGACAGAGATTTCAGGCCCATTATAAGAGGCTTTCAAATATTCAATTTCTTTTTTTGCATTTTGGTTGATAAAATCAGCACACTCACTCACTGCCTACATGGACTGGAGAGGTACTATGCAGTTTAGAGAGTCAATAGGACAAACTGTGCAGACAGATAAGCAGGAAGGTAGAGAGAGAAAGAAGTAAAGGGAGGAAATTTGATTAAAGATAATTGGTGCATTTCTCTGGCATTACAAGACTTTACAGCATGGAAATATTAAAATAATGTTTGGGGTAATGAAAAACTGATTATCAGTCGTGCTGAAAGAAATATAAATAAAATGTAAATACCAACAAAAATGTATGATATTAAGATTTAGGGCCTATAGGCTAGAGAACGACCGATAATCTGCCTTTTCTAGTCTATCGGTCCTTCTCTGTCAGCATTGGCGATATACCCTCTACATAGCAAATCCAAGTGCACTCTCTGGTGTCGACTCCTGCTGTTGTGCCAGCCGTCACTCACTGCCTCAGCCAGGAGCACTGCACAATGATGCTGAGGAATGTCTTGCTGTGGAAATCAGCAGCAGCAAACTAGCTACCTATTTTTCCAACAGAAAGGTGCAGTACTGAGAAACAGATGAACAGACACTGACCAAAATCAAACTCCTGTTGCAAATAATAGTTTAGTTTAATTCACAAATTATAAGGCTTGTGTCAACGTGCCCGGACTTGCATGCAATAAGTAAGCTAGCTAGCTAAGCAGATAGCTATGTGACGTGTTAGCAAAGATTACGATAACTAGCCTAATCCTTTCATCTGTGGTGTTAGCTAGCTAGCTATATTAACTACTATGATAGCTAGACAAACATGGTGAAAAGATATCAGATTCAGATATGAGATTAATGGACAACGAGCCATCGGACTTGAAGTGATTAGGAATTAGGGTTAACTGCCTTGCTCAAGGGCACATTGACAGACTTTTCACCTAGTCGGCTCTGGGATTAGAACCAGCAACCTTTCGGTTACTGGCACAACGCTCTTAACCACTAAGCTACCTGCCGCCCCTGTCGTATTCATAAATTAACAGTTGATAGTCGGATCAGATTATTGTCGTAATAGGGATAAAAAAGGAAGCGTTTTAAAATACCTGAATAAAGATTGGCAATAAGTTTATCTAAGCATCTCCCTGCATGTTTGGACCAAGAAAGCTGAAGACTGTGTGTGCACATTCTCACTTCTCTACTGGCAGACTTGAACATGCATCATCATATCATGTAGATATGTACATTTATGGCTTGCAAGCAAATGTCATCACTGTTGAGCTACTTATCATAGAAGCAGCTGAATTGTTCATTCATTTTCAGATCACGGAAAATGACCATAAATACTAGTTTCAATAGCATCCGTGATCACAAATCCTGAAGTTACGTTCCCATTTGAATAGATGTTATTTTATATTCTCAAACTAACAGCAATGCCTATATGATGTCCTTCCATACAGGTATGTTATTGATCAGTAAACTAATATAAGTCCCAAACAGATTGTCATCTGTAGCACCATAAACTCCACTGAAATCAGCCCAAACAAGCTCAATAGCTCAATGCATGCACACACTCCTATTGAATATGCATTCACCTGGTGTATGCCTATGCCACCTTTATTTATTTTATTTATTTATCAAGAGATTTACAATTTAAATACAATTATAACCATTATGTTGTTATGCAGTTAGATTGGTAAAAACAAAGACAAATGTATTGTTTGATTTAAAAATGGATGCATTGATGCATACATGGCTGTCTCTGGGAAATGTTGTCATCAACATTTTCCAATTTAATTATATTGAATATCGGCATAAAATATCGGCCTACTTGACCCCGAAAAACTGGTATCGGGCTTAAAAATTCCATAATGGTCGTTCTCTACTATAAACAATTGAATCAGACACTACACTAGAGGAAGGAAATCAAGAAGGTTTTTCATGTCCTGAATTTGTTAAAATTCTATTTTAGGCTTAAGGGTTAGGTTTAAGGTTTAGGGTTAGGGGTTAGGGAAAATAGGATTTTGAATGGGAATAATTTTTTACTCCCCAAAAAGTCCTGAAAATGTATGTACAGTGGGGAGAACAAGTATTTGATACACTGCCGATTTTGCAGGTTTTCCTACTTACAAAGCATGTAGAGGTCTGTAATTTTTATCAAAAATCCAGAAAATCACATTATATGATTTTTAAGTAATTAATTTGCATTTTATTGCATGACATAAGTATTTGATCACCAACCAACCAGTAAGAAATCCGTCTCTCAAAGACCTGTTAGTTTTTCTTTAAGAAGCCCTCCTGTTCTCCACTCATTACCTGTATTAACTGCACCTGTTTGAACTCGTTACCTGTATAAAAGACACTTGTCCACACACTCAATCAAACAGACTCCAACCTATCCACAATGGCCAAGACCAGAGAGCTGTGTAAGGACATCAGGGATAAAATTGTAGACCTGCACAAGGCTGGGATGGGCTAAAGGACAATAGGCAAGCAGCTTGTTGAGAAGGCAACAACTGTTGGCGCAATTATTAGAAAATGGAAGAAGTTCAAGATGACGGTCAATCACCCTCGGTCTGGGGCTCCATGCAAGATCTCACCTTGTGGGGCATCAATGATCATGAGGAAGGTGAGGGATCAGTCCAGAACTACAAGGCAGGACCTGGTCAATGACCTGAAGAGAGCTGGGACCACAGTCTCAAAGAAAACCATTAGTAACACACTACGTCGTCATGGATTAAAATCCTGCAGCGCACGCAAGGTCCCCCTGCTCAAGCCAGCGCATGTCCAGGCCCGTCTGAAGTTTACCAATGACCATCTGGATGATCCAGAGGAGGAATGGGAGAAGGTCATGTGGTCTGATGAGACAAAAATAGAGCTTTTTGGTCTAAACTCCACTCGCCGTGTTTGGAGGAAGAAGAAGGATGAGTACAACCCCAAGAACACCATCCCAACCGTGAAGCATGGAGGTGGAAACATCATTCTTTGGGGATGCTTTTCTGCAAAGGGGACAGGACGACTGCACCTTATTGAGGGGAGGATGGATGGGGCCATGTATCGCGAGATCTTGGCCAACAATCTCCTTCCCTCAGTAAGAGCATTGAAGATGCTCTTACGGTTGTGGCTGGGTCTTCCAGCATGACAACGAACCGAAACACACAGCCAGGGCAACTAAGGAGTGGCTCCGTAAGAAGCATCTCAAGGTCTTGGAGTGGCCTAGCCAGTCTCCAGACCTGAACCCAATAGAACATCTTTGGAGGGAGCTGAAAGTCCGTATTGCCCAGCGACAGCCCCGAAACCTGAAGGATCTGGAGAAGGTCTGTATGGAGGAGTGGGCCAAAATCCCTGCTGCAGTGTGTGCAAACCTGGTCAAGACCTACAGGAAACTTATGATCTCTGTAATTGCAAACAAAGGTTTCTGTACCAAATATTAAGTTCTGCTTTTCTGATGTATCAAATACTTATGTCATGCAATAAAATGCAAATTAATTACTTAAAAATCATACAATGTGATTTTCTGGATTTTGTCTCTCACAGTTGAAGTGTACCTATGATAAAAATTACAGACCTCTACATGCTTTGTAAGTAGGAAAACCAGCAAAATCGGCAGTGTATCAAATACTTGTTCTCCCCACTGTATGTATGTGTGTGTGTGTGTATGTCTATGTCAGAGAGAGAGAGTGAGAGAGAGAGAGAGAGAGAGAGAGATAGAGAGAGAGAGAGAGAGAGAGAGAGAGAGAGAGAGAGAGAGAGAGAGAGAGAGAGAGAGAGAGAGAGAGAGAGAGAGAGAGAGAGGCATGACCCTCTCTATTTTCTGCAATTTACGGCAACATGAACATTTGCTACGGAACCTATTAGTTTCATGTCGATAACCTCCCAAGATAAATATACAAAAAAATTATGAGTGAAAATGAAGAAGAAAAAAGAGAAAAGTCGAGGTGCAACAGGCACACATCAAAAACTTGCTGGTAATGGGCAGGCTTTCACCCAGACCACCATCGTTCCCTTTATTAGCATGACAAAGAACACAATCATTTTGGATATGCCTGAATGCCGTTTTCATTAACTTTGCAATGATTTATTAACAAAAGTCTTAGGAATGCTCTAAAAGCAGCAGGACTCCACCAAATGAAAAATAAATAAAAAATAAACAGAAAAATGTTACTGAATGAAATAAATCAAGAAATGTAATCTCAATCAAAGACAAACATTTGAGAGAGAGAGAGAGGGGGAGAGAGAGAGGGGGAGGGAGAAGAAAACGAGAGAGAGAGAGAGAGAGAGGGAGGAAAGGTGCATTGTATGTGTACGCCTGGAAGCGTCAGGTCAGCAGGATTTTCTGATTCGATCACTGACATCATGGTGACTGAACTGCACAATTAACAAAGAAAATACCCAAAATGCTAATGTCTCATTTCAATTTAATTATACATGGCCCTGACACATGCACGCTCATGCACGCACACACACATATACACACAAACACACACATTCAACCAACTCCCCACTGTTACCCTGTATCGTTAAGATTGTATCAGTTAATAATCCCACCAGTGTAATAAATTATAAACAACTCGATGAGTGGCATTCAGATAGTCACATGCTCTCCCAGGTGAGAGAGTTGTTCAGGCATTATCACGGCCACCTCATCAATCAACACTGTGGGTCCTACCCTTCAAAAATATGGACCAAAGCCAATGACCCCAAAGTGACGAAGCCAATAATCCTAAAAGACACACCTTGTCAGGGAAAAAGTTACCAGATATTAAAATAAACGTGTGTGGTCTGTACAGTATATGTTTGAAAGCAGAGAAGAATATTACAACAAATGTCTGAATGATCAAATCCAATGTCTTCTGTATTTGACTGATTGGGGTGAGCGTGTAACTAATCATTTTACCATTTCAATGAAGTGTTAGAACTTACAGTCTGATCAATCTGATTAAAGTTGACTTAAAGGCCCAATGCAGCGTTTTTTTATTTTTTTAAATCAATTTCAAATCATTGATTTCAATGACAATTAAGTACCTTACTGTAATAGATTTATATTAAAACGGGCAAAATTGTTTTTTAACAGAAACTTTCTTAAGCAAGAATTGTGTTAAGACTGTCAGGGACACCTGAGTGAGGAGTGGAAAACTGAAAACAAATCTGTTATTGACAGAGAGGCTTGGAACTCTCTTTGGTTTTGGTCTATTAACCAGGTTGTTGTATGGTGATGTCAACATGGAAAGCCGATACTCCTGCCCATGCAAACCTGCTGAGTAGAACGTCCTGTGTAGATTGTATTTTCAACCAGCAACTATCAAGAAATAGCACTGATTTCAAATGTGTTCACACTTTTACAGTGTTAGTTTCATCAGCTTATTTACAATATGATACAAAACACAGGAGAAAAACAAATGTTGACAGCACCGGGCCTTTAAAGATAATTTTGATAGTTTCCAACTTCACTGCCTTACCTAGCCAACCTTTAGTGGACCAATCCAACCAGAGACGTTTCTGAGATTTAACAGGACAGCAGCATAGACAGAAACAAATGAGAAAACTCCACTTTCGACCGGGCCAAGTTTTAGAGGAGCTTAACTCTGGCCAAGACCTCTGATGAATGACTTTCCCTTTTAGTTCCTTTCAGAGGCAAACGAAAATAAGCTCAACATTGCAATTTAGGGAGCCTTATAAATCAATGGGTGACCACAAATAATTCCACATGGGGAGAATTTATATGTTTAATTACAGTCTGCAGGTGCTGGGCTTTGCTTTTCTCATTACTGTAAGACATATGAAAGAGGCGGGTTGGGATAGCAAGCACAGTGGCAGGACAAAAGGGAGGACAAAGCAATTAGCTGGCTGTTATTTAATGGGAACCTTCGTGAAGTCATTTCAGCTCCGCCGTGGATTTCATGCGTTTCAATCTGCAGAAGAAGTCATTTAAAAAGACCAGTGGCGGTATGGTGCTACAGTTGCAATTAGAATTCACAGAGAATTGAAAGGCTAGCGATTGAAAAGGAGGTGTTAAGCACTGTGTAATATTTGATTGTCCAACTTATTTTTCCCAATGGATTTTCCAGTGAAATAGGGTCTGGGATCCCCTGAAGTGGTATTGTACTGCAGATGCTTTTGGCCACATAGTGGTATAGCGGATGCACCTGGCTATAGTCAGTGTTTGGCTATAGTGTGTGTTTATCACATAGCCTTTGATTGTGCTTGGCTGTAGCTTATGTTTGGCCTGGACAGGGTCTGTGTGTGATGTGTGTGCGCGTGTGTGTGTAACCCAGCCCCTGGACACAGCGCCTGTGTATCCTGAGTGGTAGCACGCCACATGCTGGCTGCCACTCTACAAACCACAGCCCCTGCCATCTTACCTCAGGGCCCTGGACTGGCACCAAAGTGGAACAGGGGCGTGCCGGGGGGGTTGGCATGGGCGATGATAGCCATGTGGTCAGAGTGGGGTCAGTGGATCAAAGAGGGGGACTGCTGGGAAGGGATAACCAACAGGCAATGGCTATAACAATGGTTAGCCAACCGCTAGCTAGCAAACAGACAGCCAGTATAAACCCCATAGACCCCTGGGTAAACAAATCAAGACCCTATCTGTATACAGACACAAACACACACACTTATTTATATTTTTACATTTTAGTCATTTAGCAGACGCTCTTATCCAGAGCGACTAACAGTTAGTGAGTGCATACATTTTCATACTGGCCCCCCGTGGTAAACGAACCCACAACCCTGGCGTTGCAAGCGCCATGCTCTACCAACTGAGCTACACGGGGCCTCACTTATGTTCTGTTTCAATCCAGTTAACCTCAGCCTGAGGATGTTTGGGCACAACAGTCCTGCCAAGTCTTCCCTCCTCGGACAGCGTTTGGCGGCCATGCCAGGGCTAACCTCTTCATGCCCACCGTCTGGCCAACGGCATGTTGGACTTGGCAGGCCCAGCCTTGGCCGGCAGTGTGTGTGTGAGTGTGTGTGTCCAGGTCGGCTGTCTGGCTGGTCTCTGCCTGGCGCCCACTCTGAGCATGTCCTTTGACCTCTGGGCTGTGGGAACAGCTTGGCGAGGCTGGGCCGTACACACACTACAGTCTGTAGCCGCAGGGCCGTTTGGCAAGACAGTCGTGTTGAAAAGCATGAGATCAGTTACATTACTGTAACTCTTCCTCTCATTCCCCGAGCCAGCTACAGTAGCCACCTGTCTCTTTCAAGCGGTCCACAGCCAGCTACTGTACTTGTCCTTCTCACTTTGTCTCCTTATAGGCCTACCTGTCTTTCTCGCTTTGTCTTCTAGACAGAATTATTTTCAGTCCCTTAGGCCTGCTACTACCTGTACCTCTCAGTTTCCCAGCTAGGTATCATATCATTTTCTCCCATACACATACTTGGTCCTACTACTGTCCCCATGTCTCTTTGCAAAGCATATTCACTGAAAGCGTTCAACAGGGATGCTGGTCCATGATGACTCCAATGCTTCCCACAGTTGTGAAGTTGGCTGGATGTCCTTTGGGTGGTGGAAACTGTTGAGCGTGAAAAGCCAGCAGCGTTGCAGTTCTTGACACAAATAGGTGTGCCTAGCATCTACTGCCATACCCCATTCAAAAGGCACTTAAATCTTGTGTCTTGCCCATTCTGAATGGCACACATACACAATCCATGTCTAAATTGTCTCAAGGCTTAAAAATCCTTCTTTAAACTCCCCTTCATCTACACTGATTGAAGTGGATGTAACAAGTGACATCAATAAGGGATCATAGCTTTCACCTTGTCAGTCTATGTCATGGAAAGAGCAGGTGTTCTTAATGTTTTGTACACTCTGTGTAGACTGCATATAGTGTGTAGGCCAGGTGTGATCTACAGCTTTTAACCTCCAGAGTTTGGGAGATTGTTTTTGGTGTGTATGCTCACACCTGAACTAGTTTGGACCCAAATCAAAATAAAATCATAGATCCATTATTGTATCACAATACCAAAGGGATGAGCGTAGGGGAGTTGATGCATATGCACACATGAAAACTCATGCACAGACACACAACAACATTTTAACCTAATTACAACCAACAGTCCAATGCAGATGTGTGTCTGCTGCGGCCACTCGCTGCCCACCCGTAACACTCCAGTTCACTCTTAGCCACCCTAATTCGAGATCGGATGGGCATTTTTCACCAAGGTAATGACTTTGTATAGGGCCTGCCCACCCTTTACCAGAGGCCCAATAGAATCATCTCCATTTCAGATCAGAGCGAGAGAGAGAGGCCTTGATGGAAGCCAACAGACGATGAACGTCAGCCGGCACGACGGACACTGGCACATACACTTGGCACGGCTCCCTACATGTTTGAGACCAGTTGGCACTCCTCCAGTCAGTGGAGCCGCCCTGTCCCATCTCTTCTCCCAGTCCTACCAGCTCAGGTGTCGTGGCCCAGTTCAGCCAACAGTGGGGAGAGACCCAGAGAAAGAGTGGGGGAGAGATTAGTTCATAATCCTGCTTCGAAAAATCATGCAAAAGACTGTTCATTTGAATGAGTAATACTTTAATATTCAGTAATGTTATTTCTATGAGGGGGGATATCCTACAAAGACATTACCATACAGAAACAATGATGATGACATACACTACCATTCAAAAGTTCGGACACACCTACTCATTCAAGGGTTTTTCTTTATTTTTACTATTTTTTACATTGTATAATAATAGTGAAGTAATCAAAACTATGAAATAACACATATGGAATCATGTAGCAACCAAAAAAGTATTAAACAAATCAAAATATATTTTATATTTGAGATTCTTCAATTAGCCACCCTTTGCCTTGATGACAGCTTTGCACACTGTTGGCATTCTCTCAACCAGATTCATAAGGTAGTCACCTGGAATGCATTTAAATTAACAGGTGTGCCTGGTTTAAAGTTAATTTGTGGAATTTCTTTCCTTCTTAATGCGTTTGAGCCAATCAGTTGTGTTGTGACTCGGTAGGGGGGAGTATACAGAAGATATCCCTATTTGGTAAAAGACAAAGTCCATATTATGGCAAGAACAGCTCAAATAAGCAAAGAGAAACGACAGTCCATTATTACTTTAAGACATGAAGGTTAGTCAATCCGGAAAATTTCTTCAAGTGCAGTCGCAAAAACCATCAAGCGCTATGATGAAACTGGCTCTCAGGAAAGGAAGAGCCAGAGTTACCTCTGCTGCAGAGGATAAGTTCATTACAGTTACCAGCCTCAGAATTGCAGCCCAAATAAATGCTTAACAGAGTTCAAGTCACAGACAAATAGTTCCCACCGTAAAGCATTGAGGAGGAGGTGTTATGGTGTGGGGGTGCTTTGCTGGTGACACTGTCTGTGATTTATTTAGAATTCAAGGCACACTTAACCAGCATGGCTACCACAGCATTCTGCAGCGATACACCATCCCATCTGGTTTGGGCTTAGTGGGACTATCATTTGTTTTTCAACAGGACAATGACCCAACACACCTCCAGGCTGCGTAAGGGCTATTTTACAAAGAAGGAGAGTAATGGAGTACTGCTTCAGATGACCAATTAAGATGGTTTGGGATGAGTCGGACGGCAGAGTGAAGGAAAAGCAGCCAACAAGTGCTCAGCATATGTGGGAACGCCTTCAAGACTGTTGGAAAAGCATTCCAGGTGAAGCTGGTTGAGAGAGATGCCAAGAGTGTATCGTATCTGAAGATTATGCCTTTGTTAAATGTTTTTCATGACGAAATGGAATGTTGGTTGTTCAGGCCAAAGGGGGGATGTTTTATGATGTTATTTGAAATGTGCCGCTTGGAGGGTGACGCCCGAGGGGAGACTGGTGATTGGCCAGAAGAGGGAGTAGCCCCTCCCTTTGCATTGTTTATAAATAGGAGTTAAACGATGAGACGACAGAACGGCCATAACAATCTGGGAGGCGTTCTCCAGGCAACGCGTGTCTGTGAATTTATGCTGTAACCTCGTGGTATGAATAAAAACTTCTGACACGATGCAGCATAACGGACTTTTTGTTCATCAGCAATATTACCACCATTCATCATATACGACATAATGGCGCCCAACGTGGGGCATGGGTTTGCGTCTCCTCCTTGTTTCAGTCAACCGCCGGCCTAACTCTCTCTGAAGCATGGCCGAAAAAGGGTGAGTGTGTTCTTACCGCTTCGGAGTTTGTTAGATTGTATATGACTTGTGTACATTGAGGGGATGTTCCATATGACCTGGCCTCAGGTGGTGTTTGTTGCTGGTCGACTGAAGTCTGCTAAATTTATTTCATCGGAAACGACAGTTAATTGGAATTTAGAGCATTAAACTGTAGGATTTAGAGTGATAAGTTTATATTTCATTGGTAACGGATGGCAATGATGGGTAAATTCAGATATGCGCAGTCTTTAGAGCATTGCAGTGGTTTAGATAAGACCTCGTAACGAACGGGGCGACCACCAGGGTGGGCCAAAATCCTGGACATGCATTATGAGTGTTCAGGTTCAGTCTGGGACTGGGGGTTGGTTGAAAATTTCTTGGGGATTGCTTACTCAACCTCTGTTCGACGGGATAGTTGCATTGGGGAGGGTCGCTCACTGAAATAGCCATACCCACGGCAGAATAAATTTAGGGCAAAGGAAACAGTAATCAATTAAAGGTGCAATGCGGGATGTTCATTTGTGTAGTAGGTCGCAGTTGGCTAGAGGCTGAAGCTAGGGCTGGATTGGTTTAGGCTACGTGGTGCCTCGTTGCTATGGTGGCTGAGGTGGATGCTAATGTTACATGCTAATTGTGTGTTGTGTCAGTGTACCTTGGGCTAAGCTAGATGCTAATTGTGTTGCGTGCTACATGCTAACGGATATCCTTAGGGGTCCACTGCGATGGATTCAAGCCTCTTAAACTTGTTTGTATGTAGGTGGAACTGAAAGTTCTGCGTAAATGTGAGTTATGTTGTGTTATTGTCTGGCTATAAGTGTAAAATAGAGAAACTGAGGTAGGATGCTGGCGTTCTATTTTGTAGTAAGCATGGGCTTGAATGGTTGTGCGCATGCGTTTAATTTTGCGATACTACCCTACAGAAAGGGGAGGTTATGACACGAGATTAGGACACGTGTTGATTTTACGGGGATAAAAACTACAAAATGAGGTTGGCTAAGCCTACAAAACAAAATGGTGGCTTAAGGTCATAGGTCCCATTTGGCGTTACCCTGCAAGGGAAAATAGACAGAGGAGAAATTTTAACACGATGATTCTAGTTTAAACGGCGGTGGATTAAGATGAAACTTGTTTTGGGACCTATTGAATTTATAAATTAAATATATGTTGACGAAGTATAATGCATTGAATTAAATTAAATATAGGATAACGGATTATAATAGATTGAATTAAATAATTAAATAACGGATTAAAATAAAAAATAAAAAAAGGGTTTTTGAGCGATCTATTTAATTCTGAGTTTAGTCTTAGAGTGAATAATGTAGAACGAACGAATATTGAATGGTTGGAAATACTCAGTGACTGCATTAACGACTAAAATGTTATGTTGTGTCTTTGTTCTTCTGTCATATGAGAGGAACGCTAAGTGGGGGGAGCGAGGAGATACAGGAAGTGATCACGTCACGTGGCAGAGGATCAAGTCAAAAAAAGGTTTTGGTACTGATTATGGTTACAAGATCTTTCCCTAACAGGATATGTGATGTTATGACGATTTTACAAGGGGCTTGGCAAATTCTATTTCATTAAAAATTGCATTTTGGAGGCTATGTGCATCACTGGGGTTTAATTACAGATGTGTTGGGAATCCAGGATGGATTGAGGATTCTTCTGTAAATTTATGATAATTAGGGGTTAGAGCAAGGGGTTAAAAGGCTTTGTTTAGGGGTATTTTAGTCTGAAGATGACTAACTTGCATTTACTGACAGTTGATGGGTTGTGGTGAGATATACTCAACACTAATTGATATTGGTGACATAGGATATAGGAATAAAAATTGGGTTTATTATTCAGGATTTATTTGGAGTTGTTAGGGTTATATTAATAATTACAGGGGGGAAGTCTATATAACTTAAATAGTCTAAAATAGGATAGTTCACAATAAAGGAATATAAAGGGCTTGATATAGGGGAAAATTGATTAAAATAGTCATTTTTTAATCAAAGTAGGGTTAGAGTAGTGTTAGGGGAGACTAATGGCAGATGTTAGTACACCTTTCTCACATGGATTCAGCAGAAAGACATCATCCAGCAGGGTGATTATGGCATCAGAGATGAAGACGAATACGAGCAGAAACAACGATGAAGATGAATCCAGAAGACGGAAGAAAACCGAGATGTCTGGGAACTTAAGGAGATGACGATGATGACGATGAGAGTGATTGATGAGAGGCCATGGGTGGAGGTGACTCTGTGATCAGAAGGAAGTGGCAAGAGAGGAAAGAAGGATACTGGAGACTTGATCTCGGATGAAAGTTGAACGAAGAAGAAGACAAGATATTCGAGTTCTGATGAAGAAAAGTAAGAAGATGATGGAAGATGATATTTCAAGAACAGAACTTAGAAGATAACCTTTTGAAGAATACTGATAGGTCCACAACGAGAAGAACCGGACGAAGAAAACTCTATCAAATACAACTTATAACTGGTGGTGGAGAAGAAGAAAAGAAGTGTTGGTTATGAAGAATCAGAGTGAATCAAATCAACAATCACTGTTACAGCTTTATCTGAACAATATCAAAGGCAATTGTACCAACCAAGGGGGGACCAGATGTTCCATATAGACTGTCAGTTTCTGGACAGACACAGAATTGGAGAAGAAGAAACAGAGGAAGATCAACGAGCAAGTGAAGATCACCTGTGCTTCAGGTGAACACTAAATATTCTAGAGTGCCGAGAATATCCGGAAGGGGTGCATTGCTGAGAGCCTTGATTAGAGAAGAAGAGAAAATAGCTAACAGTTGAAACAACTGACCATTAGAAGTGATAGTGAATAGGGGAAAACTTATCTGGGTTCAGTCTAAAGAGGTTAAACATATCACTCTGTAAAATAAACTAATTAGGTTAGGATAGGGATTGGAAGTAGTAAAATAGTTTAATTACTCTTAGGGAATCAATTGAGCTCTGCTATAAAAGTCAAAGAGGAAGTAAAAGAGACATACTAATATTAGAAGATGCTGTTATGGCAGTGTTGGGAAGAGATGCATGGTGTAAATTTAAGTGTTCAATCAGAGGCATACTGACTGTCTGGTAGAATATTTTAAGAAGTAGGGTTTTTTGGGAATCATTTGCTTAAAAGATAATATCATAGGAAGGATGATAATGTATTAGATTACATGTTAGACAATCTGTCTGGGAAAATAAACTTAATAGGGGTGACTGATATTTTGGGTTACATTCTTACACTAAGAGATTTGAGGTTAGGCTAAAAGGTGTTTAGTCGGTTTTGCCAAGTCTGTGTGTAATGAGTCAGAAGCAGGTGGGGAACTTTCCCAATCACATATTCTAAAAATTTGGTGGTAAGAGATTTTGTCCATAAGTCAGGGGGAAAGGTTTTAAATGTTATGAGAGAAAAGATTAGATTAAAATAAGTTAGGGGTAGGATAGGTTGAAAGAACTCTGAGACAGTAAGCTAAGTTTCAAAGTTAGTAGTAAGACAGAGAGAGAACAGTGAGGAAGGACATTTTAAAGTTTAGTGGGAAGATATGGTAGGAGTTTAAATCGGTTAGGAGCAGATGCATTGAGAAAGTATGTGTTGCTGAATGATTTGAGGGTGATTGAGTATCTATATTTACAGTTTCCAGTAGGGAGATCAAGGTCATTATAGGTGTATTTTGTTATAATCAGGAGGTTTAAAGTTTAGAGGTAGAACTGAAAGGGGGAAAAAGTGACACTAGGGGTGATAGATGGAAGTACAAGGAAGGAGTTCAAAGTCTTATGGGAAAACTAGGGATGAGGTAGTAAAAATAAGGACATTAACACTTCCGTCTATTAGAACAACAGGGAGAAGTAATTTAACTCTTTCAACATTGATAGTTATTAAAGGCATAAATATAGCGCATTTGATTAAGGGTACAGCACCAATTTTAGGGGGAAAAATACTTATTAGGGTTTAAGATGGGGACGTTTCTCTCATATGGAGAGATAATTATGGAGAATAAGTATTGTTATCAGGACCAGGAGTAGAAGGAGGTATAGTTTGGAATAGGGTTAGGAGTGACTGTTCACTTATGTTGCGTAATATTATAGAGAAAGGTTAGGGAGAATATATGTGTACTTATTTAGGGCAAGCATTAGAATTTGTTTCGGTTAGGAATTATTGGTTAAAGGGCAATGTAATTCATAAAGTAACGCTTATAATGGAAGATTTGAAGTCTGTAGAAGTTTTCACAGTCATTGAGGGAGTTCAGGAGGAGTAGAACTGAATGGACAGTAGTCACTCCAACAGTAGATAATACACAGAGGATAATGGGAAATTTTGCACTAGAAGTAATTAGGGTTAATACAGCAGCTAAATCAACTACTTTAATGGTAACTTTGGAAGGGATTAATGATACGATGGTAATAGCAAATGTAGGAAGGATGACAACAACTTTTCTGAAATTGAAGGAGGCAGCAAGAGAGACTCAGGGGTTTAGGTTATTACGAATAGGGTTAAAAAAGGAGAGCCGATATTAATAGAAACAATATAGATTAATCTGAAATGGAGAATAGAGATTCGTCATGGAAGCTACAGTATGGGGTCTTTTGATTTTGATGACAGAGGGGGGGGGCATCTGATCAGTGCTGCTCGTTCCTCTGTTGTGAAAATTAGAGATAGATTAACTCATTCTGTAAGAATCAGTGAGGAATCTTGAGGGTCCATGTCTGTTGAGAATTCCATCCAGGACCTGTTAGACGGTTGCGCAGCCTCTGTCAGGTGTGGATCAGTTTTGAGCTTTGTCATAACTGTGGAATTGGCAACAGTCATTGACAGATAAAATAATGTTGTTGTCAAAACAGTAGGGTTTAAGTGTTCTTGGGTAAATGAATTATCCTATTGGGAATTGTTAGATGTAAAGTCAGGTAACAGTGGAAACCTGAAGTGTTCAGGTGAAATATTGAGGGCTAAAAGTTGTATTTATTCTAATAAAACATATGAGGAAAGGGGTATGTTTATGGAAAGATCAGATTGGGATGTTAGATGATAACTTTGGATAAGCATGACCTTAAGGGTAGTAATGACAAATAATAGGTTACTTTTTATATATCAGGTAGTAAGAAGAGCAGGACTTTGATGGTTAAAAGATTAGCTTTTGACTGACAATGTGACTATGGGAATTTTAGAGGATAAGGGGAAATTATGATAGAGTATATTCTTACCCTATGGGGATAGGATGTTGTTACAGGTCAACGTTGAAGCTTCCATATGAGGTTTTACCATTATAAGAGGGATAGCATTGGACACAGCTAAATCTAGGGTTAAAAGGGTGACATTACATTTACATTTCAGTCATTTAGCAGACACATGGCGACATGTCATAGTCTTCAAGCTTATCATTGAAGAATAAGTTTAAGGGAGAAGGGGGGACTTCATTCATGGTATGGTGTAACATTTGGGAAGATAATATTGATAAATATTAGTGTATTACTGTGAGTCCAGATAGTTCAGATAATATCACTGGGGTTATGGATGCATTGTAAGGGATGCATTTGAAAGGATTTGGTTGCAATATCAATTAGGCCAGTAGGGGCAGGGATGGGTCAGATTATAGTTTAAGCTTTGATAACACTGTGTGATGTTTGTACTGACTTTTGAGAAAGTTATGAGATTGAGATAGGTTGGAGAAGTGGTGCCTGGAGACAACACTCAGATGCCGGTGTGGACTGTTCCTGATCTGGATAAAGATGGACAAGTGGAACTGAGGGATAAATATCATTTTGGATTATTTGATGATTTTTCAAATTGTTTTTTCAATATTAGTATAATTTTTAGTATGATTTATGAATCAAAGGGGGGAATGGATAATGTGATTCATGCATCATTTATGTATCATTTTTTAAATTCTTAGGTGAAATAGAGGTTTAATTTGAAAGTGGTTGTTTTGCAAAGGATACTGTTTGGTCGGTTATTTTCTTGTCATTCCAGAAGCATGTGGGAGAAGCATGTGGAGATTGGAATACTCAAACAAAGACAATATGACTGGAGGAGAGGAAACAAGGATGGTGTGGCTGATTCCATCATCAACAAGTCCATTGGAAGAGGACACTACAGGAAGAGGAAGTGTAGTGGACTACATTCCAGTGTCTGCAATGAAATATAGACATATTTGATGTGTAATACATAATTGTGTCATATTCTTAGGTATTGATTTTAGTAGAATGATGTTTGATGTTATTGAATGCAGATGAGGATCTTAGATGCTTTTGTTTATTTCGATGGGGTTAGGGAAAGGACGTTTAGACAGGGAGAGATTCCCTTTCAGGTCCTATGGGTTGACCAGCCTGAGAGTGGATGTTTCTGGATAGGATTTTGTTTACAGGGGTTTACATGTGTAGTTAATTGTATTATAGTTTCAAATGCATTTACATGAGTTATGAGGTTATCTGGAGTACCGACGGTGGTTGCCTGGGGCAGAGGGACGGTGAGAGAATTTTACTGTCTTGATTGATATGGATGGATGGCTGCTGGACAGTTTTTCGCTCTCACACTCCATAGAGATTTATTCATAATTCATAGTAATGTGTTCATACTTCATAAACAGTTGTTCATATGTCATAGTAATGTGTTCATACTTCATAAACAGTTGTTCATATGTCATAGTAATGTATTTATACTCCATAGAGATTTCTTCATGGGTCATAGTAATGTATTCACACTTCATAAACAGGTATTTCATAGAAAGGTATTTACACTCTAGAGGAGAATGTTTTTGGGTTTAAGGTTAAGAATATTCAATGAGATAAATGGTTAATAGTCATAATCTTATTCTGTTTGTTTTCGAGACGTTTATTTCGTCTCGAAAGGGGGGAATATCGTATCTGAAGATTATGCCTTTGTTAAATGTTTTTCATGACGAAATGGAATGTTGGTTGTTCAGGCCAAAGGGGGGATGTTTTATGATGTTATTTGAAATGTGCCGCTTGGAGGGTGACGCCCGAGGGGAGACTGGTGATTGGCCAGAAGAGGGAGTAGCCCCTCCCTTTGCATTGTTTATAAATAGGAGTTAAACGATGAGACGACAGAACGGCCATAACAATCTGGGAGGCGTTCTCCAGGCAACGCGTGTCTGTGAATTTATGCTGTAACCTCGTGGTATGAATAAAAACTTCTGACACGATGCAGCATAACGGACTTTTTGTTCATCAGCAATATTACCACCATTCATCATATACGACAAGTGTGCAAAGCTGTTTTCAAGACGAAGGGTGGTTAATTGAAGAATCTCAAATATAAAATATATTTTGATTTGTTTTAAACTTTTTTGGTTACTAAATGATTCCATATGTGTTATTTCATAGTTTTGATGTCTTCACTATTATTCTACAATGTAGAAAATAGTAAAAATAAAGAAAAACCCTTGAATGAATAGGTGTGTCCAAACTTTTGACTAGTACTGTAAGGATATGTAAAGTATAGAATGCTGTGATTCTGTGTTAGCACCCTTGTTATGGTAGTGGTAGTGTGGTGATTAAACATCATGGTAGTAGAAGCATAGGACTGGGAGGTAGAGAGGGAGGAGAGGAGGGATGGGAGAGGGCAGATAGGGCGGGAGGCTGAATTCCCACTCCCAATCGGAGTGTAATCAGGGCGCTGCCCTCGTGTCATCCCCTCCTCTACACACACACGCTCACACCATCCCCCACAGTGCCCCGCCGTCTACCCATAACCCCTGCATGGGGCTGTGGGCTTCCCCTGACCCACTTAAACACATCTGGATCAGCTGCACTTATCTCCTCACACTCACACACACACACACACACACACACACACACGCTTACAGTATGCAAACAAATGCTATCCATACAGGACCAAAACACAAATTCACCTACAGGAAACCGTAACATGCAGTAAAAGCACATACAGACAGTACAAACCCACATACAGAAATACATTCATAGACACAAAACACATATAAAGTGTTGTCACAAGAAGAAGATTCCATTCATAATTGACTCTAGTTTATTCAAGACGAAGACAGTGCCTCATGTAGCTGCAAGGAACTATCTGTGATTATAATTTATGTTGACCGCATCCCTGTAAAATTTTTCAAAAGCTTTGTTTCAATGGCAGAGCTCCAGAAAAAGGCTAAATACACAGCATATGTAAAGAGTATTGTATAAAGTAGATACCTTTGAGAGCCAAAGGTTGTTTTGATAGTGTTCTGCTGGATGTTAACTGGTGGGTTTGAAACACAAAGGGGCCTACGCAGAGGCAGGAGGCATGAAAGGGCACATGAAGAGAACGATTAGGCCCTTGAAACAGGGGAATACTATCGCCGGTATATCGCTTCCAAAAATACGAAACCTTTGAAGTGTGTTCGAGGCGAGGGAGCAAAGGTGTGTGTTTGAGGCAATAGTGAGTTGGCATGTCAGGGTGTGTTTTTTTGTGTGTGTGTGTGTGTGTGTGTGCGTGCATGTGTGTGTTGAAGTCCCTCTTGCCTAACTAAACATACAAAATACAAAACCCAGGTAAATGACATGGTGTCCTCTGCTTATGCCCAGTGGCTTTCATTTTTCTTCACAGACTGAGTTCAGAGGGCCAGTTAGACCTGCATATGCTGGACCCCACAGCCAGCCACAGCCAGCCACCTACACACACACACACACACAAACACACACAAACACACACAAACACACACACTATTGGCCTGTGGCTAAAGCATTCAAAGAGGTGTGGTATTGAAATCCAGAGGCAGAGGGAACAGTGGGGTTTGCAGGGTTCATGGTAGGGTATTGATCAAGGTTAGTTTACTGGAAAACGGCTCCCTCCCAAATGGGCTGTGGCTGAGGGGCATAAGAGCAACACTCCACTAGGTGTGTGTGTGTGCTTGCGTGTGTGTGCACGTGTCAATGTAATATGTCTACATATCTCTAAAAGTATGTCTGTATCTGTGTGCATGTGTTGTGTGTGGCAACGTGTTTGCGCTTCTGTGTGTGTTTCTTCTGTGTGTGTTTCTTCTGTGTGTGTTTCTTCTGTGTGTGTTTCTTGTGTAAGTGTGTTTCTTGTGTAAGTGTGTTTCTTTTGTAAGTGTGTTTCTCTGTGTGTGTGAGAATACCATAGCTTAAGGATACCTGCTAGTAACTCCAGTAGGTGTCTATTAGATTGAAATAACACAGCTAAAAAGGGAAATATCACAGGCTGAGGCAGGTTGGTGGGGTGGAGTGATAAAGAGAGAGAACACAGTATACTGCAATATCATGGTACTGTAATGTGCAGGCGGCTCAGTCATAGTTAAGGAGAGAAGACGAGGAAAGAAGGATTTCAAAGACTATTGGAACACAGCCGGTAGTGATAACTATTAATCTCATTGGCCTGTAGCGCTGTTGTGCTATTAGTAGACTGCTTTGGTCAGGTGTGAGTTTTAAAGGGAGAGAGGGAGAATCTACACACTCCTTCATTGAGGATGTGGGACCACTCAGGGGTTTCATGTGCTCTGCAAAACTCACTATCTTTCTCAAAAGAAAACTATTTCTGTCTCTCTCAAACACACGCACACACACACACACCACACACACACACACCTAGCAGAAACACAGATGTGTAAAAGCCTGTCTGCTACACCACTCTGAGCTCAGGGGCCAGGAAGAAACGACCTTCACATGGAAAGAGTTCCTGCACACACAGGAATAAAATCCTTCTATCAATGAGAGAGGTGAGAGGGAAAGGTATTGAACAGGCCTCACATACAAACTCATACACATACTGCAGGCTCACAGGAATCATGGATATTTGTGTGGTATAAAATGTTAGTGGGCCGTCAAAAGCAAGAAAGCAGGTAGCAACGTGATGCTCTCTCTCCTTTACTCTGTATATCCATCTCTCTTCTCTCTCTCTCTCCCTCTCTCTGGTCAGTCTAATGGATGGTGAATTCCCTGCTTACTCATGCATACCGCTGGCAAATTGTCCCTCTCAGATCACAGCCCTGCTGCCGTGTGATTTGTGAAAGACGGAGAACGTCAAAGCGACAGGGAGAGTCGCCGGCTCATATTGGAAAAGGGCAGCGAGGATATAGACAAACTAGTCCAAAAGGTGCATTTGAAGAAAATTATATATTTCATGGCTCACAGGCCGGCAAGGCTGTGTCCATGTATGCCTGTGAGAGAGAACGAGAGAGACAGAGACAGAGTGCGAGCAAGAGCGAGAAAGAGAAAGAGAGAAAGAGAGAAAGAGAGAAAGAGAGAGAGAGAGAGAGAGAGAGAGAGAGAGAGAGAGAGAGAGAAAGAGAAAGAGAGAGAGAGAGAGAGAGAGAGAGAGAGAGAGCAAGAGAGAGAGAGAAAGAGAGTAAGCGAGAGTAGGAAAGAGAGAGAGTGAGAGAGAGAGAAAGAGAGAGAGAGAGAGAGAGAGAGAGAGAGAGAGAGAGAGAGAGAGAAAGAGAGAGTAGGAGAGAGAAAGCGAGAGAGCGAGAGAGAGAGAGAGAGAGAGAGAGAGAAAGAGAGAGAGAGCGAGAGTAGGAAAGAGCGAGAGAGCTTAGAGAGAGAGAGAGCGAGAGAAAGAGAAAGAGAGAAAGCGAGAGAGAGAGAAAGCGAGAGAGAGAGAGAGAGAGAGAGAGAGAGAGAGAGAGAGAGAGAGAGAGAGAGGAGAGAGAGAGAGAGAGAGAGAGAGAGAGAGAGAGAGAGAGAGAGAGAGATTAAAGAAAAGTGATAGCTGTGACCTTGCTGTGGAGTGCTATGAGATGCCTTTCTCAGGTTATTGTATGCATGTGTGTGCAAGTGTTTTTGTCATCATACTACCGATTGGGTGGAAGAAGAAAAAATACAAACAACCTTCACCTACAGAAGCCCACTATTCCACTCCCAGATGTATAATAACAGCTCCCTGCTTTGTGCTGGTCTACCGATCCCTTGTCACCCAAACTACACCACACTGCCCATCTAGTCCCCTGCATGTCATTTGGGTCGGTAATAGGATCCAGAGTACAAAAAAGGAGGAACCCAGATGGAACCCAGATAGAATATCAAATGTTGGATGTATTGTTGGAAAATTCAATCTCAGGTCAGTGCAAGCCATTGTTTTACTTCTGTATGTCTATATCTAGAGAAGGGCACTGGTTATTCAGTTAGAGCTCTCCCCGTTGGTTGTGTGATATCTTCACAGTGTTAGAGCACAGGTCAGCCTGGCGAATCGGGTGTAGATTATTATTGCCTGGCCCCCAAGATCAGGCGTAATAGCCGAGCCCATCGGATAGTTGTGACTGAGAGCAATTAGCAAGTGCTCTTAAGAGAGCTTCTAGAGCTGTTAATGACTGGAGCTACGGGGGAAACACTCAGCTCTGCTAGCAGTCTGGAATAACAATGAGACAGGATTACACAGTAAAATACAGTCTGGTGTATCAGCTTCTAACCTGTTGAATGATGGAAGAAAACTTCTGGGTAATAGTGACTGTGAGGAAAGAACTGTGCAAACATTTATACTGTACATTCACCCCCAATGGATCACACTCAAATGCAGAACACACCTACACAAGCAGAAGCACATCATTCTAACCTGTGTCTGTCTCTCTCCAACAAACCCGCAAATAAACAAAAACATGCACACATACACACAGGGACAAACACACACATTCACGTGCACAAAAGAACAGGGCTGCACAGTAGAGCTTTCATAAATAAGCCTATTTTAAGGCAAGCCGCGAGCTATCACCCCCAAAAAGAACAAATAAAAGGAAAAGCGAGGAGGAAGAAAAAGGCACTGGCTAATTCAGAACACTAGGTGCAGAATGTGCCAAGTCTGCCTTCCCCTTTGAAAGGAACGGCTGCTGCAGCTTTCCAGCCATAAACATCTAGCGGGGAGGTCTGCTTAGGGACTAGCCACATTAAACATGCTTATTTATAAAGGAATGTTGGCACAAGGACTCCAACTTCTCTTTTTCTTTATTTTCTCGCTCTCCCTGCCCACTTCAAATCTCCTGATCTTTAATCTGGGGGCCAGAGTCTGCTAGACAGATTAGGACAGCAGCTACTGACAAGGCCGTTAAATCTCTGCTGGCTGACAAACCTGGCACGGGAGATGCTTAGGAACGATCCTCCAAAGGGCTGCACAGAGGAAGAGTAATGGGGGAAGAGCAGAGGGAGAAGTCACAGTGTCTGGAATGGAAGACCAGTGTTGGGACCTGTTTAATGGGCCCAATCATGGAAAAGGCCTGAGGAAAATCATGGTGTGTGTGTGTGTGTGTGTGTGTGTGTGTGTGTGTGTGTGTGTGTGTGTGTGTGTGTGTGTGCGTGTGTGTGTGTGTGTGTGTGTGTGTGTGTGTGTGTGTGAGAGAGAGAGAGAGTGGGTGTTAACAGTATGTGCTCCAGGGGGAGTCTCAGAGGCGATGGTTTCTCAGTGTGAAAGTGCTGATATCACAACACCTCAGAGCCACTGCTCCAAACTGTCAAACCACACAGCACCAGTCACAATAGACACAGTACATGCATACACAATATGGTGCCCATATGCCTGTGATGACATCCAGATGAGTGGCTTCCAGAGAAACTACTGGTGAGGATCCATTTTGGACAAGCCCCTGAGAGAATAGAATCTGAGGAGGATTCATTTTGGATCAGCCCCTGAGAGAACAGAATCTGAGGAGGATTCATTTTGGATCAGCCCCTGAGAGAACAGAATCTGAGGAGGATTCATTTTGGATCTGCGATTTCAGTCAGACAGCAGGGACTGATATAGAAAATGAAACAAAGAACAGGTCTGGGAGCCTCTGTGCCCTCCTTCCAGGTTGCCCACCCCTCACCAGTGGTAGATTAGAATGCTTAGTGCTCGCTGCAGGCTAGCTAATCACTACGGGGGTGGAGGTGCTCTCATCCCCCCCTCTCCCTTTTCCTCTTCGACCCCCGATCCCACCCCCTTATTGCCCGCGGGGCATCATCACAGTGACAGCGGTGACAGTAATCTTGCGGTAACAGTTTGGATGCGTTGTCATTAAGCCGCCACCATGACACTGAGACGATTGCCCTCAAGAGGATGGCCGTAATGCAGGAGCCAGCCAGGAGGAGAGAAACCATCCCGGGCTAAAAATACTATCACACAATGCATCTCATAATTGGTTTATGCAGTGCAATGCTGTAGCTGCTGCCCCTATCACATAAACAGCCAAATTATATACAATGGGCTGAGATGGGTGGAGAGGTGGATAATGTTGGTACGCCATTCCAGAACAGTGTTCCAAGCACTCGAAGTCATGAGTCAACCAACCCCCTAACATATTATGAGTTATTGTCACTTCCTGATTTACTAGGTACAGTACATGTGCTAGATATATGTCTATGCTAAAGACAATGAATATCAATGCCTCTGCGCATGTGTCAGTAACAAAAGGTATGGAAATGGACAAAAGGAGTGAGCTAGATTTAAGAACACTGTCACTAAGTCTGTGTCCAACATCTCCATAAATCCAAATACCGAGTCATTGCGTGTGAAAAAGAAAGAAAGGGAGAGAACAAATGCATTTTCTCTCCTCTCTCCTCCCCCCAGTGTGTCAGTGTGACCTGACAGGGGAGCAGATGGTGGTTTAAGCAGAGAATTTATGAGCGCCACAATCTTAATGTTGCAGAAAGAAAAGAAAAGGACTTGCATCAAACCAACAGACAAATGCACTTGCTAATATTAATGCACTCCTCATTCATCCAATATGCTTCCTAATTGCTTTTCTGTACACAGTAATATGGCACCTGCTGCTCACCTGCGGTTCACGCGTCAGGAGAGGATAGAGAGAGGGAGGATGGAGGGAGAGAGGCTACAGATCTACAGCTCAGCAGCTCTCTCTCTCTCTCTCTCTCTCTCTCTCTCTTTCTTTCTCTCTCGCTCTCTCTCTGGTGATGGATGCACGGCTGTGGATCATGTGCTGGACCTGTCAACGTTCCTAATTAAAATTATATACTTACAGCAGGAAAAAGAGGGGACACTACGGGAAAAAAGGAAAGCACTCAGTAAACAGTCAGTTATACGAGTCAGACATAGGAGGAGGAAGAGGAAGAGGAAGAGGAAGAGGAGGAGTGAAAGGAGGAGAGAGAGTAGGAGGAGGCTTCTCCAGAATCAGCCCCATCTCACACTAGATCCTGGTACTTCATAGAGACAGAATGTGAAACAGGACACACTTCAAGTAAAGTAACTGTCCAGTGAAACTCTCACTTATAAAAGTTCATATTCTGTTAACTCATACCCAGATAATGGTGTTGACTTATTCTATACTCATATTTGTGGCCAAAGCATACATTGGAGAAAAAAAAAGCACTTAAAAAACCCCACCTTAAACTTGTATCTCAAACAGACCGTTTACATTTTTTTTTACTATTTCCTCATAGAACATGATATCATGTTTGCTCATTGGCTGAGCTGGCCAATCAGCAGTCTACTTGCATGAATACTTTTAATGACCAGAATACTTTCACATCATTCTGTTGTTGGGGTATGCACATACCAATCAAAAACAGAAAAGCTGCCTTTTTTGGAAGGAAAACTGTTACACTCAGATTGTAATTAATTATAGAAATCTGGAAACATTGGATCGTTACAGTGCTTTCATAAAGTATTCATACCCCTTAATGTATTCCACATGTTGTTGTGTTACAGCCTGAATTCAAAATTTATTAAATAAATAAAATATCTCACCCATCTACACACAATACCCCATAATTACAAAGTGAAAACACGTTTTTAGACATTTTTGCAAATGTATTGAAAAATAAAACACTAATATCTTCATTAGATAAGGATTCAACCCCCTGAGTAAATACATGTTAGAATCACCTTTGGCAGCGATTACAGCTGTGAGTCTTTCTAGGTAAATCTCTAAGAGCTTTTCACACCTGGATTGTACAATATTTGCACATTTCTATTTTTAAAATTATCCAAGCTCTGTCAATTTAGTTGTTGATCATTGCTAGACAACCATTTTCAAGTCTTGCCATATATTCTCAAGCCGATTTAAGCCAAAACTGTAACTAGGCCACTCAGGAACATCAAAGTCATATTGGTAAGCAACTCCAGTGTATATTTGGCCTTGTGTTTTAAGTTATTGTCCTGTTGAATGGTGAATTTGTCTCCCAGTGTCTGTTGGAAACCACACTGAACCAGATTATACTAAAAAAACTTCCTAGTCCTTGCCGATGACAAGCATACCCATAACATGATGCATCCACCACCATGCTTTAAAAATATGAAGATGTACTCAGTGTTGTGTTGGATTTGCCCAAAACATAATGCTTTGTGTTAAGGACATGAAGTTAATTTATTTCTTTTATTTCTTTTTTTGCAGTTTTACTTTAGTGCTTTATTGCAAACTGTTTTAAAGTCACCATTGGCCACATGGTGAAATCCCTGAGCAGTTTCCTTCCTCTCTGGTAACTGAGTTAGGAAGGAGTCCTGTATCTTTGTAGTGAATGGGTGTATTGATAGACAATCCAAAGTGTCATTTTTACTCCTGAACTTACAGTAGGGAAAAAAAGTATTTAGTCAGCCACCAATTGTGCAAGTTCTCCCACTTAAAAAGATGAGAGAGGCCTGTAATTTAATAAAGGATTTTTTATGAATTTATTTGCAAATGATGGTGGAAAATAAGTATTTGGTCACCTACAAACAAGCAAGATTTCTGGCTCCTCTGTCCTCCACTCGTTACCTGTATTAATGGCACCTGTTTGAACATGTTATCAGTATAAAAGACACCTGTCCACAACCTCAAACAGTCACACTCCAAACTCCACTATGGCCAATACCAAAGAGCTGTCAAAGGACACCAGAAACAAAATTCTAGACCTGCACCAGGCTGGGAAGACTGAATCTGCAATAGGTAAGCAGCTTGGTTTGAAGAAATCAACTGTGGGAGCAATTATTAGGAAATGGAAGACATACAAGACCACTGATAATCTCCCTCGATCTGGGGCTCCACGCAAGATCTCACCCCGTGGGGTCAAAATGATCACAAGAACGGTGAGCAAAAATCCCAGAACCACACGGGGGGACCTAGTGAATGACCTGCAGAGAGCTGGGACCAAAGTAACAAAGCCTACCATCAGTAACACACTACGCCACCAGGGACTCAAATCCTGCAGTGCCAGACGTGTCCCCCTGCTTAAGCCAGTACATGTCCAGGCCCGTCTGAAGTTTGCTAGAGTGCAATTGGATGATCCAGAAGAGGATTGGGAGAATGTCATGTGGTCAGATGAAACCAAAATAGAACTTTTTGGTAAAAACTCAACTCGTCGTGTTTGGAGGACAAAGAATGCTGAGTTGCATCCAAAGAACACCATACCTACTGTGAAGCATGGGGGTGGAAACATCATGCTTTGGGGCTGTTTTTCTGCAAAGGGACCAGGACGACTGATCCGTGTAGAGGAAAGAATGAATGGGGCCATGTATCGTGAGATTTTGAGTGAAAACCTCCTTCCATCAGCAAGGGCATTGAAGATGAAACGTGGCTGGGTCTTTCAGCATGACAATGATCCCAAACACACCGCCCGGGCAACGAAGGAGTGGCTTCGTAAGAAGCATTTCAAGGTCCTGGAGTGGCCTAGCCAGTCTCCAGATCTCAACCCCATAGAAAATCTTTGGAGGGAGTTGAAAGTCTGTGTTGCCCAGCGACAGCCCCAAAACATCACTGCTCTAGAGGAGATCTGCATGGAGGAATGGGCCAAAATAGCAGCAACAGTGTGTGAAAACCTTGTGAAGACTTACAGAAAACGTTTGACCTGTGTCATTGCCAACAAAGTGTATATAACAAAGTATTGAGAAACTTTTCTTATTGACCAAATACTTATTTTCCACCATAATTTGCAAATAAATTCATAAAAAATCCTACAATGTGATTTTCTAGATTTTTTTCTCTCATTTTGTCTGTCATAGTTGACGTGTACCTATGATGAAAATTACAGGCCTCTCTCATCTTTTTAAGTGGGAGAACTTGCACAATTGGTGGCTGACAAAATACTTTTTTTCCCCACTGTATTTAGGCTTCCCATAACATTTCAGCTTTTCATTTTTTATTAATTTTTTACAAACTTGTAAAAACATAAATCCACTTTAAATTAAGGGGTATTGTTTGTAGTCCAGTGACACAACATCTCAATTTAAATTCAGGCTGTAACACAACAAAATGTGAAAAAATTAAGTGTGAATACTTTATGAAAGCACTGTATTTTAATAAAGAACACAGAATAGGGCAAAATCTAAATTGTTGAAAGTATTTTATGTATCCTTCATACTTAATAGATGATGGGTGGGTATAAACATACAGTTGAATTCTGAAGTTTACATACACCTTAGCCAAATACATTTAAACTCAGTCTTTCACAATTCCTGACATTTAATCCTAGTAAAAAGTCCATGTCTTAGGTCAGTTAGGATCACCACTTTATTTTAAGAATGTGAAATTTCAGAATAATAGTAGAGAGAAGGATTTATTTCAGCTTTTATTTCTTTCATCACATTCCCAGTGAGTCAGAAGTTTACATACACTCAATTAGAATTTGGTAGCATTGCCTTTAAAATGTTTAACTTGGGTCAAATGTTTTGGGTAGCCTTCCACAAGCTTCCCACAATAAGTGGGGTGAATGTTGGCCCATTCCTCCTGACAGAGCTGGTGTAACTGAGTCAGGTTTGTAGGCCTCCTTGCTCGCACACACTTTTTCAGTTCTGCCCACAAATGTTCTATAGGATTGAGGTCAGGGCTTTGTGATGGCCACTCCAATATCTTGACTTTGTTGTCCTTAAGCCATTTTGCCACACCTTTGGAAGTATGCTTGGGGTCATTGTCCATTTGGAAGACCCATTTGTGACCAAGCTTTACTTTCTGACTGATGTCTTGAGATGTTGCTTCAATATATCCACATCATTTTCCTTCTTCATGATGGCATCTATTTTGTGAAGTGCACCAGTCCCTCCTGCAGCAAAGCACCCCCACAGCATGATGCTGCCACCCCTGTGCTTCACGGTTGGGATGGTGTTCTTCGGCTTGCAAGCTATCCCCCTTTTTCCTCCAAACATAACGATGGTCATTATGGCCAAACAGTTCTATTTTTGTTTCATCAGATCAGAGGACATTTCTCCAAAAAGTACGATCTTTGTCCCTGTGTGCAGTTGCAAACCGTAGTCTGGCTTTTTTACGGCGGTTTTGGAGCAGTGGCTTCTTCCTTGCTGAGCGGCCTTTCAGGTTATGTCGATATAGGACTCGTTTTACTGTGGATATAGATACTTTTGTACCTGTTTCCTCCAGAATCTTCACAAGGTCCTTTGCTGTTGTTCTGGGATTGATTTGCACTTTTCCCACCAAAGTATGTTCATCTCTAGGAGACAGAAAGCGTCTCCTTCCTGGGCGGTATGACGGCTGCGTGGTCCCATGGTGTTTATACTTCCGTACTATTGTTTGTACAGATGAACGTGGTACCATCAAGCGTTTGGAAATTGCTCCCAAGGATGAACCAGACATCATTTTCTGGAATTTTCCAAGCTGTTTAAAGGCACAGTCAACTTAGTGTATGTAAACTTCTGACCCACTGGATTTGTGATACAGTGAATTATAAGTTAAATAATCTGTCTGTAAACAATTGTTGGAAAAATGACTTGTGTCATGCACAAAGTAGATGTCCTAACCGACTTGCCAAAACTATAATTTGTTAACAAGAAATGTGTGGAGTGGTTGAAAAACAAATTCTAATGACTCCAACCTAAGTGTATGTACATTTCCAACTTCAACTGTACATACAATAATTTAAACAGTTGAGTATGATAATCTGCACGTCTAGTGGAGTACTATTGGCTATGTAACATCAAAGAACTCACAGCTGCATTATTGGTTTGGTATAAGACCTTCCATGCCCAAACTCAAAATAAAATGTACTCCGATCACCAAATAGACGAAAAACGCGTTCATGTATGTACTGTAGAGTAGGTACTGTGAAGAAATGAGTAGTAAAAGGCTTAACCAAATGTCATAAAAGCACAAAGGCCATTATATTAAGCTAGTGAATGGCTATGCCACCTTCAAAGCATTACTCTGATGGCTGCAAGTGATTTTGCAGAAATGCTGCACCCACTGTAAAACTGGCATGCCTACAGCCACTTTCCATTTCTTAGTGTTCGCATGAATACAATGTCAGTTATATTGTTCATACAAGCTTTTATCACAAATTCAGAATGACTTACTATGAGGTCAGAGATCTAAGTTTGGTCTAGAGATTAACATTTATCTTCAGAGGGGAAATAACCAGCCTAGTCTTCAGCAAGCCACCCAATTCATCATTATCTTCTACATTCTTGTTATTCATTTTAATACTGAGGGAACTTTATAATCAATCACAAAAAAAAACATAATTGTTTGTAGAGTTCCACCTTGAGAGGACCCGTTTGGGACCAGCGGTACACCCTATAGCCCTACCATTATCTGCAGACCAGCTTTGTTAAATGCACTAAACTGTAATATAATGTGCATGTGAATTGCAAGCAATTACAGAGTCAAATTGAATAAATCCTTAGAGCAATACATTGTCCTTTCTCTTTACATCGTACTTGATTGATGCATATTTTATGACGATAGCGCATATTACCTAAATAAAGTATGCTTCAATTTGTTGGTTGATGGAGGCCTCAAAATATCCTTTGTATTTTAGACATGCATAATGTTAACAGAATGAACATACCGTTTATAATATTAGTATCACTCTAAAGTCAGGATTTGTTGATCCCTTCTGAGGAATGAAGGAACATGATTGCCTATACAGTAGTACATTATATAGGGCTATGAGTAATACTTACAAAACACTGCTAAAAAATTATGTGATTTATTACTCCACTAATAGCAACTTCATAGGGGTTTGCCCCCGAACATAATTCAAATCAAATAAATATATGATGCAGCATAATTATTCTTTAATTTGAAAATGAAAAAGTATGCCTATCAATAAGAACGAAAATAAAATCATGCAATATCAATCATAATCATATGTGATTTAAATACAGTTGATGGCTGAGGGGTTTACGAAAATGTGTATTATATTATCTACGATTAATTTAACAGAATATTCTAAATTGCTCATGTAAATTAACCCCGCCCACATAAGAATGAAGTGCTTATCATCATTTTCGATATTCAAGATTCTCATTAACATATTTGTATCAAGCAATTACTGTAACATGTCAAACCTTTGTTTTATGAAATCAAGGAATTATCTAAAGCAGTAGTCTAAAAGTAGCTATGATTTGCAGTGGCATGACTAAAGACATTGAAAAACTGAAGATAAGCCCCCAGAACTCCTTAGAGTGATTGACACACACACAGACAAGCAAAATACAAGATTCTCATTAATGTGTTTGTATCAAGCAATTACTGTATCATGTCATACCTTTGTTTTGATCAAATCAAGGACTTATCTAAAGCACTAGCCTAAAAGTAGCTAACATTTGCACAATGAAAATAGAGACAGTTGTTGTTACTGCAGGCAACAGTGATTACGGAATTTGTTTCCCTTTTAATTACAAAGTTTTAGAGAGTGTGTTGTCGGCTAGCTGTCAGTTAAACTGTGCAAAAGAAACTGAAACTAACCTAAACGAAAAATGTAGACATAATTCCGAGATTTTGGTTAAGTTTAGGCATTAGGATTAAATGTAGGCGTTCACTGGTTAAAGTAGGCGTTCTCTGGTTAAAGTTAGGGATTGGATTAGGGTTAACATTTTTAAATGAAAATTACAAAAAGAGTGCCTAGCACTGGGATTGAACCCGCAATGTTCTGAGACGCGAGCCTACTAGACGTTCATAAGCACTCACATTGCCCCTAGTGGACGGTTAGCAATTGCCATGGAAATAAAAGGCCAAACCATCCCTTAACTTCACCCTTCTAATACCCTGTGAAAGTGACGTCATCATACGTCACATTCCCGGGGTCATGTCAGGTCCCATGTCCCAGGTCTTTTGAATGGGCTTCAAGATTATATCATCAAATTCATGAAAACGC
Organism: Coregonus lavaretus; assembly: GCF_964263955.1. Taxonomy (NCBI): domain Eukaryota; kingdom Metazoa; phylum Chordata; class Actinopteri; order Salmoniformes; family Salmonidae; genus Coregonus; species Coregonus lavaretus. The sequence goes on from NC_139988.1 coordinate 45,718,348, forward strand.
TGTCATTTAATATATATATATATACATATACAATTCTATTCACATTTGTGTATTGATTTACTCATACCTGATGCCTTTTATAAAATATTTGACACTCAAGAAGTAAGACACATTGCAGAAAGCTGTCGAAAGATAGTCATATACACCTAGTAGGAGTTGTAGTTAATGTGTGTAGTTAGAATTAAACGGTTGTAACTTTTTGGCTTCATGCTTCTTCTTGGGCATCAAATACATTTTCATGAATTTGATGATGCAAATTTGGAGCCCATTCTTTGCCTGCTAATAAATGTGAATACATTTCATAGGGTATAATGCCTGAACAGCGCGTAATCCACTGAAGTTTGCGCTGGATTTTCATTAACATGATTGAAGGCTTTGAAACACTGAAGATACGCACACAAAAAGTCCTTGTAGTGATTCACACACACAGGCAAGCACACACATACACACACACACACACCTGTTCTCCTTGGCCATGTGTGTGTCTGAGGGGTAACTCTGTTATGCGTGAAATGGAGAGCAGTATGCACCTGAAGGCACACGTCAACACAGTACCAAGAGCAGCCATCAGCCAAGGGCCTGAGTAACATCCTGCTGTTTACACACACACACATACACACACACACACCCACACACACACACACAAAAACACATGTAAATATTGGACTATAAATTGTTCCTACCTGTATTATACTTATGCTAAAATGTTTATTCCATTCTACTGAGCCATTTACTTTATGTTCAAATTCTTATATTTTATTATTTCTTATTGTTATTGCATTGTCGAGAAGGAACCTGCAACTAAGCATTTCAATGGCAAGTGTATCCTGTACATATGACAAATAAAACGTGAAACTTGAAACAATGTACTGTCTATGTCAATTATACTGTTTTTAACTAAAATAAAATATTTACTAGGCCTATTAGTTATTAGTCTCTCTAGGAATCCGGGTTGCCTCCCACAATTTTCAAATGTACATCACTGCCTACTTCAGAACCTTTAATGAGCGCATTTCGCAAGTGGCTAGTTTGCATGAACTACCTTCACAAAAACCACTGCAAAGTTTTTCCTGCAAACTTCAGTTTAGAATCACACATTTCTGGCATGTCTGCCTCGTGATTTGTTGGGAGAGTAGTCTTTTCCTTATCGAAGTTGCCAAAAGAGTCCATCAGTCAAACCAGACCCTAGTCACCGCTGTTGCCTAGGATCGGGTTTTAGAGACTAATTATTTATCCACTCTGTCTAGCCTCCCTAATTTATTCATTACTCACTCTGAGTAGAGTAAAACAACAAGGATTTTAGATGAACATTTAGTGTTTTAATAATATTAATTGCATTAATAATATCAACATCACCAATAAAATCCATCGACTTATGTGCATGCTTCAGAACTGTGCATTTCAATACAGGAATAGAGAGACCACTCTGATGTGTATAGGCACATTGCAATGTCAATGTGTCCCAAACCACACAGAACTCTGTCCTTTTCCCCTGTTTTGAGTAGTGGGGTCATGGCGGGCCAGTGCTTTATGGTTTGTGTATTTTGGAATCAGAGGAAAATGGCTTCCCTGAATAAATCAGCACATTTGCGAGCCATCACCAGCACACACAGGGAGATGAGAGCCGCATTGCCCCAAATATATCCCTCACAATGCTTTTCAACAAGGCAACTAATTAGCAGAAGAAAGGTAAAGTAAAAGCAAAGTGTGATTAGAGAGAGAGAGAGCACGAGAGAGAGAGAGCAAGAGAGTCGGGGAAAAAGTAAAATTTTTTTATCTCACTTACATTTAGTCGCTTTTGGACCAATGCCAAAAAGCGATTTTTTTCTCGCCACTAGAGCTGCTAGTAGCTTGCAAATGGTGGCTTCAATATTTAATGAAATGCTTATGTTGCAGCACCTGGACACATTCGCTCAGCCGTCCAACCAGGGCCCTCCCAGGAGGGTCATTACCGAAGCCATTTGCAGAGAGGCCAGAGCCCAGAGCCCAGGCCTGGGTGCCAACCATGATGCCAGTCCTCTGGAATCTACGCTCACTAAAACAGCAGGGAAGGGGGAGGGGGAGGGGGATGCTGCTGTGACCAGCACCTGAGATGGTGTGTGTGTGGGTGCGTGCAAGAGAGAGAGAGAGAGAGAGAGAGAGAGAGAGAGAGAGAGAGAGAGAGAGAGAGAGAGAGAGAGAGAGAGAGAGAGAGAGAGAGAGAGAGAGAGAGAGAGAGAGAGAGAGAGAGAGAGAGAAGAGAAGAGAAGAGAAGAGAAGAGAAGAGAAGAGAAGAGAAGAGAAGAGAAGAGAAGAGAAGAGAAGAGAAGAGAAGAGAAGAGAAGAGAAGAGAAGAGAAGAGAAGAGAAGAGAAGAGAAGAGAAGAGAAAAGAGAAGAGAAGAGAGAGTAAAACATGCAGTATATTCCCAGTGAGTGTGGTAGATAGTATAGCCTGGGGCTTCTCTCCTGGCATTTAAACACTGCAGTGGTCCTGCAGGGGGACATTCAGCATGGTGAAAACAGACTGAAGTATGCTTACCTGTCAACACAAAAACCCTTACTGTATGTGTGAAGATGCCTCCTCTGCAACATTCGGCATGTATACTGTACACACTGACACCAACACGCGCACACACACACACGTAAACACATTCTTTTGGGGTCAGCGATGAAACATGGTAGTACAAAAGAGCCAAATATCTGAGAGGTCATAGAGACAACTTGCACTCATGAGTCCTTCACACACAGACTCACGCACACATCTGTACCCTTTTCCCTGGGATGGCCTGGCTGGGAATAATGCTGCTTTAATGCATCCGTCTACCTCCCGGCTGCCTGAATGTCCGGCCCAGACAGATCGACACACACACACACACACACACACACACACACACACACACACTCGTCCCTGGGTAAGTGAACCCCCAGCCTAATGGAGTTTAATTACTCCCACCACATCCATCACAGATCCAGTAGGAGCCCACAGTATTTTATCACCACTTTTAGGGGTTATTAGTACAAATACACTGTCACACTGCATTACTAGAGGAGTGCTTTAGGTGCCATCCCTCCCGAACATTCATTAATATCTCTATCAATATCTATCAGCGCCCCGCTCCCATTAGAGAAGGCAGAGCAACTCTTCCCCCTCGCCCCAGCCGGCCGCCGACACAGCTCACACCTCTAAAAGTTTTCACTCCATTTATCGCCCCCCTCTTGCTCTCTTCCACCCATAGCCGGGCGATTGATGGAGACAGAGGCTGGCAAGGATACCGGTGGCAGCGGCTTTAAGAGATCACGTCCTGAGAAACATGGATCAGATGACTACTTTTAGTGGAAGCAGGGCACATTATTCACTCTGCACCATTATCAACTGGACAAAGGTGAGGGGATTAAGAAAGACTTTACTTTTGCAAAGATTCTTAAAAAGGGACAGTTTGCAGTTCTGGAGAAAGAACTAAGTGGGGCATCCATCACATAGTATTGGACACCGATTCACAGTACATTACAGTATCAGAACTGACATTCTGACAGAGTCTAATGGATCGTTATGGTTAAGGCCTTTGAACAATGTTGGCTGTGTAGCTACTGCCCATATCTGAATGAAGTGGTTGTACCCTAATAGCTTTCATCAGATAGACAGAGAAGTTGAAAAAGCCTGACACCTCTAAAGTGGCAGCTGTTGTGTACAGGGGGATGCCTCTAAATGTTATTTCCAGGTAAATGCACACAGTCTGGGGCCCTAAGTGGCACAATTAGCATCCTTACATGTCTGTTTACGTATAGGACACACACACCATGTTCCCCTATCATCCCCCTATAAGAAATGCTATCCACCATCCAGCTCCTACTTCCTGTTCATGTCTGTTCCACTCTCAGCTCTCTGGGTCATCAGCTTGAGTGAGTTCCTTCATGTTAGAGAAGAAAAAAGTAGGACTCCAACTTGTCTTAAAGTTCAGTCGTTTCCTTGTTCAGTCCCCCTCTGACCAGGTGCCTGTTTATTCGACGTACATTGTTTTTCCTTTTTTTTCAGCCACAAAATTAAAATCTATAAACAGATTCCCCAAGCTCTCGTTATTCTGTTGAACATATTTTATAATGAAATAAAACGGCAGCGTAATGGACATTGGAATTTGACCCATGCTGCTCAGCCGATGCAAAGGTCAGGGTAATTAATTTTCCTAACTGTTAAGGAGGGAAGACGGAGAAAAATAAAAACAGAGTGATTGAGAAATAAATATTGCAAACACAATCAAAATCATGTAACTTTAACCTCTTTTTTTGAACTGCAAGTATTTCAACAGTTGATGCATTTCATATAAGTCAAATAATCATCACTACACTAGATTTACTTTATTTAATTAGCTGTTCATACGTTATTGAGATCTACATTTAAGTAAATAATATGTTATACATACTACATTCTATGTGTTTGGGTCATTTATAGTCAGTTTCAAAGGTATTGGGACAGTGACAATTTGTTTGTTGTTTTGGATTTGAAATGATAAAATAACTATGAGGTTAAAGTGCAGACAGTCAGCCTTGAGGATACTTTCATCCATATCTGGTGAACCGTTTAAAAATTACAGCACTTTTTGTACATAGTTCCCCCATTTTGGGGGACCAAAAGTAAAAGGATGCAAATCCACTTATATGTGTATTAAAGTAATCAAAAGTTTAGTATTTGGTCCCATATTCCTAGCACGCAATGATTATACCAAGCTTGTGACGCTACAAACTTGTTGGATGCATTTGTTGTTTGTTTTGGTTGTGTTTCAGGTTATTTTGTGCGCAATAAAAATGAATGGTAAATAATGTATTGTGTCATTCTGGAGTAATTTTTTATTGTATATAAGAATATAATATGTTTCTAAAAACTTTTACATTTATGTGGATGCTACCCTGATTCCGGATAGTCCTGAATGAATCGTGAATAATGAGAAAGTTAAAGACGCACAAATATCATAGCCCCAAGACATGCTAACCTCTCACCATTACAATAATAGGGGAGGTTAGCATATTTGGAGGGTATGATATTTATGCCTCTGTAAATATGAATTAGAAAGATCATGCCAACAAGAAGTATGTTTCACTTCACACAAGTCAGAAGGGTCAAAAGACAAACCAATCATAGCCTTTTGGATGATAATAAACTGTATAAGAGGAACATTTGTATAGCGCATGAATACAAGCCCAACGTATGTCTTCCACTACAAAGGACTTCAAACATATGCTTGAAGACACTTCTAGTGCGGTTGCATCGGGGGAGAAGAGGAAATCTATTTTTGTGTTTTTGGGCGATTGCATTTTTAAATACCCTGCTCTGATCTGAGGCATACTGCTGAACTCAGCTGAACAACAGGCCAGAGTGTGAGGTTATGGGTAAAAAAGAGCAACTGTACACACAGCAGTGCCTAAAACACAGACAAAGCCTTATTGTACTGCAATAGGAATATGTTCACCAAGCAATTATATACAGTGACTTAGATTCCAAATAACTGTATGTCTGCTTTAAAATGAGATAGAATGCTGATGCTGATGGATAAAAAAAATAGCTCTGCGATCAATTAAACCAACCAGCCAAAACAATCAAATAATGCACTGGATAAATGATGCCATCATACAAAATATTAGGCTTATTGTCTGGGCATGTTGCCAATGCACAACACATTGCTACACTTGTTATGCTAAATAGTTGAAATAAGTCTACATGTTTCTGGTAGAAATAACACCCTAGCCATCGACACATCTTGTGCTGTGTGTGTGTGTGTGTTTACATGTCTCCTCAGGTAGTGTCAGGCAGCTAGGCCACGTCTCAGCTGAGAATTCTGGGAGTGAAAAAGACATGCGAGGAGAGGAAGAGGAGGAGAAGGAGGAGGAGAGAGAACCTCTGGCCACCTGCCACTCATCTGGGCACCTTCCTAAGCAGGGCAGAAAATCAAACACGCTGGGAAAGAATTAAATAAAAGAGAGGAAGAAAAATTATTTCTTATAAATAGCAGGGCTCGCCAGAAGGCAGAGGAAATGAGAGCAGTGAGCGCTGGAGAGGAGCTTGAGCTTGACACGGGGCTTAAAATTGAGAGGGGGCGGAAAGAGGGACCTACTGCGCGAAAATGTCTCCAACCAAAGCACGGATTAGTGTTCCAGCCTCCTCCACTGCCAAGATCCGCCAGAACAACTAATCACCTTCCACAGCCTTTTCTCTCCCCTTCTCCTTCCCTTTTTTCTCCCCTTCTCTTTAAAGTATCATTTCCCCCTCACCGTCATTATGCCTAAAATTAAGCAGAGAATGTTCTGCCAGGGCCGATTAGACACATCAGACTATCTGTGCGCAGTGAGGTACTACTGCTGCTGAGTGTTAGTCACTGACTGTCTGTCTGCCTGTCTGTTTGCATGTCTGTCTGTATGCTGTGGTAAAAGGCAAGTGGACTGCAACTCCAAATGAATCTACATAGAGGTGTAGCAGATAAATGATCTCTCTCTCCCTCTGTCCTTTCCCCTTTCTCTCCATCCTTCATTTTCTGATGACCTTTCATTCTCTTTCATTTTTCCGTCCATCTCCCTCACAATCTATTTCTCCTCGAAATATGGTGGCGGCGATAAGAAATCCTGCAGAAACCACATAAACAAGTCAAAGTGATCACATAAAGATCAGTCGGCAGATCCGAAAGACAGGAGCGATTATGCCTTCATTCTCCCTGGTCGTTGTAGAGCGTTCCAGAATGCTGGGAGTAAAAGAGCCACTTCATAAACAGATGCCTGGCATACAATTTCACCGGGGGAGTGTGAATACATTTCAGCTATAAATACTCCCGTCTCTGTATAGGTGCGAGCAAATGTAATTAGACACTGCAACAGAAAACCTACTTGTGTTCCTCTCTGTCTGCATATTTTGTCAACAAATAATGTACTACAAAGGCAGATCATGCCTGCATATTCATTTACAAAATAACAGTTTGCTGATAAGGCCGAGGCATGTGATAATCAATTAGCTAATTGTTAGACAAAAACCAAGCTGCTTTTTGGGCGTTTGGTGTTTGAGAAGAAAACAAAATGTCTACTTCAGCAAAACTCTTTTGGCTCTGAATATGCATTCCACATTAGCCCAGATTAGACCAAAGACAAAGAGGGAAACAGGAGATATATTTGTAATGAGTTAGTTTTGAGGGCTGTTTGACAGTACAAAGAGTTTGTTTTACAGAATGGAAACAGGGTGTCTAAATACACCTGGTATTGCTTGTGCTGTTTCTAAACAGACATGGGTGAAAATGAGCTTGCCACATAAAGGGAGGAAGGATGTATTGACAATCAGAAAATATTTAAGTAAAGGTGTTTTGACATTGAAGGCGAATACACTAAATTGATAGACTTGGACATCCTGTATGCAATCTATTTTTGTTTGCAATCTATAGTTGTTTTTCAATACAGTAAGCTAAATAGTTTTCAATATATATCACTTGAGCACAATTTGATAAGAGTGATAAATGTTTTTAGTTCTAGAGTACATTCATGATCCTGGAGAGCATGCATTGAGAAACAAATGAAATTATCCCTGCATACTTGCAAATGTCCCATTAAACATGCAAGTAATTTACCGTTAAATTCCATAACAGGAAAAACTAATTGTACAGCATGTCCAACGTAATTTAATTGTTCTACATGTGCAGTACTTTTATGCATTACCACTGGTACCAGTATTAGTTTATTGTCTATGGTAATACAGTAGTTATCTATCTATTAGTTTGTAATTAGCAGCACTGTATATTATCAGTATTGGAAATAATTTTTAGTATTAGTAATAATACTGATTAGATATATTATGACTTACTGCTTCCTATACCTTTAATAAACATAATAATCATAATTATATATATATTGTACATGTTGCCTGATGTTTTCTTTGCATGTTCTAGTCAGGACAACCCTGTGGTTTGTAAAATGCCAAACCACTACTGTACAATTTCTCTCTTGAGCTACAGTACCTCCCCATGCCAGGGCACCTTGCCCTCTGCTGGCCAGATATTGAACTACCACTGACCCTGCCACTGTGTTTCCAGCAGGCAGCCACTGGCAGGGAACAAAGGCAGAGCACTGTGACAAAGAGGGCTATCACTCTCCCCCCAAGGAGGTGGGTAGAGGGGGAGGACAAGGGTGCAGGGTAAGAGGCTTCATGATACAGAGGGATAGTAGTGGAGATGAGGATGGTGGTCCCCTCAGAAGATTGGACTGGGAAAAATGATTTCACTTGGACAACTAAGGGTGGCGTGTTGATGGACATCAGTAAAACTATTCTCACCATTATATCCTAACATTTTATAGCAATCAGACCACAACTGTACCAATCAAAGATCACATAAACTGGACGGCTCTAATCTGAATGTGGTGTGTTTTGTAAATGCAGAATTTTTTGAGATGATATGGAGATTTCGCCAATTTCTCAGAGCTTCCATGAACAACAATGGTACAGATAATGACACAAATCTTAAATATGAACATTACAAAAACCTGAAACGCAGACAAGAATAGTAAAAAAAGTAAGGCAATATAAGGGGGTTTGTTTCACATCCAGACGTCCTTGGCTGAGGCCCAGCCAGGCAGCTGAGAAGGCTTCAGGAGGAAGAGAGTGGCACATTTAATTTCCCCTTTGTTTTGATTCGGCTTCCACGCCAAGGCAAGGTCTTTCATAATGACACCTGGACTGTGAAGAACTTCATCCCAAGCCTCGCTATCTCCACCATGTGACAAGGCGATGCTTTGTTGCTAGGAGAGTGGAAGGCGCTTTGAACTGCAGACTGACAGCGCGGGGGAAGCCGTTCCAAGCGTAAATGTAAATTATTGTTACTTACATGTTTAACCTGACACCTACAATCCCATTGAGGACCCAGAACAGGAATTCTGACATCATGTTGCCCTCTTTTGGTTGGCATGTGCAACTGCAACTCTCTCCTCACTGCAACATGTCCCTTATCTCAACATTCAAGATGAAATTATTAGATGCAAAGAAACATTTATTATAGAATTAACTAAAGCAAGTGACAAATATTACTGAACATTTTAATTGTAGATTAAAATTCAAATTAAAGTACAACTTCCCATGTGTTTAAGTAGCTCACTGATAATACACCAACGAATTATATGATTTTGTTCACCTGGAAAGGGACCAAAAACACAACAACGGGAAGCATTTTCTTCTACCAGTCACAGAAACTAACTAATTAATGCATTAACCTTGCTGTAGAAACACCTGCTAATATTCACACGTCTCTCTATCCACTTGTGCTTGAGGACAGACTGAGTGCTAATGAACTGACCTCCAAGCAGCCATGACTATATAGTCAGACCAGCCTAATTCTGATCTGAGATCAGCAACAATTCACCAGCAGCAGTCACATTAGGAGACGGTTACCAAGGTGATCAAAGAAATCTCAGTTATCTACGCCACACTACAGAGACAGCATGCCCTCTTTCAGCAGGAATTCCACCCTTGCCCGGAACTGTTTAAAATAAATACACCACTTAAGATAACACACTGTTTAACTTCCCCATTTCCTCCTGCTCTCTCTCTCTTTCTCTGTCTCTACTTTCCTAACCCCCTCCCAGTCTCTCTCCACATTACTTTCCCAACTCACCTCCCTCTCTCCTCTCCTCCTGCAGATCCCTCCGTCCAGGTCTCACCTTGGCTCCTTCACTCACTCTCCAGCATCCATCTCCTCTCCATCTTCTGCAAAGAGAAAACATAAACCCGAACCGTAAGTCTCTCTGTATCCTTTCACACTGTCGCCACATCTATCTGTCTCTTTGACTCCCCTGCTTTCTTCCTTGTCTTCCCCCAGTAAGGAGAAGTGGATAGGTGGGCAGTTTATTTGGTAATCTTCCCCAACTGCAGATCTAAATAAAGATGCTCTTCAAATTCCATTACATGTTAGATAGTCTGGTGCAGTGAAAGGATTATGCTGTAAATATGATTTAAGCACGACACAATAGTGAGAGAGCGAAACAAGACAAAGCTTGTTTGGTGACAGGTTTCCCTGTTGAGTATTCCAATGCCTCATGCAAAGTTGTTTAAAAAGGCTTGGAATTCATTTTCTGGCTGGTGCAATTCAACATACTAACACAAAATCGAAGTGAGTCGCAGAGATTGCCAATAGGCAAACCTCCAAGTCATTTAGTCCAGATGCCTCACAGGCTGAAACGATAAGCCTCTCACAGCATATCATTATTGGCATAAGTATTATAATTACTTATGTTATTAATTTTGTCTTAATATGAGGGTAATATGATATGTAATTCAATCCCTATTGAAGAGAGGGAAAATAAGATAATCACAAATGCATCTCTTATGAAAATCAATTCCAAGTGGATATTCCGATATCACCCAACCACTGCCCTGTGGTTTTCTCATGCATATCAACCAATCATTTTTTGCATTCATCTGGAAAAATATATAAATATATCAACATATTTCACAGTGCCCCTGTCTAACAAAAAAACAATATAGATTTGTATTTCCTTGCAAACTATTTTAATAAAAAGCTATTGATCAGCGATCGAGCGGCTAGCCCATGGGCCCGGTGCACAGACCCCAGTGAGTCTAGATCATTATGTCCTCAACTGCTGGGTTCATTCACACAGATATGGTCAATAATGGTCTGGCACCCTTCAGGCTCTGTTATCGTGATGACTCCACACTGTTCTCAGCTCTGACTGAAGGCCCTGTTCAGTCAAAACCACAACAGTATGTATGACTTCCTAGGTAACTCAGAAATTACATTGATTTTATGCAACAAGACAGCATCTGATTTCAATTAAACATACCTGGCATTATGAATGCATTTTTTTTACTTGGATTAACTGGATTTCCTGGTTACCATTTTTGATTGAACAGGGCACTCGGTCTCACACGACAAAAAATGTATCAGAGAGGTGACTACATAGAACTACAACTTTTCACTTCTCTATCATGCCTATAGTAAAACCATAGCATACTACAGAGACAAAATTATATCAATCCACAAAACAGATGTTTATAACCTTATTTAACCTCCAGTCACTTTGTAAAATCTTTATTCTAGTGAACATATTTTCTAAACGCGAGACTCGCTGGAGAAATGGCAATAATGGTTTGGAGGGGGATCAATGCAGAGACCGGCTTTAATAATAAAATAATTTATCCATTAAAGTGAACCTTAGTCTGTGCCAGAATAGGAGAGGTTGGTCCACTCTTCACGTGCGTGATGTGGAGAATCGCCATATTTTTCCTGAGAGACAGAATTTATGACAGCTTATTGGAAATGAAGCACACTCATTACTTTACTAAAATAATTTATAGACCAATATCTTTCAACGGATAACATGAAATTGATGTTTATGAAGGAGAAATACAAAGGGATACCGTGTAGAATGAACTTGAAAATAAATTAATAATGTGTTTGAAGTACATCTAAAAGCCATCTCTCCCCGGTGTAGCTATTTACAAGACATGGAAAATGACGTTGGAAATAATGCATTTGGGGTCGTTCCACCTCAAAAAGCACAAGAAAGAGGATTTCGACACCCACCATTTCAAATTGTTCTGAAATCGTTTCCTTTGTTAGAAACTGATAAGATTAGCATTCCTGCAATATTATTTTGTTGAAATATAATTTGATCTCTGAGAAACTAAGTTAATTGATTGCATGATAATCTTATCTATTTCTAAGTACAGAAATATTTCAGAAAAATCTGAAATGGTGGGTGTCATGGCTTGCTGAAATGACATGGAATGACGCTTTGGTCAATTTATTAGCTTACACAGTATAGTTCATATTTACATGATGGCTTTGTGATTATTTTTACATTGTAACCTAATATTTAAAAAGACAAAGAATACTGACGTGTTGTAGTCCTTAGTCAGTAGTGCTGCTGAAGATAAGTGCTCACAGACAAGAAATACATAATATAACACAACTGTATCACTGGGCATGGTAAACCTACCGTAGCCTACTGGCTAGATGACTGTAAACACAATGAGGGGTGGAGGATACATAACAAGAACACTTCACAACGTGTATAACAAGCACACTAATCAAATCAAGTGGACTTTCTATATCCACACCCTGCATTTTCTTGCCTTTTCATATGGGAACCTCTTGATTATTAAATTATATTGATATTAATAGATATTAAATCTGTTGTGTGTTTTGGGGGATGTGTACATGTTAGCCTTTAGAGCACATAATGAGAGAGAGCAATGCTGACTGCTGGGAAATGGTTTACCATAGATTGTTTGTCATGTCAATCGGTCCATAATCCATGTAATGTTGTCAGGCTCTGTGACAAGCTACTTTAGTTTGGTGTAGTGGTGCCAATTGCCCTGTTTGATATCAGAGAAGTTAGCATATTGCTCCATGTTTCTGTACAGATAACCACTAAACACTACCCACCCTCCTACTGTACATCCATCAGTCAGCTGTGAGCAGCGGGCTTTAAACAACAGTGCTCTAAAGACCAATACAGAGATTTAAAAAAACATAAAACCTTTTACCTTATACCAGAGTCAGAAAACATTCACACTGAAGTCTGCAGGTTGATTGATAGAGTAGATTAAAGATATGCACACACACGCACGTGCACGTGACACGTGCACACACACAATCCTCTCTCACTGTTCCTTTCCCTGTTGAAACACACTTCTTTAAACACACACACCCCTGACTTCTCCACTAATGTTTTTTTAGGTACTGTAGGTTCCCTGCTGCAACTAAACACTGGTGATATCGATCTGTTCCTAAGCATCCACCAGGCTGATCAAGCCCCCCGTTCCCCTCTGATATTTACCCTCCCAGGGATAACCCTCTCCCAGCCATACATGAGGCAGGCAGGCCTCCCTAGCCCACAAGACATCCAGGGAGAAAAGTAAATTATACACATCGTGCTTGGTCTCCCCGTGGGGGAAAGGAACCCACACTTTCTAATCCGATCAATTCATGTCAGACAGCTGGCTGGATTCAGCCCTATCTCTGAGCCCTGTAATCCAAGCTAAGACTTCACACTCCACGTCGCTCCACCTCAGCTCACCACACATCCGTGATACAGCAAATTAGCGTAAACACACACAGACGCACAGTAATAAACGCACATGTAAACATGTAATAAAAGCACATGCAAACATGGAAACACACACACATACCCACACAAACAGACATGTGCACAGCCAAACAAACAAACAAAAACATGCATTCACTTAATTCCTAAACTTCAGGGTGAATGCCACGATATAGGCTAGAACAAGCAACATAAATAGCATGAAACCACACAGAAAGTCTTTATAATAATTTATTGAGAAGCTTGCAAGGTAAGAACTAAAACAGAGCTTTTAAAAACAGCCAAGTAATTTGATATGTCAGATAATCAGAGCATATTATAGTACTTGGCAGCCCTCCCTCTTGCAGCATATGACATCTGACTCTTTGCCTTAGAGTTGGGTCCAGAGAGCAGTTTAGTGCTGCTCAACACATCTCTCAGACTGTTGCCCAGTCCTGTCAGTGCTCACAGTAAATCAAGAGGAAGTGTGTGTGTGTGCCTGTGTGTTCGTTCATCTGCCCCATCTAAGAGTCTCATAAAGGGGGCTAAATAAGACGTAGAGACCAAGGCCAGACTCTGGCACCGTGGGCTGGCCTGGTCAGTACTGAGGCTGGGTCTGACTCACTTCATTACTTAAAACATGGAACTAATGCAACGGTGTGGGACCACTCAAATAAAGTACAGCAGAGATCATCAACTAGATTCTGCCGCGGGCTGATTTTTTCTTGAGCGGATGGTCAGGGGGCCGAAACATAATTACAGATCATTTGTAGACTACAAATTGACTGCAAGAAGCCCAAACAGATATAATATTTGACAAAAATATAATAATTTCAAACCTTACTTACATTTGTATACGATCACATATACAGTATCTCTCTATTGCGCATGGGAATAATTTGGAACAGATTTCCAAAATTAAAATCACTTGGAGCTGATGTGCTGCTGTTTGCTCAGAAAACATAAGGGGGCCAAATAAAATCGGAACCAGTTCAATCAATGAACACAAATTAAAGACAGGGCTACGTTCAAGAACACAAAGAAACAGGGCTACGTTCAAGAACACAAGGTTGACTAAGAAAATAAATACAGAACCTTACACAAGCTCTCACAATATCACGTCAGAATTAGACGTTCATCCATGTTTCTCAAACTTCAAATTTCGAAGTTGTTCCAAACGTCAAATTTCAAAGTGTTTAAGGTTAAGTTTAGGCATTAACTCTACATTTTTAAGGTTTGGGTTAAGGTTTGGGATAGGCTTAAACAAAAATATAAAAAACAACTTTTTTGGATTCGAGCATGCAACCTTTGGAATCAGAGGCCATCCCCGTCCACAACGCAAAACCGAAACCTACTTGAAGGTAACAGCGCTCACTGTTGCCCCTAATGGCCAGTGTCTATGTCTCCCGACGTCCTCAGACATGGATGGACGTTGAATACTAATTTATATCACAAGTGACCTGCCTGTGTTTTCCCCACTTGATAGGTAACTCCTTACATCTTCGTGTTGTCTTTCATTCTATCTATTATAATTTATTCTCTCTTGAAAATAACAGGTTCATACTTTGCACTGATGCAAATGTTTAGTAACTCAGAACATTGATCTAGGCTAAATTACTAACTGTAATTGTCTAGCATGGATGTCTAAAACGCCTTTACAGCAGAGCACACAAAAAAACTAGTCGAAAGACCAGGGTAGCTGGATGGGGGGATCCCATGATATAATTAAGCAATAAGGAAAGAGGAGGTGTGGTATATGGCCAATATACCATGGCTAAGGGCTGTTCTTATGCACGGCGCAACCCAGAGTACCTGGATACAGCCCTTAGCTGTGGTATATTGGCCATATACCACAACCCCCAGAGGTACCTTATTGCTATTATAAACTGGTTACCAATGTAATCAGAGCAGTAAAATTAAACGTTTTGTCATACCAGTGGTATACGGTCTGATATACCACTTTTTTTTTTTTTAAGCAATGGCTTTTTTCTGGCCACTCTTCCGTAAAGCCCAGCTCTGTGGAGTGTACGGCTTAAAGTGGTCCTATGGACAGATACTCTAATATCCGCTGTGGAGCTTTCAGCTCCTTCAGGGTTATCTTTGGTCTCTTTGTTTCCTCTCTGATTAATGCCCTCCTTGCCTGGTCCGTGAGTTTTGGTGGGCGGCCCTCTCTTGGCAGGTTTGTTGTGGTGCCATATTCTTTCCATTTTTTAATAATGGATATAATGGTGCTCCGTGGGATGTTAAAATATTCTGATATTTTTTTATAACCCAACCCTGATCTGTACTTCTCCACAACTTTGTCCCTGACCTGTTTGGAGAGCTCCTTGGTCTTCATGGTGCCGCTTGCTTAGTGGTGCCCCTTGCTTAGTAGTTTTGCATACTCTGGGGCCTTTCAGAACAGGTGTGTATATATACTGAGATCATGTGACAGATCATGTGACACTTAGATTGCACACAGGTGGACTTTATTTAACTAATTATGTAACTTCTGAAGGTAATTGGTTGCACCAGATCTTATTTAGGGGCTTGATAGCAAAGGGGGTGAATACATATGCACACACCACTTTTCCATTATTTATTTTTTAGAATATTTTGAAACAAGTTATTTATTTCATTTCACTTCACCAATTTGGACTATTTGTGCATGTCCATTACATAAAATCCAAATAAAAATCAATTTAAATTACAGGTTGTAATGCAACAAAATTGGAAAAATGCCAAGGGGGATGAATACTTTTGCAAGGCACTGTAAGTGGTAAAATGAACGATAAACAGGTTATACCAGCAATCACAACAGCATTCAAAAGAATAGCTAAACCAGAATAAACTAAATGCAACCTACATTTTAGACAATAACTTTTTTTGTACATTTAGTCGTTATGCCCATTTCAGCTCTTGCACAACAATATGTCCTATATACACTGCTCAAAAAAGTAAAGGGAACACTTAAACAACACAATGTAACTCCAAGTCAATCACACTTCTGTGAAATCAAACTGTCCACTTAGGAAGCAACACTGATTGACAATACATTTCACATGCTGTTGTGCAAATGGAATAGACAACAGGTGGAAATTATAGGCAATTAGCAAGACACCCCCAATAAAGGACTGGGGCCCTGTGCTCTTCACAGATGAAAGCAGGTTCACACTGAGCACATGTGACAGACGTGACAGACTCTGGAGACGCCGTGGAGAACGTTATGCTGCCTGCAACATCCTCCAGCATGACCGGTTTGGCGGTGGATCAGTCATGATGTGGGGTGGCATTTCTTTGGGGGGCCGCACAGCCCTCCATGTGCTCGCCAGAGGTAGCCTGACTGCCATTAGGTACCGAGATGAGATCCTCAGACCCCTTGTGAGACCATATGCTGGTGCGG
Organism: Coregonus lavaretus; assembly: GCF_964263955.1. Taxonomy (NCBI): domain Eukaryota; kingdom Metazoa; phylum Chordata; class Actinopteri; order Salmoniformes; family Salmonidae; genus Coregonus; species Coregonus lavaretus. The sequence goes on from NC_139988.1 coordinate 45,734,772, forward strand.
TTGGCCCTGGGTTCCTCCTAATGCAAGACAATGCTAGACCTCATGTGGCTGGAGTGTGTCAGCAGTTCCTGCAAGAGGAAGGCATTGATGCTATGGACTGGCCCGCCCGTTCCCCAGACCTGAATCCAATTGAGCACATCTGGGACATCATGTCTCACTCCATCCACCAACGCCACGTTGCACCACAGACTGTCCAGGAGTTGGCGGATGCTTTAGTCCAGGTCTGGGAGGAGATCCCCCAGGAGACCATCCGCCACCTCATCAGGAGCATGCCCAGGCGTTGTAGGGAGGTCATACAGGCACGTGGAGGCCACACACACTACTGAGCCTCATTTTGACTTGTTTTAAGGACATTACATCAAAGTTGGATCAGCCTTTAGTGTGGTTTTCCACTTTAATTTTGAGGGTGACTCCAAATCCAGACCTCCATGGGTTGATAAATTTGATTTCCATTGATAATTTTTGTGTGATTTTGTTGTCAGCACATTCAACTATGTAGAGAAAAAAGTATTTAATAATATTATTTCATTCATTCAGATCTAGGATGTGTTATTTTAGTGTTCCCTTAATTTTTTTGAGCAGTGTATTATCATTCAGAACACAGAGAAAGAGAGAGAGAGAAAAAAGGTGTGTTGGACCAGGCACCCCTGCTCATGTCTTGCCTCAAAGGGATCTGTACGAACGAGCAAGAGAGAGCAAGAGCGAGAGAGAGAGAGAGAGAGGAGGCGGCAAAAAAAGATGGGTGCAGGACCCACACGGTTTAGTTCCAGCCAATTGCATTCCAGAGAAGTGACCATGGCCAGCAATAAACAAAGCACAATAGATAATTTATCTCAGAGCTGGAGCCCAGCACTGGAGGCTGCGGAAGGAAGGACGGAAAGAGAGAGAGAGAGAGAGCACTGTTTATGCACAGGCTCCGGCTATTCTCCAACGCTCAATTGTTTAAGCCTTTTTTCATTTTGAACGCTATTAAGCCAGCCATGTTGCGTGACTGCTGCACTTTACACGTGATGGAGAGAGACAGAGAGAGAGAGAGAAAGAGTGAGGGGGGGGGGAGAATATCGCTTCCTTCGGCACCGAGTGTGTGTGCCAGGGCTTCTCCTGAAAAGCCTCTTTGCTGAAATCGCCTTAAATTGTTCCCTCGCATTCCCCCAAACAATAAAGACATTTAACACTCACCCGTTTCACTGAGACAGGAGCCCTTCAGCCATTTGAGCGTGGCATCAAAACACACAAGCCCAGATACTCCTCCACAAAGATGTGTAAACAGCACCAGTAAGGTCTCTCTTTGTTTGGGTTTTCCAGCCTGGGTAGGTCTCTCCGTTTGTAGCTGCCTGCTGGGTTTTACAGCATTGAAGCAGGTGGATGACAAAACATCAATCTCTCCAGGCACATTGTGTATCATGCACGGTTGACACACTCCTCTCACAAGCCCATATTTTATCATCACAAACTGCAATACAGTCATCTTGGCAGGAGGGATAAATATTTGCTTAAAGGGAGCTAAGCCACAAACCTGCATATAGGAGCACGGCAATAAGGTGGCTTTTGTAGTAATCATGGTTTGATTGGATTTGAATAGGAATACAGTACAGGAGATTCACTCCACATGTTGTGACAATGCATATGTAAATTGATACAGAGACAGATGTTTTATTGGCTGATGTATTTCATATTATATGGAATATGAATGATACTGATAGAATAATTATGTGACAGTGTGATTGTTTAGTTGTCAAGGTAATCTAGTCTAAAATCAGATATAGATGTAAGAGTAATGCAATGTCAATATCCATCTCAAAGTTGAACACGCTATGTACTCTAGTTGGGTGCCGTTACTGTTTATATTTAGGTGCAGGAGCTCCACAATACTTTTGAGCTAATATTCTATAAGAGGAACAGGAGCTCAAGCAATCAAACATTTCAGGTGCCGGTACTCAGCTCCTGCCCAAGTCAAGCATTGACGTTATCTGAGGTTGGGAGTTGGGACTCAAGGTGGGGGCATCAGGGGCAAACTGCAGATGTTACCTGTAGAATAGAATAGAACAGAATAGAATAAATTGAGAAACCTATATTTACAAAATGATCAGCAATACATGTATGTTACCATATCCTCCCTGTACCTTCCATATTGTGTTTTTAATTAATAAAAAATGAATATTACCTGTAAATGCATCCACACATTTTGCTTAGCCTACATTTCAACACATTGACTAGGCCTGCCTTAGCTACGGCTTTGAAACATTTTTGGACCATGAAATTCAATTTTTTTGTACATAAAAAGCTGACCATTACCTGAGGGCTATACATACAGTTGAAGTCTGAAGTTTACATACACCTTAGCCAAACAGATTTAAACTCTGTTTTTCACAATTCCTGACATTTAATCCTAGTAAAAATTCCCTGTCTTAGGTCAGTTAGGATCACCACTTTATTTTAAGAATGTGAAATGTCAGAATAATAGTAGAGAGAATGATTTATTTCAGCTTTTATTTCTTTCATCACATTCCCAGTGGGTCAGAAGTTTACATGCACTCAATTAGTATTTGGTAGCATTGCCTTTAAATTGTTTAACTTGGGTCAAACGTCTCGGGTAGCCTACCACAAGCTTCCCACAATAAGTTGTGTGAATTTTGGCCCATTCCTCCTGACAGAGCTGGTGTAACTGAGTCAGGTTTGTAGGCCTCCGTGCTCGCACACGCTTTTTCAGATCTGCCCACAAATGTTCTATAGGATTGAGGTCAGGGCTTTGTGATGGCCACTCCAACACCTTGACTTTGTTGTCCTTAAGACATTTTGCCACAACTTTGGAAGTATGCTTGGTGTCATTGTCCATTTGGAAGACCCATTTGCGACCAAGCTTTAACTTCCCGACTGACGTCTTGAGATGTTGCTTCAATATATCCACATAATTTTCCTTCCTCATGGCCATCTATTTTGTGAAGTGCACCAGTCCCTCCTGCAACAAAGCACCCCCACAGTATGATGGTGTTCTTCGGCTTGCAAGCTTTCCCCGTTTTCCTCTAAACATTACGATGGTCATTATGGCCAAACAGTTCTATTTTTGTTTCATCAGACCAGAGGACATTTCTCCAAAAAGTACGATCTTTGCTGAGCGGCCTTTCCGGTTTTACTATGGATATAGGTACTTTTGTACCTGTTTCCTCCAGCATCTTCACAAGGTCCTTTGCTGTTGTTCTGGGATTGATTTGCACTTTTCGCACCAAAGTATGTTCATCTCTAGAAGACAGAACGCGTCTCCTTCCTCAGCGGTATGACGGCTGCGTGGTCCCATGGTGTTTATACTTGCATACTATTGTTTGTACAGATGAACGTGGTACCTTCAGCCGTTTGGAAATTGCTCCCAATGATGAACCAGACTTGTGGAGATCTACAATCTTTTTTCTGAGGTCTTGGCTGATTTCTTTTGATTTTCCCATGATGTCAAGCAAAGAGGCAATGAGTTTGAAGGTAGGCCTTGAAATAGATCCACAGGTACACTTCCAATTGACTCAAATGATGTCAATTAGCCTATCAGAAGCTTCTAAAGCCATTACATCATTTTCTGGAATTTTCCAAGCTGTTTAAAGGCACAGTCAATTTAGTGTATGTAAACTTCTGACCCACTGTAATTGTGATACAGTGAATTATAAGTGAAATAATCTGTCTGTAAACAATTTTTGGAAAAATTACTTGTGTCATTCACAAAGTAGATGTCCTAACCGACTTGCCAAAACTATAGTTTGTTAACAAGAAATGTGTGGAGTGGTTGAAAAACGAATTTTAATGACTCCAACCTAAGTGTATGTAAACTTCCGACTTCAACTGTATAAAGGACACTTTAGCAGAAAATTTAAGAAATTAGCTTTAGCCTATTTCCATTATATAATAATTTATTCCCTTATTAAAAAAGATTGCAGTTTTGAAACTGCAGTAAAAGTGCAGTAACTGCAGTCGACTGTGGTACTTTGGGCGCAGTGATTGCAAAATAACTGCAGTTACACTGCAAAATTACTGTAGTAAAAAAAACGGTGTTATTTTGGACACAGTATTTGTAGCATACTGCAGTTATACTGCATTATAACTACAGTTATACTACGGTGTACTGCAGTTATACTGCACTCTGACTGCAATATTTTTTCGTAAGGGTTAATTTGAGGCAAACCTAATAACATTACAGGAAAGGCTATCTAGTCAGCAACATCCATGAACCATTCAATGCTTTGTAAATAGGCTACAACAATTTTGTCGGTGCCTAATTTACATGGAGAATGACAATTGATAATGTGTAATAAACTTATAATGACCCCTTTGTTTAGTCAATTACCATTTGCAGAGCTGCCAACTCTCACGCATTGGCCGTGAGACACACACATTTCACCCTCTTCTCACACTCACATGCCACACCTCTTATATCTCACACATTGAAAATGCCTGCTTTTATTTTTCTAATTAATTCAGTGTGTTAACTTTTCAACTGTGCTCCAAATCGTTTTGAAATCAGAGCATCTGCGCCTGCAATTTAAGATCATGAGCGGAACCTCTATCATTGTCCTGTCTTGCCACAGCACTGTGAACCATGGCACATTGAAGCATTTTATTTTATTTTTTATTTAACTAGGCAAGTCAGTTAAGAACAAATTAATTTTTACAATGACGGCCTACACCGGCCAAACCCGGACGACGCTGGGCCAATTGTGCGCCGCCCTATGGGACTCCCAATCACGGCCAGTTGTGATACAGCCTGGAATCGAACCAGGGGTCTGTAGTGACGCCTCAAGCACTGAGATGCAGTGCCTTAGACCCCTGCGCTACTCGGGAGCCCTATGATTGGTCTAGTTATGTAAGGGATCAAGGGGTTTTGATGCACATTTTAAAGAAACGCCCCTCAAGATTAAAGTGGAGCTGAATGGAGAGAGAGAACATTTTCCACTGAGTTTAGAAAACTGTAAAAAGAGCAGCACGGTAGCACTGTTTTATGTACAATGTTGTCAACAAAATTAGGTTGCTGTTACTCCCGTCCCCATTGCAGAATGCAGCCTTTTGACAGCATGTACTAAAGTCAATTTAATCCACACTTGCATTATTCCCCTCGTTTGGTGACTGGCATTTAGGCTGACAACAAAAAGGCAGCAGACAGACTCACAATATGTTTTAGCAGGGAATTTTTGTAGGGTGACCTGATTTTTATCTATGAAAATAATTTTGTCAAACAGATTGTGAACCCAAAAGCGTAGGTTTGATAATTTGGTTAGGGTGAAGGGGCAGATTTATGTCATCTTGTCTTCAGGGGATTCTATTAGCTATTTACTTTATTTAGTCTGATCAGTTGAACAATTCTCATTCTTAACAATGGGCTAAAATATAGGGTAACTACTGTGCTTGTCAGCAAAAACACTATTGTTATTCCCCACATATTCTATTATTCCACTTCTTCCCAATTTTACCACTGTAATCACATATTTGACATCTGATATGCCTACTTGTGTCTTTCAAAATGAATTATATGAGGCTATATATTTTTGCAGCAATTCTTGGACAGTTTTTGAATAATTCATACAAATAAGCATTGGATATTAAATGATCCAGGCCTCAAATATATTTTTTTACATTTTAGTATTGTTTATCACAACTCATAAACACATCACATTTTGTTTATGTAGAGTAAGATGATGACAAGGATCTTCAACTAGTAGGCATAAACCACCTGAATATTAATATTCATTACATTTTTCTTGAAGGTTGGGTGATTTGGTGAAATTAATTGTTATAACAAGAACATTTTCAAACACTCAGCACTTGGGAAACATAGATCAGGGGTGGCCAACCCTCCTGGAGAGCAAGCAGGATTTTCTTCCAGCCCTATATTTCACCCAAATTACAAAATACAAAAAGTTTGTGTCCTCACCTTGAAAGCAGACTATGGACAAGGAGACTGCAATCTATGATTTGGTTTCCCACTGCCATCAACCATTAATATTTCCTGTGCAGAGCCTTGGTGTAATGGTAACACTCCCCGACACATTTCGCATACAACGTTCCACTTGAGAACAGGAATCAATCCCTGCTTCCAACCTTCCCACTGTTTCTCCCATTTGCCTGTCTCCCCATCTAATTTCATTAATGTCTGAATAGTGTCAAACCACGTAAAAAATATGTTGAAAAAAATATTAGCATACTTCAAATGTCATTCTTCAAGAATCTCAATCTCAATCCCATCTGGATTACCTACTTCGGGAGCGCCAGTGCTGTCATCGCTTCTCTCCCTCCCTCAGTGAACACTTGGAATCAGAGTCTGAACCCATGGAGGTAGGGGTCACTCGTCTCCCCGCGGCAGAGCGCCGCAGATGGATACAGCTGGGGCTCTGTCTGTACTGTGGAGAGGGAGGACACAAGCTCCAGAGGTGTCCGGCATGTCCGAATCCGGGATCCACAAGAGCAGAGGGATGGTCACGTGATCTTCCACCCCCTAGGGCAGGAGTGAGTATTCCATCTTCATCACTGTCTACTAGGCTCTTTTTGGTGTCCATTACACTATCTAACTGTCCTTCATGTACTGTGTCTACAGCGTCAGTGGATTCCGGTGCCGCGGGTAACTTTATTGACCAGACCCTTGCCTCCTCTCTTACCATTAACTCATACCCGCTCTCCTCTCATTTTCCGGTTCAAGCCCTGGAAGTCGGCCTTTAGGATCCAGAACCGTCACCCACATCACTCACCCTCACTGTGGAGTCCATTCGTCAGGAGAACATTCCCTTCTTCATTACCAGTGCACCAGTCCACAAGATCATCCTCAGCCTCCCTTGGCTTCGACAGGGGACCTGCTTCCCTGTCCCCTGTGGTTCCTCGTTGGTTGAGAGTCCTGTGGTTGCCCTTCAGCCCAACATCCCGGAAGTATACCAGGACATGCGGGAGGTATTCTCCAAGACCCGCACCACCTCTCTTCCTCCTCATCACCCCTGGGACTGTGCCATCGACCTGCTTTCAGGTTCTGCGCCTCCGCTCAGACGCATCTACCCTCTGTCGGTGGCTGAGAACCAGGCCATGGAGGACTACATCCAAGAGGCACTCCAACAAGGTTTCATCCACACATCCACTTCCCCTGCGTCGGCTGGTTTCTTCTTCCTGGCCAAGAAGGATGGAGGGTTACGTCCCTGCATTGACTACAAAGGACTCAACAAAATCACCTCAAAGTATCGGTATCCTCTCCCATTGGTGCTGTCAGCCATCGAGCAGCTCCGCGGATCCCGGTTCTTTACCAAACTGGAACTGTGGAGTGCATATAATCTCATCGGCATCCGGGAGGGGGATGAGTGGAAGACGGCATTTAGCACGATGTCTGGTCACTACGAGTACTTGGTAATGCCATATGGCTTAGCCAATGCTCCATCAGTGTTCCAGGCATTCGTTAATGAGGTGTTCAGGGACATGCTTGGCCGCCAGGTGGTCATGTATATCGATGACATCCTGATCTACTCGGCTACCTTGGAGGATCACATCATTCACGTTCAAGCAGTCATGGAACTCCTTCTCGCCAACCACCTGTTCGTCAAGGCTGAGAAGTGCCAATTTCACCAGAGGACGGTGTCCTTCTTAGGCTACCAAATCAGTCCGCAGGGTGTGAAGATGGATGACAAGAAGGTAGATGCTTTCATGTCATGGCCAGTTCCAACCACCTTAAAGGGGTTACAACAGCTTTTGGGGTTTGCCAACTTCTACCGCCGCTTCATCAGGAACTTCAGCTCTGTCGCCGCTCCTCTCACCTCTCTCCTTAAAGGAGGGCCCCGTAGGTTGGTGTGGAACCTAGCAGCCGATGAGGCCTTCTGTCTACTCAAAGGACATTTCACCTCCGCCTCAGTGCTCAAACACCCAGATCCCATGACATCCTTTTTGGTGGAGGTGGACGCTTCAGAGGTAGGTGTGGGGGAAGTTCTGTCTCAACGACAGGGTAACCCACAGAAGTTGTACCCATGTGCGTTTTACTCTAAGAAACTGTTCTCTGCAGAGAGGAATTACGACGTCGGCGATCGTGAGCTGTTGTCAGTGAAGTTGGCATTAGAGGAGTGGAGACACTGGCTGGAGGGCGCCAAGGAACCATTCATCATTCTCACCAATCATCAGAACCTGGAGTACATACGAACAGCGAGGAGAATGAATCCGCGCCAAGCTAGGTGGGCCCTGTACTTCACAAGGTTTGACTTCACACTGACCAATCGCCCAGGTTCTAAGAACACCAAGGACGACGCTCTGTCCCGTCTCTACGATTCGGGGGAGGGTCCTGTCCAGAATGCACCCATAATTACATCCTCCCGATTCGCACACAGCTTTCGTCGCTGGACATCCAGGTATTTATCGCACTACCCAATCCATCTCTGAGAAATACTGATGGCCCACCTTAGCGCAGGACGTCACTCGCTATGTCAACTCCTGTTCCGTATGTGCTCAAACCAAGTCCCCCCGGAACGCTACAGCAGGGAATCTCCTGCCCCTTCCCGTGCCTCAGCGACCCTGGTCACATCTATCCATTGACTTTGTAACCAATCTCCCCTCCTCTGATGGTTTCACCACCATTTTTGTGGTAGTGGATAGATTTTCTAAATCCTGTCGTTTAATCCCTCTTCCTGGTCTCCCCACTGCTCTCCACGTCGCTGAGGCACTCTTCCAGCATGTCGTCCGGCATTATGGCCTTCCGGAAGACATAGTCTCTGACCATGGGCCCCAATTCACATCACGAGTATGGAGGGCCTTCATGGAGAAGCTAGGGGTCACTGTCAGCCTCAATTCCAGGTACCGGCCTCAGTCCAACGGGCAGGTGAAGAGGATGAACCAGGAGCTGGGGAGGTTCCTTAGGAGTCACTGTCAGGACCGGCAGGGTGAGTGGCACGATTCATTCCATGGGCAGAGTACGCCCAGAACTCGCTACGTCACTCCTCCACTGGGTTGACCCCTTCCAGTGTGTTCTGGGTTTTCAGCCGGCCCTGGCCCCATGGACCCTGGGCCAGACCGATGCTCCTGCGGTTGATGAGTGGTTCCGGCGCGCAGAATAGGTGTGGAGTGACGCTCATGTGAGACTCCAGCGCGCCGTCCATCATCAAAAGGAACCGTAGTGAGACCCCTGTGTTCCACCCTGGGAATCGCGTCTGGCTTTCTACCAGGAACCTTCCACTCCGCCTGCCCTGCAAGAAACTGAGCCCCCGATTAGTGGGGCCGTTCAAGGTTCTCCGGAAGGGTCAACGAGGTGACGTATAGGTTACAGCTTGCCCAGTCTCTATCGTATCTCACCTTCTTTTCATGTCTCCCTTCTCAGGCCGGTGGTTGCTGGTCCCCTAGCTGAAGCTGTCCCCCATGACACACCCCCCCACCCTCCCTGGACATCGAGGGGAGTTCGGCATATGCTGTCAGATCCCTACTGGACTCCCGGCATCGTGGGGGTCGGCTCCAGTACCAGGTGGACTGGGAGGGTTATGACCCAGAGGAGCGGTGTTGGGTTCCGGTGGAGGACATTCTGGACCCTCCTCGGGGTTGTCCGTCTGGTCGGTGTCGTCCTATGGTGGGAGCCGCACGTCGGGGGCCGGAGTTTTTATCATTACGCACACCTGGCATCCATCATTACGCGCACCTGCAGATCATTATGATTCACACCTGGATTCCATGAACTTCCTCATGACCTCCCCTTTATATGTCCCTCCCTTACATTTAGTCCTCAGTCGGTATTGTTCCTGTGTTTATGCTATATCGCCACTGTTACACTGTCTCATTTCATGTTTGTTGTTTTATTAAGCGTTTCACCCGCACCTTCTTCTCGACTCACAGCGTCATTGTTACACCGTCTAAGCCATGTCAAGAATTGCAGGAAATTAGCTTGAAAATATTTTTTCCCACATCCACCAGCTAGGTGTAGAGACAATGTCATTCAAGATAGTAGATCTCACTCCAAGCCATCTTCAAAAGTTGGCAGCCCTGCATTTGCAGTCAAAGTTGTATATTAGGCTACTTCAAATAGTACCCGAAACACTGCTTAGTTGTCTACTGGCTAATACAGTTTTGCAATTCAAACTGTAGCCTTGTGACGTATGTTACACGATTATTTTGTGGGACAAACAGTCAGCTGGCTAGCTACTCAACCAAAATGAAGATAGCTATTGGCTTGTGACACCTTTTCCTCAAACGCACTGTTAGCTTTCTTAGTTAATTTTCTTGAGGTGTAGACACGTTCAAGTGGCAAGAACATGAGTACACAGCTGCACACTTCAACGTTTTTTACATGCTAGCATGGTCAGCTAACCATGTTGTTAACGTTAGCTCACCACACAGCTGACTGTCAAGGATGGAGAGTTTACTTGTGAAAGAGAGACCGCTGTTACCACTCAACAAGGAGAAACTGTCTGATGGATTTGTCACGGTTCAGGTCGGACAAACATGTTATGGTTTCTGAGCTTGCTACTTGCGTTACAATCAAGCCAAGAGATCTTGTATCTTTAACTTTGTAGTGTTGGCTGTGTAGTAGCCGCGCGCCCTTGCATTGATTCTTGGACAGTCAGCTGTTTATGTAGACAGCATCAGCGAATGCGCGGTTAAGTTAATCACATGCCAAGTTACCAGAAGAACAAACCATTTTCTCAACAGATCTCATGGTATTGAAGATGATCTGATGGCCTACTTTATCAACTTTTGTTGCTAATTAATTTTTTGGGTAAGAGACTTCAGAATAAGAATACTGCTTCCACCAGATCATCAACTTAAACTAGCTGAGTACAAGTCCCCTGTATTCTATTTTGTGTGTCAGAGAGAGAGAGACACAACAAGGAATGGTCTGTCAATGTCAGTCCCTCCGTCTGTCTGTTTTTGTTTGTCTGTCTCTCTCTATCTCTGTCTCTATCTCTCTATGCACACAGACAGACAGACTGGCGCAGAGGAATAGTGGTGTCAAACTTAATGATAAACGTTGCATGTCCTCTTTAATACCCTGAATGAATTATATTGTACTCTAGTCCTCTGAATCAAATGGAATCAATGATTTATTACATGTCATTCTGCATTGCAGGCTTCACTGCTGCTGGCAGCTGAAACAGCTATTGCATGGATATGGGCACATAATAAAACAGGCAAAACAAAAAAACAGGGCAATCTACACCAACACTTTAACTCTAACCAATTGAGAGTCCAAATTATTTCAGATGAAGATGTTTTCACCAATAGGTGGACTGGACTGTTTAGTAGTTATTGGACTGTACGCGCACTTATTGCTGTGTTTGACTCGCTTGTTAAAAAAGTAGTTTCCACTGCTTAATTAACATTGCCTTGGAAATGTCCCTATTTGTTATGTGGTCACCTGTTGGTTATTGGGATTAGATTGATATTTCACCTCGGGCTGTAAAGTTCATTATGTTCACAGGCTTTAAGCTATCATTAATTATTAAACCTAGTGACAGGCTTCATTAATCAAAACATTGGCTTTGATTTGAACGGCTCCTTCAAGTTGGTTTGAAAGAAGACACTACAGTATCCCTTAACCTCTACGGGATCGGTGTCCCGTATACGGGACGGTATAGCTAACGTGCGCTAATGTGATTAGCATGACCGTTGTAAGTAACAGCAAACTTTCCAGGACATAGACATGTCTTATATGGGCAGAAAACTTAATTTATTGTTATTCTAACTGCACTGTCCAGTTTACAGTAGCTATTACAGTGAATAAATACCATGCTATTGTTTGAGCAGAGTGCACAGCAACAAAAAACATATCATGGCAACTGGTTTGATACATTCACCTCTGAAGGTAATGTACTTACATTCAGTAATCTTGCTCTGATTTGTCATCGTAAGTGTCCCAGAGATAAAATGTAGCATAGTTTTGTTTGATAAAATCCATTTTTATATTCAAATGTAGGAACTGGGTTCTACAGTTCGAACCCCTGCTCTCTCTTTTTGTATGTTCTCTATAGTTAAATACTTGAAAATGTATCAATTGACCAATTCGGCACATTTGGGCAGACTTGATACAAAATAGTCCAGTATTGCAATGCTTCACTGGATCAATCTGAAACTTTGCAGAGACACTGCTGCCATCTAGTGGCCAAAATCTAAAAAATAATTGTTTGTATTATGTTTTACCAGATCTAATGTGTTATATTCTCATACATTCATTTCACATTTCCACAAACTTCAAAGTGTTTCCTTTCAAATGGTATCAAGAATATGCATATCCTTGCTTCAGGTCCTGAGCTACAGGCAGTTAAATTTGGGTATGTCATTTTAGGCGAAAATTGAAAAAAAGAGTCTGATCCTTAAGAGGTTAATTTTCCAGCTATTTAGGGATCTCTCTTTTCTCATAGTTTTTGTCTTTTCACAGAGATGACATCACTCACCTGATCTAGTCAACTTTGTTCTGGAGCTGAAGACTGTCCTGGTAAGAGCATCTGTTTTTGCCTCTCAGATTGATATTGACATATTCCTGAATCTCATAATAATACAGTCCTGAAATGCTGGTGATTGAATGTAAACAGGAAGTGTTCAATGTTTCAGGAAGTGGCCCTGAAGAGCAGGCTGGAGTGTTGCTCCTTCCCCCCTCCACAGTACTACTCTCAGCTCATCACTGAGATGGAGGACCTGGGATGGGATAAGTATGTTCTGGAGCAAGTAGGGCTAGGGACAGGAGTTTTTATTTACTACGTGACCTGACCAGGAACAACTCTGGTTGCTAGTCATAGAGTTTAACCTACAACTATGACCTGGAGTAATTCCTGGTGAGGTCTATTAGACCAGTCAGTGACAAATTATTACCTTATAGCTACCCTACCATCAGAATAAAGAAAGGCATTGGACAATATTGTACTGTATTAATAACTGACTCAGGGTTTGCACAAGGTGCTTGAGGTGCTTAAAGTACTTGAATTTGGCACTCTGAAATTCAAGTACTGGAATACCTTGAAAATCAGACATTTTCTCAAGTTGGTACTTGAAAATAGGAGAACAGAAAATGGTAAAATATGTTAAAATGAAAAATATTTAAAAAATGTATTTAGTCTTTCTAATTAATTTCCAGGCAGACTACCAAATTTTATTTCCTCATGTGTTTCACGCTCTGGTTGCCAGGCGAGCTCGCTCATTCCACCCACACTACCACACAGCCAGGCAGGTACAGAACTGTCTGATTAGGCACTGCCAAACGTCACATCGATAGCTAAAATGTCGGGCAAATATAGATTCAAAATTTGATGGTTATATATGGGTTGTGCCAGACCCATCCAGGGATGTAGTGGAGGGTAAACACACTCAAACGCCATTTACGCACCTTTTTATTTGTAAAATAGTGTTTACTCACCTTTTTTATTTTGTTAACTATCAATTACCCACTTATTGCGTTCCCAGCGTTGATCAAAGCTCAGAAGGCTTCTTGATCGGAGTTCTAATCGCGCCTACCTCTGCGAACAAGTTGAATCATGAATGATTAATGTATGCTCGTTATGTTCGCCTGCTCCCCCGGATTTGCCGTGTTAGCAGCGCATTCATTCACCACTCTGCCCAATGGGCTCCACAAGCTCCCACCCTCATCAGACCGTGAGGCTGTCTCAGCCTCCGGCCCATTCATCATCCACGATGGATACTACAGCTGGCTTGGGTCCATCGGGCCCCACCGCCCTTTAGTCCTTGAGGGGTTTGCGAAACCACTCGAGGCGAAAGAACGGCTGGACCTCCTCAGCCATTGCACCAGCTTTCGTCATCAGCAGTTCTATTGAAAGAAACATCTTGGTTCCCGGGGCAAAAACCCTGTTCTATCCTGGAGCACGAGTACAAGACATTACAAGGCTACTTCCTAACATTCTACGTCAGATGCTGGGAGCTGACACTGTCATACACCATGTGGGGTCAAACGACATCAGGAGGGCTAGCGTGGAAATTTTGAAAATTGATTTTAAAGAACGTATTCTAGCACTGAAAGATTCCAAATAATGGCCAAATAAGTCCGGTGCCATCATCGGGCCGAGGGTGTGAAAGATTCAGCAGGCCACTGGAATTACACACCTGGCTAAAAGATTACTGTAGCTCTGTTAGAATCACTTTTATAGATAACTTCGACACCTTCTGGAAACAGAAGATGCTCTATCATCTTGGCTCCTGGACTCTGTCCACGTATTTCAAGGCTGCGTTGAGACAATTACTTATCAATGACCCAAGACCAGCTCAGTTAATCCCTACCATTGTTTCGCTGAGTTGTCATAATGCTGAGCAAATGTACATTATCCCAGGGGCGTTGGCAGACACATTTTAAGTAACTTAATTTATTTCCCCCTAACTGCCCTGAATGCCTCTGTTGATCCTACAGCCATTGTATGCAGTAATCATGTGCCTATGAACCAGAGTTATACTGTTAGCACTGAGGAGGTGTTCCCTAGTAGGAAGTCCACTGTGTGCAGCACACCCTGCACTATCAGCTCAAATATAATAAACATGAGCATGTCTACTTCTGATAAGCTTCCCAGTAAACCAATAAAAACAATCAAGCATCCCAGAAAAGTGGTAAAAATAGCTCACATTAACATACAGTGGAGAGAACAAGTATTTGATACACTGACGATTTTGCAGGTTTTACTACTTACAAAGCATGTAGAGGTCTGTAATTTTTATCATAGGTACACTTCAACTGTGAGAGACGGAATCTAAAACAAAAATCCAGAAAATCACATTGTATGATTTTTCAGAAATTAATTTGCATTTTATTGCATGACATAAGTATTTGATCACCTACCAACCAGTAAGAATTCCGGCTCTCACAGACCTGTTAGTTTTTCTTTAAGAAGCCCTCCTGTTCTCCACTCATTACCTGTATTAACTGCACCTGTTTGAACTCGTTACCTGTATAAAAGACACCTGTCCACACACTCAATCAAGCAGACTCCAACCTCTCCACAATGGCCAAGACCAGAGAGCTGTTTAAGGACATCAGGGATAAAATTGTAAAATCACCCTCGGTCTGGGGCTCCATGCAAGATCTCACCTCGTGGGGCATCAATGATCATGAAGAAGGTGAGGGATTAGCCCAGAACTACACGGCAGGACCTGGTCAATGACCTGAAGAGAGCTGGGACCACAGTTTCAAAGAAAACCATTAGTAACACACTACGCCGTCATGGTTTAAAATCCTGCAGCGCAAGCAAGGTCCCCCTGCTCAAGCCAGCGCATGTCCAGGCCCATGTGAAGTTTGCCAATGACCATCTGGATGATCCAGAGGAGGAATGGGAGAAGGTCATGTGGTCTGATGAGACAAAAATATAGCTTTTTGGTCTAAACTCCACTCGCCGTGTTTGGAGGAAGAAGAAGGATGAGTACAACCCCAAGAACACCATCCCAACTGTGAAGCATGGAGGTGGAAACATCATTCTTTGGGGACGCTTTTCTGCAAAGGGGACAGGACGACTGCACCGTATTGAGGGGAGGATGGATGGGGCCATGTATCGCAAGATCTTGGCCAACAACCTCCTTCCCTCAGTAAGAGCATTGAAGATGGGTCATGGCTGGGTCTTCCAGCATGACAACGACCCGAAACACACAGCCAGGGCAACTAAGGAGTGAACCCAATAGAACATCTTTGGAGGGAGCTGAAAGTCCGTATTGCCCAGTGACAGCCCCGAAACCTGAAGGATCTGGAGAAGGTCTGTATGGAGGAGTGGGACAAAATCCCTGCTGCAGTGTGTGCAAACCTGGTCAAGACCTACAGGGAACGTATGATCTCTGTAATTGCAAACAAAGGTTTCTGTACCAAATATTAAGTTCTGCTTTTCTGATGTATCAAATACTTATGTCATGCAATACAATGCAAATGAATTACTTAAAAATCATACAATGTGATTTTTTGGACAAAAAAATTTGATTCCGTCTCTCATAGTTGAAGTGTACCTATGATACAAATACAGACCTCTACATGCTTTGTAAGTAGAAAAACCTGCAAAATCGGCAGTGTATCAAATACTTGTTCTCCCCACTGTATGTAGCCTAAGAAACAAGGTTAATGAAATCAATAACTTGCTAGAAACAGATGACACTCATATTCTGACTATCTCTGAAACTCACTTAGATAATACTTTTGATGATACAATGGTAGCAATACATGGTTATAAGATCTATAGAAAATACATTTGCCAATGTACAGAAATGCCAATGGGGGCAGTGTTGCGGTCTATATTCAGAACCGTATTCCTGTTATGCTTAAAAGGATCTCATGTTATATACTGTTGAAGTAATATGGCTACAGGTTCATCTGCCTCACCAAAAGCACATTCTTGTGGGAAGCTGCTACAGCGCCTTGCAAAAGTATTCATCCTAATTGGCGTTTTTTCCTGTTTTGTTGCATTACAACTTGTACTTTAAATTGATTTTTATTTGGATTTCATGTAATGGACATACACAAAATAGTCCAAATTGGTGAAGTGAAATATTTTTTTTTACTTGTTTCAAGAAATGCAAAAAAATAAATAACAGAAAAGTGGTTTGTGCATTTGTATTCACCCCCTTTGCTATGAAGCCCCTAAGTAAGGTCTGGTGCAACCAATTACCTTCAGAAGTCACATAATTAGTTAAATAAAGTCCACCTGTGTGCAATCTAAGTGTCACATGATCTGTCACATGATCTCAGTATATATATACACACCTATTCTGAAAGGCCCCAGAGTCTGCAACACCACTAAGCAAGGGGCACAACCAAGCAAGCAGCACCATGAAGACCAAGGAGCTCTCCAAACAGGTCAGGGACAAAGTAGTGGAGAAGTACAGATCAGGGTTGGGTTATAAAAAAAATATCAGAAACTTTTAACATCCCACGGATTGAATCCACTATTAAAAAATTGAAAGAATATGGCACCACAACAAACCTGCCAAGAGAGGGCCGCCCACCAAAACTCACAAGGACGGCATTAATCAGAGAGGCAACAAAGAGACCAAAGATTACATTTTACATTTACATTTTAGTCATTTAGCAGACGCTCTTATCCAGAGCGACTTACATGAGCAATTAGGGTTAAGTGCCTTGCTTAAGGTCACATCGACAGATTTTTCACCTGGTCGGCTCGGGGATTAGAACCAGAGACCTTTCGGTTACTGGCACAACGCTCTTACCCACTAAGCTACCTGCCGCCCCTGATAACCCTGAAGGAGCTGCAAAGCTCCACAGCGGAGATTGGAGTGTCTGTCCATATGACCACTTTAAGCCTTACACTCCACAGAGCTGGGCTTTATGGAAGAGTGGCCAGAAAAAAAGCCATTGCTTGAAGAAAAAAAGGCATGCGGGAGACTCCCCAAACATATGGAAGAAGGTACTCTGGTCAGATGAGACTAAAAAGGATATTTTGGCCATCAAGGAAAATGTCTGCTGCAAACCCAACACCTCTCATCACCCCGAGAACACCATCCCCACAGTGAAGCATGGTGGTGGCAGCATCATGCTGTGGGGATGTTTTTCATCGGCAGGGACTGGGAAACTGGTCCGAATTTAAGGAATGATGGATGGCGCTAAATCCAGGGAAAATCTTGAGGGAAACCTTTTTCAGTCTTCCAGAGATCTGAGACTGGGATGGAGGTTCACCTTCCAGCAGGACAATGACCCTAATCATACTGCTAAAGCATTAATCAAGTGGTTGAAGGGGAAGCATTTAAATGTCTTGGAATGGCCTAGACAAAGCCCAGACCTCAATCCAATTGAGAATCTGTGGTATGACTTAAAGATTGCTGTACACCAGAGGAACCCATCCAACTTGAAGGAGCTGGAGCAGTTTTGCCTTGAAGAATGGGCAGAAATCCCATTGGCTAGATGTGCCAAGCTTATAGAGACATACCCCAAGAGACTTGCAGCTGTAATTGCTGCAAAAGGTGGCTCTACAAAGTATTGACTTTGGGGGGGTGAATAGTTATGCACGCTCAAGTTTCTTTGTCTTATTTCTTGTTTGTTTCACAAATACAAATATTTTACATCTTCAAAGTGGTAGGCATGTTGTGTAAATCAAATGATACAAACTCCCCAAAAAATCCATTTTAATCCCAGTTTTAAGGCAACAAAATTGGAAAAATGCCAAGGGGGAAGAATACTTTCGGAAGCCACTGTACAGACCACCAAGTGCTAACAGTCAGTATCTGGATAAAATGTCTGAAATGCTTGATAATGTATGTAATCTCAACAGAGGTATACAGTGGGGAAAAAAGTATTTAGTCAGCCACCAATTGTGCAAGTTCTCCCACTTAAAAAGATGAGAGAGGCCTGTAATTTTCATCATAGGTACACGTCAACTATGACAGACAAATTGAGAAAAAAAATCCAGAAAATCACATGGTGGGATTTTTTATGAATTTATTTGCAAATGATGGTGGAAAATAAGTATTTGGTCACCTACAAACAAGCAAGATTTCTGGCTCTCACAGACCTGTAACTTCTTCTTTAAGAGGCTCCTCTGTCCTCCACTCGTTACCTGTATTAATGGCACCTGTTTTAACTTGTTATCAGTATAAAAGACACCTGTCCACAACCTCAAACAGTCACACTCCAAACTCCACTATGGCCAAGACCAAAGAGCTGTCAAAGGACACCAGAAACAAAATTGTAGACCTGCACCAGGCTGGGAAGACTGAATCTGCAATAGGTAAACAGCTTGGTTTGAAGAAATCAACTGTGGGAGCAATTATTAGGAAATGGAAGACATACAAGACCACTGATAATCTCCCTCGATCTGGGGCTCCACGCAAGATCTCACCCCGTGGGGTCAAAATGATCACAAGAACGGTGAGCAAAAATCCCAGAACCACACGGGGGGACCTAGTGAATGACCTGCAGAGAGCTGGGACCAAAGTAACAAAGCCTACCATCAGTAACACACTACGCCGCCAGGGACTCAAATCATGCAGTGCCAGACGTGTCCCCCTGCTTAAGCCAGTATATGTCCAGTCCCGTCTGAAGTTTGCTAGAGTGCATTTGGATGATCCAGAAGAGGATTGGGAGAATGTCATGTGGTCACATGAAACCAAAATATAACTTTTTGGTAAAAACTCAACTCGTCGTGTTTGGAGGACAAAGAATGCTGAGTTGCATCCAAAGAACACCATACCTACTGTGAAGCATGAAGGTGGAAACATCATGCTCTGGGGATGTTTTTCTGCAAAGGGACCAGGACGACTGATCCGTGTAAAGGAAAGAATGAATGGGGCCATGTATCGTGAGATTTTGAGTGAAAACCTCCTTCCATCAGCAAGGGCATTGAAGATGAAACGTGGCTGGGTCTTTCAGCATGACAATGATCCCAAACACACCGCCCTGGCAACGAAGGAGTGGCTTCGTAAGAAGCATTTCAAGGTCCTGGAGTGGCCTAGCCAGTCTCCAGATCTCAACCCCATAGAAAATCTTTGGAGGGAGTTGAAAGTCCGTGTTGCCCAGCGACAGCCCCAAAACATCACTGCTCTAGAGGAGATCTGCATGGAGGAATGGGCCAAAATACCAGCAACAGTGTGTGAAAACCTTGTGAAGACATACAGAAAACGTTTGACCTGTGTCATTGCCAACAAAGGGTATATAACAAAGCATTGAGAAACTTTTGTTATTGACCAAATACTTATTTTCCACCATAATTTGCAAATAAATTCATTAAAAATACTACAATGTGATTTTCTGGATTTTTTTTTCTCATTTTGTCTGTCATAGTTGACGTGTACCTATGATGAATATTACAGGCCTCTCTCATCTTTTTAAGTGGGAGAACTTGCACAATTGGTGGCTGACTAAATACTTTTTTTCCACACTGTATTTTCTGGGTGACCTAAATATTGACTGACTTTCATCAAGCTGCCCACTCAAGAAAAAGTTTCAAACTGCAACCAGTTCCTACAACCTGGTTCAGGTTATCAGTCAACCTACCAGGGTAGGTACAAACAGCACAGGAATGAAATCATCAACATGTATTGATCACATCTTTACTAATGCTGCAGAAATTTGCTTTAAAGCAGCATCCAAATCCATCGGATCTAGTGATCACAGTATAGTAGCCATATCTAGGAAAATTCCAGCTACTAATAAGCATGCACCAATTAAGAACATGACTGTAAAAACGGTTAAATCCCCTTGGATTCATGAGGAATTGAACAATTGTATGGTTGAGAGGGATGAGGCAAAAGGAATGGCAAATAAGTCTGAATGCACAACCGATTGGCAAATGTTTTGCAAATTGAGAAATCAAGTGACTAAACTGAATAAAAGCAAGAAACTATACTATGGAACAAAATATAAATTATATAAAGAATGATAGTAAAAAGCTTTGGAGCACCTTAAATGAAATTTTGGCCAAAAAAGCTAACTCAGCTCCATCATTCATTGAATCAGATGGCTCATTCATCTCAAAACCCACTG
Source organism: Coregonus lavaretus (assembly GCF_964263955.1). Classification (NCBI taxonomy): domain Eukaryota; kingdom Metazoa; phylum Chordata; class Actinopteri; order Salmoniformes; family Salmonidae; genus Coregonus; species Coregonus lavaretus. Next base: position 45,755,152 of record NC_139988.1, read on the forward strand.
ATTTTACCAACTACTTTAATGATTTTTTCATTTGCAAGATTATCAAACTTAGGCATGACATGCCAACAACAAACGTAGACACTAGACATCCAAGTATAACTGACCAAATTATGAAAGACAAGCATTGCAATTTTGAAATCTGTAAAGTTTATGTGGAAAAGGTGAAAAATTATTGTTGTCAATCAACAATGACAAGCCACCGGGGTTTGACAACTTGGATGGAAAATAACTGACGATAGTAGCGAACGATATTGCCACTCCTATTTTCCATATCTTCAATCTAAGCCTACTAGAAAGTGTGTGCCCTCAGGTCTGGAGGGAAGCAAAAGTAATTCCGCTACCAAAAAATAGTAAAGCCCCCTTTACTGGCTCAAATAGCTGACCAATCAGCCTGTTACCAACCCTTACTAAACTTTTGGAGAAAAAATTGTTTGACCAGATACAATACTATTTTACAGTAAACAAATTGACAACAGACTTTCAGCACGCTTATAGGGAGGACATTCAACAAGCACAGCGCTTACACAAATGATAAAAAGATTGTGGGGGCTGTTTTGTTAGACTTCAGTGAGGCTTTTGACATTATCAATCATAGTCTGCTGCTGGAAAAATATGTGTTATGGCTTTACACCCCCTGCTATATTGTGGATAAACAGTTACCTGTCTAACAGAACACAGAGGTTGTTTTTTAATGGAAGCCTCTCCCACATAATCCAGGTAGAATCAGGAATTCCGCAGGGCAGCTATCCAGGCCCCTTTTTTCAATCTTTACTAACGACATGCCACTGGCATTGAGTTAAGCCAATGTGTCTATGTATGCCGATGACTCAACACTATACACGTCAGCTACTACATCGACTGAAATGACTGCAACACTTAACAAAGAGCTGCAGTTAGTTTCAGAATGGGTGGCAAGGAATAACTTAGTTCTAAATATTTCAAAAACTAAAATAATTGTATTTGGGACAAATTATTCACTAAACCGTAAACCTTAACTAAATCTTGTAATGAATAATCTGGAAATTGACCAAGTTGAGGTGACTAAACTGCTTGGAGTAACCCTGGATTGTAAACTGTCATGGTCAAAACATGTTGATACAACAGTAGCTAAAATGGGGAGAAGTCTGTCTATAATAAAGCGCTGCTCTACCTTCTTAACAACACTATCAATAAGGCAGGTCCTACAAGCCCTTGTTTTGTCGCACTTGGACTACTGTTCAGTCATGTGGTCAGATGCCACAAAGAGGGACTTAAATGTACACAGAGAGCTAACGTTAATAATATGCATGTCAATATCTCATGGCTCAAAGTGGAGGAGATATTGACTTCAGCACTATTTGTTTTTGTAGGAAGTATTGACAAGCTGAATGCACTGAGCTGTCTGTTTAAACTACTAGCACACAGCTTGGACACCCATGCATACCCCACAATACATGCCACAAGAGGTCTCTTCAGAATCCCCTAGTCCAGAACATATTTTGGGAGGCGCACATTACTACACAGAGCCATGACCACATGGAACTCTATTTCACATCAGGTAACTGATGGAAGCAGTAGAATCAGATTAAAAAATCTGATGAAAATGCACCTTATGGAACAGCGGGTACTGTGAAGAGACACACACACAGGTACAGACACACACATACACACACAAAAGCTAGCACACAGTACACGTACATTGTAATATTGTTGTATGTTGGTATTATACATTTTGTATTGTAGGTATGTAGTGGTGTAATAATGTTATATAATGTACTGTTTTATCTTTTGTTTTATGTGTGATATAAGTGCCTTAATGTGTTTGGACCCCATTGGCAGCAGCTAATGGGGATCCCTAATAAATACAAATACAAAACTACCTCAGCCCAGACAGTGGGAATTATTTGAACATTCCTCGACTCCTGCCGTGTCAACAGACATCCCCCAAACAAACACCCCCTGACTCTCTGAGAATGGTAAATAGTCGCTGATATTTCAGTCAGATGTCTAGCAAGCTAGTTAGCTCAAGGGCTCTGGCTATTAGCCAGGTAGCTAGTTTTAACTAGCTGGCTAGAAGGATGAAGTTAGAAGCTAACGTTGAACGGAGCCTGACCTCAGCAGGAGCAGTTGACAGAAATTAAGCTAGCTATAATCAAAATATGGGCTACTTTAAGTTCTCATAACAAATACCTTTTCTCTACAGAGAGTAGTGAGACAGACAGTGGTGAGTCAGGCTGCAATGAAGGAGGCAAAGTAGAAACACAGAGAGAGGAAGCATTGAAGCAAGCAGGGAGAGAGGTTAGTAGTACAGTGGATCCCAAACATGGGGTCCGGGACCCATTTGGGGTCCCCTAATATTTAAATAGGGTCTCCTGAGAGAGTCTTTAATCTTATAAAACACATTAATAACTTGTTTCTCTTCAAATTGGTATAGAATACAACATTTTAGAGTCAACTAAGGGCCTTTTACACTGTCAGAATTCACTTTCATGTCATTATGTGTTGGGACAGCCTGCGGGACCTAACATTTTGTGAAATACAGTATATAGACAATTTAAAAATAAAGACAATATTATGTACACTGAACAAAAAATAGAAACGCAACATGCAACAATTTCAAAGATTTTACTGAGTTACAGTTCATATAAGGAAATCAGTCAACATCATCAGTCCTGACTTATCATTTATGTATGTAATAAATAAGTAGTGAAACACGGATTATTGAGTAGAATTTATAAGGAAATGATGAATAGTAAGTTAGTTATTAATTTTTTTCGGTTGTGGGGGTATACTGCCATCTGTTGGCGACTAGAAACCATTGCATAATAGGAACTATTACAAATTGATGGTCCTTGGAAATAAATAATAGAGCTTGAAAAAGTACTTGAAAGTCCTTCAATTTGACTTGCCACTGTCTGTACGAACCCCGCTGACTGTAATGATGTCCTTATTTGTAGTTATTGAGTAATAGTTAAAGCCAGATCCCATTTAATAACTCTGCCTTGCTGAGTGACAGCCAGCGCTAATACCATCTTCTCTTTATCACTGATGATGTATCTCCAGCTACCATTTAGCCCGGCTAATAATTTTCCACTTTTACTATTAATGACCACAGCTACAATTATGATATTAGAAAACGAAAATTGGTTTAATTGATTACCCTTCTCTTAGGTTTAATGGTGGGTTAATGGGGGGTTGAAGTTATGTGGAAACGAGGTTAACGTCATTTCAATGCTGTATTACCGTTAGAAGCATTCCGCAGCGGGTCTAGTTCAATGCACTCGAGATTCATTTAGTCTTAATTGGCAACAGCGTTAATAGCCCAGGGTTTTCACTCGCTCTGTCCGCTGATCGGTGCAGGTAAGAGAGGCTTGCTATGTGCCTGGTCATTTGAATGGGCTTGAGGTTGCCATGAGAAGGTGTGTCATGAGTTAATGAATGGGAATATGGAGTCAAGTATCTCCACCCTAGCCCCCTCTATGCCCTAAACCAGGGGTCCTCAAACATTTCTTGCCAAGGGACCCCCTCCCAGGCAAACCGGCAACCCAGGGAAGATATTCTCCTCTTTTCTACTGTAGGTACAGTGCCTTCATAAAGTATTCATACCACTTGACTTGTGTTACAGCCTGAATTCAAAATGGATTACATTTATTTTTGCTCACCCATCTACACACACTACCCCATAATGACAAAGTCAAAACATGTTTTTAGAAATGTTTGCAAATTTATTGAGAATGAAATACAGAAATATCTCATTTACAAAAGTATTCACACCCCTGATTCAATACTTTGTAGAAGCATCTTTGGCGGCGATTACAGCGTTGAGTTGTCTTGGGTATGTCTGTATCAGCGTCGCACAACTGGATTTGGGGATTTTCTCCATTTATTCCTTGCAGATTTTCTAATAATTCCACTTTGACATTATGGGGTATTGTGTGTAGGCCAGTGACGAAACATCTCAATTTAATCCATTTTAAATTCAGGCTGTAACACAACAACATGTGGGAAAAAGTCAAGGGGTGTGATGAATACTTTCTGAATGCATTGTACCTCCCGGTTGAATACCCCTGCCCTAAACACAGCGTGTTTGGCATCATTAAAAAGACATAACTTGATTCCTTATTCACCAGTTTACGTGGCATATAAATGTTTCTTGTGTGTCTTTGTTGAAATAAGAGGTGTGTGTTTGTGTGCACCTTTGTGTATTGCTCTTCAATCTGTCTTTAGGTTTCCCTAAAACCGTATACATTGCCTTTACCCCAAATGGCCATACATCTATTTGGCTTTTATGGTAATCGGTATAGGTTGTCACACCTTCCTAAAGTACTAGGAGTTGTCTATGGCTTCACTTAATCTCAAGCCTCCCTCCAGCATAAATACACCAGAGAACCTCAAGCCTCCCTCCAGGATAAGTACACCAGACACATGTTCTATACATTTCAAAGTGTATCCAAACATGAAGTACTTACTGGTGAAATAGTATGTGAATGGACTCATATGTGAGTAGAATTGCACATGACTGTCTATGGCTTTCTACATAGATGTCAAATACTTTCATATGGTAGCTGGAGAACCCCAGTTCTCATCATTACTGTAACAAATGGCAATTCCACCACTGTGTAAAGGTAGCTCCATCCATATACTGCTCACTCAGACATGTGTCATTTGTTCCTGTTTTCGAATCAGCTCCACTCCTGCATTTCGATTTTTTGATTGATATGATTTAAGTGTCATATTTTACAAATGCTCGGCTCTCATCAGTCTTCACAGTGGGGCATCACACTGTCACGCTGTGTCCATCACGCAAAGTGCCAGCCAGCCCCTGCTGTGGGGCGGGAGGCCCCGTGTGAATGCAGAGTAGAGATGGGACTGTGACGCAACGATGGAGCTGTGATATTGATATGTTGATTGAAAAAATAAATAATTGTCACTAATGAAATAGAATGAGGGAAGGGGAAAAAAGGGAGATGAATTGAGTGAGAGGGATATGAAGAGCGAGTGAATAAATTATGTTCGTATTTTACTAGATTAAAGGAGAGTGAGGTGCTGTGTAGGATCGCGGTGTATGTATGAGCATGTGTTGCCACTCATTTCTATGTTTGTGTATGTGTGTTTGTCAGTTTTTCAAGCATCATAGTTGCGTCCGTCAGAAAACCTGCCCTGCTCCATGCCTTCAGAAGTGTGTGTTGCAGTGAACACACTGACCACCACTCCCTGATACACCACATAAATATCCAGCAGATATATGGCCATGTCAGCCACAGCAGAGTGGCATTACTGCACTGTAAATATAGGACAAAGTAGCCCCCAGAGTCTAGACACTGCTCTAAGGTCACTTTGACTTTTACTCCGCCAATGGTTAAGGTTAGAATATGGGAAAGGTAAGCTGGTCCTAGATCTGTACCTACGGGGGATTTCTACATGGTGCTCTAAATCAGGGGAGATCTGAAGCAGAACAGGGACAGCGCTAATGTAGATGTTTCACTGCCTCCCTCAGGGTGTGATTAATGGGCTATGATGGGAGCAACGTGCGTTCCCTCTACTAAACTAAACCCCTCTGACTCGGTCTGTGTGTGAGAATGTGTCACCTCTGTATGCAGTATGTGTCTGACCAACTGACTGACGGATGTTTGTGTGTTCCAGGGATGGTGTTCATTGACACAGAGTTCCCCACACTGAGACTGAGGGCTGAGGACTCCTCAAGACGATAGCATGTCGTCACCATCAAACTGAAGCCCAAGGTAAGAGAACACACACACTGTGTACAAAACATTAGGAACACCTGCTCTTTCCATGACATAGACTGACCAGGTGAATCCAGGTGAAAGCTATGATCCCTTATTGATGTCACCTGTTAAATGCACTTCAATCAGTGTAGATGAAGGAGAGGAGACAGGTAAAAAAAATATATATTTTTAGACGTGGATTGTGTATGTGTGCCATTCAGACGGTGAATGGACAAGACAAAATATTTAAATCAAATGTTATTGTTTACGTACACATATTTAGCAGATGTTATTGCTTGTGTAGCGAAATGCTTGAGTTCCTAGCTCCAACAGTGCGGTAGTATATAACAATTCACAACAATACACACAAATCTCAAAGTTGCACCCCCTTTGAATGGGGCCTTTGAATGCGGTATGGTAGTAGATGTCAGGCGCACAGGTGCCAGGCGCACCGGTTTGAATGTGTCAAGAACTGCAACGCTGCTGGGTTTTTCACGCTCACCAGTTTCCCGTGTGTATCAAGAATTGTCCACCACCCAAAGGACATCCAGCCAACTTGACAACTGTGGGAAGCATTGAAGTCAACATGGGCCAGCATCCCTGTGGAACACTTTCGACACCTTGAAGAGTCCATGCTCTGATGAATTGAGGCTGTTCTGAGGGCAAACTCAGGTGTTCTTAATATTTTGTACACTCATATTTTGTACACTCATTGTATGCTATGTAGTCTAATATTCTCACACACATGTACACTTACAGTTAAACTAACTAATGCCCAAAGTGAGAAAACACACACACTGATAGTTAACAGTCAATGAAAACATACTCTTACACAGTACGGTCAAATATACATGTGTTCAAATCAAATGTTATTTGCCGCATGCGCCGATTTCAACAGGTGTAGACCTTACAGTGAAATGCTTACTTACAAGCCCTTAACCAACAATGTGGTTTTTAATAGATAAGTACAAAATAAAAATAGCAAATAATTAAAGAGCAGCAGTAAAATAAAATAACAGTAGGGAGGCTATATACAGGGGTTACCGGTACAGAGTCAATGTGCGGAGGCACCGGATAGTCGAGGTAATATGTAATATGTACATGTGGGTAGTGTTAAGAGACAGTACTTGTGTTAAAAGACATACTCTATCTAGGGCAAACATACTTTGGTGAAGTCTGTTTGAGAGGTGCCAACACGCTGTGAGATGGGAGTGTAGAGATATCCACTTTAGACACTCAGTGGCATGATACAACCCTCCAGAACCGGAGGAGAGGAGTGAGATAAGACCATGTGGGCATATCTAGTAAAAATACATCTTAAAATGATTATAAAGGGCATGGAGAAGGTACAACATCTAGATAAGTTTGAGCACATCTTGGTTGGCGATAGCGGCCATATTCTGGGTATAGCAGGGTGGCAGTGCTGGGTTAGAGAGTGCTGAGCAGGGTGGCAGCATGGCAGGTTGGTGGCAGCTGGCCCTGATGATATCGAGAGGAGGTGGTTGGTATAACCCTGTGCCCACCTGCCCACCTGCCAGCCCCCGTCGCTGAGTAAAAATAGCCTTGATTCCCCCTGTGGCCCAGCTACCTCGCCCGCCCCTCTCCCCTACCCAGGTCACCCTACACGGGGCCACAGCCAGAGGGTGGAAGGTAGGGGTTGGTAGAGGCCCCAGAGGGCTCCGCAGAGCTACCCGTTCCACCGGCCATGACCTGGACACCACAGGTACAACACACACATCTCACACACACATTCTCAGTCAGTCAGTCAGTAATATTGAGCCTTAGACACTGACAGCTGTTCTCGTTCCATGTGAGTGTGGGTGTGTGTATTTTATTTCTGCGTATGTGATACATGGCAAGCCGTACAGAGAAGACCAGCTCAGTACAGCTCTGCCGTATGGAGCCTGTCTGCCTGCTGGGCAGCTGATGGATCACTCCTGTGCTGCGAAAAGAGTCTGTGTGTGTGTGTGTGTGTGTGTGTGTGTGTGTGTGTGTGTGTGTGTGTGTGTGTGTGTGTGTGTGTGTGTGTGTGTGTGTGTGTGGGTAGTTGTGCATGTGTGTGTGTGTGTGTGTGTGTTGTTGGGGAAGGGCTTGTCTGTCAGCTGTCCTGACATGTTCATTTAAATTAGTAATTATTGCCTGCTCTGTTGCATGGCCAAGATGTGCGTTTGCACGAACGAATGAGGGACATAAAGACACTGTAGTTTGTGTGCACATTAGAGAGAGAACAAGAGACAGACAATACATGCATATACGTACATACTACATACCTGTTTTGTGTCTTTTTAAAGCAGTGTGTGGTGATTGTTGTCCGTATCAGACTGTGGGTGGGTAGGACCATCGGTGGGCACCAGACCCACCACTGCAGGTGTGGCACAGCATGAACAACCTCAGCCAGCAGTCTGTGTGTGTGAGTCCGTGCGTGTACACACGTATGTGCCAGACCTACCAGTCATAAAGGATTAGAGTACAGGATTAGAATCATACCTGTCATCAGCCAGGAGAAGAAAACCTACATACACTTAGGTTGGAGCATTAAAACTAATTTTTCAACCGCTCCACAAATTTCTTGTAAGTCGGTTAGGACATAGTAATTTTTCCAACAATTGTTTATAGACAGATTATTTCACTTATAATTCACTGTATCACAATTCCAGTGGGTCAGAAGTTCACATACACTAAGTTGACTGGGTCTTTAAACAGCTTGGAAAATTCAAGAAAATGATGTCATGGCTTTAGAAGCTTCTGATGGGCTAATTGACATCATTTGAGTCAATTGGAGGTGTACCTGTGACTGTATTTCAAGGCCTACCTTCAAACTCAGTGCCTCTTTGCTTGACATCATGGGAAAATCAAAAGAAATCAGCCAAGACCTCAGAAAAATAATTGTAAACCTCCACAAGTCTGGTTCATCCTTGGGAGCAATTTCCAAACACCTGAAGGTACCACGTTCATCTGTAAAAAAAATAGTACGCAAGTATAACACAATGGGACCACGCAGCCGTCATACCGCTCAGGAAGGAGACACGTTCTGTCTCCTAGAGATTAACGTACTTGGTGCAAATCAATCCCAGAACAACAGCAAAGGACCTTGTGAAGATGCTGGAGGAAACGGGTACAAAAGTATCTATTTCTACAGTAAAAACGAGTCCTACAATGGGGAAAATAAGTATTTAGTCAGCCACCAATTGTGCAAGTTCTCCCACTTAAAAAGACGAGAGAGGCCTGTAATTTTCATCATAGGTACACGTCAACTATGACAGACAAAATGAGATTTTTTTTCTCCAGAAAATCACATTGTAGGATTTTTTATGAATTTATTTGCAAATTATGGTGGAAAATAAGTATTTGGTCAATAACAAAAGTTTCTCAATACTTTGTTATATACCCTTTGTTGGCAATGACACAGGTCAAACGTTTTCTGTAAGTCTTCACAAGGTTTTCACACACTGTTGCTGATATTTTGGCCCATTCCTCCATGCAGATCTCCTCTAGAGCAGTGATGTTTTGGGGCTGTCGCTGGGCAACACGGACATTCAACTCCCTCCAAAGATTTTCTATGGGGTTGAGATCTGGAGACTGGCTAGGCCACTCCAGGACCTTGAAATGCTTCTTACGAAGCCACTCCTTCGTTGCCCGGGCGGTGTGTTTGGGATCATTGTCATGCTGAAAGACCCAGCCACGTTTCATCTTCAATGCCCTTGCTGATGGAAGGAGATTTCCACTCAAAATCTCACGATACATGGCCCCATTCATTCTTTCCTTTACACGGATCAGTCGTCCTGGTCCCTTTGCAGAAAAACAGCCCCAAAGCATGATGTTTCCACCCCATGCTTCACAGTAGGTATGGTGTTCTTTGGATGCAACACAGCATTCTTTGTCCTCCAAACACGACGAGTTGAGTTTTTACCAAAAAATTCTGACCATATGACATTCTCCCAATCCTCTTCTGGATCATCCAAATGCACTCTAGCAAACTTCAGATGGGCCTGGACATGTACTGGCTTAAGCAGGGGGACACGTCTTGCACTGCATGATTTGAGTCCCTGGCGGCATGGTGTGTTACTGATGGTAGGCTTTGTTACTTTGGTCCCAGCTCTCTGCAGGTCATTCACTAGGTCCCCCCGTGTGGTTCTGGGATTTTTGCTCACCGTTCTTGTGATCATTTTGACCCCACGGGGTGAGATCTTGCGTGGAGCCCCAGATCGAGGGAGATTATCAGTGGTCTTGTATGTCTTCCATTTCCTAATAATTGCTCCCACAGTTGATTTCTTCAAACCAAGCTGCTTACCTATTGCAGATTCAGTCTTCCCAGCCTGGTGCAGGTCTACAATTTTGTTTCTGGTGTCCTTTGACAGCTCTTTGGTCTTGGCCATAGTGGAGTTTGGAGTGTGACTGTTTGAGGTTGTGGACAGGTGTCTTTTATACTGATAACAAGTTCAAACAGGTGCCATTAATACAGGTAACGAGTGGAGGACAGAGGAGCCTCTTAAAGAAGTTGTTACAGGTCTGTGAGAGCCAGAAATATTGCTTGTTTGTAGGTGACCAAATACTTATTTTCCACCATAATAAATTCATTAAAAATACTACAATGTGATTTTCTGGATTTTTTTTCCTCATTTTGTCTGTCATAGTTGACGTGTACCTATGATGAAAATTACAGACCTCTCTCATCTTTTTAAGTGGGAGAACTTGCACAATTGGTGGCTGACTAAATACTTTTTTCCCCCACTGTATATCGACATAACCTGAGAGGCCGCTCAGCAAGGAAGAAGCCACTGCTCCAAAACCGCCATAAAAAAGCCAGACTACGGTTTGCAACTGCACATGGGGACAAAGATCGTACTTTTTGGAGAAATGTCCTCTGGTCTGAAGAGACAAAAATAGAACTGTTTGGCCATAATGACCATTGTTATGTGTGGAGGAAAAAGGGTGTGCTTTCAAGCCGAAGAACACCATCCCAACCGTGAAGCACGGGGGTGGCAGCATCATGCTGTGGGGGTGCTTTGCTGCAGGAGGGACTGGTGCACTTCACAAAATAGATGGCATCATGAGGAAGGAAAATTATGTGGATATATTGAAGCAACATCTCAAGACATCAGTCAGGAATTTAAAGCTTGGTCGCAAATGGGTCTTCCAAATGGACAATGACCCAAAGCATACTTCCAAAGTTGTGCCAAAATGGCTTAGGTAGCTTAGTGGTTAAGAGCGTTGTGCCAGTAACCGAAAGGTTGCTGGTTCTAATCCCCGAGCCGACTAGGTGAAAAATCTGTCTGTGCCCTTGAGCAAGGCACTTAACCCTAATTGCTCCTGTAAGTCGCTCTGGATAAGAGCGTCTGCTAAATGACCTTTTTTTTTTTTTTTTTTTTTTTTAAGGACAACAAAGTCAAGGTATTGGAGTGGCCATCACAAAGCCCTGACCTCAATCTAAAGAACATTTGTGGGCAGAACTGAAAAAGCGTGTGCGAGCAAGGAGGCCTACAAATCTGACTCAGTTACACCAGCTCTGTCTGGAGGAATGGGCCAAAATTCACCCAACTTATTGTGGTAAGCTTGTGGAAGGCTACCCAAAACGTTTGACCCAAGTTAAACAACTGAAAGGCAATGTTATCAAATACTAATTGAGTGAATGTAAACTTCTGACCCACTGGGAATGTGATGAAAGAAATAAATGCTGAAATAAATCATTCTCTCTACTATTATTCTGATATTTCATATCTTCAAATTAAGTGGTGATCCTAACTGACCTAAGACAGGGAATTTTTACTAGGATTAAAAGTCAGGAATAGTGAAAATCTGAGTTTAAATGTATTTGGCTAAGGTGTATGTAAACTTCCGACCTCAACTGTACGTCACAGTTCCCTCAATGTCTACACAAGCCATCATTATAAAGGCTTTAGGTATCCATTCATACTGAATTACTCAATTTGAACCCTGCTAGATGGTTGCTTTTATTAGCAGTGTTTTAGTATGTACAGTTATACTCCCGTTTCCTCAGTAGTTAAGCATGTAGTGAGGATAGATATGTGTCTTTGCTCAGTGCTAGATGAAGAGGCTTAATTAAGGCATTCAAGGAGCACTGAGCGGATCTTAGCTTTCCACAGACACACACTCTTACAGCTTGCCACTCAAATCCAGCAGGAATTCAATTACCAAGCCGCTTTTACTGGGTCCACTGTATTTCTATGGAGCCATAACCATAATCACGCCACTGGCATTAATTGGCCAGTAATTGCGGAGTCTCTGCACCTGTGCGATGTTAAATTGTGTGCACTGTGCTGGCACAATGACCCATAATTTTGGTTCATTTTTCTCTCTTTCTTTTTCCTTTCTCCCTCTCACTTCTGTCGGGTTTCCCGCTTTGGTGTGTCGTGGTGGTGGGGGAGAGAGCTATTCTAATCAAATAATTTGTTAAAGGGAATTAGATTTGCTGAGCCCGCGCCTGCATTAAAAACTGAATAGGGAGTAGAATAATTTTCTAAATCATGTTTGTCTATGTGACACTATCTCATGGTAGTCTATAGTCTGATATGTCATCTTCATATCTTACAAGTTTAGGCAAAAATATTTTCCCAACCGTTAGATACAACGTATGTGGTTGAGATAGCTAGTTGCTTGAAGTTATATTTGTGGTAATTTTAATAGAGGAACTGATTAGGCTACATGTAATTCTCTCCAAGATCAGACCTTTCTATAGATGCAAATCTTTCTGCAAATCTAATTTGTATGGGCATAATTATATAAATGTTATTATTATCATTTAGAACAATTCATTTCTTTATTGAGAAGTATCCACCCACACATTTGAAATCTGGTTTAGGTTGTCATATCTGTTGTGTTCTGTTCCCCACACAGAGTTGGGGCAATGTTCACACAGTTCATGCTGCTTCTAGAGTCTCTGGCCGAGTTATGTGCGGTTATAGATGAGATTTATGAAAATACCTGTGTTCTAGTGTAGGCTCGACAAGGAACACAAGGAAAGGACAATTCCCAAGGACTCGTCAGCCCTGGCCCCTATGAGGGGCCAACATGTATCTCTCTGTTACAGTATCCAGATGACTGACTATTGAATGAGTGATAGAATAATGATATAGTATCCATGTTTGGTATCTATCTGAAATTTGTTCACGTTGGATAAATCTGATGCTATCTATGTGGATGTATTATCTCTGTGGTAACTTGTATCTGTACAGGGTGAACTCTAAATTTCTCCATTATGCAACGTTTATTTTTATTGTCCTCTCAGGAATTCTGTCTCATTTACTGCTGTGACACCCTGTGGAGATTGAGCCTTGTTGGTCAGGTTACACTGCAAACTTGGTATCATTTGATTGGTCAAAGATGGTTGGTTTTAGGTTGAAAGGTTACACCTTCTGATTAAATGCCTTTGTTCTCTCTCTTATCCTGCATCAGGTCCATGGAGGAAGGTTGTATGATAAATTCTCATTTCCTAGGCTTCTAAGCCTCTGGCCTAGTAAGCATCTCTTTGTCCAAGCTTTGCCTTGTAAGATAACCTTAGAATCTATATGCCTAGAATAATGCTTTGTTATGGTCAGTATTACCTTTTAACTTAAGCTTTATGCCTTGTATGTGAACCCATTCATTTTACAAAGTTATTAAATAATACTTGCTTTGATGTCTGCTTTTCATGACCATTCCTTAATCTTAGTCAGCTAAACACATAATACTTGATTGCACATGATTCAACTGTAGTCTCTTGCATATTGCTAATTATCTTTATGGAGTCAGATAAACATTTTAATAGGCTAATTGCTTAGTCTTATTACGAGTCGCAGGTGAGGTACAGTGGCTTATGAAAGTATTGACCCCCTTGCCTATTTTTTTGCCTTACAACCTGGAATTTAAATGGATTTTTGGGGGGGTTGTATAATTTCATTTACACAACATGCCTACCACTTTGAAGATGCAAAATATGTTTTATTGTGAACAAACAAGAAATAAGACAAAAAAACAGAAAACTTGAGCGTGCATAACTATTCACCCCCCCCAAAGTCAATACTTTGTAGAGCCACCTTTTGCAGCAATTACAGCTGCAAGTCTCTTGGGGGTATGTCTATATAAGCTTGGCACATCTAGCCACTGGGATTTTTGCCCATTCTTCAAGGCAAAACTGCTCCAGCTCCTTCAAGTTGGATGGGTTCCGCTGGTGTACAGCAATCTTTAAGTCATACCACAGATTCTCAATTGGATTCAGGTGTGGGCTTTGACTAGGCCATTCCAAGACATTTAAATGTTTTCCCTTAAACCACTCAAGTGTTGCTTTTGCAGTATGCTTAGGGTCATTGTCCTGCTGGAAGGTGAACCTCCGTCCCAGTCTCAAATCTCTGGAAGACTGAAACAGGTTTCCCTCAATAATTTCCCTGTATTTAGCGTGCTTCACTGTGGGGATGGTCTTCTCGGGGTGATGAGAGGTGCTGGGTTTGCGCCAGACATAGCGTTTCCCTTGATGGCCAAAAGCTCAATTTTAGTCTCATCTGACCAGAGTACCTTCTTCCATATGTTTGGGGAGTCTCCCACATGCCTTTTGGCGAACACCAAACATGTTTGCTTATTTTATTCTCTAAGCAATGGCTTTTTTCTGGCCACTCATCCATAAAGCCCAGCTCTCTGGAGTGTATGGCTTAAAGTGGTCCTATGGACAGATACTCCAATCTCCGCTGTGGAGCTTTGCAGATCCTTCAGGGTTATCTTTGGTCTCTTTGTTGCCTCTCTGATTAATGCCCTCCTTGCCTGTCTGTGAGTTTTGGTGGGCGACCCTCTCTTGGCAGGTTTGTTGTGGTGCCATATTCTTTCTATTTTTTATGCTCCGTGGGATGTTCAAAGTTTCAGATATTTTTTTAGAACCCAACCCGAATCTGTACTTCTCCACAAATGTGTCCCTGACCTGTTTGGAGCGCTCCTTGGTCTTCAGCTGCTTGCTTGGTGGTGCCCCTTGCTTAGTGGTGTTGCAGACTATGGGGCCTTTCAGAACAGGTGTATATATACTGAGATCATGTGACACTTAGATTGCACACAGGTGGACTTTATTTACATTTCATTTCATTTCAGTCATTTAGCAGATGCTCTTATCCAGAGCGACTTACAGTTAGTGAGTGCATACATTTTCATACTGGCCCCCCGTGGGAAACGAACCCACAACCCTGGCGTTGCAAGCGCCATGCTCTACCAACTGAGCTACACGAGGCCTATTTAACTAATTATGTGATTTCTGAAGGTAATTGGTTGCACCAGACCTTATTTAGTGGCTTCATAGCAAAGGGGGTGAATACATATGCACGCACCACTTTTCCATTATTGATTTTGTAGAATTTTTTTTTACAAGTCATTTTTTTCATTTAACTTCACCAATTTGGACTATTTTGTGTATGTCCATTACATGAAATCCAAATAAATATCAATTTAAATTACAGGTTGTAATGCAACAAAATAGGAAAAACGCCAACGAACTGTATTTATAATATCATATACACTGTATATACACATGTCAAATATTACTGCCCACTACGCTAGAGAAAGAGAAACCCAGCAGAGCCGACACCATGAGGAGGATCGCCATCGGTAACATGGCGATCACACACACACACACATACATGCTCTCACTTAGGCAGATATGCACACTCACTGACTAGAGACCTCGGTAGCCCATTATTAACCCTCATGCACACTGAACTGAACAACATACCTCTACTGCTATTACCTATACACACTCACTTCTATAGTTGTTTCCTTTGCGTTATGGTCACCTGTTCCTTGATATGTCCCCAAACATTGATTGACTATGTCTGTAGGAAATAACGTGTCCATAAAAGTGGAGGTTGACATGAGACACCCAATGATGCTGCCAGCTCGGAGCAGACCATAGTAGATATAATACTGGATACTTAGTGTGTGTTTATTAGTTTTCTTTAAATGTTGTACCACTTATTTCTGACTTATAGTTATTATTAGTCTTTACAACACTACTCCTCTTACACCGTTTAAACTAGAAATGCCATTCAAACTTTAAAACGTGCACACTTGTCTGGAATAGTGTGCTTGTAAAAAACCTTTTGATACTATTTATACTTTTTAAACTATTACAATTTTATTACACATATTAAATGTCGTCCACTTTCATGTGATTTCTTTAACATTCTAAAGCTTCCTTTGTGACATCAAGGCATCCAAATTTCCATTTACTGTGAATGCAACAATGCAACTTTTGACATAAATCTGCTAATTCGACCACTTTCCCAGCACTTTAGACAACAACTTAGAAGGGTCTGACATATTGGTCTACTTCTCTGCTATTCAAATCTGGAATCAGAACCAAATGATCTGCTACCAATCAAAAGTTCAGCTGTTTGTCGGAGTTTAGAGTGACGAAAAAAAGCTAGCTAACGCCAGCTAACAGCTTTTTTGCCATTCAATGCATTTGAATGGCAAAAAAAGAAGAGCCGGTTGACCGATAGAGTCGGCCGATATTAGCCTTTCACAGAAATATTTATATCGGTCTTTATTCCACAGATAAAGCGCCAATATTATATACTTAAGCAATAAGGCCCGAGTGTGTTTTGTACAGTGCCTTGCAAAAGTATTCATCCCCCTTGGCATTTTTTCCTATTTTGTTGCATTACAACCTGTAATTTAAATTGATTTTTATTTGGATTTCATGTAATGGACATACACAAAATAGTCCAAATTGGTGAAGTGAAATGAAAAAAAAAACTTTTTTCAAAATATTCTAAAAAATAAATAACGGAAAAGTGGTGCGTGCATATGTATTCACCCCCTTTGCTATGAAGCCCCTAAATAAGATCTGGTGCAACCAATTACCTTCAGAAGTCACATAATTAGTTAAATAAAGTCCACCTGTGTGCAATCTAAGTGTCACATGATCTGTCACATGATCTCAGTATATATACACCTGAAATAGCCCAGAATCTGCAACACCACTAAGCAAGGGGCACCACCATGCAAGCGACACCACTTCCTCCGAAGCTGCCTCCTCTCCTTGTTCGGGCAGGCTTCTGCGTTCGTCGTCACCGGCCTTCTAGCCACTGCCGCTGATCATCTCATCACTCCATTTGTTTTGTCTTGTTTATTACACACACCTGGTTCATATCCCCTCATCAGTACATGTATAAGTATTCCCTCTGCTCCCCTTCTCTTTGTGTGTGATTGTTACTTTGTGTAGGTATCGCTAGCTCGGTTGAGCATTTTGTTATTTTTATCGCCGGGAATATTTACCTGTGTATGTTTGGTTTCCCAGTACGCATTTAAGTCGCACTGGGATCGTGTTTACACATTGCTGCGGACTACCTTATTGAACTGAATAAAGCATATTCCTTCTTCACACTCCTGCGCCTGACTACGTCCATCCCCTTGCCCCACAGAATCACACACCCAGCAGCATGGAGTCAGCAGAAAACGGGAATATGCCTGGAGTCGTGGAGCGGGTCCGGGAGCATTCCAACATGCTAGCCAGCTTGGCGAAGCGATGGATCGGGTTCTCCAGGTCGTCCAACGCCTGGAGAGGAGAGGACCCAACCCTTCGGGACCAGCTGAGCGACCGGATCCAGCCACCAACACCCCAGCACCCAGAGGGATTCACCTATCCTGACCGAGGGAGTACGACGGGACAGCGGCCCACTGCCAGGGATTCCTCCTGCAGCTGGACCTCTATTTTTCCACCATCAGCCCGGCTCCCTCAGAGCGGGAGAAGGTGTCCGCCCTCGTCTCCTGCCTCAAGGGGAAGGCCCTGGAGTGGGCCAACGCGGTCTGGAGTGAAGGAGGAGACACGTTGGACAACTACGGGGCATTCGCTCGCTTCTTCCGGGCAGTCTTTGATCATCCCCCCGAAGGAAGAGAGGCCAGCGAGCACCTGGTCCATCTGAGACAGGGGACGAGGACCGCGCAAGACTTTGCCCTGGAGTTTAGAACTCTAGCGGAGTGGTCCGGGTGGAACGAGCGGGCCCTCATTGACCACTTCCGGTGCAGCCTGTGGGAGGACGTCCAAAGGGAGCTAGCCTGCCGGCATACCACGTTGACTTTCAACCAGCTGGTGGACATGGCCATCCAGTTGGACAACCTGCTGGCTTCCAGAGGACGTCCTGGTAGGGGCCTGCCCATTTCACCCCCCTGCAACCCGGATTACGTGCCGATGGAGCTGGGTGGTGCAGCAATCCGGGAGAACGGAGGACGACAGATCTAGTCACTCTTGTGACAAGAGAGGACATTCTGCTGCACGCTGTCGTCAGCGTTCTTCTGGGTCTGGAGGCAGCAGGCAGGGCACTCTCGCGTCACCCCAGGTAGCGCAAACCCACACTCGTTCAGAGCCCTCTGCTGTGCACTTCACTATACACATCCACTTCCCTGAGCACACGGTAGTTCCCCAGTGTAAGGCGCTGGTCAATTCAGGCGCAGCTGGGAACTTTATGCAGCTAATAGGTTATGTATCACATTGGTTTCCCCTACCCATTCCATTTCCCATCAAGGCACTTGACAGTCAACCATTAGGGTCAGGTTTTGTTAGGGAGGTTACAGCACCAGTCACGATGATTATGCAGGAGACCCATATGGAGCAAATCACTTTTTATATTAGCCCCCTGATTTCCCTGTTGTGTTGGGTCTTCCCTGGCTCGCACTACATGACCCCACCTTTTCAGGGCCGCAGAGGGTTCTCACGGGGTGGTCGCGAGAGTGTCAGGGTAGGTGTCTAGCTGTTTCCGTTGGTGCAACCACGGTGGAAAGTCCAGACACTACCTCAACCGTGTGCATTCCCCCCGAATACCTCAACTTGGTGCACACGTTTTCCAAAACGCAGGCGACCAAATTGCCACCTCATTGGGCGGGGGATTGCGAGATAAACCTCTGGTTAGACGCTGTGCCTCCCAGGAGTCATGTCTATCCCCTGTCGCAGGCTGAAACGGAGGCTATGGAGACATACATCTCTGAGTCCCTGCGCCAGGGGTTTATAAGTCCCTCCACTTCGCCCGCCTCCTCAAGTTTCTTTTTCATGAAGAAGAAGGATGGAGGTCTGCACCCTTGCATTGATTACCGGGCACTTAATAAAACTACCATTCGCTATAGTGTTCCCTCTACCCCTCATCTCCTCTGTTATAGAATCAATGCATGGGGCGCGCTTCTTCACAATATTAGATCTCCGGAGTGCGTACAACCTGGTGCGTGTGGACGAGTGGAAAACAGCATTCAGCACAACCACGGGGCATTAAGAAATACCTGGTGATGCCGTACGGCAGGGTTCTTCAATTCCGGTTCTGGAGGGCCAAAACACCTCTGTTTTTCATCCTCTCCTTCTAATCAGGGGCTAATTCAGACCTGGGACACCAGGTGAGTGCAATTAACTACCAGGTAGAAATAAAAAACAGAAGTTTTTCGGTCCTCCAGGACCGGAATTGAAGAACCCTGCCGTACGGGTTGATGAATGCTCCATCCGTCTTCCAGTCCTTTGTGAACGAGGTGTTTTTGGACATGCTTGGTCGCGGTGTGGAGGTCTACATCAATGACATTCTGGTGTATTCCGCTATGCGCACCGAGCATGTGTCCCTGGTCCGCAGAGTGCTGGGCCGACTGTTGGAACTTGACCTTTATGCCAAGGCAGAAAAGTGTCTGTCTTACAGTAGTCCGTCTCCTTCCTCGGGTTACCACATCACCACCTCAGGTGTGGAGATGGAGGAAGACTGCCGAATTGGCCGACCCCAACCACGGTGAAGGAGGTGCAGCGCTTCATTGGCTTTGCCAATTACTATCGGAGGTTTATCAGGGGTTTGGCAAGGTCGCAGCTCCCATCACCTCTCTGATGAAGGGTGGGCCATCCCGGATCCGCTGGTCTGCTGAGGCTGACAGGGTTTTCAGTAACTTGAGGGCTCTGTTCACCTCAGTCCCGGTACTGGCCCATCCCGATCCATCATTGCCGTTTATAGTGGAAGTGGATGCGTCCAAGGTAAGGGTAGGCGCAGTCCTATCCCAATGCTCGGGCATGCCACTCAAGCTCCACCCATGTGCCTTCTTCTCGAAGAAGCTCAGCCCGCCGGAGCAGAACTACGACGTTGGTGATTGGGAGCTGTTGGCTGTTGTCAGAGCCCTGACCGCGTGGAGGCACTGGCTCGAGGGGGCGAAACACCCTTTCCTCATCTGGACTGACCAGCGTAACCTGGAGTACATCCGGGCAGCGAGAAGGCTGAACCCTCTCCAGGCCAGGTGGGCCATGTTCTTCACCCGGTTTGATTTCACGTTGTCATACATACCAGGTACTAAGAACGTGAAGGCAGATGCACTGTCACAGCTGTACGACACAGAGGAGAGGCCCATAGACAACACCCTCATACTCCCGGCCTCCTGCATTGTGGTGCCGGTAGTGTGGGCGGTGGACGCGGACAGAGACATCTCCACCTCAGTGCCCAGCTGGGCTGCGGTACGTGCTGTCTCTTGTCCGTGATCGTCTGATCTGTTGGGCACACACATCCCCCTCCTATGGTCACCCAGGTATTGGCCGTACAGTGCGCTTCCTGACCGGGAAGTACTGGTGGCCTACTTTGGCTAAAGACGTGAGGGTGTATGTCCTCCTGCACCTAGGCACCTCCCAGCGGGTAAGTTACATCCCTTACCAGTTCCACAATGGCCATGGTCCCACTTGTCAATTACTTTTCTCACTGATCTTCCCCTCTCTCAGGGAAACACCACCATCCTGGTCGTTGTGGACCGCTTTTCTAAAGTCTGCCGCCTCCTTCCGCTGCCCGGTCTCCCCACGGCCCTGCAAACGGTGGAAATCCTGTTTACTCACTATGTCTTCTGGCACTACGGGGTGCCAGAGGACATTGTGTCTGACCGGGGTCCCCAGTTTACATCCAGGGTCTGGAAGGCGTTCATGGAATGTCTGGGGGTCTCAGTCAGCCTGACCTCTGGGTTTCACCCCGAGTCTAATGGGCAGGTGGAAAGGGTAAATCAGGATATGGGTAGGTTCCTGCAGTCCTACTGCCAGGACCGGCCGGGCGACACACAGCGCACTGGAGGTTACACGGTTTGTGGGGCCGTTCAAAGTCCTGAGGAGAATAAATGAGGTTACACATAGGTTACCCTCCTGATTACTGTATTAACCCCCTTATTAACTACCTTATTGAGCTGAATAAAGCATATTCCTTCTTCACACTCCTGTGCCTGACTCCATCCATCCCCTCGCCCCACAGGAGCTCTCCAAACAGATCAGGGTTGGGTTATAAAAAAATATCAGAAAATTTGAACATCCCACGGAGCACCATTAAATCCATTATAAAAAAATTGAAAGATATATGGCACCACAACAAACCTGCCAAGAGAGGGCCGCCAACCAAAACTCACGGACCAGGCAAGGAGGGCATTAATCAGAGCGGCAACAAAGAGACCAAAGATAACCCTGAAGGAGCTGCAAAGCTCCACAGCGGAGGTTGGAGTATCTGTCCATAGGACCACTTTAAGCCGTACACTCCACAGAGCTGGGCTTTATGGAAGAGTGGCCAGAAAAAAGCCATTGCTTAAAGAAAAAAATAAGCAAACACGTTTGGTGTTCGCCAAAAGGCATGTGGGAGACTCCGCAAACATGTGGAAGAAGGTACTCTGGTTAGATGAGACTAAAATTGAGCTTTTTTGCCATCAAGGAAAACGCTATGTCTGGCGCAAACCCAGCACCTCTCATCACCCCGAGAACACCATCCACACAGTGAAGCATGGTGGTGGCAGCATCATGCTGTGGGGATATTTTTCATCAGCAGGGACTGGGAAACTGGTCAGAATTGAAGGAATGATGGATGGCGCTAAATATAGGGAAATTCTTGAGGGAAACTTTTCTCAGTCTTCCAGAGATTTGAGACTGGGACGGAGGTTCACCTTTCAGCAGGACAATGACCCTAAGCATACTGCTAAAGCAACAATGGAGTGGTTTAAGGGGAAACATTTAAATGTCTTGTTATAGCCTAGTCAAAGCCCAGACCTCAATCCAATTGAGAATCTGTGGTATGACTTAAAGATTGCTGTTCACTAGCGGAACCCATCCAACTTGAAGGAGCTGGAGCAGTTATGCCTTGAAGAATGGGCAAAAATCCCAGTGGCTAGATGTGCCAAGCTTATAGAGACATACCCCAAGAGACTTGCAGCTGTAATTGCTGCAAAAGGTGGCTCTACAAAGTATTGACTTTGGGGGGATGAATAGTTATGCACGCTCAAGTTTTTTTGTCTTATTTCTTGTTTGTTTCACAAATACAAATATTTTACATCTTCAAAGTGGTAGGCATGTTGTGTAAATCAAATGATACAAACCCCCCCAAAATCTATTTTAATTCAAGGTTGTAAGGCAACAAAATAGGAAAAATGCCAAGGGGGTGTATACTTTTGCAAGCCACTGTATGTGGCCAACATACCACGGCTAAGGGCTGTTCTTATGCACGACGCGACGCGGAGTGTCTGGATACAGCCCTTAGCCGTGGTATATTGGCCATATACCACAAACCCACGACATACCTTATTGCTATTATAAACTGGTTACAAACGTAATTAAGAGCAGTAAAAATAAATGTTTTGTCATACCCGTGGTATATGATGGAACCCTCTGTATTGTCATTTCTTGTGGTGGCAGTATCATGTTCTGGGTATGCTTGTCACTGGCAGGGACTGGGGAGTTTGTCAGGATCAAAACAAGTATGAAAGGAGTCTTCTGAATACCTAACGTTGGGATAGAGTTGCATTTCTTACCGGAACAAATACACACATTTTAAAGCCAAATACAGAACAGAATGGCTTTTCAAGAGGTGTTGAGAGTTCCTGAGTGGCCCAGTCCTGACTTAAATCTGCCTGAAAATCAGAGACAAGGTTTAAATATTTCTGTCCATCAATGGCTGCCAACCAAATTTACTGTACAAAACATTAGGAACACCTTCCGAATATTGAGTTGAACCCCCTTTTGCCCTCAGAACAGCCTCAGTTCATTGGGGCATGGACTCAACAAGCTGTCGAAAGTATTCCACAGAGATTCTTGCCCATGTTGACTCCAATGCTGCCCACAGTTGTGTCACGTTGGCTGGTAGTGAATCTCTACTCCGAATAGCTCGTTCCATCTCATCCCACAGATGCTCAATTGGATTCAGATCTGGTCACTCGGCAGGCCACTGCAGTAAGTTGAATTAACTGTCATGTTTGTGGAACCATTCCTGGGCAATCCAAGCTTTGTGGCATTATCCTGCTGAAAAAATCAATTCGCAGATGGATACACTGCTGCCATGAAGGGATTCACCTGATTGGCAATGATGTTCAGCTCACAGGAGGCTGTTGAGGGGAGAACGGCTCATAATAATGGCCGGAACAGAGCAAATGGAATGGCATCAAACACTTGGAAACCATTTGTTTCATGTATTTGTTACCATACCACTAATTCTGCTCCAGTCATTACCACGAGCCCGTTCTCCCCAATTAAGGTGCCACCAAACTCCTGTGGTTCAGATATCCTGTGGCATTCAAACGTTGCTCCACTTTTATCAAGGGGCCAATGTGTGCCATGAAAGCACACCCCACACCATCACACAGCCACCACCAGCCTGTAATGTTGGCACGCGGCATGATGGATCCAAGTACTCATGTGGTTTTCTCCATACCCTAGTCCTCCCATCAGTGTGAAACAGCAGGAATCAGGATTCATCAGACCAGGCAGTTTTTCAAATTCTCCAGTGTTTTCATTCCTTGGCCCACTGCAACCGAAATTTCTTGTTTTCTGCTGAAAGAAGTAGAACTCTAAGGTCGTCGGATGCCATACCCCATTCATGTCAAGGTAAGACGAGTTGTGCATTATTTTATGGGTCTTTGGGCACCAATGTTGTACTGGAATGTCAGTTGAATAACTGTTGCCCGTCTGTTGCTCTGAACAATGTGGAATGTGTACCCTGTATTGAAAGACAGCACACTTGCCGTGCTTCAATATCTTTTAAAGGCATCCTCCTTCCCACATTCAGTCTATTAACTGATCTGACTCAATTTGATAAGCAAACACAGAGTATTGAGGAAACTTGGCTTCCACCTACCATATTCTGTCATATCTGTGATCACAGACAAAGGAAATATGTACAGTGCCTTCAGAAAGTATTCACACCCCTTGACCTTTTCCACATTTTGTTGTGTTACAGCCTGAATGTAAACATTAAATGTAGATGTTTTTGTCACTGGCATACACACAATACCCAATTAACATCAAACTGGAATTATGTTTTTCGCATTTTGCACAAATTAATTAAAAATGAAAAGCTGAAATGTCTTGATTCAATAAGTATTCAACCCTTTTCTTATGGCAAGCCTAAAAAAGTTCAGGAGTAGAAATGTGCTTAACAAGTCACATAATAAGTTGCATGGACTCAATCTGTGTGCAATAATAGTGTTTAACATGATTTTTGAATGACTACCTCCTCTCTTTACCCCACATATACAATTAGCTATAAGGTCCCTCAGTCGAGCAGTGAATTTCAAACACAGATTAAAATACAAAGACCAGGGAGGTTTTCCAATGCCTCACAAAGAGGGGCACCTATTGGTAGATGGGCATAAAAAAAAAGCAGACATTTAATATCCCTTTGAGAATGGTGAAGTTATAAATTACACTTTGGATGGCGTATCAATACACCCAGGCACTACAAAGATACAGGCATCCTTCCTAACTCCTTTACCGGAGAGGATGGAAACCACTCTGGGATTTCACCATGAGGCCAATGGTGACTTTAAAACTGTTACAGAGGTTCAAGGCTGTGATAGGAGAGAACCGATGATGGATCAACAACATTGTAGTTACTCCATAATACTAACCTAATAGTGCCTGTACAGAATACAAATATTCCAAAACATACATTCTGTTTGCAATAAGGCACTAAAGTCAAACTGCAAAAAATGTTGCAAAGAAATGAACTTTGTCCTGAATAAAAAGTGTTACGTTTGGGGCAAATCCAACAGAACATCCCTGAGTACCACTCTTCATATTTAAGCATGGCGGTGGCTGCGTCATGTTATGGGTATGCTTGTCATCAGCAAGAACTAGGGAGTTTATGATAAAAATAAACTGAATAGAGCTAAGCACATGCAAAATCCCAGAGGAAAACCTGGTTCAGTTTGCTTTCCAACATACAGTGGGGGACATTCACCTTTCAACAGGACAATAACCTAAAACACAAGGCCAAATATACACTGGAGTTGCTTACCAAGACGACATTGATGTTCCTGAGTGGCCTAGTTACAGTTTTGACTTAAATCGACTTGAAAATCTATGGCAAGACTTGAAAATGGATGTCTAGCAATGATCAACAACCAACTTGACCGAGCTTGAAGAATTTAATAAAGAATAATGTGCAAATATTGTACAATCCAGGTGTGCAAAGCTCTTAGAGACTTACCCAGAATACAAATGTTTGAATTTCTCTCCTACTTTGACATGAGTATTTTCTGTAGACTTTAGGAAAGGAAAGATGGATTATTTTTTGGGGCACATTATTTGTCCTTTTGAATGTGGACTACCCAACATAAACATTTTACAACATATTGATTTGGTAAGTTTGCGAGGACCAACCAACGTTGAGTTTGTTTTATTTAAGTCCCAACAATTGTTGCCAATTGTTTCTTTAAATCCAAGGTCATGCTTGGCCAACTGTGCCACATAAAACTCATTGTTGGTTTGCCTAGCAATGCTACTCAAATATATTAAAACACACACTCTCATGTCGCCAAGACTGAAGCAGGCAGTAACCCTCAAATAGAAAGGGTCACGCAGAAATATTGCTTTTTGCATTTAAGAATAGCAAATGATGGCTGTACACAAAGACAAGGCTGATGGGGTGGAACAGACAAGAGCAGAGCGGTTGTCGAAGTTATTCAAATATTTCCTCTTTGCCTGACTCTGTTGTCAAATATGAATAGCTGTTTGAAAGAGCCTGTGTGTTGCATCCAGGAAAACCCTTGACATCACTAGAAACAAATTAGATTTGGGGTGATGTTTTCTAAAATGCAAAAAAAAGGACTGTATTACACAACACTAGCAGGGGGATTTATCTCTAAACCTGTCTTTTTACAATGCCCATTTGGAATTCACCAATTAATTGTGTGGATAATTTTCCCTTGCAGTTGTAACACCTTTGAGGAACAATCTCAATGCCAACATGCATTTAAGGTAAGTTAGGTAGTCAAACATGTATTTATTGGTATTATCTTATGTTACATGTTCCATACAATGGTATTTCCTGATTTATAGTGTTGGAAACATTCCACATGAACCAAGTCTCCTTATAATCGTGATGTCCTTGGTCTTCAACATTTCCGAGCAGGGAGAGAAATA
The DNA here is from genome assembly GCF_964263955.1 of Coregonus lavaretus. NCBI lineage: Eukaryota > Metazoa > Chordata > Actinopteri > Salmoniformes > Salmonidae > Coregonus > Coregonus lavaretus. The sequence continues at coordinate 45,781,210 of NC_139988.1, forward strand.
TAGGACATATTGGTCATAATTGTAAACTCCTGTTCCCCCTGTCTCTCCCTCATTTGCATGTCTTTAATTAGTGTGTGAAGGAGCTGTTTCTTGTGTCTTTCAGGAGCCCGGACTGCATCATCTTGCATAACCTCCGTGATGTTTTGGGGATAGAATTCCCGTCACCTGCCACCCATGAAAAATCTGAACTGAGAACCAAGTCTGAACATGAGCCAAGTCTCCTATGCCATATAATCGTGATAGTCTTGGTATTCAACATTTCCGAGCAGGGTTGAGAAATACAGGACATATTGGTCAAAATTGTAAACTCCTCTTCCCCCTGTCTCTCCCTCATTTGCATGTATTTAATTAGTGTGTGAAGGAGCTGTTTCTCGTGTCTTTCAGGAGCCCGGACTGCAGCGTCTTGCAGAACCTTCGTGATGTTTTGGAGATAGAATTCCCGTCACCTGCCACCCACGAAAAATCTGTATGTTGTATTTCCCTGTTTCAAACACCAAGCCCTCACAATTACCTCTACCGAGCAATCGTGTGTGTGGTGGACAGATATGTATTTTTCTGTCTGTTATTCTTTTTTATGTTTGCTGGAGGTGGGTGTGCATCCCCTTTAATTGGGTTGTTTACAGATAAAATCATTTGAATAACAAAGATGGCAGAATCCTTGCCACTATCAAGATTGCTTTAATCACACATTTATCCATTTATTTTTTTATTTTTTATTTTTTACTTGCCAGCGGATGGGTTGAAAGGGCGCCGTGTTTATCCGCTGTCACCACGGTGATTAATGCCTCAGCATCATTAACATTCCGAAGAGTGAAAAGTTTACTTGACTAGATGTTGACATTTTACCTGCCATCCTCTTTTTAATGGATCGCTTAGAGTATAAAAAAGGGTTTCTCATTACACGAAAAGCAATATGCAAAAAGAGAGAGAGTGTAGGGGAGGTGGATAGACTGGTAGAAAGAGAAAGGGTGGTGTAGTGGGATAGAGGAAGCGAAGAGGGGTGATAGAGAGTGAGAGAAAAGGAGAGACAGGAGAGAGTGGGCAAGTACTGTGGATTTTGGGTCTTCATCAGTGACTCTGTTGTGTATATTGTAGAGTTTCAGTGTGGAGTGTGGGATCTGTTACTCCTACCATCTGGTGTCGGCCATTACTGATCAGGTGTGCAACGACCATCACTGCGGCCAACCGTTCCACCAGGCATGTCTGTACGAGGTGAGGGACACACACCCACGACTCTCCAACCCGATCAGTAGGCCTGCCTATATGACAAAACGATCACTACACACACAATATCCCAAATGAGACATATTACATTTTAAATAAATTCATACAAAAGTCAAAGGATGCAAAAGTCAAATAGTGTAAATATAAAGTCATTTCAAGTGTTTCCTCTTTGCATTGCTCAAATCTTGCCACTACAGGCACAAGGTAAATGGGCAACTTCAGTTTCAAACCAGTGTTAAGTTTGACTAGTTCTTGTTCGGTCTCCCTAAATATTTGCCAATAACAATATAGTCCATGTTAAAAACGACACTATTTGTTATTTTTATTGTATGCAGCACATCACAGTGAAGATGTCCACCCAGAAACCCTGAGAGCTGACTGGAGCCAGGCCCTGGACATAGAGCTCTATGGTTTCACATGAGCCTCAGCAAAACGACTCACTCCATCAAATGTACTGTCTCACTCATGTCATGACACTAGAGCAAACTGTAAAAATATATATATATATATATTTTGTCACATACACCGGATACAGTGGGGGAAATAAGTATTTAGTCAGACACCAATTGTGCAAGTTCTCCCACTTAAAAAGATGAGAGAGGCCTGTAATTTTCATCATAGGTACACGTCAACTATGACAGACAAAATGAGAAAAAAAAATCCAGAAAATCACATGTAGGATTTTTTATGAATTTATTTGCAAATTATGGTGGAAAATAAGTATTTGGTCAATAACAAAAGTTTCTCAATACTTTGTTATATACCCTTTGTTGGCAATGACACAGGTCAAACGTTTTCTGTATGTCTTCACAAGGTTTTCACACACTGTTGCTGGTATTTTGGCCCATTCCTCCATGCAGATCTCCTCTAGAGCAGTGATGTTTTGGGGCTGTCGCTGGGCAACATGGACTTTTAACTCACTCCAAAGATTTTCAATGGGGTTGAGATCTGGAGACTGGCTAGGTTACTCTAGGACCTTGAAATGCTTCTTACGAAGCCACTCCTTCGTTGCCCGGGCGGTGTGTTTGGGATCATTGTCATGCTGAAAGACCCAGCCACGTTTCATCTTCAATGCCCTTGCTGATGGAAGGAGGATTTCACTCAAAATCTCACGATACATGGCCCCATTCATTCTTTCCTTTACACGGATCAGTCGTCCTGGTCCCTTTGCAGAAAAACAGCCCCAAAGAATGATGTTTCCACCCCCATGCTTCACAGTAGGTATGGTGTTCTTTGGATGCAACTCAGCATTCTTTGTCCTCCAAACACGACGAGTTGAGTTTTTACCAAAAAGTTATATTTTGGTTTCATCTGACCATATGACATTCTCCCAATCCTCTTCTGGATCATCCAAATGCACTCTAGCAAACTTCAGACGGGCCTGGACATGTACTGGCTTAAGCAGGGGGACACGTCTCGCACTGCAGGATTTGAGTCCCTGGCGGCGTAGTATGTTACTGATGGGAGGCTTTGTTACTTTGGTCCCAGCTCTCTGCAGGTCATTCACTAGGTCCCCCCGTGTGGTTCTGGGATTTTTGCTCACCGTTCTTGTGATCATTTTGACCCCACAGGGTGAGATCTTGCGTGGAGCCCCAGATCGAGGGAGATTATCAGTGGTCTTGTATGTCTTCCATTTCCTAATAATTGCTCCTACAGTTGATTTCTTCAAACCAAGCTGCTTACCTATTGCAGATTCAGTCTTCCCAGCCTGGTGCAGGTCTACAACTTTGTTTCTGGTGTCCTTTGACAGCTCTTTGGTCTTGGCCATAGTGGAGTTTGGAGTGTGACTGTTTAAGGTTGTGGACAGGTGTCTTTTATACTGATAACAAGTTCAAACAGGTGCCATTAATACAGGTAACGAGTGGAGGACAGAGGAGCCTCTTAAAGAAGAAGTTACATGTCTGTGAAAGCCAGAAATCTTGCTTGTTTGTAGGTGACCAAATACTTATTTTCCACCATAATTTGCAAATAAATTCATTAAAAATCCTACAATGTTATTTTCTGGATATTTTTTTCTCAATTTGTCTGTCATAGTTGACGTGTACCTATGATGAAAATTACAGGCCTCTCTCATCTTTTTAAGTGGGAGAACTTGCACAGTTGGTGGCTGACTAAATACTTTTTTTCCCCACTGTGTATGTGCAATGAAATGTGTTGTTTAATGGTACTGCGCCCCTGCAGCAAATTATGACCAGTCCCTTGCTCAAGGGCACATCAACAGATTTTTCACCTTGTCTGCTCGGGTATTCGAACCAGCGACCTTTAGGTTATTACTGTAACCTCTAGGCTACCTGCTGCCTACCTACTTGCCAAAATAGGCATGATGGGTAAGAAACGTAAAGAAAAAGTGTCAGAGAGTACCAGGGAAACGGAGCACCAAGTCATCAATTAGGACCGCCAGTCAGTGAATAGAAAGGCCAGGGACAGGAATAGGAAGAGAACTAAGGCACTGCAGTAGTGTGACATCCCAGCCATCCTTCTGTTTAGAATAAGGCTCTGCTCTTTGGTCGTGGTCTTTGTGGCCGTATTCCTCCCACTCACCACGGTCATATATGTGGTTGGGATTTCCCAGTGGTCAGATTCTGGGGGACCGTGCTTCTGACTCTTACCCCAACACTGGTCATTACGGTCGTGGTTGAAGTTCTCCAAACCATCAACCTCATTGTACAGATGTTTTTCCCAGTGTGTCCGACTGTGGACCTCCCAATGGTCATTATGTGTTTGACCCAGTTTGGTTTTTGTACGGGTTCTACTTTCTCTCGGGTAGGACGGTCTATGATTGACTTGTGGTCTTGTTGAGGTCACAGCAACGCCATCGTCAACAACCATTTTCCTCATGCGCCGTTTGGTTTGTGTTGATGTTTTCTGTTAGGGGATAATTCAAACATTTGCTCCAGTTTCTGCCATTGACCTGAACTCTTGTAGCAGTGGTTGAAATATGTTTTTTATATGGCAATAGAAATATATTATTGTGATATTTCTTTGCAGTTTGACTTTTCTTTGAACTTGACATTTCTTTGATACAACTCCAATATTCATTACCACTTGGGAGTCACAGTAAATTTGCTGGTCATTTTGTCCATTCTCGTAAAACCAGTTTGTAACAGCATTATAGTAAAATGTAGTGAATCCTGTCAATATTACAATACAAGCAGGATTTAGTGCCTTGACCTCATCACAAGTCCTGGCTGGGGCTTGGAAATGGGTGGTCCTCTGATGTATTGAGACGGCATTGGTCTGGGTCTCTCCTCCTCATCCTCCACAGCCTCTAGCTCAGCCCGCTTTCTGTAGGGAAAGGATACGGGAAGACCATGTTGAGACATTACATGTGAAACTAGCATGCACTAGTGTATGACAATAAGGTAATCCTTGCTCTATAGCTGCTTTTATACCAGGAGTAGGCTGAATCTGGATCGGAGAAAGCCACCTACTATGTTGAACACTAGCAATGTTCACTGAATTATTAATTTCAGTCTTTGAATGATGAAGAGAAATGATGATACAGAGGAGTGGGACTGATACACTGAAGGAAGACTTTCCATGAACACTATTACTTCGACTGACATTTACGCTCTCTTTTTCCAAACCTCCAAAAATGTACACTTCTGTTTGACTACGGATCAAACTGCCAGGCAGTTCAGTGTGGAGAGGAGAGAGAAATAGAGAGGGGTAAAAAGGAGTATAATTGTGGCTGCTGATACTCTGCCCCTGTAAAGTGTGTGTCATCAATCGCCTCAAATTGGGCGTCTGTGGGTCAAGTTAGCTGCCATTGTGATTCCGGTAAATTCCAGAAAATCACAACCCTCTCCACTCCAGTCCCTCTTGAGGGGGACGAGGTGTCCCGCCGTTGGGGTCAGGGACAACTTTACCTCCTTTACTGCGGTCAAGATTCCCCGCCAGGCATTTGGAGAAGAAAATGTGATTCTCCTCTCTACACCGCTATGCAAAAGGCCAGAGCAAGAGAGATTTGACAGATTTGGTACAGGTAAATGTCCAATTGAAATGCAACTATTTCACTAGAAATACTTTTTACAGTGTGTGTGTGTAACTGTGTATGTGTGCATATTGTAAATAAAGACTTGTAATTGGATAGGGTCTGTGGCTGAGGCTGTCATCAGTGTGTAAATCTCCCACACTGCACTGCGGCTCATGACAGACACACACACAGAAGCCTCACTCCTCTCCCAGACAGATGCAAATCAGAGTATACACAATGAACACATCCATTGAAGTTAGTCAGGCCATCTGGTCTCCATTACACTCCCCTGAGCAGCATTCTACCCTCTACAGAAATATTAGATACACTTCAGTATATATATATATATATATATATATATATATATATATATATATATATATATATATATATATATATATATATACAGTGAGGGAATAAAGTATTTAATCCCCTGTTGATTTTGTGTGTTTGCCCACTGACAAAGAAATGATCAGTCTATAATTTTAATGGTAGGTTTATTTGAACAGTGAGAGACAGAATAACAACAACAAAATCCAGAAAAACGCATGTCAAAAATGTTATAAATTGATTTGCATTTTAATGAGGGAAATAAGTATTTGACCCCCTCTCAATCAGAAAGATTTCTGGCTCCCAGGTGTCTTTTATACAGGTAACAAGCTGAGATTACGAGCACACTCTTAAAGGGAGTGCTCCTAATATAAGCTTGTTATCTGCATAAAAGACACCTGTCCACAGAAGCAATCAATCAGATTCCAAACTCTCCACCATGGCCAAGACCGAAGAGCTCTCCAAGGATGTCAGGGACAAGATTGTAGACCTACACAAGGCTGGAATGGGCTACAAGACCATCGCCAAGCAGCTTGGTGAGAAGGTGACAACAGTTGGTGCGATTATTCGCAAATGGAAGAAACACAAAAGACCTGTCAATCTCCCTCGGCCTGGGGCTCCATACAAGATCTCACCTCATGGAGTTGCAATGATCATGAGAACGGTGAGGAATCAGCACAGAACTACACGGGAGGATCTTGTCAATGATCTCAAGGCAGCTGGGACCATAGTCACCAAGAAAACAATTGGTAACAAACTACGCCGTGAAGGACTTAAATCCTGCAGCGCACGCAAGGTCCCCCTGCTCACGAAAGCACATATACAGGGCCGTCTGAAGTTTGCCAATGAACATCTGAATGATTCAGAGGAGAACTGGGTGAAAGTGTTGTGGTCAGATGAGACCAAAATCGAGCTCTTTGGCATCAACTCAACTCGCCGTGTTTGGAGGAGGAGGAATGCTGCCTATGACCCCAAGAACACCATCCCAACCGTCAAACATGGAGGTGGAAACATTATGCTTTGAGGGTGTTTTTCTGCTAAGGGGACAGGACAACTTCACCGCATCAAAGGGACGTTGGACGGGGCCATGTACCGTCAAATCTTGGGTGAGAACCTCCTTCCCTCAGCCAGGGCATTGAAAATGGGTTGTGGATGGGTATTCCAGCATGACAATGAACCAAAACACACGGCCAAGGCAACAAAGGAGTGGCTCAAGAAGAAGCACATTAAGGTCCTGGAGTGGCCTAGCCAGTCTCCAGACCTTAATCCCATAGAAAATCTGTGGAGGGAGCTGAAGGTTCGAGTTGCCAAACGTCAGGCTCGAAACCTTAATGACGTGGAGAAGATCTGCATAGACGAGTGGGACAAAATCCCTCCTGAGATGTGTGCAAACCTGGTGGCCAACTACAAGAAACGTCTGACCTCTGTGATTGCCAACAAGTGTTTTGCCACCAAGTACTAAGTCATGTTTTGCAGAGGGGTGAAATACTTATTTCCCTCATTAAAATGCAAATCAATTCATAACATTGTTGTCATGCGTTTTTCTTGATTTTTTCTCACTGTTCAAATAAACCTACCATTAAAATTATAGACTGATCATGTCTTTGACAGTGGGAAAACGTACAAAATCAGCAGGGGATCAAATACTTATTTCCCTCTCTGTATGTACTGTATATATACACTACAGGTCAAACGTTTGGACACACCTACTCATTCAAGGGTTTTTCTTAAATTTTAAAATTTTTCACATTGTAGAATAATAGTGAAGACATCAAAACTATGAAATAACACATAAAAAGTGTTAAAATCAAAATATTTTTTATATTTGAGATTCTTCAAATAGCCACCCTTTGCCTTGATGACAGCTTTGCACACTCTTGGAATTCTCTCAACCAGCTTCATGAGGTAGTCACCTGGAATGCATTTCAATTAACTGGTGTGCCTTCTTAAAAGATCATTTGTGGAATTTCTTTCCTTCTTAATGCGTTTGAGCCAATCAGTTGTGTTGTGACAAGGTAGGGGGATATACAGAAGATAGCCCTATTTGGTAAAATACCAAGTCCATATTATGGCAAGAACAGCTCAAATAAGCAAAGGGAAATTACAGTCCATCATTACTTTAAGACATGAAGGTCATTCAATACGGAACATTTCAAGAACTTTGAAAGTTTCTTCAAGTGCAGTCGCAAAAACCATCAAGCGCTATGATGAAACTGGCTCTCGTGACGACCACCACAGGAATGGAAGGCCCAGAGTTCTCTGCTGCAGAGGATAAGTTCATTAGAGTTACCAGCCTCAGAAATTGCAGCCCAAATAAATGCTTCACAGAGTTCAAGTCACAGACACATCTCAACATCAACTGTTCAGAGGGGACTGTGTGAATCAAGCCTTCATGATCGAATTGCTGCAAAGAAACCACTACTAAAGGACACCAATAATAAGAAGAGACTTGCTTGGGCCAAGAAACACAAGCAATGGACATTAGACCGGTGGAAATGTGTCCTTTGGTCTTTCTGAGACGCGGTGTGGGTGAACGGATGATCTTTGCATGTGTATTTCCCACCGTAAAGCATGGAGGAGGAGGTGTTATGGTGTGGGGGTGCTTTGTTGGTGACACTGTCTGTGATTTATTTAGAATTCAAGGCACACTTAACCAGCATGGCTACCACAGCATTCTGCAGTGATACGCCATCCCATCTGGTTTGTGCTTAGTGGGACTATCATTTTTTTTTCAACAGGACAATGATCCAACATACCTCCAGGCTGTGTAAGGGCTATTTTACGAAGAAGGAGAGTGATGGAATGCTGCATCAGATGACCTGTCCTCCACAATCCCCCGACCTCAACCCAATTGAGATGGTTTGGGATGAGTCGGAACGCAGAGTGAAGGAAAAGCAGCCAACAAGTACTCAGCATATGTGGGAACTCCTTCAAGACTGTTGGAAAAGCATTCCAGGTGAGTCTGGTTGAGAGAATGCCAAGAGTGTGCAAAGCTGTCACCATGGGTGGCTATTTGAAATATATTTTGATTTGTTTAACAGTTTTTGGTTACTACATGATTCCATATGTGTTATTTCATAGCTTTGATGTCTTCACTATTATTCTACAATGTAGAAAATAGTAAAAATAGAGAAAAGCCCTTGAATGAGTAGGTGTGTGTCACGATCGTCATGAAAAGTGGACCAAGGCGCAGCGTGATATGCGTACATCTCTTTTATTGTGTACTAGCAACACGATACAAAATACAAAACAACAAAACAAAACGTGAAGTCCTCGGTCATGAACACAAACCAACACGGAACAAGATCCCACCAAACACAAGTGCACAACAGGCTCCCTAAGTATGGTTCCCAATCAGAGACAACAAGCAACAGCTGATTCTCGTTGCCTCTGATTGAGAACCACCCCGGCCAACATAGAAACACATAACCTAGAACAGAACATAGAAAACGAAACATAGACACTACACAAAGAAACTAACACCCTGGCTCAACATACAAGAGTCCCCGGAGCCAGGGCGTGACAGTACCCCCCCCCCCAAAGGCGCGGACTGCGACCGCGCCAACATAAACCCAACAGGGGAGGGGCCGGGTGGGCATTCCACCTCGGAGGCGGATCCGGCTCCGGGCGTGACCACCACCCTCTAACAACCCCCCCGTAGCGCCCCTGGTCTGGTCCCGCTGGCTGGAGCTGGACTGGACATCGGTGGAGCGGATTGCTTAGGCTCCGGTGTGGAGCAGCTGACCGGTACCTGACCAGGCACCGGTGAAACAGGCACGGGCTGTGCCGGACTGACGACGCGCACCACAGGCTTGGTGCGGGGAGCAGGAATGGGCCGGACCGGGCTGACGACGCGCACCACTGACTTGGTGCGGGGAGCAGGAACGGGCCGGACCGGGTTAACGATGCGCACCAGTGGCTTGGTGCGGGGAGCAGGAATGGGCCGGACCGGGCTGACGATGCGCACCATTGGCTTGGTGCGGGGAGCAGGAATGGGCCGGACCGGGCTGACGAAGCGCACCACTGGCTTGGTACGGGGAGCAGAAACAGGCCGGGCCGGGCTGGCGACGCGCACCATTGGCTTGGTGCGGGGAGCAGGGACGGGCCGGGCCGGGCTGACGACGCGCACCATTGGCTTGGTACGGGGAGCAGGAATGGGCCGGACCGGGCTGACGACGCGCACCATTGGCTTGGTGCGGGGAGCAGGAATGGGCCGGACCGGGCTGACGACGCGCACCATTGGCTTGGTGCGGGGAGCAGGAATGGGCCGGACCGGGCTGACGAAGCGCACCACTGGCTTGGTGCGGGGAGCAGGAACAGGCCGGGCCGGGCTGGCGATGCGCACCATTGGCTTGGTGCAGGGACGGGCCGGGCTGACGACGCGCACCATTGGCTTGGTGAGGGGAGCAGGAACGGGCCGGACCGGGCTGACGAAGCGCACCACTGGCTTGGTGCGGGGAGCAGGAACAGGCCGGACCGGGCTGGCGACGCGCACCATTGGCTTGATGCGAGGAGCAGGAACGGGCCGGGCCGGGCTGACGACGCGCACCATTGGATTGGTGCGGGGAGCAGGAACGGGCCGGACCGGGCTGACGACGCGCACCATTGGCTTGGTGTGAGGGGCAGGAACAGGCCGGGCCGGGCTGGCGACGCGCACCATAGGCTTGGTGCGAGACGCAGGAACAGGCCGGGCCGGGCTGGCGACGCTCATCACCGGCTTGGTGCGAGGGACAGGAACCGGCCGGACCGTACTGGGAACACACACCACTGGCCTTGTGTGGGGATCAGGAACGGGCCGGACCGGACTGGTAACACACCTCAGTACCTCTCGCCGTGCCTCTACACTCTCCTTCCCTCTACTGACCAATGGCCCCCGTAACCTGGTGGCCTTCTCTCCTCGTCCACAAACTCGCCCTTTATCTGCCTCCAGCAGCCCCGTCGTCCATGCCGTGTGCTCCTCTCCTGCCTGGGTCTCCCCCTTCATCGCCCTCCGGTAACGGACGGCCTCCTCCTCCGTGATCTGCCCCCAACCGAGGAGGACATCCACTAACGTTACCTCCGGCGTTTGCTCCTGGACACGCTGCTTGGTCCTGTATTGGTGGGATCTTCTGTCACGATCGTCATAATGAGCGGACCAATGCGCAGCGTGATATGCGTACATCTCTTTTATTGTGTACTAGCAACACGATACAAAATACAAAACAACAAAACGAAACGTGAAGTCCTCGGTCATGAACACAAACCAACACGGAACAAGATCCCACCAAACACAAGTGCACAACAGGCTGCCTAAGTATGGTTCCCAATCAGAGACAACAAGCAACAGCTGATTCTCGTTGCCTCTGATTGAGAACCACCCCGGCCAACATAGAAACACATAACCTAGAACAGAACATAGAAAACGAAACATAGACACTACACAAAGAAACTAACACCCTGGCTCAACATACAAGAGTCCCCAGAGCCAGGGCGTGACAGTGTGTCCAGACTTTTGACTGGTACTGTATATATACAGTATATATATATATCTATAACTGTTAGGTCCTAATACTTCACGTCAAAGGGGTATGTTTGCGACCTGATTTTCTAACTTTTAGTAAGCTATATCTTATTGTCTATTGACCATAGACTACTTACATTTGGGAGTAGATCTGGATATGCATGTGAATGATTGATTGATTGATTAGGTCTACATAAACAACTTCAATGCAAGTGTCTAGGTAATCTCTCAGGTTCTCTCACCTTGCCCGTGGCTGGCCCATCAGACCCTCTGGTGGAGGAACCCCGTGACACCTCTCCTCATGGCCCAGACAGGTCCAGCCTTCCCTGGCCTCCGCTCACTCTCTGTCCCCCCTTGGACAGCGGCTCTCTCAGCTTCTGGTAGTCCGGACGCGCCTTATACCCCAGAACTTTGACATGGAGCAGGAACCTGGTTAACTCATCTAAGAGAGAGCAGGGAAGAAGAGAAAAATGAACAATATGTTTCAAATCAAATAACATTTTATTGGTCGCATACACATATTTAGCAGATGTTATTGTGGGTATAGTGAAATGCTTGTGTTCCTAGCTCCAACAGTGCAGTAGTATTTAACAATTCACAACAATACACACAAATCTAAAAGTAAAAGAATGGAATTAAGAAATATATAAATATTAGATTGAGCAATGTCGGAGTGGCATTGACTAAAATACTAAAATACAGTAGAATAGTATACAGTATATACATATGAGATGAGTAAAGCAGTATGTAAACATTATTAATGTGACTAGTGTTCCATTATTAAAGTGGCCAGTGATTCCAAGTCTATGTATATAGGGCAGCAGCCTCTAAGGTGCAGGGTTGCGTAACCGGGTGGAAGCCGGCTAGTGATGGCTATTTAACAGTCTGATGGCCTTGAGATAGAAGCTGTTTTTCAGTCTCTCGGTCCCAGCTTTCATGCACCTGTACTGACCTCGCCTTCTGGATGATAGCGGGGTGAACAGGCCGTGGCTCGGGAGGTTGATGTCCTTGATGATCTTCAAATCAAATCAAATGTTATTTGTCACATACATGTGTGAAGCAGATGTTATAGCGGGTGTAGCGAAATGCTTGTGCTTCTAGCTCTGACAGTGCAGTAATATCTAACAAGTAATATCTAACAATTTCACAACATATACCCAATGCACACAAAACTAGTAAGAAAATATACATATATGGACAAGCAATGACAGAACGGCATGGACTAAGATACAGTAGAATATTATAGAATAGAATGCAGTATATACATATGAGATGAGTAGTGCAAGATATGTAAACATTATTAAAGTGACTAGTGTTCCATTTCTTAAAGTGGCCAGTGATTTCTGTAGCTCAATTGGTAGAGCATGGCGCTTGTAACGCCAGGGTAGTGGGTTCGATCCCCGGGTCCACCCATACGAAAAAACGTATGCACACATGACTGTAAGTCGCTTTGGATAAAAGCGTCTGCTAAATGGCATATTATATTATTATTTCAGCCTCTAATGTGCTAGTGATGGCTATTTAACAGTCTGATGGCCTTGAGATAGAAAGTGTTTTTAATTCTCTCGGTCCCAGCTTTGCTGCACCTGTACTGACCTCGCCTTCTGAATGATAGCGGGGTGAACAGGCAGTGGCTCGGGTGGTTGATGTCCTTAATGATCTTTTTGGCATTCCTGTGACCGGGTGCTGTATGTGTCTTGGAGGGCGGGTAGTTTGCCCCCGGTAATGCGTTCGGCAGACCGCACCACCCTCTGGAGAGCCCTGCGGTTGCGGGTGGTGCAGTTGCCGTACCAGGTGGTGATACAGCCCGACAGGATGCTCTCAATTGTGCATCTGTAAAAGTTTGTGAGGGTTTTCGGTGCCAAGCCGAATTTCTTCATCGTCCTGAGGTTGAAGAGGCTCTGTTGTGCCTTCTTCACCACACTGTCTGCGTGGGTGGACCATTTCAGTTTGTCGGTGATGTGTACGCCAAGGAACTTGAAACTTTCCACCTTCTCCACTGCGGTCCGGTCGATGTGGATAAGGGGGTGCACCCTCTGCTGTTTCCTGAAGTCCACGATCATCTCCTTTGTTTTGTTGACGTTGAGTGAGAGGTTATTTTCCTGGCACCACACTCCCAGAGCCCTCACCTCCTCCCTGTAGGCGGTTTAGTCATTGTTGGTAATCAAGCCTACTACTGTTGTGTCGTCTGCAAACTTGATGATTGAGTTGGAGGCGTGCTTGGCCACGCAGTCATCGGTGAACAGGGAGTACAGGAGGGGGCTGAGCACGCACCCTTGTGGGGCCCCAGTGTTGACGATCAGCGAAGTGGAGATGTTGTTTCCTACCTTCACCACCTGGGGGCAGCCCGTCAGGAAGTCCAGGACCCAGTTGCACAGGGCGGGGTTCAGACCCAGGGCCTCGAGCTTAATGATGAGCTTGGAGGGTACTATGGTGTTGAATGCTGAGCTATAGTCAATGAACAGAATTCTTACATAGGTATTCCTCTTGTCCAGATGGGATAGGGCAGTGTGCAGTGTGATGGCGATTGCATCGTCTGTGGATCTATTGGGGCGGTAAGCAAATTTAAGTGGGTCTAGGGTGACAGGTAAGGTAGAGGTGATATGATCCTTGACTAGTCTCTCAAAGCACTTCATGATGACAGAGGTAAGTGCTACAGGGCGATAGTCATTTAGTTCAGTTACCTTTGCTTTCTTGGGTACAGGAACAATGGTAGCCATCTTGAAGCATGTGGGAACAGCAGACTGGGAAAAGGAGAGATTGAATATGTCCATAAACACACCAGCCAGCTGGTCTGCGCATGCTCTGAGGACTCGGATAGGGATGCCGTCTGGGCCGGCAGCCTTGCGGGGGTTAACATGCTTAAATGTCTTAATCACGTCGGCCACGGGGAAGGAGAGGCCACAGTCCTTGGTAGAGGGCCTCGTCAGTGGCACTGTGTTATCCTCAAAGCAGGCAAAGAAGGTGTTTAGCTTGTCTGGAAGCGAGACGTCGGTGTCGGCGACGTGGCTGGTTTTCCTTTTGTAGTCCGTGATTGTCTGTAGACCCTGCCACATACGTCTTGTGTCTGAGCCGTTGAATTGCGACTCCACTTTGTCTCTATACTGATGTTTTGCCAGTTTTATTGCCTTGTGGAGTGAGTAGCTACACTGTTTGTATTCTGCCATATTCCCAGTCACCTTGCCATGGTTGAATGCGGTGGTTCGCGCTTTCAGATTTGCGCGAATGCTGCCATCTATCCACGGTTTCTGGTTAGGGTAGGTTTTAATAGTCACAGTGGGCACAACATCACCTATACACTTCCTGATAAACTCAGTCACCGTTTCAGTGTATTCGTCTAAATTATTTTCGGAAGCTACCCGGGAACATATCCCAGTCCGCGTGATCAAAACAATCTTGAAGCGTGGATTCCGATTGGTCAGACCAGCGTTGAATAGTCCTTAGCACGGGTATTTCCTGATTAAGTTTCTGCCTATAGGAAGGGATGAGAAAAATGGAGTCGTGGTCAGATTTACCGAAAGGAGGGCGGGGGAGGGCCTTATAACCATCCCGGAAGTTCGAATAGCAATGGTCGAGGATTTTGGCAGAGCAAGTACAACAGTCGATATGTTGATAGAACTTCGGCAGCCTAGTCATCAAATTTGCTTTGTTAAAATCCCCGGCTACAATAAATGCAGCCTCAGGATATGATGTTTCCTGTTTGCATAAAGTCCAGTGAAGTTCTTTGAGGGCCGTCGTGGTATCAGCTTGAGGGGGGATATACACGGCCATGACTATAACCGAAGAAAATTCTCTTGGGAGATAATACGGTCGGCATTTGATTGTGAGATATTCTAGGTCGGGTGAACAAAAGGACTCGAGTTCCTGTATGTTACTACAATTACACCATGAGTCGTTAATTATGAAACACACACCTCTGCCCTTCTGCTTCCCGGAGAGATATTTATTCCTGTCTGCGCGATGAACTGAGAACCCCTCTGGCTGGACCGATTTCGACAGAATATCCCAAGAGAGCCATGTTTCCGTGAAACAAAGTATGTTACAGGCCTTGATGTCTCTCTGGAAATAAATCCTTGCCCGGAGTTCGTCGACCTTGTTAACCAGAGACTGAACATCAGCGAGTAGTATACTTGGAAGCGGTGGGTGATGTGCGCGCATCCAAAGTCGAACCAGCAGGCCGCTCCGAGTGCCTCTCCTCCGCCGGCGATGTTTTGGGTCAGCCGCTGGAATCAGTTCAGTTGCCCTGGGGAGAGCAAACAAAGGATCGGCTTCGGGAAAGTCGTATTCCTGGTCGTAATGCTAGTGAGTTACCGCCGTTCTGATATTCAATTGTTTTCCCCGGCTGTATGTAATGATACAAAACACTTTCTGAGCTAATAATGTAAAAAATAATACATAAAAAAACAAAATACTGTCAAGTTTCCTAAGAGCTAGTCGCGAGGCCGCCATCTTCATTGGCGCCTTTCTGTGACATCGGGTGCTATAGGTGTCCTGGAGGACAGGTAGTTTGCCTCCTGTGATGCGTTGGGCAGATCACACCACCCTCTGGAGAACCCTGTGGTTGCGGGCGGTGCAGTTGCCTTACCAGGTGGTGATACAGCCCGACAAGATGCTCTCAATTGTGCATCTGTAAAAGTTTGGGAGGGTTTTAGGGGTCAAGCCACATTTCTTCAGCCTCCTGATGTTGAAGAGGCGCAGTTGCGCCTTCTTCACCACACTGTCTGTTTGGGTGGACCATTTCAGAACGTCAGTGATGTGTACGCCGAGGAACTTGAAGCTTTCCACCTTCTCCACTACGGTCCCGTCGATGTGGATAGGGGCATGCTCTCTCTGCTGTTTCCTGAAGTCCACGATCAGCTCCTTTGTTTTGTTGACGTTGAGTGAGAGGTTATATTCTTGGCACCACTCTCCCAGGGTCCTCACCTCCTCCCTGTAGGCTGTCTCGTCATTGTCCCACTCACTGTCTCTTATCATAGATGTTTATAAACACTGGCTATGACTACCAAACACACAGAGACACCCCAGGTGATGTGTGTTTCAGTACACAGAAACAATTTGACTTTCACCCCTTACTGTAACAAGTCCCGCTACCTAGAGTGTACACAAACACACACACACACATACATTGGTGAGTGTGTATCACACTATATAATATGGTTGATGCATGTCCTGGGCCTTATCTGTGGCGGCCAGCCGGGCCCTGCCTCTGGAGGAGGTGCAGAGAATCAGCCCAGTCAGACAGTCACCACCATATCTGATCACACAGAGACGTCACCTCACTGAGATGTGACCTCTCTTTACAGGACCAGAGATAACAGACAACACAACACCCAAGTCTCAAAGACATCTCTCTGGGATGGATCCTGGAGTTGTGGGAACGTATTTTTAGGATGAGGTTTTGAAAGGCTGATCAAGTGTTTCACTGACACCTGGGACACTGTGGTGTGACTGGTGTCTGACTCAACCAGAGGTGTATGACTACTGGACTCTGGACACATACTGACTGACTGGTACGGAGGCCCTCTCACTCACCTGTGTAAGCTCCACCCAAGTCTGCCCCACACAGCCAGTGGAGCAGACAGAAGCCCAACACCTCCAGGTCCCCATGTCTAGATGGAGCTACAGAGAGAGGGGGAGAGAGAGAGACAAAAAGAGAAGGGAGATAGGGAGAGTAGAAGATCAGAACCTGGTCTGGGAGGATAAAAACTGCTTAGATTGAAGGGATGTGTTCAGAGGTAAAACACATACCCTCTCTGAAAAAGAGAGGGTATGATGATGACGGAGGGAGTGTAGGCCTATTTTGTTTGCTCAGCTGGTGTTAATCTCAACTTTTTCCTTGATCTATGTCCTGCTCTGCAGACATAGAAAGAGAAATTGGTGTACTCAGCTCAAATGTTTGTAGCAACAAAAAGTATTTGGTTGCCGGGTTCAAAAGCCATATACTTGAAGAAAGAAAAAACCTGCACTCACTGGAATATTCTTTATGTTTTAATGTATTTTCTTAGCCGCAGAGGTCAGAACAAACGGGCGCGTTTCAGCGGCTGCCTTCATCAGCGTACTCTGCAGACAAACAGGGCTTTCTGAGGGGAGGAGGGCTGACTTTTTTGGTCAGTTTACTCCCGCTCTGGCCCGTTCCAGGAAACTGGATCCTTGTGGCCTCTGACATGATCCAGACGCCCGCTGCATGGCCTAAAAACACACTCACACACTCAATCCCTCTCTCAGGCAGTAAAACACACACACAGAGATGTCTGAGCCAAAATCACTACCACATGTTACAGAAGTCGACAGGGTGCTGTGCACTGGGGAGTCATCTAAATACTGATAGCTAGACTAGACATTAATCTCTGGACTTTGTTGTAAACAATGCCTTCCATCTAGTTTGAATAAAGAAGTGGACAAACCCTGCACTGAGCCAGTGTCTTTATGAAAAACTGTGGTGAGTTCATCAATACGTCTGAAATGAGTCCATGTAAGGGGTCGAGCCCGAGGAGTTTTAGCAGCACAATACTGTAACAGCCTCACGTCTCTGGAGAAATTACCTATCGACTGGCTTCATCAGAGGGAGAAATCTTCAGCCAGATCCATGGCTAGCATTGATCTCAGCCAGTGCTGCAAGAGTTGCCACCAGGCAGCAGTACCCAGCAGGCCAGCACTACTGGCTAGCCTTGAGACAGACATGGCTGGTGCTGGTTGGTTGTTAGTTGGTGGGTTGGCGTTGTTGGCTGTAGTTAGATGTTGTTGGTTGGTTCTTGCCACTGCTGCTGCCTCTGTTGCCTTCATTTCTGTGATTAAACCGCTTGTTTAAATAATTTATTGAATACATTCTCTTAAGAGTGGAAGGTGTAAAGTACTTAAGTGCATAGGTCACCATTACAGTATATTTGTTGCTGCCACATCTAATCAAGTCATTGTTGCAAACAATTATATAAAGCCTCGTTGATACTGAGAGGCAGATAAGAGAGAATAAAGAAGAAAAACACAAGTGACACCAGCACTCAAACTGCTCCAAGTCCCACTGCCACATAATAGATTAACAATTATAACTATGTTAAGCACCAGTGGCCTGCTTTTGTGTGTTCTTTGGACATATTGTCCCTGTTCACAATAGCATTTACTTTGCTGTTTGGTAGTGTATTTCTGCATCTTTCCTAACGAGAGAGGGGGCAGGATACACACAGATCTCTCAACCGCACACACACTCGAAAACACACAATAGATGCACAGACCAGGGTTTCCGTTAGGAAAATGTGGCGCCCGGACAATGTGGCCGGGAAGATTTTAATTTACCGGCCATTTGAGGAATTTACCGGACCCATATGCATTGGGTACATAACCCATTAGGGCGTCCACCCCCGGTGCTCAGAATGACAGAAATCACATTGATTATGGTAGTGCTTTTTAACAGAACGCACAACTCATGCAATGAAGCAGCGAATAAAACATCATTTTCAAACATTTGCCAAAATGCAATTCGCGGGAAAACACCATTCTAAACAGCACACCTGATAACGATTATATGTGACAAGATTAGAAAGAGCGGGAATCTAAAGATGCAACAACTAGGATGCGTTGCTAATATGACTAGGATTGTGCCTTTGGCTTCTGGACAACGAAAGAAAGTTGATATGAAAACCAATAGCACAGGAGAGAAATGGCATAGCAGTGGGTCCAATAGGGAAGTAAATGAAAATACATTTCCCATAACTATATAATTACTCCTGTCTAAACAGAAATAGATAAAATCATTTAAAATAAATCACCAGAAAGCATGACTTAGCCACAGAGGAATCGAGGATCATTAGCTTCTTAAAAAAAAACTGGATTGTTTCATATCACAAGCTCGTAGGTCTATGCCTATTTGGGAAGCCTGCAATTTGGGCAGCGCACGTGGCAATAGGCCTAGCTGATTATTGAGTTGCGGCTGTTGGTGAAAAGCATCTAAAATATGTGTGAAGACAATGTGTCTTGAGTATAATTTAAAATGTAGAGACAAGAAGGGGAGGGGTGTGGCGAAGATATAGGCGAGTCTCTCCAGAATGGCTCAGCTGTCTCCCGCCAATTATTGCGCACTCATCGTTTAATTGTGTGAATTGTTTTCCCTTTGATTATTATTTATATGAATTCCCCATTACATAATTCACCAAAGTAAATGTACCGTTAATCACCGTCATTTAGTTACATTAATTTCTGTTAATACATGTATTAATTTGTCATTTACCGTTCTCATTCTCGGAGTGTAAACGTTGTTTGCAGTTCACAACCTGCTACACCTGTGAAAAACAAGTTTTGGTTTATTTCATAACCATCATTTACGAGATTTGTTAATGTTTTCATTGTCTTTTGTTCGGAGTGCTCCATGTGAGCGATGAGCATGTGTCTGGTTTCGCTGTCCTGATAATGTTGAGGGAGCGTCTGCTGCACAGAAATGTTTTTTAACATTCATTGCGAATGATAATATATTAAAACTATAGTTCCTAGCAGTAAGCTATTTGAAAAATCTTTCCAACAATCTCCCCTCCAATAATCACCAATCCTTGTTGTGAAAGAGCAATGGAAGTTATAGGCCTACTGCTGCATTAGCCTATAGGCTATGAGTTCCATGCGTTCATTTCTTTACATTTACATTTACATTTTAGTCATTTAGCAGACGCTCTTATCCAGAGCGACTTACAGTTAGTGAATACATATATTTTTTTATACTGCCCCCCCGTGGGAAACGAACCCACAACCCTGGCGTTGCAAACGCCATGCTCTATCAACTGAGCTACATCCCTACCGGCCATTCCCTCCCCTACCCTGGACGACGCTGGGCCAATTGTGCGCCGCCCATGAGTCTCCCGGTCGCGGCCGGCTGCGACAGAGCCTGGATTCGAACCAGGATCTCTAGTAGCACAGTTAGCACTGCAATGCAGTGCCTTAGACCACTGCGCCACTCAGCCACCAATGGATCACGGTGTATCAATGTGTCCATACAGCAGAGGCTGGTGATCTCGCATTAGTTGACTTTTAACGTTTCAATTTTTATTTTATGATTAACCACTGATTTTGAGAAACAAAAACGATATTATTGAAATTAAACTGTTCCGCGAAAATATGCATATGAAAATCAGAACTGGCACGCAGAACGGTAGAAATGGTAGGATAAATTAATTGTAAGCTTCCTCAAACTTGAAACTCAAGTGCCACCTATGAAGTCTTTATAAAATAATTGCCTCAACGTTTCCATGGTGGGATTTTGCCTATAGGCTACTTTGAAGCAAGGTAAGACATGCCTCATAATATGAAATAAAACATTCAGGTTTCAAACAATGAAGTATGTTTTCAAAATGCATACTGCCTCCAGCTCACATTGTAAAGTGGTGGGTAACGCGCTGATAGCCTATTGCCTGCACTTGGATGGTGAATGAGAGGCGCTTTTCAATTATCAGTTGAGAAATAAAAATACTAGCTTTTTTTAATAGTGCACCAAAACTGTTTTTAACATGTGATGGCATTTACAAATCCCGCTCAAAATACAGTGAGGGAAAAAAGTATTTGATCCCCTGCTGATTTTGTATGTTTGCCCACTGACAAAGACATGATCAGTCTATAATTTTAATGGTATGTTTATTTGAACAGTGAGAGATAGAATAACAACAACAAAATCCTGAAAAACGCATGTCAAAAATGTTATAAATTGATTTGCATTTTAATGAGGGAAATAAGTATTTGACCCCTCTGCAAAACATTACTTAGTACCTGGTGGCAAAACCCTTGTTGGCAATCACAGAGGTCAGACGTTTCTTGTAGTTGGCCTCCAGGTTTGCACACATCTCAGGAGGGATTTTGTCCCATTCCGCTTTGCAGATCTTCTCCAAGTCATTAAGGTTTCGAGGCTGACGTTTAGCAACTCGAACCTTCAGCTCCCTCCACAGATTTTCTATGGGATTAAGGTCTGGAGACTGGCTAGGCCACTCCAGGACCTTAATGTGCTTCTTCTTGAGCCACTCCTTTGTTGCCTTGGCCGTGTGTTTTGGGTCATTGTCATGCTGGAATACCCATCCACAACCCACTTTCAATGCCCTGACTGAGGGAAGGAGGTTCTCACCCAAGATTTGACGGTACATGGCCCTGTCCATCGTCCCTTTGATGCGGTGAAGTTGTCCTGTCACCTTAGCAGAAAAACACCCCCAAAGCATAATGTTTCCACCTCCATGTTTGACGGTGGGGATGGTGTTCTTGGGGTCATAGGCAGCATTCCTCCTCCTCCAAACACGGCGAGTTGAGTTGATGCCAAAGAGCTCCATTTTGGTCTCATCTGACCACAACACTTTCACACAGTACTCCTCTGAATCATTCAGATGTGCATTGGCAAACTTCAGACGGCCCTGTATGTGTGCTTTCTTGAGCAGGGGGACCTTGCGGGCGCTGCAGGATTTCAGTCCTTCACGGGTTAGTGTGTTACCAATTATTTTCTTGGTGACTATGGTCCCAGCTGCCTTGAGATCATTGACAAGATCCTCCCGTGAAGTTCTGGGCTGATTCCTTACCGTTCTCATGATCATTGCAACTCCACGAGGTGAGATCTTGCATGGAATCCCAGGCCGAGGGAGATTGACAGGTCTTTTGTGTTTCTTCCATTTGTGAATAATCGCACCAACTGTTGTCACCTTCTCGCCAAGCTGCTTGGCGATGGTCTTGTAGGCCATTCCAGCTTTGTGTAGGTCTACAATCTTGTCCCTGACATCCTTGGAGAGCTCTTTGGTCTTGGCCATGGTGGAGAGTTTGGAATCTGATTGATTGATTGCTTCTGTGGACAGGTGTCTTTTATACAGGTAACAAGCTGAGATTAGGAGCACTCCCTTTAAGAGTGTGCTCCTAATCTCAGCTCGTTACCTGTATAAAAGACACCTGGGAGCCAGACATCTTTCTGATTGAGAGGGGATCAAATACTTATTTCCCTTATTAAAATGCAAATCAATTTATAACAATTTTGACATGCGTTTTTCTGGATTTTGTTGTTGTTGTTATTCTGTCTCTCACTGTTCAAATAAACCTACCATTAAAATTATAGACAGATCATTTCTTTGTCAGTGGGCAAACGTAGAAAATCAGCAGGGGATCAAATACTTTTTTCCCTCACTGTAGGCTCTGTATGCTGTGCGCGTGTGATAGTTGTGTTGGATAAATAAGATACATGATGACTAACGAAAATACACACAGGCCAATTTTATTCCACTAAATTATGCAAATGAACCTATAGACCGATAAGCATGACGGTCAAATGTATTTCCATCGACTGGTATTTCCATCAATGAATAAAAGGCATTATTTTGCAATGGATCTTTTTTTCTCCCGGTCATTTTGGCTGGCAACAGTTTTTTAAAAGTTTTTTTTATCAGTTTTTTAATGAATTTTTTGGGGGCCAAAAGCCCCCAGACACAATAAATGCACACATGCATGCAAGCTCGCAAACACACACACAGTTTAGAAGGTGAACCTCAGAGCCGTAAACACTCCAGGCTTGTCATAGAGGAGTTAGGTGACAATGTAGTGGGTAGTCATCTCCTACTGTTATTCAGATTTCCTAAATCGTGGTGTCACACTCTAAACCCTCTCCGTTGGAATTTCTGTGTTCAGAAGCATCCCTCTCCAATAGGTGATAATTAGCTCAGAGTTCAGTGGTGCATCACTCTGTGTTCAATCTCCACCCTCGTCATGGCAACCTTTCAACATCTACACAGTGAGGCTGATGAGAGGTGAGATGGGAGGGCGGGATCTTGAGCAAAAAGTATTTGTGTTCCTCGTCAAAATCTGCAGGCATCTCTATTGCCATTTGACCCAAAGAAACTCAGAAACTGCCTTACAACATGGAGGTCAAGTAAGAGCAGCCATCATATACAATTTATCCGCCTGGAATATAATTTTTTGATTTGTTTATCAACTGTAGTCAAAAAAGGAAACTTTACCAAATGGCCTCTTGATTGACCAATTCCAATAGTGGTGTACTGTAGGTCTAACGAAAGCTTTTATTATATCAAAGGACTTATGAATGTCAATAGTGTTTAGAAGAAGGTCACCGCAAAAGCACATATTTTCATCTTATACTCTATACCTACTTTGGTTTGTAGAAGATTCATGACCCCTGGGCCAAAGAAGCAAAGGAATAATTCACCTGTACAACAGCTTCTACTGTTTAGGCAAGACCAAAGCGTTGGAATGAGGACCATATGCAACGGCCTGTATGTGACATGAGAACAAATTGTGGTAGGTGTGAGTGAGTGTACTTCAATGTAAAAGAACAGACCTGTGTTTGAACCAGTCCTGTGATTTAAATGTCATTCCTATCCAACCTCTTATTAAATCAAAAATACAATGAGAACAGCTATAGATCAACAACTGATAACATGTTGAAGTAAGTTCTGCCTGCAACATATGGGCTTCTATTCAAACGTTGAATTGAAATCAGTGTTTCTTTTCAGCAGAGGTGGCACAGTTGTCGGGGGGGGTGTTGAGGAGTGGCCTTGGCACGGTTTTAGAGGCCCTCTTGGCCGCAGAGACAAAATGTTGCCACTTTAAAACTAATTTCCTGCAAATCTACACATTTTGCCATGGGGCATAAAGAACATTTTATTGTTTTAAAGCTAGTTTCCTGCAATTCTACACATTTTGCCATGGTGCCAAGAGAACATTTTCAGTTTTAAAGATAATTTCCTTCAATTCTACACATTTTGCCATGGCTTATGCCTTGTTCTTATGCTATCCAGTATCTTTTCTACATACTTTATACAGTATATTGTTTTAGCCATTTAAGTTTACACTGAAAACGTTTTACCATCCCCACATTTTGTTCTTCCAAAAAAAAAGAGAAATATACATATTTTTGAATCTTTTCTGAGTATTTTTTTTGGTTTGTGGCAGTGTGCCTCTGCCAAATGCATATAGGTGAAGCAATGATTACAATACATGGGCCCAACATCCACCTTTCCAACATCCACCTTTTCATTCAGAGAACATCCAACAGAAAAACATAAGCTCAGCAATTAACCCCCCCCCCCCCCCCTTCTCTCTAAAGCATATTAAAATTGACGTTTTTGCCTTTATCAATATCGCTGCATGAACATCTCGTGTGTTTTGGTCCATATCGACAGCATCGATAGAAACAGAGGCACGGCGATTAAGGAGTCTTAGCCACACTCGTTCAGTGTATCGAACCTCAAAGCCTTCCTCTGCTCTGAGCAAGCAGAGAGGTTATCAGTGGCCAGTCCCTCTCTAACCAAACATCAAAGCCTTAATTAATGGGGGATGAATACACAATGCAGGTTATGACTTTAGCTAATTAGGGAATTGTTAAATGGAGTCCGCGTCTGGGAAATATGGGCCAGGGAGAATCATTGTCCAATAAAAAGGACCATGTATGCAATTTGCCAGCTAATGTGTTCCCGATATCTACTGAGGGAGGTTTTAAAGCAAGGGACGAAGAGGGTTTCACTTTACATTATCCAACTGGAAGATACTGTAACGCAGTTAGTATAAAGCAAGATACATCCATGCAAGATCATTGACCATACAGTTAATACAAGAGAACTCTACTGTCCACAAATCTGTGTATGTTTACCCAGAAACCTTTCACAACACAATAGCTTTTTTTGGCATCTGAAACTATGAATGTTCATAACAATGAAATCACACTTTACCAACTCCATTGTGAGCATCTATGCTGGTGTACGCTATGGTTCCGTTGTGTCCCTTCTTTGGGTTTTCCTTGTACTCCTTGTGTACTCCATCTGGGCTGTACCTGTAGAACAGGCCGTAGTCAGCCAGGTACACCTGCAGAACAGGGAATAAACAGACAGTATGTGTAGATAACTTACAAGTAGAAGCTTAACACAATGCTCAATGTTAGTATAGTTTGTAACGGTCTTCTACGTATGTTTTGTACACAGTACAAGAAATTCCTTCAATACACATGCCTACTGTATTTAGACAGTGCTAGTGCTAACCTTGTCTGGGTCTGTGTGACCAAGCATTAGGTTGGCAGCCTTTACGTCTGCATGGACATACTTGTTGTCATGGATATACTCAAGCACATCCAGCTGTAGGAGGACAAGGAGACAAAGAGTAGGTGAAATCTTTCCATTCCATCTTGTGATATGCAGCAATGGATGATGAAGAGGATAACAGAGTAAGAGACTCACCAGGACACGTCCTAGCTGTAGCACTGTGTCTATCTTTAGCCTGCTACCATTTCTCTCACACACCTTCTGAAGGTCACTGCACAGACGGTCCA
Source organism: Coregonus lavaretus (assembly GCF_964263955.1). Classification (NCBI taxonomy): domain Eukaryota; kingdom Metazoa; phylum Chordata; class Actinopteri; order Salmoniformes; family Salmonidae; genus Coregonus; species Coregonus lavaretus. The sequence continues at coordinate 45,806,512 of NC_139988.1, forward strand.
TCGCCATGAACCTGTACCTGAACAGGGCAAAGGTCAAGGATAAGGGGTAAAATCATCTCTGACACACTTCCCAACCCCAATGTGAGGGATTATTAACCAAGTATCATCAACATCATCCTCATCATGACCATAACTACACCATGTAATGGTCAGTAGTACCTGGTTCCGTTGTGTTCTGCCAGTCCTGATCCCCAGTATGCAGGGATCCCCAGGAAGTCCAGCTTCTTGCTCCTCTTCCACCTCAGCACTGAGACAACAGCAGGACAGAATTACAAAAATCAAACAATGTAATGTACTGTATCCTACATATACATACGGCCAGGTCGCAGTTGTAAATGAGAACTTGTTCTCAACTGGCTTACCTGGTTAAATAAAGGTGAAATAAAATTAATTAATAAACAGTATTTACGACATATTTAAATGTATTTTCACCAGTGCAATGGTTGCACCTATTATTTTTCTACAGGAATACCAGACACAAAAAAAAGTGCAAAAACAGAACACTGTACATATTTGCTCTTTGCCTTATTGTTTCATTCATTACTCGTTGCGTTCATTATTTACCTCTGTTTTATTCCCTCTGAAAGTAACTGATGCTAGTGCTTAGCAAATATGGCCAAGTGCCCAAGATACAATCCTAGGGGACCTGAGCCTTTGGTCTTAAAAGTTATGCAACAAATTGGGAAGTGATGTGAATTGAATTACTGTCGATTTAGGTTGACTCTGTCTGAACTGTTCGCAAAAACACATATGACCAGACAGAGGAAATATGGAAGGACATGTCTAAGCCAGACACACAAGCATGCACTTCAAACTATAGACACAGACACACACTGACAGACAGAGAGAGAAACAGACAGACAGGCAAGCACACACACAGTGAACAGTAGGCCTGTCTTGGAGTGGTGACTGGCCTGACTGGCTCTCCACCAGACTGGCAGGTGGTCAGGGGCCCAGTGGAGGAGCAGGCATCATTATGTGTGATTGGGTCCCTCTCTATGAATTAGAACTCAAACAAGCAGGGAAGGGGCTAACTGCCACTGAGGTGCATGTTAGCTTTGGCTTATTAATTACACCAGGCAGCAGTCTTCATGTCTATGGCCATTTCATCAGCCAAGTTCACTCCTGCTGCACTGGGCCTGGCTGCTCATATAAGAGGTAGCCTAAAACAGGTTTTGCTGTAACCAAACAGTATGTAGCCTTTGTGGGATAAAGGCTATGCATTCTTGACCATATGTCTGCTGCATGATGATGTTGAATGATTGAAGTTGTTGATACTCATTGTTCTCAGGTTTAGTTCACCTCTGATAGAACTTGAGCTCAGAAAACAGAGGCCCATTCTCATGGTACCCCTGCAGACACAATGAAATAAGAGGGTCAAATAAGAAGAAATGTGGAAATAGCCTAGGCCCACACTATTTCATAAATAGACATGCTGAAAGCTGTTGCATGTTCTGCCTTAAAATTATAGGCAGTTCTATAAGCATATAAAGCCAGGAGTTCCTCATTGTCACTTTCCATATCCAAGAAAACCCAATGAGGAGAGCAAGCAAGAGAGGAATACAAAGTGAGAGAGCAATGGAGCCTAACAGTAAATGATTGTGGTTAAGTCAAACTGTCAATCATCTCTAGTTTATCTCTGAAGAAATGACAATGCCTACACATAGGTGTTAATGCCTTGACTCACACAACACAATCAGCCATTCCTATACTTACCACTTTAATCACAAAGTTAGAGTCCTCCCCAACAGGCGTGTCCACGTCGTGCGAAGCTGAAGGGAGAGAGGGAAGAAGGGAGACAGAGAAAAAGTAAGAGATGGGGAAAAGGAGGGAGAGAAATAGGGTGTAAGAGAGAAGGGGGGAGCAAAAGAGAGCTGGGAGAGAGAGAGACAAAGAAAAACAGAGGGACACATAAACCGTGATAATCATGACAGGAAGCAATCAGATGTACCCCAGTTTTTGTGGTCTGTTGGTGATGTGTTTACACCCAAAAAACTAATCTGTGATTGCTGGTCATGTGTTTTGCTCCATAAATTGGGGTCTCACCACTCTTGTCACTCCAAGAGGGATGTGTGTGTGAGTCTGTGTTGAGGGAGGGAGGGAGGAGGGGGTTTGAGAATCAGTGATAACTTGATGGATTGACATACTAGTCTGGTTACCTACCTAGGTAGATCTACCTCGGGCTCCCGAGTGGCGCAGCGGTCTAAGGCACTGCATCTCAGTGCTTGAGGCGTCACTACAGACCCCCTGGTTTGATTCCAGGCTGTATCACAACTGGCTGTGATTGGGTGTCCCATAGGGCGGCGCACAATTGGCCCAGTGTCGTCCGGGTTTGGCCGGTGTAGGCCGTCATTGTAAATAAGAATTTGTTCTTACCTGACTTGCCAGGTTAAATAAAGGTAAAATAAAAAAATTAAAAATTCCAAAGCCTCCTTGGTCAATTATTCTGCCCAGTGTCCATCGCTTCTTCTCTTTGTCTGTCAGTGTAAAACCGTCTGGTAGGGGTGCAGGCAATACTCGTTTCCTAGGAGGGTCCATGGAGCTAGCTAGCAATAGCAACCTATTTAGCCGTTAACGTTACAGAGAGTCAAGTTAGTTGGCCAGCAATAGTGGCAATAGTATGGTTGCAGAGTATTGACATGTGGTCAACAGATGCAGCTATAGCCACCTAACTAGCTTGCAAAGTATGAGCTGAGAAGAGAGGCCATGAATACGGAAACAAAACTGAAAGTCAGTGAAATATGGAAATTGGCCAGCAGATTAGCCTATAGCTAGCTAGCTAGCTACTACAAGCTCAACTAGCACTCAACTAGTTGAGGAAGAAAGAAAGCTTTTATTCTCTACCATGTATTTATATTATTCTCCCATATGTAACTCTGTGTTGTTGTTTTTATCGCACTGCTTTGCTTTATCTTGGCCAGGTCGCAGTTGTAAATGAGAACTTGTTCTCAACTGGCTTACCTGGTTAAATAAAGGTTAAATAAAAAAAATAATAAAAAAAATTTGCTAGGTTTAAAGCTACCAGTACTAGATATGATCAATGAACGAATGTTGTGTCCAAAGTTGGCAAGCTAGCTAGGTTGCTCTCCCTACAGAGCTCTCCCATATACCGAAAGAATGTATCTACTCCATCTGGTTCTTCGACAGCTGACAGCTGCTGTCAAAACTGTCCAATTTCCTTCAACTTTGTCCCTCCCGCTGAGTGGTAGGCCAGACATCAACCAATGATATTCAACCGCCAATGACTGCAACAGCAAGTTCCATATGACAGGTTTAGATTGCTTTCAGTCAGCCTCAAACATCTGGCCTGGGGTGCTTTCAGTGGGTGCAACCATATGGGTGCAACGCTACAGAACGTTCTGGCAAAACTATGTAGAACAGAAACTATCTCTCATTTAGATTAGGCCAAGGAATTGTATCAATTTGAGTGATTTGTAAGAAAGAGACCTCCCAGTCAACATGGTGGGTTCAGGCCTATTCTGTCTGAGACTCAGGGGACTATGCATCGACTCGGACTTCATACGGGCCGAGCTCTTCCCGAGTCCGGCAGAATAACTCTTGGTTCCGGCTAATGGTACTCGGGCCGAGTCCACTTCAGCATATCTGGCCCGAATAACTTTTTTTCAGAGGTAGGGCCACATTAGGTTTTTATTCGGCAGGTGATGGAACAATAAAAAAAACAAATTGTTGTAATAATTTCACCTCAAATTTGCTAGGTCATTTGCAAGCAAGAATTCGGCCCATTAGGCTATAAGATGGAGAAGGACCCTACAGAATTTATGCTATAAAAAAAAAAATGTGGGGAACCCTACTCAAACGAATTATATTAATTTCAGTCCTTCGGCCAATCCTGGTTTAATATAATGGCAATAGCGATTTTTAGGCATATGCTGGTGGCCACGTTAATTATAGGACGACTTGAAATACAAGATCCACGACAGACAGCACATCTCAGTGTCCAGTGGAAGCTCCTCGGAGGAGGAGGATGGCGAGGACCGTCCTCCTCAGTGAATTTCATACAAATAAAAATAGTGAAACATTTAATAGGTTATCATTTTTAGATACAACTATATTAAATATATTCACATGTCACCAAATAATTGATTAAAACACACTGTTTTGCAATGAAGGTCTACAGTAGCCTCAACAGCACTCTGTAGGCAGTGGAGATTTTAGCATGTACAGTGCATTTGGAAAGTATTCAAACCCCTTGACTTTACAGCCTTATTCTAACATTTATTAAATTGTTTTTTTTCCCTCATCAATCTACACACAATACCCCATAATGACAAAGCAAAAACAGGTTTATAGAAATGTTTGCAAATGTATTGAAAATAAAAAACTGAAATATGACATTTACTTATTTATTCAGACCCTTTACTCAGTACTTTGTTGAAGCACTTTTGGCAGCGATTACAGCCTCAACTCTTCTTGGGTATGACGCTACAACCTTGGCACACCTGTATTTGGGGAGTTTCTCCCATTCTTCTCTGCAGATCCTCTCAAGCTCAGTCAGGTTGGATGGGGAGCGTCGCTGTACAGCTATTTTCAGGTCTCTCCAGAGATGTTTGATCAGGTTCAAGTCCGGGCTCTGGCTGGGCCACTCAAGGACATTCAGAGACTTGTCCCAAAGCCACTCATGCATTGTCTTGGCTGTGTGCTTAGGGTTGTTATGTTGTTGGAAGGTGAACCTTCGCCCCAGTCTGAGGTCCTGAGCACTCTGGAGCATGTTTTCATCAAGGATCTCTCTGTACTTTGCTCCGTTCATCTTTCCCTCGATCTCGACTAGTTGCCCAGTCCCTGCCGCTGAAAAACATCCCCACAGCATGATGCTTCCACCACCATGCTTCACCGTAGGGATGGTACCAGGTTTCCACCAGACGTGATGCTTGGCATTCAGGCCAGAGTTCAATCTTGGTTTCATCAGACCAGAGAATCTTGTTCCTCATGGTCTGAGCGTCCTTTATGTGCCTTTTGGCAAACTCCAAGCTAGCTGTCATGTGCCCTTCACTGAGGAGTGGCTTCCGTCTGGCCACTCTACCATAAAGGCCTGAATGGTGGAGTGCTGCAGAGATGGTTGTCCTTCTGGAAAGTTCTTCTATCTCCAGAGAGGAACTCTGGAGCTCTTTCAGAGTGACCATCGGGTTCTTGGTCACCTCCCTGACCAAGGCCCTTCTCCCGGCCAGCTGTAGGAAGAGTCTTGGTGGTTCCAAACTTCATCCATTTAAGAATGATGGAGGCTACTGTGTTCTTGGGGACCTTCAATGCTGCAGAAATGTGCCTGGACATAATCCTGTCTCGGAGCTGTACGGACAATTCCTTCGACCTTATGGCTTGGTTTTTGCTCTGACATGCACTGTCAACTGTGGGACCTTATATAGACAGGTGTGTGCCTTTCCAAATCATGTCCAATCAATTGAATTTACCACAGGTGGACTCCAATCAAGTTGTAGAAACTTCTCAAGGACGATCAATGGAAACAGGATGCACCTGAGCTCAATTTCGAGTCTTATTGCAACGGGTCTGAATACTTATGTAAAATAGGTATTTCTAGTTTAGGATTTTTTTATACATTTGCAAAAATTTTGAAAAACATGTTTTTGCTTAGTCATTATGGGGCATTGTGTGTAGATTGATGAGGGACATTTTTCTATTTAATCCATTTTAGGATAAGGCTGTAACGTAAGAAAATGTGGAAAAAGTGAAGTGGTCTGAATACTTTCCGAATGCACTGTAAATCTTGGTGGGGCAAAAAATAAAAAATAAAACAGCAAAGCCACTACACAACACAGCACTAAACAATACATTAATTGCACTATAACGGTGACAAACGGTGCCCACAAACTGTTAGGGCCTACATGAAGCTGTTCCAACAGCAGAGCTTTCTTTTCAGCACCATGGAGTGAATTCTTACCACCGCTACACCTGGCTATCAGCGGCACCTTGTCTGGCAGCGAAACAGTTCATTCAGCCTCATTTACAGCTTTTTTGAAACATAGCTGATATGGCTGACTTGCTTAAACAAATGTGGTTTCTACTGACAATTGAGATGTAGAAACTATGGCATAAAGGAACGACGAGCGGATAAGAGGAAATTAATTTCGATTAAGACATTAATGAGCGAGCTAGGACAGACGTAGTCAATATAACTGCATGTTCAGCATTTTTTAAATGTACAGCGACAAATTGGGGGCTAGCTATATTAAAAAAAGACTTTCACTTTCATTTACTTAGGTAGCAAATGTAGCTAGCTAGTTTAGCCTACTCAAACACCCTGCTCAAACAGAGAGCTATGTTAGCTAGCTGGCTATGACAATCCAACACTGGAATTCTTCCAAGTCAAGGTAAGCTTTTGGTTTGACTAATTTCTTGCAACCGGGACCTGCCGGTGTAACTGCTAAACTGCTTATTGACTGTACTGCATGATTGTAGCAGGTTTAAATCAAATCAAATCAAATTTGTCACATGCGCCAAAAAGAACAGGTGTAGACCTTACCGTGAAATGCTTACTTACAAGCCCTTAACCAACAATGCAGTTTTAAGAAAATAGAGTTAAGAAAATATTTACTAAATAAACAAAAGTTAAAAAAAAAAAGATGTTAAAAAAGTAACACAATAAAATAACAATAATGAGGCTGTATACAGGGGGTACCGGTACCGGGGGTCAATGGAAATGTTTTCATTCCAAAGAATCAGTTGAAAAACGTTTCTTAAATGGAAGCAAACGGAACGAAACGGGGATAAACATACCTGAATTTGTCCAATAGAAACTCTCGTTTGCAACTGTTAGACTAATGATTACACCCTAGATCAGCTAGATGCAGTCAATATTGTACACGCCGGTATTTAATGTGTCATTTTCTCTCAACCTGTGCACCTACGTTGTAAACGTTCATTCATAGGCTAGGTTGGAGCAACCTCATGATGGGTATAGGGAAAATTCGAGTATCATGTAGTAACCTAAACCTATCGATGTAACATGGAACTGGGTGAATGGAATATGAATTACACTAATCAAATATACTGTAATAGAAATAAGGCCATGCTCATAAAAAATTAATAATCGTCCTCCCTCATCTTAAATGGACCCGACTGCCACTGTCAGTGTAATAGGCTATAGCCTATTTTTCTATGGTAGGCCTATCTATAAACGCCGATACATCCTGACAAAATACACCATATGGGTGGCCTAATGTAACTTCTGGAGCTTGTAAACTGTTGAGAATAAACCCATAACTAATCCAAATGGTTGTATAATCAGGGCTTTATTTCGTCATGAAACACAAAAGGACGTTTGAGCAGTTATTCAAATTAGCCTACATCACTGCAGTTTACAGCCTAGACAATGAATGTATAGTAAAGATAATACATTCCTCAATGCACTTTGTTGTTGTAGCCTAGAAGGTAAAATAATTGTATTTTCTAAAAACGTACTAATTATATCAATAGTGGAGAATGCCCGGCGACCGCAGAGCTACCTAAGCTGAACGAGTGATGCAGCCTACCATGCATGTTGAATTATTGCAATAGCCTATTAAACTGTTAGAAATGTATTCAATAACATATTAAAATAGTCAAATAAATAACGACCATGACAGTCAATGGGAAAAAATCAAGGCGCGCGAAACGTCATGATTGTGTGTTCGATTCCCGGGGTCACGAACGGAAAATGAATGCATGCATACTGTCGCTTTGGATAAAAGCGTGTCCTTACTGTCATATTTATTATTTTTGCACACCTCATATTAGCTATGGGGTGCCTGCACATTCTGAGAAGATGGAAGAAAAGAAAACAGCTATCTAAACCGGGTAAGTTATGAATTGTATCACCAACTGTGTAACTTTGTCATAGTGTTTCTTTGTCATAACCCAAGGTTGCATGCCAAATGTTTGCTGAACCTGAACAGAGACAAAGTTTAATTCAAGATTGAGACCTCACATCACCAAGTCAACAATAGGCTATTTCCTGTCTGTTTTACAAATCTGTGCTTGGAATTTTCAACATAGCAAATAGCAGCATACATGTATCATCAATTGCCAACATCAATGTTTGCTGAAGTACTGTTGTCCTTAATAGGGAGCTATCATGACCTCTAAAGGAACCAAAAACACGCAATCCAGCAGTGGTGGCCTCTGCTGCTCGAGCAGTCTGCATTGTGAGAGCGGTCGTTGTGAGAGTCATTCAGTTGGTTAACAGTCAAGGCCAGCCGGAGATACCAGAAAGCTCAAAATAGGTAATTGTAGCTATTGTATTTGTAGTAGTATATTTCATTGCTGTCGCTAATTAGTTTGTGACATTGTAGCTAGCTTCATTTCTGGCCTGATCATGGTTGTTGTCAAAGTTTCTTCGTTAACGTCAGCTAACGTCAATGTTAGCTATCTTAGTTAACTGTTAGAGCAGAGGTAGCTAGCTAGCTAAATCAACACGTTTAGCTGACGTTAACGAAGAGCTAGCTAGTGTTTTTGCTTGTAAAACATCGGTAGTCTAGCAAGAAAGCACACGGTTGACATTGCTAGCTAGCTAACAGTTGCAGTTAGCTACGCTAGCTAGCTATGTCCAGTGAGTCACAAAGGACTCGCGCGACCCCAACTGGTCTCGAGCGGAGATGGCAAAGAGCGCTCCAAGATTAAATTATGATTATGATAATGGTTTATTACGTTTCATGTGTACAATGGCAACTAAACAGTTACACATACAATATATGTTATAATATGGTCCCAGTGGTTCTGTGTAATGTTAGTTATCTGAATTATTTGGATCTAGCGTAGAATCCCGTATTATCAGCATATTCAACAGCGTTTAAGAAATATATTACCTTCAACAGTGTTATCTTGTGATCAAGCCTTCAATGTTTTGTGATTATTGGTGTCGTAAAAATGTTAGCTAACGGTTTAGCAATTAGCAAGTTTGACATTTCATTTGAAAATATTACTGTTATCTGCTTTTGATAAGCGGTTTAGCAAAAAAATACGTCCCGTATTATCTGTATACGGCCCCCAGTTATTGGGCACCTTACTATTTTGTTCAATTACAAGATATATCCGTTTAATTTTGTTGAAAAAAGAGACACCAACCACGTACCCGAAGTGTTTACTAGATAGTTGACTAGTTGGCTAGTCTTCAGGTAAAAAATAATGATTTGCCTGTCAACTTTTCATTGCGTAGCCCTCTTGTGGACTCTTAAAAAATGGTTCTTCACCAACATATTCAGTGTTGTAACCAAATGAAATATGAGTATTAATAATTTACATCAAATACACTTTAATTTCAGTTATGCGCATTAACATAAAACAATGAAAACACTGTTGGAGTTTGTGTTGCAGAGGTGCACTTGGAAAGTAAAGGAAGAAATACACAAGATGGATTCAATAAATATATATATTATATTTTAGACATTTATTTTTTTGAACAAATAAATAATTTCATATGAACACAAACAAAACAAACAATTAAATCTCGACCTCCATCCCTATATTGTCACAAAAATCACAATAAAAATCCAGCTCCACCGCTACCTCTTGATCCCACTGCACACACCTGCAGTGGAACCAGTGCTGGCAAAAGTCACAGCACACCCATGGCACCTCGGATCTACACTCCTGAGAGGAGCTTGCAGGCGGATCACGCTCCCCGCAGCGAGCACAGCAGGTGGTGTCTTCTTTTATAAAAAATTAAATAATAATACAAATTGATTAATATGGTTTTGCAAAATGTAGAAGTTCTTCAACAACAATAGTAATTGATACAACTGAGAGAGCGAGAAAAACAGATTATGAAGTACCTGAGAGTGGTGCCATGGGTGGTGTGACAGATGTGACCGGTGTAGCTTTTCTCTTCCTTTTCTGTGCTGCAGTTTGAGAAAAAGTAGTGTTAGACAGAGCATGTTGCATGAAAACCCTTTTCAACTTTTTTACATCAATACCTCTGGAGGAAGCTGCAGAGGTTTTGGAGGAGGCGGAGATGACTTGAGGGCTGGTGCTATTTACTGTAGATATATAAAGATATATATATATATATATATATATATATATATATATATATATATATATATTTTACATTGCTGTTTTATAAAACAGATAACAAACAGTCATTTTTTCGTAATTTAACATGTGTTTACCTGTGGAGGTGGTGGTATTCAAATTGCAGGGGGCAGGGACACCAGACGAGGCTGCTATGGTGGTGTGACCAGGGGAGACGGAGGAGGCAGTTGGTCCAGAGGAGGCTGTGTTGGTGGTGACAGACATGGGGGGTGGTGTGCATTGGGGTGGTGGTGGACAAAACCGCCGACGATGGCTTGGAGGAGCTGGTGTTTGTAATGGTGGGGTTGAGGGGCCGACGATGGTGTGGCCGGGAGAGTAGGCATGTGGCCTTCTTCTGCAGCTGGGGACTCCGGCGGCTCCTACAGGTGTTGCACACTGGGAGGCACTGGCAGTGGTGATGCAGCTGTCAGGAGTGGTTCCAGCAGGGGGTCCAGCAGAGGCGATGGCGTCAATGGTCTCATCCATGGCAGCCCTCTCCTGTGCCCTCTGTGTTCTGAGGGCTGCCCGACGCTCTTTCTCCTCTGCCCCGGCCCTCTCCTTCTCACCCCTCTCCTGCCACTGGCGCGTGTATTCCTCCCCGGTGAGGCATGTGGCGACCACAGGGAGTCTTCTGTATCGGTCCAGCCGATACTTCAGGACAGTAAGGATGTGCCCCAGGTCCTTCGCTATCAGCCCCCCCTCTATTAGGGGGTGCTCTTCTAGAGCTAGGGATAGGACTGGAGCAGCGGCTGGGACTGGGGCAGGGGCTGAGGGTCCTCCTGTGGTCGCTGGGGAGGAGGTGCTGATGGATGGCACATTGCTGCTGGTTCCAGTAGAGGCGGTGTTGGGACCCGGCAGGGTCCGAGACGGCATTAAACGGGACCCTTCAATGGCTGAAGGGTCAAAAGGGAAGAGGCCACACTTCTTAAACCCTTCCACCACATAGCGCATGTCCTTGCATCGCTGGTACGGGTAGCGGAATACTCTGGCAAATTCTGATTTGTTTACCATGTAGGAGTGGTCAAAATGGCTAAGGTCTCCAGCTACCTTGGAGAACTCAGCCTTGAGGGCCAAGGTATGCCACTTCCAGCGGCTGCAGGACATGGGTGCAGTGTGGTGGAAGACAAAGAAGTACAACCCCTTCCCTTAGTGCCACCGCGAGCACTTCCGGGTCCATGTGGCTCTTGTGCCCATCAAAGAGGAGAAGGAGAGGGCGCTCTTTCACTGCATACTTAATAAAGTGCTGAAACCACTTCCTGAACAGGTCCCCGTCAATGTAGCCACTGCTTGACCGTCCATACAAGGCTTGGGGGGGGGCCTCCCAGTGTGTAGTGGCCACCGGGGAAACACTTGGGGTAGATGATAAACGGGGGGATGTCCTCCCCAGTTGCGTTGAAGCAGGCCAGCACTGTGATGTGCTCCTTGGTCCCCGGAGCCTGCTGGTACACGTGTTTTGCGCCCCGGGGAGCCAGCACTTTGTGCCTGCTCTGGTCGCTACGAAACCCAGACTCATCGCAGTTATAGATTTGTCTGGGTTTCTCCCTCAACCCACTCTCCTCCAAGTGCTTCTCATAAGAAGTGAAGAAGGTGTCCATCGTCGGACGTGTGGCACACTCAGCTCTCCCCCTATCCAGGGTGTCCGGCCTCCTCATGCTTAGGTTCTTGTGCCTCCTCCTGAACATTTCCCACCACCTCTTCCCCAGTGGTGGGATTGTTTCCCCTGGGTGCCGAAACCTACAATAGAATAGAATATATAATTGTCCATCCAGGATGAAAATGTTTGTTTTGGCATCACCATACACATCCACATTTACATCACACACATTGATAACAGTCAGTCCAGCATTCTACATACATAAACACATAGAACACCAAATACCTGCGTATTTTGTCGGCGTATTTCATCAGCCTCTGTCTGGTGAAGGGGAACCCATGGCTGGCGCAGTAGATACAGTACTGCACCAGAGACTTTTCATCCTCTGGTGCAAGCAATGTGGGTGGTCCACTGCGACAACCATGGGTCACCCGGCCGCTCAGCCTGTCCGCCAGGGTCTGCCGAGGTACACCATGCACCTTGGTAGATAAGAAAAGAAAACTGTTACTAGCAGATAAAATTCACATACACATGGTAATCTCCTAAAAACAAAAGATGCCTAACCTTGGCAGCCTGGCGGATAGCCATCCCTGCCCCGCAGTCCTCCATGGCATGGAACATGTCCACCTCACTCCACTGCTTCCTCTTGACTTTCTCCATGCTGCAGTGGTAAATACATGTAGCTAAATAACTTGGCATACTATACACATTTTAGAAAGATAACTCAATCTGAATATGTATAAACATTTACATTTCAAAGCTAAGGCATTGAAAGGTGATGAAAGTTTTCACAATAACTGAAAGTGTACCCACATTTTTTGTTTGATGTTATCTGTAATGAAAATTAGTGTCCCAATTAGTGTAATATTGATGCATACATTGTACCATTTAACTAAATACTGCCTCTATGTAGCTATTGTAAGATGAAACATAGCCAACAGTGATAGGTGTCAAAAAGTTCATGGTTCAAAGTTCCAAATACATTTTTGCAGATTGTGCAAAACGCCTCCGTCAGAGGACTCCAATTTTGATACGGTAAAGCTTGACAACATGCAGCTGTTTTCGTGATATGTATTATCTAACACTTACAATTTCTTTCCTTTTTGCTTACTTAGCAGTTCTATCAACATTTAGCAACTAAGATAGCAACATTAGAACATCCGTTAGCTATATTTCAGAGGTAAAAAGTTGGATATTAAATTAGGTGTGGTCTGTCGCGCAGTCGAATTTTACAATATGCAGCGTGTTCCACAAAATGTGTACATATAACTTTTTTGAAAACTCTCAAAACCTAACTTAACTTACAGAAATTGCACTGAAAATCGGTGGTCAGTTAGCTAAAAGGGTGTCGTTAGTCACAAAACGTACCGTTATTTTTCAGTCCATTTAAATGTTGAGCTCGAGGTGATTCAGTCCTCCAACCGCTAGAGAGTGTCCGAGGTCAGGGGGTGTCTGATGTTTGGGGAAAATTAGCTAGCTACTGCTAGCGGTTGACCACAACAACAAAAAATAGTTTTGCGAAACTATTCATGGTTGACCCTATACAGTCAATTGGTCAATCAGCTGCTGTCTTCTTTCATGGAAAAGCAAATATATTAAAAAATAAACTATAAGTATAATGTAAAACAACATTCTATAGGTTGAATGATTAGTGCTTCCAGCTGATCCCATTCCACACTTGAACCCCATGGAAAGCGATGTGCTCGACAATACATGTCTTCTTGTTTGTTTCCCTACCAGGAGACTCTGTCTCTCCACCCGTAGCCTCTGATGGACTGTCTCCACCTTCCACCACCTTGCGCCAAATATTCAAAATGTGAATCTGAAGACTGCCAGCCTGAGCTGGTGTGGCTGGACAGTAATGGAGTCAATCTCAAATGTAAAAACTGTTCAAGGGTGTGTAGACTTTCACTAGGCACTGTATACCCATTGATTCTTGGAGAAAATAAGTAATAAATGCTTGTTGAGGTTAGTTGAACTGTTCTTCCCCATCAGAACCAAACATAGGCCTGTTTAACTGAAGACAAACACTGTATAGCCTCAAAACATGATTAAAACTATAGTTGTTATATAATGGATGGCCAGTCCTTGCATCCATAGCTCCTATATGTGTATGGTCAGTGCTATCTGGGCTCCTTGGGACGTCCTACCCTAAACCATAACCCTAACCTTAACCCTTACCTTAACCTTACACATAACCAAATCCCTTACCTAACCTTAACCATTTTAAATGTCAACTTCAATGGGGTTAGGGACATCCAAAGGATTCTGAATAGCACGGATCATATGTTTATCATCTGAGAGCTGTAACCATGAATACTGGGCAGGGGACACAAGATAAGAGAGATTGGTGTGAGAGATAGACAGTGGCCTGACCATACAATTAGGAATATCAATACTATTATGACATAGCCTGACAATAAATCAAAGAAAATAGTTATTTTCAGAGGGAAATTGATCCAAGGCCTTTGCGGCCCGCGGGCTGCCAGTTGCCCATCCCTGACCTAGAGTCCTGAAATTCTGTACCTAGGTCCTTCTTCTCACGAGGAACAAATTTGCATCAAGGACTCACAAGGTCTGTCATGATGGATTTCCCACCATTTTTAATTGTTGAAAAACACTTAAATTAAATCTCCGGAACCACAGGGCCGATCTGGATGAAACTTGATATGGCATCTATGGACCAAGGTCTTTCAACGCTATTTTTTTCTCCAAACTAGTATGTCAAACAACTGACCAATAAACATTCATGTGTGTGTGGTCTGGTACATAAATGCATATAAATCAGATACAGATATTTGTATTGTAATCAAACTTGGTACACATGTTCCAAACAATGTCAAGATTCAACATATGCAAGCACGTTCAGGTTGACCACACGGTGGTGCTACAACAGGCACATATTTATACAGAGCTTGCAAAAGTATTCACCCCTATTGGCATTTTTCCTATTTTGTTGCCTTACAACCTGGAATTAAAATTGAATTTTTGGGGGTTTGTATCATTTGATTTACACAACATGCCTACCACTTTGAAGATGCAAAATATTTTGGGGGGTGAAACAAACAAGAAATAAGACAAAAAAAGAAAGAAAACTTGAGAGTGCATAACTGTTCACCCCCCCAAAGTCAATACTTTGTAGACCCCCCCAAAGTCAATACTTTGTAGAGCTAGCTTTTGCAGCAATTACAGCTGCAAGTCTCTTGGGGTATGTCTCTATAAGCTTGGCACATCTAGCCACTGGGATTTCTGCCCATTCTTCAACGCAAAACTGCTCCAGCTCCTTCAAGTTGGATGGGTTCCGCTGGTGTACAGCAATCTTTAAGTCATACCACAGATTCTCAATTGGATTGAGGTCTGGGCTTTGACTAGGCCATTCCAAGACATTTAAAAGTTTCCCCTTAAGCCACTCGAGTGTTGCTTTAGCAGTATGTTTAGGGTCATTGTCCTGCTGGAAGGTGAACCTGGAAGACTTAAACAGGTTTCCCTCAAGAATTTCCCTGTATTTAGCGCCATCCATCATTCCTTCAATTCTGACCAGTTTCCCAGTCCCTGCCGATGAAAAACATCCTCACAGCATGATGCTGCCACCACCATGCTTCACTGTGGGGATGGTGTTCTCGGGGGGATGAGAGGTATTGGGTTTGCACCAGACCTAACGGTTTCCTTGATGACCAGAGTACCTACTTCCATATGTTTGGGGAGTCTCCCACATGCCTCCCACGTGTTAGCTTATTTTTTTCTTTAAGCAATGGCTTTTTTCTGGCCACTCTTCCGTAAAGCCCAGCTCTGTGGAGTGTACGGCTTAAAGTGGTCCTATGGACTGTCACGATCGTCAGGGAGAGAAGTAGACCAATGCGCAGCGTGATGAACGAACATGTTTACTTTATTTAATTAAAGCACGAACAAAACAACAAACGACTCGTAACGTCCACGGTAACAAAGACCGAACACGGAACAAAAACCCACAAACACAAAGTGAAAAACAGACAGTTTAAATATGGCTCCCAATCAGAGACAACCAGCCAACAGCTGACACTCGTTGCCTCTGATTGGGAGTCACTCAGACAAACATAGAAAACAACAAACTAGAACCCCCAACATAGAAATAACCACATAGAATGAACACACCCTGGCTCAACAAATAGAGTCCCAGAGCCAGGGTGTGACAGTACCCCCCCCTAAAGGTGCGGACTGCGACCGCGCCTCAATACGAGCAAAACAGGGGAGGGCTGGGTGGGCATTCCTCCTCGGCGGCGGTTCTGGCTCCGGGCTTGCCCACCACCCTCCAACAAACCCCCCATAGCGCCCCTGGTCCGGTCTGGCCCCGCTGGCTGGAGCTGGACTGGACGTAGCAGGAGCGGTTAGCTTCAACTCCGTAGTGGAGCCGTTGACCGGTACCTGGTTAGGCACCGGTGACCCAGGCACGGGTTGTGCCGGACAGACGACGCGCACCCCTGGCTTGGTGCGTGGAGCAGCAACGGGCCGGACCGGGCTGACGATACGCACCCCTGGCTTGGTGCGTGGAGCCGGAACGGGCCTCACCGGACTGACGACTCGCACCCCTGGCTTGGTGCGTGGAGCAGCGACGGGCCTTGCCCGGCTGACGACTCGCACCCCTGGCTTGGTGCGAGTAGCAGGAACGGGCTGGACCAGGCTGACGACTCGCACCCCTGGCTTGGTGCGAGTGGCAGGAACGGGCTGGACCAGGCTGACGACTCGCACCCCTGGCTTGGTGCGAGTGGCAGGAACAGGCCGGGCCGGGCTGGCGACGCGCACCGTATACTTGGTGCGAGTGGCAGGAACAGGCCGGGCCGGGCTGGCGACGCGCACCGTAGACTTGGTGCGAGTGGCAGGAACAGGCCGGGCCGGGCTGGCGACGCGCACCGTAGACTTGGTGCGAGTGGCAGGAACAGGCCGGGCCGGGCTGGCGACGCGCACCGTAGGCTTGGTGCGTGGAGCAGGAACAGGCCGGACTGGGTTGGCGACGCACACCGTAGGCTTGGTGCGTGGAGCAGGGACAGGCCGGACTGGGCTGGCGACGCACACCGTAGGCTTGGTGCGCGGAGCAGGGACAGGCTGGACTGGGCTGGCGACGCACACCGTAGGCTTGGTGCGTGGAGCAGGGACAGGCCGAACCGGGCTGTGGAGACGGATAGGAGACCTGGAGTGAAGAGCGGCCACCACCCGTCCCGGCTGAATGCCTACCCTCACACACTCTGTGTGAGGCATCCGCACAGGACGTACAGGGCTGTGTACCCGTACTGGCATAACAGCACGTGACACCGGAGCAGGATATCCGGGACCGCGGAGAGGCATTGGAGACCACGAGCGTTGAGCCGGCACACTCCGTCCTGGCTGCATACCCGCCTTCGCACGACACGTGCGGGGCGCTCGCACAGGACGTACAGGACTATGCCGGACCACTCGTGGCACAGAACGCCGCTCCGCATACCGCGGAACCTGCCCCGTCCCATGCTGCCATGCCTGAGTACGGGACGTTGGTTCCGCTCTCCTTCCAGGCTCCGCCAACCTGCCTTCTGGTCCCCCAAACCCGGTGGCCTCCTCTCCAAATCGCCCTGTGGCAGCCTCCTGCTGCCCAGCCGCCCATGCAGTGTGCCCCCCACTAAACATTTTTTGGGGTTGCCTCTCGTCCTTCCGACGATGACACTGCTGACGCCGCTGCTCCTCTCTCGCCAGGGCCTTAATCCTTGCCCATGGCCCTTTGCCCCCGAGCATGTCCTCCCAGGACCACGATTTGCCCACCTGGGCCATCGCCAGCCTCTCCATCTCCTTTCCTGGCGCTTCCTCCCATGTCCAGTCTGCCTGCTCCTGGACACGCTGCTTGGTCCTGGTATGGTGGGTTTTTCTGTCACGATCGTCAGGGAGAGAAGTAGACCAATGCGCAGCGTGATGAACGAACATGTTTACTTTATTTAATTAAAGCACGAACAAAACAACAAACGACTCGTAACGTCCACGGTAACAAAGACCGAACACGGAACAAAAACCCACAAACACAAAGTGAAAAACAGACAGTTTAAATATGGCTCCCAATCAGAGACAACCAGCCAACAGCTGACACTCGTTGCCTCT
Organism: Coregonus lavaretus; assembly: GCF_964263955.1. Taxonomy (NCBI): domain Eukaryota; kingdom Metazoa; phylum Chordata; class Actinopteri; order Salmoniformes; family Salmonidae; genus Coregonus; species Coregonus lavaretus. The sequence goes on from NC_139988.1 coordinate 45,824,222, forward strand.
GATTGGGAGTCACTCAGACAAACATAGAAAACAACAAACTAGAACCCCCAACATAGAAATAACCACATAGAATGAACACACCCTGGCTCAACAAATAGAGTCCCAGAGCCAGGGTGTGACATGGACAGATAATCCAATCTCCGATGTAGAGTTTTGCAACTCCTTCAGGGTTCTCTTTGGTCTCTTTGTTGCCTCTGATTAATGCCCTCCTTGCCTGGTCCGTAGGTTTTGGTGGGCGGCCCTCTCTTGGCAGGTTTGTTGTGGTGCCATATTCTATTTAAAGGTGCTCTGTGGGATATTCAAAGTTTCTGATATTTCTTTATAACCCAACCCTGATCTGTACTTCTCCACAACTTTGTCCCTGACCTATTTGGAGAGCTCCTTGATCTTCATGGTGCCCCTTGCTTAGTGGTGTTGCAGACTCTGGGGCCTTTCAGAACAGGTGTATATATACTGAGATCATGTGACTCTTAGATTGCACACAGGTGGACTTTATTTAACTAATTATGTGTCTTCTGAAGGTAATTGGTTGCACCAGATCTTATTTAGGAGCTTCATAGCAAAGGGGGTGAATACATATGCACACACCACTTTTTCGTTATTTATTTTTTTGAATTGTTTGAAATAAGTTATTAATTTCATTTCACTTCACCAATTTGAACTATTTTGTATATGTCCATTACATGAAATCCAAATAAATATTAATTTAAATTACTGGTTGTAATGCAACAAAATAGGAAAAACACCAAGGAGGATGAGTACTTTTGCAAGGCACTGTATATCTTGATCTGTTTGACTCAGTGTTGAAATTGAAAACCTCTGTGATTATTGTGTTGATTTGCTTCCCATTTTAAGGTCAGGATTGTGATTCCTAGGATTTTTGTGTGGTGTCAAATTCTGACTAATTGTTGTAACTACTGCTTTTGCTATTTTATTATGTTATTCAAAGGTGCTGTAAGGAGAAACACTTTCACATCCAAGGCTACAGATGGAGAGACGGAGAAGTTCGTCATAAGGTGGCTGCAGCTTGCACCAGACAGAGACTGTGGCAGAAAGGAGAGGACCGAACACAGCAAGGAAGGGCGGATAGACCCAGAGAGACATAGATACATTTACATACACATAAGAGATAAACACTGACGATTTGTACATTATCTGGAAATAATGGACGGCTTGGTACTGCCCGAGTTTATTAGTTCCAGATAATGTACAGAGCGGAGGCATTTATCCTGCTTATACCACAGTTGCCAAAGAAACAACCACACATTTACTGGTAAAAATGACATGTTTTCATTGAGATTTTAATTTTGATAAGAAAATTCATACTATTTCATCCTTCCACTAAACCTGGTTGTTAGTTCTATCGGTTAAGTTGCTAGAGAAGTGGACTTATTCATTCTGTTTGTTTGATTGCTATGCAGGCTGGCCATGTTCTTATTGCTTGCTTGCTAGCTAGCCAACTATGGCTAACAGAGTCGTGTCAACTCTGCAGATAGAATAACATCAAAGTAGCGGCATTTGTTTAAGCTGTTTTCTAGTGACATTTATTTGGATACATCCATGCTACTGTACATACGTAGTGCCTGTTGTGGGATGACACCCACACAGTCAATTTAATCTATTGAAATAAAAGTTTTAATATACACTGCTCAAAAAAATAAAGGGAACACTTAAACAACACAATGTAACTCCAAGTCAATCACACTTCTGTGAAATCAAACTGTCCACTTAGGAAGCAACACTGATTGACAATACATTTCACATGCTGTTGTGCAAATGGAATAGACAACAGGTGGAAATTATAGGCAATTAGCAAGACACCCCCCAATAAAGGACTGGTTTTGCAGGTGGTGACCACAGACCACTTCTCAGTTCCTATGCTTCCTGGCTGATGTTTTGGTCACTTTTGAATGCTGGCGGTGCTTTCAATCTAGTGGTAGCATGAGACGGAGTCTACAACCCACGCAAGTGGCTCAGGTAGTGCAGCTCATCCAGGATGGCACATCAATGCGAGCTGTGGCAAGAAGGTTTGCTGTGTCTGTCAGCGTAGTGTCCAGAGCATGGAGGCGCTACCAGGAGACAGGCCAGTACCTCAGGAGACGTGGAGGAGGCCGTAGGAGGGCAACAACCCAGCAGCAGGACTGCTACCTCCACCTTTGTGCAAGGAGGAGCAGGAGGAGCACTGCCAGAGCCCTGCAAAATGACCTCCAGCAGGCCACAAATGTGCATGTGTCTGCTCAAACGGTCAGAAACAGACTCCATGAGGGTGGTATGAGGGCCCGACATCCACAGGTGGGGGTTGTGCTTACAGCCCAACACCGTGCAGGACGTTTGGCATTTGCCAGAGAACACCAAGATTGGCAAATTCGCCACTGGCGCCCTGTGCTCTTCACAGATGAAAGCAGGTTCACACTGAGCACATGTGACAGACGTGACAGAGTCTGGAGACGCCATGGAGAACGTTCTGCTGCCTGCAACATCCTCCAGCATGACCGGTTTGGCGGTGGGTCAGTCATGGTGTGGGCCCTCCATGTGCTCGCCAGAGGTAGCCTGACTGCCATTAGGTACCGAGATGAGATCCTCAGACCCCTTGTGAGACCATATGCTGGTGCGGTTGGCCCTGGGTTCCTCCTAATGCAAGACAATGCTAGACCTCATGTGGCTGGAGTGTGTCAGCAGTTCTTGCAAAAGGCATTGATGCTATGGACTGGCCCGCCCGTTCCCCAGACCTGAATCCAATTGAGCACATCTGGGACATCATGTCTCGCTCCATCCACCAACGCCACGTTGCACCACAGACTGTTCATGAGTTGGCGGATGCTTTAGTCCAGGTCTGGGAGGAGATCCCTCAGGAGACCATCCGCCACCTCATCAGGAGCATGCCCAGGCGTTGTAGGGAGGTCATACAGGCACGTGGAGGCCACACACACTACTGAGCCTCATTTTGACTTGTTTTAAGGACATTACATCAAAGTTGGATCAGCCTGAAGTGTGGTTTTCCACTTTAATTTTGAGGGTGACTCCAAATCCAGACCTCCATGGGTTGATACAATTTATTTCCATTGATAATTTTTGTGTGATTTTGTTGTCAGAACAAGAAAAAAGTATTTAATAAGATTATTTCATTCATTCATATCTAGGATGTGCTATTTTAGTGTTCCCTTAATTTTTTTGAGCAGTGTAATATATTTGTTTATGTTTATGTTGTTCGTAGGTCGGTTGATAGCTACAATATTACTAACTACATTTAATATAATATTACTACCTACATTTAATTTAAATATTTTGTAGTGGGGGAGGGTAGAATCGAGTGGATTTGGGCCATTAATGGGCCGATTCTGGCCCTAAAATGGCAGCTTTGACTCAGTTCAGGCTGCCAGATCTGGGCCGAATGACTCGGGCCTAGTCTGTACCGTCATTCATTTCGGACTCGGGCCGGATCCGGCTGCCAGACCTGGGCCAGCAGTTTTAGATCAGCCATGCTGGAATCAGGCCAGATGTCTCAAAGAGCAGAAGGCTAAAATGTTGCAGAAGCTTTGTACAGAAATAGTGTGAGCCAGCTTTCAACAGGCCAGAAGGTTGAGGGTTTGCACACCACCTCGAACAAGCTCACTCTCCCTACCTTTTTCATTAAAATAGTTAAAAACAAAATGTTGATGCATCAAAACCAATGCTAAGTTGACTGCTGCTTTAAATAATTATTACAATTAACCCTGCAAAATCTTGGGTAGGCTACAAAAAGCCCAGACTACCTCACCTGAGATTGAGCCTTACACCTGTGGGCTAGACAGCCTCACTGCCCCAGTCTGAATCTGATTCTGAAGTCACATGATTAGATATCTTGGACATTTCAACAGCGTCTGCATTTTAAATTCTCTGTTCCACTTTAAATATACATTTAAGATAAGATCATGCAAAGCATAAAAGTTTTATCACTGTCAAAATCAATAATAGGCCTACACTAAAAATATACCAACAGAGTTGGGAAGATGTTGCATCTGGAACTTGAATTGGATGGTGGTGGAAAAATGGATGAATGTAATTTTGTCAAAAATAATGGGAAAAGGAGCAACATTGCTGTGGAAAATATATATATAGTTCTGATCATACCCCGTCGTATCTACAGTGGGGAGAACAAGTATTTGATACACTGCCGATTTTGCAGGTTTTCCTACTTTCAAAGCATGTAGAGGTCTGTAATTTTTATCATAGGTACACTTCAACTGTGAGAGACGGAATCTAAAACAAAAATCCAGAAAATCACATTGTATGATTTTTAAGTAATTAATTTGCACTTTATTGCATGACATAAGTATTTGATCACCTACCAACCAGTAAGAATTCCGGCTCTCACAGACCTGTTAGTTTTTCTTTAAGAAGCCCTCCTGTTCTCCACTCATTACCTGTATTAACTGCACCTGTTTGAACTCGTTACCTGTATAAAAGACACCTGTCCACACACTCAATCAAACAGACTCCAACCTCTCCACAATGGCCAAGACCAGAGAGCTGTGTAAGGACATCAGGGATAAAATTGTAGACCTGCACAAGGCTGGGATGGGCTACAGGACAATAGGCAAGCAGCTTGGTGAGAAGGCAACAACTGTTGGCGCAATTATTAGAAAATGGAAGAAGTTCAAGATTGACGGTCAATCACCCTCGGTCTGGGGCTCCATGCAAGATCTCACCTCGTGGGGCATCAATGATCATGAGGAAGGTGAGGGATCAGCCCAGATCTACACAGCAGGACTTGGTCAATGACCTGAAGAGAGCTGGGACCACAGTCTCAAAGAAAACCATTAGTAACACACTACGCCGTCATGGATTAAAATCCTGCAGCGCACGCAAGTCCCCCTGCTCAAGCCAGCGCATGTCCAGGCCTGTCTGAAGTTTGCCAATGACCATCTGGATGATCCAGAGGAGGAATGGGAGAAGGTCATGTGGTCTGATGAGACAAAAATATAGCTTTTTGGTCTAAACTCCACTCGCCGTGTTTGGAGGAAGAAGACGGATGAGTACAACCCCAAGAACACCATCCCAACCGTGAAGCATGGAGGTGGAAACATCATTCTTTGGGGATGCTTTTCTGCAAAGGGGACAGGACGACTGCACCGTATTGAGGGGAGGATGGATGGGGCCATGTATCGCGAGAACTTGGCCAACATCCTCCTTCCCTCAGTAAGAGCATTGAAGCTGGGTCTTCCAGCATGACAACGACCCGAAACACACAGCCAGGGCAACTAAGGAGTGGCCCATCTCTAAGGAGAGACCTGAACCCAATAGAAAATCTTTGAAGGGAGCTGAAAGTCCGTATTGCCCAGTGACAGCCCCGAAACCTGAAGGATCTGGAGAAGGTCTGTATGGAGGAGTGGGCCAAAATCCCTGCTGCAGTGTGTGCAAACCTGGTCAAGACCTACAGGAAACGTATGATCTCTGTAATTGCAAACAAAGGTTTCTGTACCAAATATTAAGTTCTGCTTTTCTGATGTATCAAATACTTATGTCATGCAATAAAATGCAAATTAATTACTTAAAAATCATACAATGTGATTTACTGGATTTTTTATAAAAGTTACAGACCTCTACATGCTTTGTAAGTAGGAGGACCTGCAAAATCGGCAGTGTATCAAATACTTGTTCTCCCCACTGTATTACATGCAATAAAATGCAAATTAATTACTGGCATCTCGGAAAAAGTCGACATTGCTCTACAAAAGAATGTTCCATGAGTGTTCGATGCACGAAGGATGAAGTGTGTGGTAAATGGCATGAAGGAGAAGAGTTTGTCTGTTCTTGTGTTTTTTGACATGGAGTCTCTCCCTACCTGAGTGCAGCTAGGATATGTATACTGTTCTGTCAGAGCTTTGAAATGTAACCTGTCAATTGTTTGGACATGTAGCAAGTGTCTGCATATGGGAGAAGCCAAGATGTGGGATATGTGGGACAGATCCCTATGATGGAGACTGTTTAGCAGAATAGAATGGAGAAGGAGAAAAGTGTTTTAAATGTGTCGGAGAACATGAAGCGAAATCCTTGAAATAAGGGTAAAAGAGATTGAGTTTGCCAAGGTATGGGCAGTTCAGAGAGTCTCTTATGCGGAGGCTGTCAAAAAGGTTGAAAGGACAAATGGCTCTGAAGGTCCCATGGTAGTGGATAGGCCTACACCACAGACTGCAGAGTGCCTATCACCAGCGGGACACATAAATTATTATGAAGAAGGTTGGTTTTTTGACTTTTATAGCAATGGTGGCTGCTCAAGTTGAAAAAAAGTCAATTGTTTCTGCAGTTTAGAAGTTTCTTAGATTAAAATATTTCACGTCTGAGGAGTTACATGAAGAACTGTCTAGAGTGGCCCCACCCTCTCAGGCCCCAGAGCCTGAGTAGAGAGTTATGGAGTTTTTTGAATGACTGAAGGAGTGGGAAGATGTTTTGTAAAAAAAAAATATTAGTGTGTATTAATGACTTTCCCCCCTTATCCATAATGGGGTTTTTTTTCTTACTCTTGGCCAGTTGGTGGTGGCAACACAATATTAGGTTTGGTACACCATAAAACCTTGATGAACAAGAAAATATAACTACCAAAGATGGTAGATACAGTACCAGTCAAAAGTTTGGACAACTACTCATTCAAGGGTTTTTCTTTATTTTTACTATTTTCTACATTGTAGAATAATAGTGAAGACATCAAAGCTATGAAATAGCACATATGGAATCATGTAGTAACCAAAAAAGTGTTAAATCAAAATATATTTTATATTTGAGATTCTTCAAAGTAGCCACCCTTTGCCTTGATGACAGCTTTGTACACTCTTGGCATTCTCTCAACCAGCTTCATGAGGTAGTCACCTGGAATGCATTTCAATTAACACGTGTGCCTTGTTAAAAGTTGATTTGTGGAATTTCTTTCCTTCTTAATGCGTTTGAGCCAATCTGTCGTGTTGTGACAAGGTAGGGGTGGTATACAGAAGATAGCCCTATTTGGTAAAAGGCAAAGTCCATATTATGGTAAGAACAGCTCAAATAAGCAAAGAGAAACGACAGTCCGTCATTACTTTAAGACCTGAAGGTCAGTCAGTCCGGAAAATGTCAAGAACCTTGAAAGTTTCTTCAAGTGCAGTCGCAAAAACCATCAAGCACTATGATGAAACTGGCCCTCATGAGGACCGCCACAGGAAAGGAAGACCCAGAGTTACCTCTGCTGCACAGGATAAGTTCATTAGAGTTACCAGCCTCAGAAATTGCAACCCAAATAAATGCTTCACAGAGTTCAAGTAACAGACACATCTCAACATCAACTGTTCAGAGGGGACTATGTGAATCAGGCCTTCATGGTTGAAGTGCTGCAAAGAAACCACTACTAAAGGACACCAATAAGAAGAAGAGACTTGCTTGGGCCAAGAAACTTGAACAATGTACATTAGACCGGTGTAAATCTGTCGATTGGTCTGATGAGTCCAAATTTGAGATTTTTGGTTCCAACCGCCGTGTCTTTGTGAGACGCAGAGTAGGTGAACGGATGATCTCCGCATGTGTAGTTCGCACCGTGAAGAATGGAGAAGGTGTGATGGTGCTTTGCTGGTGACACTGTCAGTGATTTATTTAGAATTCAAGGCACACTTAACTAGCATGGCTACCACAGCATTCTGCAGCGATACACCATCCCATCTTGTTTGCGCTTAGTGGGACTATAATATGTTTTTCAACAGGACAATGACCCAACACACCTCCAGGCTGTGTAGGGGCTATTTGACCAAGAAGAAGAGTGATGGAATGCTGCATCAGATGACCTGGTCTCCACAATCACCCAACCTCAAACCAATTGAGATGGTTTGGGATGAGTTGGACCACAGAGTGAAGGAAAAGCAGCCAAAAAGTGCTGATCATATGTGGGAACTCCTTCAAAACTGTTGGTAAAACATTCCTTATAAAGCTGGTTGAGAGAATGCGAAAAGAAAAACCCTTGAATGAGTAGGTGTGTCCAAACTTTTGACAGGTACTGTATACATGTTTTTGTTACAGTTCCGGTCTGGGGTGGCTCTCCGAGACAAGTCCCATAGGCAACAATGCAATAGCAGCTGGGTCTGGTCTGCTTAGTTCATTGACTTATTTTTAAAATGGGTTCTGAAAGGCATCCATGGGGGGCTTACTGAGTGCTGGCCAAGTAACTCCAGTTGGGTCTTAATAGATCCCCACCATGGACACCCTGTTATCAGACAAACTAAAGGAAAAAAAGACGCACCAAATTAGAGAGTGAAAAAAAAGTGGAGCAAACCCAAACAGGGGAAACCACAAAGGTAAAGGTTATGTTCAACAACCTGAAGCGCTAAACAGAGGTGTAGCTTCTACTTCTTTTTCTGTGGATTTTATATGGCAGTTGGCAACCAACTTTAAGGTGCATTACCGAGAGGTGTGGCTCTTCCAACATCAATTTTTTCTAACCCAAACACAGGGCCAGCAGCTCTTAAATGTCAGCTGTGACAGCACAGGTGAAACACCTTCTGACTAAAGAGGACAACATTTGCAACACATCCTGAACAATGAAGATGATTCCAATCAGTATGCCACACCCTAAGAGAACCAACCTCGAAAACAAATCGAGGGAAAAACCAAAGCCTGTAACAATATGGACCAGAAAAAAGGAGTGAGTGAAATGTCTCTTCTTCTTCAAGGTTTTATGGCAGACTATGCCTATTTGGTGTATTGCCGTTACCTACTGTATGGTTTATTGAAACAAAAAATATTCCATTGCAGGAAGGGGGAAGGCCCAACATCATACAAACTACAAAAAATGAATTAAAAAAACATCCCACTCCTTCAATCACGGTTTAAATCCCATCCCTAAACAGGCTCAGGTGCCTGTGAGCACGGAGCATTCATCGACAGGATTCCTTGCAATGCATCTGCTGTAAAATCCCTGAGTCCCAAAAAACGCTCAGCCTCACAATGATGCCTATTTTCTCAGAGTTCGTCTTTCGTTGCACTGTGCAGTTGATAACCAATGCTACAAAGTCCACCTTCTTAACATGCAACATGTCAGGATCCCTCTGACAAGTAATATTATCTGGTGTCTCTACTACTACTACCATTATTTCTTCAACTTCACTCCTTTCTTCCACTCTTATCACCTCCTCCGCATAGGAGCCCTTATTCTTACCACCTCCTTCACCCTAACAGGACACTTCAGGAATTCTGGTGCAAGTTCACCCCCACATTTGCAGCATTTAGGCTCTGCTGGCATACAATACTCCTCCCGTCTACATACACTTGACACATTACCAAATATTTAGCATTTATCACACTACATGGTTTCGGGCGCAAAGGCTCTCACAGGTTATCTCCTAAAACCCAAATACACGTGAGAAGGGAGAGACTCTTCACAAAAACCAATAGAATGGATGGAGTGAGCTTCCTCCCTCCATCCACCATGCGGGAAGTCGGTGTACACCAACCACTTGATCCAATTCTTCACATATATTCTTTGCTTTTAGTTCTAGCGCCACCCCAGAGATAACACCCTTGATAGGTGCCCTCCTTCAAAGATCCACACACGACACATTCCAAACTGATATCTTCTTGAGGTGCAGCGTATGCTCCTTCTCTTCCAAAGATACACAACAAAATTATAATAAGCCCACTTCTCGTTACTCTCATCAACACCACCTCATCCAACGCATTCAAAACATTTTGAGACTTCAATCAGATCTCCCAGGTAACAACATCGATCCAAAACTAGATTCCACTGCCACTTTACTTCTCTTCTTTTCTTTTGCATTCGCCATTGTAATACAATTATTCTCACTCATCTCCACTCGACACTCCATTTGATTCAAACATAATATCCGCTGACATGACCCTGCCATTTTCTCCAATTTACAGCTCTCTCTACCCTCGCATCCCACCCCTCTCCAGGACAGGGTCATGTCGTCTTCTTCTTCTTCTTCTTCTTCTTTGGGATATGGTTGGTGGATCGCATCCAACTTTTAGGTGCTTACACCGCCACCTACTCTACTGGCGTGTGAGGCCATTCACGACCTACCTACATTAAATTATCTTCATTAGTCCTGTTCCTCTAAGTAAGTGAAATATAGCCCTAGACACCACTACCTACACTCATTCAAAACCCACTACCCCACTACTTTGACCCTATCTGCCCCTGCACAATGCCAATGGCCTGGGAGGACAGGACACCACCCCTCAACACACCCTGTAACTCTTCTGAAGTCAAATCTCATATACCCAAATTCTTCTCTGCAGCTGCCACCACAACATCTATTCTCTGTGATTTACATTCCATTTCAGCGGTACAGTTAATAACCATTGCTATGAACGCTAGGAATCAAACCTTACTGAAGCATAACTCTCTCGTTGCCCTATCCCTCTGTGCTGGCACAAATATACTACTCACTGGGATACTCTCAGGATCCCTCACCCTTGACCCATCCTCCTCCACTTTCTTCACTGCCTCATCGTACGACACCTTCTGCACTACTCTGACTCTGGCCACTTCAACCTGCCTCTCTCGCACCGGACACTTACGATCCCCAGCAACATGAGCACCCCTACAGTTGACACACACAACTTTATCTACCGAAACTATACAATCCTCTGTCCCATGCCCTCCTGCACACTTCCCACATCTTGCAATCTCCCTCCTACATACTGATGCAACATGATCATAAACGTTACACCTGAAACAGTGCAGTGGATTCTGCACAAAAGCTCTAACAGGATAACTGATATATCCTGACATGACTTTGTCTGGTAGAGACTCTGACTCAAACCTCAAAAGAACTGATGGTGACTCCTCTGTTTCACTATGCTCCCCATCGGTTCTACGTCACACCAAACGGCGGGCAACACAAACACCAAGAATGTTCAACTTCAATTGCTCCACCTCTACACTTAACGCTACCCCAGAAATCACTCCTTTCAATGGTGCCCAGTTTCTAAGAGCAAAGCAAGAAACAGATCTTGACCCAAGTTACGTGACACAGAGCGCATGCTCTCTCTGGTCAGAAGAAACAAACAAATATCAGAAGTCCACTACAGGTTACCTAAACTGATTCAACTGCCCCCAACTCCTTTCTCACCCACCCTGAAACCACAAATGGATTGGCCAAAAGGTAAGGGTCCACTTGCTCCAAAAATGTCACTCCTACTGGTCCAGATTCTTCTTTATTATGTCTGATGCCATTCTTCCTCAACATACATCTTCCCACTACACTCTGCTCTTCTCCTTCTTCCTCGCTGTCTATAATCACATCTATCCGTTCACCACGCTCTTGCTGTCCCTTGATCCACGGCATTGCTTGTAAAGCACACACTGATGGGGTTTCTCCAAAACCCAACTTCTGTTCCTTAGCCCATTTTACAAGTCTGGCTATCTCTGACCTCTCCATGCTTCCACCTTGCAAACATTTCCCACACCTAGCCGAATCAACTTCTTCAGTCGCGTTGTCAGATACAAAAAGATGCCAAACTTTCGCTGCAAAATTGGCAGACACCACCCTTCTTCTTCTTCTTCTTTGGTATTATGGCGGTCTGCAAACAAATGTGCATGCCGCAACCTACTGTATTGGCTGTGTATCAGCCTACTATTCTGCACCAGGCCAGCAGCCTGGGAGGATGGGACACTATCGTTCAAAACACCTTGTAACTCTTCTACAGTAAAATCTTGTACACCCAAGTACTTCTCTGAAGCTGCCACCACAACATCTAACCTCTATGATTTACGTTCCATTCCTGTGGTACAGTTGACAACCAAAGACATGAATGGCAAAAAAACAACCTTACTGAAGCACATGTTATTCCTATCACTCTCTATTGACCTCAGCCTACTTACAGGGATCCTCTTAGGATCCCTCACCCTGGACCCAACTTCCTCTTCACTGCCTCAGCATACAACTCAGTAGTACAGACAGTGTCTTCTCTGTTTTACCACGCTCTCCACCGGGTCTGCGTCGCACCAAACAGTGGGCGTCACAGACACCGGGAATCTTCAACTTCAGTTGACCCTCCTCAACACTTAACGCCACTCCAGTTATCACTCCTTTCAACGTCGCCCTGCTCCGGAGAGGAAAGTCATTCACAGCTCTTGTCCCCAGTCGCATGGTGCGGAGCGCACGCTCGCTCTGGATGGCAGAAATGCAAAAAATCTACACAATTCCGCTTCGAGTCACTTTCATCAACCCAACATTCCCCAACCTCTTCTCCACCCAACCTGACACCACATATGGATCAGCCAGAGGGCAAGGATCCATTCTCTCCAAAAATCTCACTCCCACTACCGACCCCGTGTAGCTCAGTTGGTAGAGCATGGTGCTTGCAACGTCAGGGTTGTGGGTTTGATTCCCACGGGGGGCCAGTATGAAAAATGTATGCACTCACTAACTGTAAGTCGCTCTGGATAAGAGCGTCTACTAAATGACTAAAGTGTAAATGTAATGGGTTCCTCTGACTCCATCTCCAAGCCCGACAACCATTCGGGCGAACCCGCCATCTTGTGACTCATCCGCTTCCCTTTGAAGCATGCCTAAATGGGGTACAGCTTTTGTCAAAAGTTGATTTTGTTGTGCATTTTAGCTAACCTTAACCCTTTTCCTGATCTTAACCTAATTCTCCTAACCTACTACATTAATTTTCCTAACCTGCTGCGTAAGTTCTCCTAAAGCTGCTACGAAAAGTCAATTTTGACAAAAGCTGTATCCATTCTAGACAAAACCCCAGGACAGAGTAGGTCTACAGAGTAGGTCTAGAAAAGTTGCTCCATCATGCGCGCACATTCTTTCTTGAGCGCCCAACCTGCTGTTCGCTTCCCACACGTATACCACTCTGTCCCAGAGAGAAAAACTAAAATAACAAAGACTAGGTGCAAGTTAATGGTAATGTTAGACAAGAGTTGATCAGGCTCTGTGTATTATGACATTTTCAACTTTTGTAGCACAGCTACCGCTAAATGGAACAATTGAATGTGTGATGTGAAGTGTGTAGATTCATTGGAATTAGCGCTATTCCCCACAATACCAAATAACTTTTGCCTGAAGAATAGGCTATACGAAGCAGGCTATTTGGATGTTTTGGGAAGGGCCACAAAGCTGCAAGAACACTTAGCCTAATGTAGGCTACATCAAGTAGGCCTAACCACAAACTCTTCCTGAATTTTAGGTGAGTACAACATATTGACACATCTGGTGGCACAGACTGAGCGGGAGCAATAAGAATATAACAATGTCTCACTGTAGTCTCAGGTTTCAGAAGTAGGCCTGTAGAAGTAGTTTTAGAAGTACAGTAGGCCTAAAACTATTGCCAAGACCTCTTCGACTCATGGGATGAGGCCTGTAGGACTACGTACAAAGACTGTGAATACAAGCTCTTTGTCAAAAGTTAAACTTTTGGCACTTAATAGATGCACAAAGATGTGTAAAACGTAGTGCCGCCAGGTGTCTCTGTCCTAATCAAAATGACCCAATGGAAGAACAATAAGCTCAATCGGTTTTTGTCAGCTACAACCTTTTTGCTTGTCAGGCTCTAACCTTGCTCCAAACCTGTTGGCTCCCATAATGCCCCAGGCTGTATCTTAGAGACCCTGATGTTGTTCCAGCATGGTTTGTATAACAGCCAGCACAGACAATAATCATTATAGTAGGGCTTTATTCAGTAAATATTTGCTTTCAATCTATTTATAAAGAAATTGAATAAACCCCCCAGTTTGTTTAGTTTACACACAGATCAATAGGCAGTTGTTTTTTGGACGACAGCCTGGCGGTCTCTGAGATGTAGCACAGCTTGAACCCAGTTTTGGTTTACAGCATGTCTTGGTCAATATTATGCTTCTGTAATGTACTCGGAGTGGTTTAACGTACAGAGCACTTGATGGCAAAGGCGGCTCCAGCCTTTACCGCTCTCAGCCTGGTTTGTTTTATTTAGAGCAGAGCAAAACTGCAGTTTCTTCCCGTCGGCACACACCTGCAGCAAGGCTATCGATCGGTGGGCACCCGTAGGGCCTAATTTAAGACTCAAGGACTCTGCTAAAGAACATCAAGGGTTCAGCACTGAGAGGGGGGGAGGAAAAAGGAGGACAAATATTACTTTAGAGGAAAAAGGCAACTCTAACCAATGCATGTGCTGCTGCATATGAAAGATCAATGGATAAAATAGTTTGTATCCAATTAGAATTCGGCCTATTTCCTTGAGTGTAGGCCTACTGTATATGAATGACCTGCTAATGATTAGGTTCTATATAACTGGCACATAGCCCTTGGTGTTGCATAACCTCACCCATCTTCAATTCCAAGCAAGTTGGGTTCTCTGTTGTGCTATTCCAAAGCAAGTTTATTTTTTACTACATTCTCTAATATGAAACTACAGAAAACATCCACAGCCTACTCATCTCCACTCTCATCTATAATGGCCTGTTGTTTCTCTGATGTTAGTCTATCTAGGTCGCCTTACTCATTCAGACCAGTGCGGTTCACAGCAACATCACTTTAGTTTTTACTTTCTAGAGGAGGAAAAGGGGATTAATCTCTAAAAGTCACCATCATTAACGCAGAGATTCCCTAATCTCTGGCTAGCCTGGTTTAGCTGTCTCCCTCCTCTGCCCTCTCTCCGTTTCCTCTCCCCTCACCCAGGGTAATTGCTCTGTGAGCTCCGAGGTGCCAGCCGAGTGCCACCGGGCACCTCTCCCCAACTCTCATAGTGTGGGCACGGTGACACCAATCTCCAGAAGGCCGTGACACCATTTTGTGTAACTGGCCCTCGTGATGGAGATGGCATAGTTGTTATAATTAGGCGGAGCAGACCAGGATAGTGCGGTGGTGACCCACCCCAGCCCAAGTCCATATGGTGGGAAAGAGATAATGAGCCTGTTAATGTGCTGTGTCCATCAGGAAGACATTTTCAATATGGACGCCCGGCCATCAGGCTGGCTGGAGAGTTTTCTGTTTCTTTTCTCTGTCTGTCGTGATATGAGTTTGTACTGTGGAATGAGCATAGCCTCCGCAATGTGGCAGGAATGTTTTCATTGTAGTCATGTACAGTGCCTTGCAAAAGTATTCAACCCCCTTGGCATTTTTCCTATTTTGTTGCATTACAACCTGTCATTTAAATGTATATTTATTTGGATTTCATGTAATGGACAAACACAAAATAGTCCAAATTGGTGAAGTGAAATGAAAAAAATAACATGTTTCAAAAAATTCTAAAAAATAAATAACGGAAAAGTGGTGCATGCATATATATTCTCCCCCTTTGCTATGAAGCCCCTAAATAAGATCTGGTGCAACCAATTACCTTCAGAAGATACATAATTTGTTAAATAAAGTCCACCTGTGTGCAATCTAAGTGTCACATGATCTGTCACTTGATCTCAGTATATACAGTGAGGGAAAAAAGTATTTGATCCCCTGCTGATTTTGTACGTTTGCCCACTGAGAAAGAAATTATCAGTCTATAATTTTAATGGTAGGTTTATTTGAACAGTGAGAGACAGAATAACAACAACAAAATCCAGAAAAACGCATGACAAAAATGTTATAAATTGATTTAATAATAATAATAACAATAATATGCCATTTAGCAGACGCTTTTATCCAAAGCGACTTACAGTCATGCGTGCATAAACTTTTTTTTGTGTATGGGTGGTCTCGGGGATCGAACACACTACCTTGGCGTTACAAGCGCCGTGCTCTACCAGCTGAGCTACAGAGGACTTCATTTGCATTTTAATGAGGGAAATAAGTATTTGACCCCCTCGAATCAGAAAGATTTCTGGCTCCCAGGTGTCTTTTATACAGGTAACGAGCTGAGATTAGGAGCACACTCTTACACACTCCACAGAAGCAATCAATCAATCAGATTCCAAACTCTCCTCCATGGCCAAGACCAAAGAGCTCTCCAAGGATGTCAGGGACAAGATTGTAGACCTACACAAGGCTGGAATGGGCTACAAGACCATCGCCAAGCAGCTTGGTGAGAAGGTGACAACAGTTGGTGCGATTATTCACAAATGGAAGAAACACAAAATGACTGTCAATCTCCCTCGGCCTGGGTCTTCATGCAAGATCACACCTTGTGGAGTTGCAATGATCATGAGAACGGTGAGGAATCAGCCCAGAACTACATGGGAGTATCTTGTCAATGAGCTCAAGGCAGCTGGGACCATAGTCACCAAGAAAGCAATTGGTAACACACTACGCCGAGAAGGACTGAAATCCTGCAGCGCCCGCAAGGTCCCCCTGCTCAAGAAAGGACATATACATGCCCGTCTAAAGTTTGCCAATGAACATCTGAATGATTCAGAGGAGAACTGGGTGAAAGTGTTGTGGTCAGATGAGACCAAAATGGAGCTCTTTGGCATCAACTCAACTCGCCGTGTTTGGAGGAGGACGAATGCTGCCTATGACCCCAAGAACGCCATCCCCACCGTCAAACATGGAGGTGGAAACATTATGCTTTGGGGGTGTTTTTCTGCTAAGGGGACAGGACAACTTCACCGCATCAAAGGGACGATGGACGGGGCCATGTACCGTCAAATCTTGGGTGAGAACCTCCTTCCCTCAGCCAGGGCATTGAAAATGGGTCGTGGATAGGTATTCCAGCATGACAATGACCCAAAACACACGGCCAAGGCAACAAAGGAGTGGCTCAAGAAGAAGCACATTAAG
Source organism: Coregonus lavaretus (assembly GCF_964263955.1). Classification (NCBI taxonomy): domain Eukaryota; kingdom Metazoa; phylum Chordata; class Actinopteri; order Salmoniformes; family Salmonidae; genus Coregonus; species Coregonus lavaretus. The sequence continues at coordinate 45,840,886 of NC_139988.1, forward strand.
GTCCTGGAGTGGCCTAGCCAGTCTCCAGACCTTAATCTCATAGAAAATCTGTGGAGGGAGCTGAAGTTTCGAGTTGCCAATTGTCAGCCTCGAAACGTTAATGACTTGGAGAAGATCTGCAAAGAGGAGTGGGACAAAATCCCTCCTGAGATGTGTGCAAACCTGGTGGCCAACTACAAGAAACGTCTGACCTCTGTGATTGCCAACAAGGGTTTTGCCACTGTTACGGATACAGGTATCCTGTGTGTGTTTTTGTGTTTTTCCTCTCCTTCTGCCCTAATCACAGGTGTCCTTTATGTTCCTGATTGGTGGTCGTTGGGGTGTCCCACCTGTCCGACATCCGTTTGGCTGCTGATTGCTGAGGTGGACCAATCAGTGGACATTCCTCTGTATTGCACCACCTGTTTCTGGTTTTTCACTTACACCTCCCATTGTTTTAAAAGCCAGTCAGTTGTGTTTGTAGAGAGAGACTATTTTCCGTATGTGAGTATGGATAATGTGGTGTCCTGTGTTTTGTGTACTCACTCATTTGCTGGTTACTCTGTTTGTTAACTTTGTTGTGTGTTTCTGAGAAAAGGGGGATTTATGCAAGTTGCCCTTGGGCATACATTACCCTTAGGAACAAAATTGTCTGAAAACACTAGTTAGACCTGAGCGGACCACCCACTGTAATATTTGTATGATTAGCAGTAGCTTAGCGGTTCTTGAGGCAGGCAAGATCAGTTTAGTTTTTTTTTTTACACTATTGTTTCATTTCTTGGGTCCTGCTCAGCCCTTTTTCCCCAACCTTTACCGTGTGTTCAAAATAAACATTTTATGTTTGACGGTAGCTTATGGTTGTCGGTGTATTTTTTGTTCTAACTGTTTCCATGTCACGATTCTAATTTGCATGAATTAAGTTACGGGTCTCTTGTCCATCCACCCTAGACGTTTAAAGCCACGGGGTTCGTAACATAATGTGGGGGCTCGTCTGGGATAATTCTCATTGATACCCATGCTACTCATGCAAATTAGTGTAGTGTCTGGTTCAGTGTTGAGCTTGGCAGCTGTAACTAACTGTTTTTTTGGTTCAGTATTCGTCGGCTCGTGTTGCTAGTTTAGGATGGCTACTTTTGAGTTGGATGCATTTTTGGAAAACCCTACGTGGGAGGTTTTTGAGAATTGCCGTAGAGTGGATCTACAGGCTTTGGCTGACCACTTTTCGGTACCCATATCAAGGGTTTTAGTGAAAGCAGAAGTTAAGAAAGCGAGCGAGTGCTTGAGTTACCGCCGCCTGAGCCTGCTGCTCCTGTAAGGGATGTGGCTGCTGCTCCTGTAAGCCCGTCGGTGTCTGAGGACGAGGCTAAGGCTCCAGCCACAATGCCCCGTTTTGACCCACTCTCCCCACTGTCTGACAGTGATGCCAGGATGGATGTCCGCTCAACACGGCTCCAAATGGAGGCGGAAGAGAGGGCACAAATCAGGCAAGAAAAGTTGGAGACGCGTAAGCTAGAGGCAGAACAAGAGACGCGTAAGATGGAACTGGAGACGCGTAGGCTTGATCAAGAACTGGAGACGCGTAAAATGGAACTGGAGGCAGAAACAGCGAGGTTAGTCTCTGCTCATACTATGCCTGCTAGTGAGCCGTCCTCACCAGTTGTGTCATCTGCTACTTTTGATATTAGTAGACAGATCACCTTGGTACCTGTGTTTAGGGAGTCAGAGGTTGATTCCTATTTCAGTGTTTTTGAGCGTATAGCAGTAGCATTGAAATGGCCCGAAGAGGTATGGTGCCTATTACTTCAGTGTAAATTAACAGGTAAAGCCCAAGAGGTTCTGTCAGCGCTACCTCTTGAAGACAGCTTGAATTATGACGTGGTCAAAGCTACTGTTCTTCGTGCCTATGAGCTGGTTCCTGAGGCATATCGACAGAGATTTAGGTCTCATAAAAAGTATTCTACTCAGACTTATGTGTAGTTTGCTAGAGACAAAGGAAATATGTTTGACAAATGGCACACTGCTAGTAAGGTAAGTGATTTTAACTCTCTACGGGAGTTAATCTTGTTAGAAGAGTTTAAAAATTGCTTACCCGAACGCATTCTAGTTTATCTGAACGAACAGAAAGTATCCTCACTGTCGGAAGCGTCTGTATTGGCAGACGAGTTTGTGTTGACGCATAAGAGCGTGTTTTCGGCTCGTACGGAGAGCAGGGCCGCAGAGTTGCTAACTTTTACATTTTACATTTTACATTTTAGTCATTTAGCAGACGCTCTTAACCAGAGCGACTTACAGGAGCAATTAGGGTTAAGTGCCTTGCTCAAGGGCACATTAACGTCATTTAGCAGACGCTCTTAGCCAGAGCGACTCACAAATTGGTGCGTTCACCCTATAGCCAGTGGGATAACCACTTTACAATTTGGGGGGGGGGGGGGGGGGGTTAGAAGGAATACTTTATCCTATCCCAGGTATTCCTTAAAGAGGTGGGGTTTCAAATGTCTCCGGAAGGTGGTGAGTGACTCCGCTGTCCTGGCGTCGTGAGGGAGCTTGTTCCACCATTGGGGTGCCAGAGCAGCGAACAGTTTTGACTGGGCTGAGCGGGAGCTATGCTTCCGCAGAGGAAGGGGAGCCAGCAGGCCAGAGGTGGATGAACGCAATGTCCTCGTTTGGGTGTAGGGACTGATCAGAGCCTGAAGGTACAGAGGTGCCGTTCCCCTCACTGCTCCATAGGCAGTCCTAGTCGACCAGCAGTGCATCCAGCACGCCCAAAAGATGTGCGTCACTGTTTCTATTGTCATAAGGTGGGACATATGGTTAATGATTGCTTTCTGTTAAAACGCAAACAGGGGATGCCTCAGCACGCCATGCCGCCAACTGGTGTTGAGCTGATTCGTACGGTTTTAAGGCCGGAATCAAAACAGAGGCCTCATAGTGAATGTGGTTTAAAAGTCCCTGTCCCAGTCCCAGATCACAGTTATGAACCGTTCATTTTTGAGGGGTTTGTTTCCATATCAGATGACGAAGCGTCTCAGCGTTCGGTTAGAATCCTCAGAGATACTGGTGCGGCGCAGTCGTTCATACTATCTGATGGGTTGCCCTTGTTTGATAATACATATTGTGGTTCCAGTGTGTTAGTACAAGGAATTGAAATGGGTTTCGTCCCAGTGCCATTGCACTTTGTGAACGTACACTCTGAGTTAGTCAGTGGATTGTTCAGAGTTGGAGTACGTCCTATGTTGCCAGTAAAAGGTGTGACATCTATAATGGGCAACGATATTGCCGGAGGAAAGGTGATACCTGTATTGGAGGTAATGGATAAAAGTGACCAGTCTCTCTCCGAGGAGCTGGCACAGGGTTATCCAGATGTGTTCCCCGCTTGTGCTGTCACACGCGCTCAAGCACGACAAGTGGGTGACGTGATAGATTTGTCGAACACCATTCTATTCAGAGAGTGTGACCCAGAGGATAGTTCGGGTGCTACCTCTGGTAAGCTGGTGCAGTCTGACCAACAGCCCAGGGAAAGGAAGAAGTATGTGGAACTTGTTGCTGAGGCAATACAGTTACCAGTCACTCGTGAGCAGCTGATCGCTAACCAGAAGGTTGACATTAGCCTGGCTAAATGTTTTTCTAGTGTTGTCTCAGAGGAGGAGCTAAAGAAGAAAAACCTGGCATACTTTATTGATAGTAATCTCCTCATGCGTAAATGGACATCCCATGTTGACGCTGGCTGAGATTGGAATGCTGTTTACTAAATAGTGATTCCTACAGCCTTTCAACAAAATGTTTTATCCCTCGCTCATGATCACCAGTGGTCCGGACATCTGGGAGTCACCAAGACTTATGATCAAGTTTTGCGACATTTCTTTTGGCCTGGTCTAAAACAAGTTCTGTCGGACTTGCCACACCTGTCAAGTAACTGGGAAACCAAACCAGGTTATTCCTCCCGCGCCTCTTTGTCCCATGCCTGCCATAGGTGAACCATTCGAACATGTGATGGTTGATTGTGTTGGACCATTACCTAAGACAAAATCTGGTAACCAGTTTCTGTTGACGATTATGTGTGTGGCCACCAGGTACCCAGAGGCCATTCCTCTGCGAAGGATTACTGCTCCGGTGGTGAGTAAAGCTTTGATCAAATTCTTCTCAACTTTTGGGTTACCTAAGGTGGTACAAACTGATCAGGGTACGAATTTCCTTTCTAAGCTTTTCAAACAAGTGTTAAAATCCTTGTCAGTTACACACCGTGTGTCAAGCGCATATCACCCAGAGTCTCAGGGTGCGCTTGAACGTTGGCATCAGACACTGAAGTCTATGCTCCGTAAATATTGCTTAGAATCTGAGAAGGATTGGGATGAGGGAGTTCCTCTAGTTTTGTTTGCTGTCCGTGAGACAGTACAGGAATCCCTAGGGTTCAGCCCAGCTGAACTGGTGTTTGGACACACCATGAGAGGACCTATGAAAGTCCTTAAGGATCAGTTTTTATCACAAGAGTTGTGTGTGAAAGAAAATGTGTTGGACTACGTTAGTCGATTTCGTGAGCGCCTACATGGTGCCTGTGCGCTAGCAAAGGAAGCGCTGAATTCCTCACAGAGACGGATGAAACGGCACTATGACAACCAGGCTGTTTCTCGTTCACTGCAGCCAGGTGACCAAGTTCTTATATTGTTGCCTGTGCCAGGAGCGTCATTGTCAGCACGTTTCTCTGGTCCTTATGTAATTGAAAAGAAACTAAGTGAAACTGACTACATGATACAGACTCCTGATAGAAAACGCCAATCTTGTGTGTGCCACGTTAACATGTTGAAGACATAACACACCAGACCCGTCACTCAGATCGACAGTCCAGAGAAACTGGCCGAGTCGGCTGTCTCTATTGCTGCTACGGCTGTAGTGGGAGGTCATGTTAATGATGTGGACAGAGATGGTTTGGAGTTGCGCAATACTCAGCAGCAGTGTGCTAGATTGCCCAATTCAGAGATGCTGCTGTCTCTCCCGTTAAGCCTGATTCATTTAACGGACGGACAGTCAGATGATATTGTGAGGCTATTACACAGCTTTCCATGTCTTTTTAATGATGTTCCTACATGCACAAATGTGTTAGAACATGACATTAATGTTGGAAACGCTGCACCTATCAAGCAACATGCTTATCGTGTCAACGTCTCTAAAAGAAAGATAATGAGGGATGAGGTCGGTTATTTGCTGGAGAATAACCTGGCTATGCCAAGTTCAAGTTCTTGGAGTTCTCCGTGCATTCTGGTTCCTAAACCTGATGGGACATCCAGGTTACGTACGGACTATCGGAAGGTCAATGCTGTCACAGTGCCCGACTCGTTCCCGTTACCCAGACTGGATGAGTAAACAAGGCAAGACAGAAGCTGTCCCCCCCTCCGTTTTCTCTAACAGGAGGTAAGCTTGGCTTCTTATATGGTGTTGAGTTAAGCTTAAACCATGTATTTAGATTGTAGGTAGGTATTGTAGTTAGATATTGTAGGTAGTTTATTTAGGTAGTTATTGTAGGTAATTATAGGTAATTATTGTAGGTAAGTATTGTATTCGAGTTAGCCCGGTGAAGCACGAGGCTAGCTAACCTAGCGGGTAGCTACTGGTAACTTTTAGCAACGGTGGATAGTTGTTTCCAATGTTATTTCACGCTTAAGAGTACCTGTAATTAAGCCAGCTAGTTACCTACCATTCAGCTGTTTTTCTAACCTCATTATCTGAAGCATTAACCGATAGAGCTAGCTAGCTAGCGGGTAGCTACTGGTAACTTTTAGCAACGGTGGATAGTTGTTTCCAATGTTATTTCACGCTTAAGAGTACCTGTAATTAAGCCAGCTAGCTACCTACCATTCAGCTGTTTTTCTAACCTCATTATCTGAAGCATTAACGTTAGGTAGTTAGTAGCTAGTGTACTTAATTACAGCTACTGATTGCAGAAAACCACCCAGACAGCTGGCGTCGGGTAAGTTTGGCTTTATGCATAGCTTGGGCTTTGTCGAGTAGGGCTTAAACTATGTATTTGGATTGTAGTTGGGTATTGTAGCTGGGCATTGTGGGTTGTTGTGGGTAGTTGTTGTATGTAGTTATTGTAGGTTACTTTTGTATTCGGCAGTGCCGGGTGTGGCACGAAGCTAGCTGGCTAACTCACCTCCTGACTGGCTGGCGAGTAGCTATTAGCAACGGTAGCAACTAGGTACGGTGTCCTTTTGGCCAGCTACGTTCGTTCGCAGCGACGCCGTTTTTCAAGCAGGGTCAGCACAGCGGCCATTGCTAGCTAGCCAACACTGCCAGCTAGCTGTACTGTAGTAGCTAAATACAATATCTTTGTGCTAGCTAGCCAACGTTTATTTATTGCTGCGTTATGAAAGAACTAGACACGGACACGAATTATCTGTTTAGTGTGTTAACACACTATTGGTAGTTTGTTGTAACCAAGTATTGGTGCTAAACTGTGTGTTATTGGATGCTAGCATGCTAGTTAGCTATGGCGTCATAGTTAGTTAGCTGAATAAAGTAAGTTGAGTCTATTCCTTGAAACATTGAACCGCTGTAGTTTACAACAATTCTAATTTCTAAAGTGGAAGTTGGGAGAGTTTTATTCGCGTGGTTCAGTGAAACAATTATAGTTTCTGAGGTGGAAGTTGGGAGAGTTATATTTTTTTGGTGAGGGAGGCCCTGCTCTCTCCTTTCCCAGATGTTTAGTTCATTTCATTCCGATCTCCTCTGCATTATCGTAGCCATCTGCTACAGCCTGTCAACTATGCCTCTGCCTATCCCTGTTCTCTCCTCTCTGCACAGGCTACACAAACGCCTCACACCGCGTGGCTGCTGCCTCTCTAACCTGGTGGTCCCTGCACGCACCACACACCTGGAGTTCCAGGTCTCAGGCAGCCTCTGGAACTGCCGTTCTGCTGCCAACAAGGCTGACTTCATCCCAGCCTATGCTACCCTCCAGTCCCTCGACTTCCTGGCGCTGACGGAAACATGGATTACCACTGAAAACACTGCTACTCCTACTGCTCTCTCCTCGTCTGACCATGTGTTCTCGCATACCCCGAGAGCATCTGGTCAGAGGGGTGGTGGCACAGGAATCCTCATCTCTCCCAAGTGGTCATTCTCAACTTTTCCCCTAACCCATCTGTCTATCTCCTCATTTGAATTCCACGCTGTCACAGTCACTAGCCCATTTAAGCTTAATATCCTTGTCATCTATCGCCCTCCAGGTTCCCTTGGAGAGTTCATCAATGAGCTTGACGCCTTGATAAGTTCCTTTCCTGAGGATGGCTCACCCCTCACAGTTTTGGGGGATTTCAACCTCCCTACGTCTACATTTGACTCATTTCTCTCTGCCTCCTTCTTTCCACTCCTCTCCTCTTTTGACCTCACCCTCTCACCGTCCCCACCTACTCACAAGGCAGGCAATACGCTTGACTTCATCTTTACTAGATGTTGCTCTTCTACTAATCTCACTGCAACTCCCCTCCATGTCTCCGACCACTACTTTGTATCCTTTTCTCTCTCGCTCTCCTCCAACACTACTCACTCTGCCCCTACACAGATGGTAACGCGCCGCCGCAACCTTCGCTCTCTCTCTCCCACTACTCTCTCCTCTTCCATCCTATCATCTCTTCCCTCTGCTCAATCCTTCTCCCTCCAATCTCCTGATTCTGCCTCCTCAACCCTCCTCTCCTCCATTTCTGCATCCTTTGACTCCCTGTGTCCCCTATCCTCCCGGCCGGCTCGGTCCTCCCCTCCAGCTCCGTGGCTTGATGACTCATTGCGAGCTCACAGAACAGAGCTCCGGGCAGCTGAGCGGAAATGGAAGAAAACTAAACTCCCTGCCGACCTGGCATCTTTTCACTCCCTCCTCTCTACATTTTCTTCATCTGTTTCAGCTGCTAAGGCCACTTTCTACCACTCTAAATTCCAAGCATCTGCCTCTAACCCTAGGAAGCTCTTTGCCACATTCTCCTCACTGCTGAATCCTCCCCCCCACCCCCCCCCCCCCCCCCCCCTCCTCCCTCTCTGTGGATGACTTCGTCAACCACTTTGAAAAGAAGGTTGACGACATCCGATCCTCGTTTGTTAAGTCTAATGACACTGCTGGTCCTGCTCACATTGCCCTACCCTATGCTTTGACTTCTTTCTCCCCTCTCTCTCCAGATAAAATCTTGCGACTTGTGACTGCAGGCCGCCCAACAACCTGCCCGCTTGACCCCATCCCCTCCTCTCTTCTCCAGACCATCTCCGGTGACCTTCTCCCCTACCTCACCTCGCTGATCAACTCATCCTTGACCGCTGGCTATGTCCCTTCCGTCTTCAAGAGAGCGAGAGTTGCACCCCTTCTCAAAAAACCAACACTCGATCCCACTGATGTCAACAACTACAGACCAGTATCCCTTCTTTCTTTTCTTTCCAAAACTATTGAGCGTGCCGTCTTTAGCCAACTCTCTTGCTATCTCTCTCAGAATGACCTTCTTGATCCAAAGCAGTCAGATTTCAGGACTGGTCATTCAACTGAGACTGCTCTTCTCTGTGTCACGGAGGCTCTCCGCACTGCTAAAGCTAACTCTCTCTCCTCTGCTCTTGTCCTTCTAGACCTGTCTGCTGCCTTTGATACTGTGAACCATCAGATCCTCCTCTCCACCCTCTCCGAGCTGGGCATCTCCGGCACGGCTCACTCCTGGATTGCATCCTACCTGACCGGTCGCTCCTACCAAGTGGCGTGGCGAGAAGCTGTCTCCGCACCACGTGCTCTCACCACTGCTGTCCCCCAGGGCTCAGTTCTAGGCCCTCTCCTTTTCTCCCTATACACCAAGTCACTTGGCTCTGTCATATCCTCACATGGCCTCTCCTATCATTGCTACGCTGACGATACACAACTAATCTTCTCCTTTCCCCCTTCTGATAACCAGGTGGCGAATCGCATCTCTACATGTCTGGCAGACATATCAGTATGGATGACGGATCACCACCTCAAGCTGAACCCTGGCAAGACGGAGCTGCTCTTCCTCCCGGGGAAGGACTGCCCGTTCCATGATCTCGCCATCACGGTTGACAACTCCGTTGTGTCCTCCTCCCAGAGTGCGAAGAGCCTTGGCGTGACCCTGGACAACACCCTGTCGTTCTCCGCTAACATCAAGGCGGTGACCCGATCCTGCAGGTTCATGCTCTACAACATTTGGAGAGTACGACCCTGCCTTACACAGGAAGCGGCACAGGTCCTAAACCAGGCACTTGTCATCTCCCGTCTGGATTACTGCAACTCGCTGTTGGCTGGGCTCCCTGCCTGTGCCATTAAACCCCTACAACTCATCCAGAATGCCGCAGCCCGTCTGGTGTTCAACCTTCCCAAGTTCTCTCACGTCACCCCCCTCCTCCGCACACTCCACTGGCTTCCAGTTGAAGCTCGCATCCGTTACAAGACCATGGTGCTTGCCTATGGAGCTGTGAGGGGAACGGCACCTCCGTACCTTCAGGCTCTGATCAGTCCCTACACCCAAACGAGGGCATTGCGTTCATCCACCTCTGGCCTGCTGGCTCCCCTTCCTCTGCGGAAGCATAGTTCCTGCTCAGCCCAGTCAAAACAGTTCGCTGCTCTGGCACCCCACGGAACAAGCTCCCTCACGACGCCAGGACAGCGGAGTCACTCACCACCTTCCGGAGACATTTGAAACCCCACCTCTTTAAGGAATACCTGGGATAGGATAAAGTAATCCTTCTACCCCCCCCCCCCCCCCCAAAAAAAAACAAAAAAAAAAAAACAATTGTAAAGTGGTTATCCCACTGGCTATAGGGTGAATGCACCAATTTGTAAGTCGCTCTGGATAAGAGCGTCTGCTAAATGACGTAAATGTAAATGTAAATGGATGACTGTATTGATACTGTTGGTGCTGCTACTTATGTAACCAAACTAGATCTTCTAAAAGGTTACTGGCAGGTGCCGTTAACCTCACGTGCCTCCGACATCTCTGCCTTTGTGACCCCAGACCACTTCCTACAATATGCTGCCATGGCATTTGGGATGCGGAACGCACCAGCCACTTTCCAACGCCTGGTTAACACAGTATTGGCTGGAGTTCCTAATTGTAGTGCTTACCTTGATGATCTGGTAATTTATTCAACTGAGTGGTCTGATCATGTTAACACTCTAAGGGTAGTGTGTGAACGTCTAGCAGCCGCTTCTCTAACCCTGAACTTAGCAAAGTGCATGTTTGGGAAGGCCACTGTTACTTATCTCGGTAAACAGGTCGGCCATGGTCAGGTGCGCCCTGTAGATGCCAAGGTCTCAGCTATAAATGCATTTCCCGCACCTACCACCAGAAGAGAGCTACGCCACTTTTTAGGGATGGTTGGCTACTACCGTAGTTTCTGTAAAAATTTCTCTGCGGTAGTTGCTCCATTAACGGATTTGCTCAGTCCGGCAAGAAAATGTGTATGGTCTGAAGATTGTCGTACTGCTTTCAACACTGCTAAAGCACTCTTATGTAGTACTCCTGTTCTTGCTGCGCAAGATTTTGAACGACCGTTTAAACTGGAGGTAGATGCAAGTGCCAGAGGTGCTGGTGCTGTTCTACTGCAGCCGGTCCAGAGTGGAGTGGAGCATCCTGTCTGTTATTTTTCACGGAAATTTAACAAATGTCAGACAAACTATTCCACCATTGAACAAGAAGCTCTAGCTTTGTTATTAGCTCTGCAGTACTTTAAAGTATATGTTGGTTCCAGTGCATTACCAGTGATAGTGTATACTGACCATAACCCCTTAGTTTTTCTCCACCGGATGTACAACCAGAACCAACGCCTTATGCGTTGGGCACTTGTAGTGCAAAATTATAATTTGGGGATCCGCCACAAAAAGGGGTCAGATAATGTGCTGGCAGATGCTTTGTCTCGTGTTTAAAGAACTAGGTTTTTTTGTTATCCCGTTATTGAGTTAACTTTAGCTCAGAGATGGACAGTTAGAGACCGAGCATACTGTATATGCTATGTAAATGGATTATAACATTTACCATTATTTCACCAAATAATAATTCCAGGAATATTACTCAGAAATGTGAGGGCTACGGTTCGTATCCATTTAAAAGTAATCAGATTTATTACAAGTATGCAATAAGAGTACAATTAATAAATGGTACATACCAGAAATCTTCACGATAAAAATAGTCTTAATTAACAACATAGACAATTTACCACTATGACATACTAACGTACATCAGGAGATCGGTTTACCAATGAATCCATGATCAACGTTTAAACACAGTTTTTATTCTTCCAAGAGCGCCAAATCCCAGTATCTCCCATCGTCTAATTAATATCACTTTGCATGGCCCATTAAAACATTAAAACAAAAGGTATAAAACTTCATTTTCCAATCTAATACCCACACCTCAACACTGTATGATAAGAGCATACCCCTGTGTCACTCCTCTTTGAACTATCCGCCGTCCGACGAACAGAATAACACAGTTTCTCTGTAACAATAAACCCATAGCATTTACAGTACAATGAAACATACTAAATTCATAGCTCTTTATGAACTCTTGAAACAATCCAAACATGACAATTACATTTACAAAGTAACATTCATTTTGTCAATTCAAGTTTCGTTAGTCGTCACACCTCTCCTGGCGTCAGTGACCCCAGGACTTCCATGAGAACTCGGGCTCCCGAGTGGCGCAGCGGTCTAAGGCACTGCATCTCAGTGCTTGAGGCGTCACTACAGACCCCCTGGTTCGATTCCAGGCTGTATCACAACCGGCAGTGATTGGGAGTCCCATAGGGCGGCGCACAATTGGCCCAGCATCGTCCGGGTTTGGCCGGAGTAGGCCGTCATTGTAAATAATAATTTGTTCTTAACTGACTTGCCTAGTTAAATAAAGGTGAAATAAAAATTAATAAAAAGAACGTCTCTTCCTGGAAATTGCCACGGCGAAGGTGTGACTCTCTCCTGTGAGATGCAAATATACAGCCATCCATCCGGACAATGCCAAATTGAATCAACACGCCAGGCTGGCGTCAGCAAGTCGCAAGACGGACCTTCATCACTGGTCTTCATCATCATTCACATTTGTTCACTCTTTCTATTCTTCGACTACAGTGCCATTCATTGGTTGCAACACACTATCACAGATTATCATGAAATAGAATTCAAATTTGTTGTGGCTAAAGTTAGCTAGGTTAGCTAGGTGGTTAACATTAGCTAAGGGTTAAGGTTAGGGTTAAAGGTTAAGGCTAGGGTTTAAGATTAGTGGTAGAGGTTAAGGTTAGGGGCAGGGGTTAAGGTAACATTCTAGCAAAGTAGTTAAAAAGTAGTAAGTAGTTGCAAAGTTGCTAATTAGCATAAATCCTAAATTTATCCATCATGTGATTCTAACATGCGATGTTTGGGTTGCTATACCTTCCTCGTTATATGCCCACCCATCCTCCCCAACCAACCTTCCTCCTTTTGTTTCTGTGTTAGTAACATACTGCCTTTATCTGTGATTGAAATGCACTGTATACAAAATTGTTTACCTTTTTATGTGTCTGTCATGAATTTCAAATAAATAATCTGTTTCTATTTCACGATGATTTGTGATAGTGGTTTGTGCCATTTCAAATGAACATAATACAAATCTAATGGCCAGTAAGGAGAAGCAGTTTCTCCATTATGGAGAGTGGCCCTGTGTGCGTGCGGTTGTATGTGTGTGATGTGATGCTAATAAAGCCTGCTTTCTGCTCCAGGGAGCAAGCACTGACCAGGATTCAGATTAGGCCTTAATGGTTCTTAGGGCTGGGGCCAAATTGAAACGTAAAACCCCAACCCAAACATAATTTAACCCTATACGTCTGCCCTGTTGATATGGCCCTGCATGTGGATATGGGAGACGTTAAGTTGTTGGACTGTAATTTACTTCTAAAGATACATTCTAAAGATCCACTCATTGGTAATCTCCAGGAAAACGATGAGACTGAAGTTAGTTAGCTAGGCCTATATGGGAATGTATGTTCAGGTGATGCCATATCATTTGATAGGCATGATTGTGCAACCTTACATTAATGTACTGTTAATGATTGCATAGACTTTTTCATAAGAATGAAAGAGAGGACAAAAGGAGTGCTGCTAACTGTCAGACCGTGGTGTATAAAATCAAATAAAGTACCTCTACAGTAAGGGAAAAAAGTATTTGATCCCCTGCTGATTTTATACGTTTGCTCACTGACAAAGAAATGATCAGTCTATAATTTTAATGGTAGGTTTATTTGAACAGTGAGAGACAGAATAACAAAACAAAAAATCCAGAAAAACGCATGTCAAAATGTTATGAAGTGATTTGCATTTTAATGAAGGAAATAAGTATTTGACCCCCTCTCAATCAGAAAGATTTCAGGCTTCCAGGTGTCTTTTATACAGGTAACGAGCTGAGATTATGAGCACACTCTTAAAGGGAGTGCTCCTAATCTCAGTTTGTTACCTGTATAAAAGACACCAGTCCACAGAAGCAATCAATCAATCAGATTCCAAACTCTCCACCATGGCCAAGACCAAAGAGCTCTCCAAGGATGTCAGGGACAAGATTGGAGACCTACACAAGGCTGGAATGGGCTACAAGACTATCGCCAAGCAGCTTGGTGAGAAGGTGACAACAGTTGGTGCGATTATTCGCAAATGGAAGAAACACAAAAGAACTGTAAATCTCCCTCGGCCTGGGTCTCCATGCAAGTTCTCACCTCGTGGAGTTACAGTGATCATGAGAACGTTGAGGAATCAGCCCAGAACTACATGGGAGGATCTTGTCAATGATCTCAAGGCAGCTGGGACCATGGTCACCAAGAAAACAATTGGTAACACACTACGCCGTGAAGGACTGAAATCCTGCAGCGCCCGCAAGGTCCCCCTGCTCAAGAAAGAAAATACACATGCCCGTCGGAAGTTTGCCAATGAAAATCTGAATGATTCAGAGGAGAACTGGGTGAAAGTGCTGTGGTCAGATGAGACCAAAATGGAGCTCATTGGCATCAACTCAACTTGCCATGTTTGGAGGAGGAGGAATGCTGCCTATGACCCCAAGAACACCATCCCCACCGTCAAACATGGAGGTGGAAACATTGTGCTTTGTGGGTGTTTTTCTGCTAAGAGGACAGGACAACTTCACCGCATCAAACGGACGATGGACGGGGCCATGTACCGTCAAATCTTGGGTGAGAACCTCCTTCCCTCAGCCAGGGCATTGAAAATGGGTTGTGGATGGGTATTCCAGCAGGACAGTGACCCAAAACACACGGCCAAGGCAACAAAGGAGTGGCTCAAGAAGAAGCACATTAAGGTCCTGGAGTGGCCTAGCCAGTCTCCAGACCTTAATCCCATAGAAATTCTGTGGAGGGAGCTGAAGGTTCGAGTTGCCAAACGTCAGCCTCGAAACCTTAATGACTTGGAGAAGATCTGCTAAGAGGAGTGGGACAAAATCCCTCCTGAGATGTGTGCAAACCTGGTGGCCAACTACAAGAAACGTCTGACCTCTATGATTGCCAACAAGGGTTTTGCCACCAAGTACTAAGTCATGTTTTGCAGAGGGGTCAAATACTTATTTCCCTCATTAAAATGCAAATCAATTTATAACATTTTTGACATGCGTTTTTCTGGATTTTTTTGTTGTTATTCTGTCTCTCACTGTTCAAATAAACCTACCATTAAAATTATAGACTGATCATGTCTTTGTCAGTGGGCAAACTTACAAAATCAGCAGGGGATCAAATACTTTTTTCCCTCACTGTATATGTATTTTGTAATTATCATTAAATGTCAGTTTCCTTCGTCAAACACTGATCAATATAATAACATTGAAATATTTCAATTAAACATAGCACAAGCAAGTACACAATTCATGATTGAGAAGTTGCACAGAGAATAAGAAATACATGTCTTTCTATATCCTGCACTGAGGAGTCTCTGTGGAGATGGGCTCTATATCCTGACAAGCACAGACACAGCCACACAGCCTCAGTGTGATTGGTGCACTCTTCACACACACAGTCATGCACACACTCACACATGCACACACACCCCACACACAGTGGCACACACACAGCGGCACTTTACATGGTCCCATAGGACAACCAATTTGAGACCAGCACAGCACGGGAGATGAGATACACCAGGACAAGTATTCCCAGTACTCCCAGTGCCATCCAGTACTCTCATAAAGACTCACCTGGACAGCCTGATCAGAGAACACTACACACAGACAAGCCAGGCCAACCTCGGAGGTCTGACCCTGACTTTGACCTTTTGTTGCATAACATGAGGAAAGTGAGCGGTCTGCCCTGTAACTGTGAAGGAGGGACTGCTTCCCCTATGATCTGCAAGGTGTTCAAAGGATACTTCGGGACTTTGGCAATGAAGCCCTTTATCTATCAGTTATCTATTTAACTGTTCGCAGAGACATAAAAATGGTATCCAAGAGTTCATCTGACTCTGGGGAAGTAGATAAAGGGCTTCATTGCCAAAATCCTGAAGTATCCCTTTAAGGGCTACAGTACAGTGGCTGGGGGATGTACTTTTTGAAGGCATTCTCACAACTGTGGAACCACTTGTAGTCTAACCTTGCAGAGATAATGTACAGACTAGAGCAGAGGAAAGACAGGAGAGAGGGAGAGAGGAGAGAAATGGAGACAGAGAGAGGAGGAAGAGAGTGAAAGGCATAGACGAATGTATGGTCTGGCTGTCAGATTTGAGCAATGGAACAGTGCTAACACCTGGTGGATCTCACTGCTCTCCATGAGGCTCTGTTTGTTTGTTCCAACAGGCCACTTCCTAAAGGGAGAGGATGGGAGAGAGGGCGGAGAGGGCCAGGAAATAAGATAGGTAGTGTCAGTAAATATGAAATAGATGGAGGAAGAGTGCTCAGAGAATGAGAGAGTTAACGTTAAAAAGAGAGAGGTAGAGTACATAAGGGGAGAGAGAAAGTGGAGACATTAGATTAAACAAGGAGAGGAGGAAGAGAGGAGGATGCTACAGCTGATGATAAAGAGTAGTAGTTTATTGGGTTAAAGTTGATTGACAAGGCTGTGTAAGTTAACAGTTGTGTTTGAAGTCTAACAGAAACATGCTGCAAACACAACTAAGCGCGGTGCTTTTCGTTTCATCCCAAATCCTTCCCCAAATCACTCTGACCTCGATAAACAATGGAGACTTTCGAAATTCAAAAGCAATTCAGATGTTGATTTGGAAGTTTCAATCTAATTTGTGTGTTTGTCTGTACTTGTGCTTGTTTAATGTGGTGTGAGGGGAGACTGGGGGATGCAGGGGAGCCAACCCCACTGTTCTCTTCTCTGGTCTCACCTGGGGCTTCTAATTAGCTCAGAGAATATCTCCACAATACTCCCAGGTATGGCAATTACAGGCCTATCATTTGCTCAAGATTTCATTTTCCTTTCATGTTGTTCCTAAACAACAATAGATTAATATTCTTATCCCCGAGGTGCCCACTCTGATATTGTTCATTACAGAGGGTATTACCATCTGCAGAACGTTTTCAGCAGGATGATGATGGCGCCGGAGGGGATGGCTGTCGTTTTATGGACTCTTAACCAACCGTGCTATTTTGTGTGTTTTCTCGTATTGTTTGTGACTTATTTTGTACATACTGTTGCTGCTACCGTCTCTTATGACTGAAAAAAGCTTCTGGACATCAAAATAGCGATTACTCACCTTGAATTGGACGAATAATTTTTCTTTAATGAGTCGGACGAGAGGGATTTGCTCCAGACACCCGACAGGGCCCTCATCCCCGTCATTCGCAGTAGAAAGAAAAGGACATATCGCGGAAGGAGATCGGGGTGCTTGGTAAGGAGCCGGCGACGAGTGGCTAATCTGCCTTTGCCTTCACTCAATGAACTGTATACAGCCATAAGCAAACAGGAAAACACTCATCCAGAGGCGGCGCTCCTAGTGGCCGGGGACTTAATGCAGGGAAACTTAAATCTGTTTTACCTAATTTCTACCAGCATGTTAAATGTGCAACGAGAGGGAAAAAACTCTAGACCACCTTTACTCCACACACACAGGTGCGTACAAAGCTCTCCCTCGCTCTCCATTTGGCAAATCTGACCATAATTATATCCTCCTGATTCCTGCTTACAAGCAAAAACTAAAGCAGGAAGCACCAGTGACTCGGTCAATTAAAAAGTGGTCAGATGACGCAGATGCTAAGCTACAGGACTGTTTTGGTAGCACAGACTGGAATATGTTCCGGGATTCTTCCGATGGCATTGAGGAGTACATCACATCAGTCACTGGCTTCATCAATAAGTGCATCGACGACGTCGTCCCCACAGTGACTGTACGTACATACCTCAACCAGAAGCCATGGATTACAGGCAACATCCGCACTGAGCTAAAGGGTAGAGCTGCCGCTTTCAAGGAGCGGGACTCTAACCCGGAAGCTTATAAGAATTCCCGCTAAGCCCTTCGACGAACCATCAAACAGGCAAAGCGTCAATACAGGACTAAGATCGAATCGTACTACATCGGCTGCGATGCTCGTCGGACGTGGCAGGGCTTGCAAACTATTACAGACTACAAAGGGAAGCACAGCCACGAGCTGCCCAGTGACACGAGCCTACCAGACGAGCTAAATTACTTCTATGCTTGCTTCGAGGCAAGTAAAACTGAAACATGCATGAGAGCATCAGCTGTTCCGGACGACTGTGTGATCACGCTCTCCATAGCCGATAGTGAGTAAGACCTTTAAACAGTTCAACAATCACAAGGCCGCAGGGCCAGACGGAATACCAGGACGTGTACTCCGAGCATGCGCTGACCAACTGGCAAGTGTCTTCAGTGTCATTTTCAACCTCTCCCTGTCTGAGTCTGTAATACCAACATGTTTCAAGCAGACCACCATAGTCCCTGTGCCCAAGAACACTGAGGTAACATGCCTAAATGACTACCGACCCGTAGCACTCACATCTGTAGGCATGAAGTGCTTTGAAGGCTGGTCATGGCTCACATCAACACCATTATCCCAGAAACTCTAGACCCACTCCAATTTGCATACCACCCCAACAGATCCACAGATGATGCAATCTCTATTGCGCTCCACACTGCCCTTTCACACCTGGACAAAAGGAACACCTATGTGAGAATGCTATTCATTGACTACAGCTCAGCGTTCAACACCATAGTGCCATGAAAGCTCATCACTAAGCTAAGGACCCTGAGACTAAACACCTCCCTCTGCAACTGGATCCTGGACTTCCTGACGGGCCGCCCCCAGGTGGTAAGGGTAGGTAACAACACATCCGCCACACTGATCCTCAACACGGGGGCCTCTCAGGGGTGCATGCTCAGTCCCCTCCTGTACTCCCTGTTCACTCATGACTGCATGGCCAGGCACGAATCCAACACCATCATTAAGTTTGCCCATGACACAACAGTGGTAGGCCTGATCACCGACAATGACAAGACAGCCTATAGGGAGGAGGTCAGAGACCTGGCCGTGTGGTGCCAGGACAACAACTTCTCCCTCAACGTGATAAAGACAAAGGAGATGATTGTGGACTACAGGAAAAAGAAGGGGACCGAGCACGCCCCCATTCTCATCGACAGGGCTGTAGTGGAGCAGGTTGAGAGCTTCAAGTTCCTTGGTGTCCACATCACCAACAAACTAACATGGTCCAAGCACACCAAGACAGTCGTGAAGAGGGCACGACAAAACCTATTCCCCCTAAGATTTGGCATGGGTCCTCAGATCCTCAAATGGTTATACAGCTGCACCATCGAGAGCATCCTGACTGGTTGCATCACTGCCTGGTATGGCAACTGCTCGGCCAACGACCGCAAGGCACTACAGAGGGTAGTGCGTACGGCCCAGTACATCACTGGGGCCAAGCTTCCTGCCATCCAGGACCTCTATACCAGGCGGTGTCAGAGGAAGACCCTAAAAATTGTTAAAGACTCCAGCCACCCTAGTCATAGACTGTTCTCTCTGCTACCGCACGGCAAGCGGTACTGGAGCACCAAGTCTAGGTCCAAGAGGCTTCTAAACAGCTTATACCCCCAAGCCATTAGACTCCTGAACATCTAATCAAATGGCTACCCAGACTATTTGCATTGCCCCCCCCCCCGCCTCTTTTACGCTGCTGCTACTCTCTGTTTATTATCTATGCATGGTCACTTTAATAACTCTACCTACATGTACATATTACCTCAACTACCTCGACTAACCGGTCCCCCCGCACATTGTCTCAATACCGGTACCCCCTGTATATAGCGTTGCTATTGTTTTTTTACTGCTGCTCTTTAATTATTTGTAACTTTTATTTCGGATTATTTAATATTATTTAATCCAAAAAAGAAATCGTGCTTAGATTTTTTAAATAGTTTTTTTAAATTAATTAATTCGTTTTGTTTGGTATTCTTTCTTAAAACTGCATTGTTGATTAAGGGCTTGTAAGTAAGCATTTCACTGTAAGGTCTACATCTGTTGAATTCGGCGCATGTGACAAATACAATTTGATTTGACCTACTGTAAATAATCCCTCCACACACACATGGACATACACGCACAGAGACCAGAGACCAGAGCACACATGCACAGATATACTGTCAGTACTTGCCGTAGTACTATCTCTGCCCATATGCTTTATTTGGCCAGCACACATAAACACGCAAACATTAAAACATATAGACAGAGAGGGCAAATGTACATGCACAAGTTGAAATGCATTGCACACTGTAATCGAGAACTCTCTCACATGCACACACACTTTTGCCTTAAAAATGTAAATTGTGAGTTAACAGCATTAAAAGGTTCCTTTTACTGTTTGTACATAAGAATGCTATATTGCACGTTAACGTGTGCCTGTTTTCACAGATACTTGATGTCAAGCATTTAGGCTAGAAAGGCAGACGAGAATGTATTTTGCATAAGAATCTACAGTATTTTATTAGTTTATTATTCTTCTCAGATGATTGTGGCACAATCATCCATGAAATAAGTTAGGTGTTAATTTTTTAACATTTCTTCCAGGTCTTTCTGGTGCACCTTTGTATTCATGACGGTTTCTCTGCACCAAAAATCAATCTCAATCAAAGGTGCTGTGAGTTTATCATAAATTATCATGAAAAGGGTTCCCACTCAGTAGATGCTTAATTACAATCTCATTTAAATACGTTTGCATATTAATGAGTTTGGAATGAAAATGGTTTGTGCAGGTTCTGATGGGGGCCGGGGTAACCAACGGCGATAATGGCAGCTCTTTAAAATGTATGTGATCTTACTACCAGCAGAGGCTCAGCCATCACACACACAACACACACACACGCACGCACACACACACACACACACACACACACACACACACACACACACACACACTCACACACGCACACACACACACACACACACACACACACACACACACACAAGCACACAAACACAGTCACACACACACAGGGGTGTTATAACGTGATTAATCGCAGAGTGTCTCTGACATTAATAAACTATAACCAAATTAAAGACTTCATTAGTTGTGACTTGGCGGCGTGTTTGGTCACATTGTGAATCAGCGCTGTGTGATATTTGCCTCTTGTGACTTTTCTTTTTTTTGTACTTAAAAAAAAAAGTTTGCTTCAAAGTTTAACTTCAAGAATCTGGAAAGAGTAGTTTCTTGTGCTAGAGTGTGACTTTAATACACATCTCTGAATCAAGTGAAAGGTATAATGCAAAACATATCCATATTGTTTTTACAGGTAGGTCTAAGTTTGAGTTCACTGACAATGAGAACTTGAATATATATATACAGTGGGGGAAAAAAAGTATGTAGTCAGCCACCAATTGTGCAAGTTCTCCCACTTAAAAAGATGAGAGAGGCCTGTAATTTTCATCATAGGTACACGTCAACTATGACAGACAAATTGAGAAGAAAAAAATCCAGAAAATCGCATTGTAGGATTTTTTATGAATTTATTTGCAAATTATGGTGGGAAATAAGTATTTGGTCACCTACAAACAGGCAAGATTTCTGGCTCTCACAGACCTGTAACTTCTTCTTTAAGAGGCTCCTCTGTCCTCCACTCGTTACCTGTATTAATGGCACCTGTTTGAACTTGTTATCAGTATAAAAGACACCTGTCCACAACCTCAAACAGTCACACTCCAAACTCCACTATGGCCAAGACCAAAGAGCTGTCAAAGGACACCAGAAACAAAATTGTAGATCTGCACCAGGCTGGGAAGACTGAATCTGCAATAGGTAAGCAGCTTGGTTTGAAGAAATCAACTGTGGGAGCAATTATTAGGAAATGGAAGACATACAAGACCACTGATAATCTCCCTCGATCTGGGGCTCCACGCAAGATCTCACCCCGTGGGGTCAAAATGATCACAAGAACGGTGAGCAAAAATCCCAGAACCACACGGGGGGACCTAGTGAATGACCTGCAGAGAGCTGGGACCAAAGTAACAAAGCCTACCATCAGTAACACACAACTACGCCAGGGACTCAAATCCTGCAGTGCCAGACGTGTCCCCCTGTTTAAGCCAGTACATGTCCAGGCCCGTCTGAAGTTTGCTAGAGTGCATTTGGATGATCCAGAAGAGGATTGGGAGAATGTGATATGGTCAGATGAAACCAAAATAGAACTTTTTGGTAAAAACTCAACTCGTCGTGTTTGGAGGATAAAGAATGCTGAGTTGCATCCAAAGAACACCATACCTACTGTGAAGCATGGGGGTGGAAACATCATGCTTTGGGGCTGATTTTCTGCAAAGGGACCAGGACGACTGATCCGTGTAAAGGAAAGAATGAATGGGGCCATGTATCGTGAGATTTTGAGTGAAAACCTCCTTCCATCAGCAAGGTCATTGAAGATGAAACGTGGCTGGGTCTTTCAGCATGACAATGATCCCAAACACACCGCCCGGGCAACGAAGGAGTGGCTTCGTAAGAAGCATTTCAAGGTCCTGGAGTGGCCTAGCCAGTCTCCAGATCTCAACCCCATAGAAAATCTTTGGAGGGAGTTGAAAGTCCGTGTTGCCCAGCGACAGCCCCAAAACATCACTACTCTAGAGGAGATCTGCATGGAGGAATGGGCCAAAATACCAGCAACAGTGGGTGAAAACCTTGTGAAGACTTACAGAAAACGTTTGACCTGTGTCATTGCCAATAAAGGGTATATAACAAAGTATTGAGAAATTTTAGTTATTGACCAAATACTTATTTTCCACCATAATATGCAAATAAATTCACAAAAAATCCTACAATGTGATTTTCTGGATTATTTTTTCTCATTTTGTCTGTCATAGTTGACGTGTACCTATGATGAAAATTACAGGCCTCTCTCATCTTTTTAAGTGGGAGAACTTGCACAATTGGTGGCTGACTAAATACTTTTTTTCCCCACTGTAGTAGCAGTCTCGCACCTATAGGCTAGAAATAGCCTATGCGGTGCTGCTTGTGACACGTTGTGCCTTAGATCATTGTGAAACGATTAGTCATTGACGAGCAAAGCCTTTTAATACAGCACAGGTAGAGTGGCTGTAGTTACTCGGTGTGCAGTGTCAGTGTGGTTTTCAGTGAATACATAGAAGGGGAGACAAAAGTGATGCAACAGCAGAGACTTGTGGTCAGTGGGAGATGTGCGAGGAGGTTTTTGTTACTGCTCTCTCTCTCTCTCTCTCTCTCTCTCTCTCTCTCTCTCTCTCTCTCTCTCTCTCTCTCTCTCTCTCTCTCTCTCTCTCTCTCTCTCTCTCTCTCTCTCTCTATCTCCCTCTTTATCTCTCTATATCTGTCTTACCTCCCTCCATCTTTCCCCCAAAGCCCTGACCTTTTCCTCTGTTTGCAGGATTATTACGGCTACAATTATTACAGATTACACTGAGAAGGAGCTCTTCAGCGTTGAGAAACCTCTTTATTAAAGCGTTCTAATAGATCTTATTGACTTGATATCATATAAAGGGCAATCACACGCACTGTAATAAAGGGGCTTTAAATATCACTGTCATTTTGTTCATGAATATGTAGACTGGTGGAGGGATCATAAAGGATCTGAGTTTAATCAGAGCTGAGGGGCAGCTTACTAATTATAGCGGGAGTCATACTCACTGTACCTAAGGAACACATACAAACACACACACACATACACACACACACAGGAAAACACAAAAATATACTATGCACACACTAAAATACTGGCCATCATCTAGCAATCACACACCTGCACCCATATTCTCCAGTACATTAAAACACACACACAAGCACACGCACGCACGCACACACTCACACACACACACACACAGGATGGTCCTACGACACCGGCGGCTCCAGCTAATAAAGACAGCATGCTAATGAGCTAGCGGAGGCTGTAAAAATAGACGGAGGCCAGATAATTCATAAAGTATATTGATCTCCCAGTAAAGACGCTAAGCCCCGATTAAGGGCCACAAAAGGAAAGGCATCACACTTCATCAAGTGGTGGAGCTGAAGGGAGAAATGTGAGAGCGCTGACAGATTGTCATTAACATACGCATTCACACAGACACCACAAAACTGCCACATGCGTTCTTCACACCGCAAAAAAAGAGGGAGGGAGAGAATAAATAATAATGAGAGAGGGGGAGAGAGGAGGAAGGGGAGAGAGGAGGAGGGGAGAGAAGAGGAGGGGGAGAGAGGAGGAGGGGAGAGAGGAGGAGGGGGAGAGAGGAGGAGGGGGAGAGAGGAGGAGGGGAGAGAAGAGGAGGGGGAGAGAGGAGGAGGGGAGAGAAGAGGAGGGGGAGAGAGGAGGAGGGGGAGAGAAGAGGAGGGGGAGAGAGGAGGAGGGGAGAGGAGGAGGGGAGAGAGGGGGGGGGGGGAGAGGGGGGAGGGGGAGAGAAGAGGAGGAGAGAGAGGAGGAGGGGGAGGGGGAGAGAAGAGAAGGTAGGGTTTCTCTAATAAATCAGAGAGCAGAGTGTTGTTTTGTTTGTTTGGTGACAAATAATGTGGCATGTAGATCAGTTCATTACTTCAGGGTACAAAATAATATGGTATAATCCTAGCTAGAGAACTTTGGTATTTACCAGGGTTGCCGTCAATTCCATTTCAATTTAGTCATTGCAATTAACAAAAATTCAACTCAGTAGAAGTGCCCTTGTTTCCTATGACGACTTTTGACTTTAAATGAACTTCTGCATTGATTGAATTAAATGGAATTAACTGCAATATTTACAATGCAGGTCCTAGCATTTTCATAGCTTTCATCAAAAGCTAGTATCTTTACAGCACGTTTGCTATAGATTTCAAGCACTGTTGTTGTGTGCTGTTTCTACCAGGTCAGAGACAAGATACACTCAAGTGCCTTGCATAGAAAACTTGAGGGTCATTGCTGTAGGTTCACAAAAGACAGAAGAAAACCTATGCACTGTATGTGTTTGACTGTACATGTGTATGTGTGTGTGTGTGTGTACCCGCATTGGTTCGTATGGATGTGTGTGTGTGTGTGTGTGTGTGTGTGTGTGTGTGTGTGCATGTGCTTATTCAGTGTATATACTGTAAGAGTGATTGAGCTGGCAGCAGTCCAAATGAAGGCTGTGTTTGTGTTTTGCCCACGCAAACTTTCTTCTCGACTCTCGTCTGGTAGCATGGCAGCACACTTAAAACTGCAATTTGTTTCCCTTGCATCCAATAAGCTGCTCATTCCATACCCAATCAGTCACCCCGAACACAGAGATTAAAAGCAGGCGGGAGAATGGAGAGAGGAGCCGTTTGCTGGGAGAAACTGCAGTTGATTTGACAGAGAGAGAGGGGAGAGAGGGACGGACGGAGAGATTTGCATTGTATTGTATTTGAGAAAGAGAGAGGGAGAGGTTCCAGTCTCATACTGTAGTTCAGTATTACACAGTATGCAGTGTGTGTCAGTACCTCTTTAAATGTTTTTTTTTTTTTAATATATTTTTATTGTTATTATTGTAATTTTTTAAAACTTTTTACCCCTTTTTCATGATATCCAATTGGTAGTTACAGTCTTGTCCCATCGCTGCAACTCCCATACGGACTCGGGAGAGGCGAAGGTCGAGAGCCATGTGTCTTCCGAAACATCCCGGCAGGCCAAACCCTCCCCTAACCCAGACGATGCTGGGCCAATTGTGCGCTGCCTCATGGGTCTCCCGATCACGGCCGGCAGCGACACAGCCTGGGATCGAAACAGGGTCTGTAGTGACACCTCTAGCATTGCGAAGCAGTGCCTTAGACTGCTGCGCCACTCGGGAGGCCTATGTGTGTCAGTACTTCTCTCTGGAACTTTCGAGGAATAGTAATGTGTGCTCATAAACACAAGATATTACTTTTTTCTTCTTCAAATCAATAAACATTTGATCACAAAAAACAAGACATACAATTCAATGTCCACTGGAACACTAGTCTATTGGGTCAAATCAAGTAGAGCAAGCTATGTTGTGGAGTTTTGTACCTTTGCTCAAGGGTATCTTGTTAATGGTGTTAAGGTGTGATATCTGAGTCCGTGATCTGGTATGAGGTCACATTCGATGGTAATTTGTGTGACTTGTGTTTTTAGGGATATTTGTCTTACCCTGTGTGTGATAGAACCAGGTGATGATATTATCCTTGCGGAGGGGAGGGGAGACAGTATCAGACATGTAGGGTTGGGGAGTAACTGATTAAATGTAATATGATTACAGTAAAACTGTAACTGTAATTAGTTACATTGCCAGCATAAATATTGTAATCAAACTACATGATTACTTCTTGGATTACTTTTCAATTCATGTTTATGAGAACAAAAAAAGACATTAAATTGAGCATTGAAAAAAGGCAGAATATTAATTTAATTTGTTCAACCTGAGTGAGTCTGAACACAAGTCGGAGACCACTATGATGACACACCAAATGAGTTTGATGGATCCTTTTTGTTTTTTTCTATTCGCTCTTAAGGGGAAAGTAATCAGATTACATTACTGAGTTTGGGTAAAGTTACATAACAGATTACAATTTTGGACAGGTAACAGGTAACTGTAATAGATTACATTTAGAAAGTAACCTACCCAACCCTGCAGACATGTTGTGTGTGTGTGCTGTCTGTGTGTGTTGTCTGTGTGGGGTGTGTGAGTGTGTGTCTGGCATGGTTGTGTGAAGGCTGTTGTCCTTGTCAGAACACCTGCTATCTTCTCCCCTAACCTCTTCTCCTCTCATCCTCCTCCTCTCCTCCCTCCGACACTTCATCAATCCCTTCCTATCAGAGCTGGCATGAAGGGTACCACCAGAGCAGAGCACAGGACACATCTCAAGCACAGGACAGAGGAAAGGTCATTACACACACAATTATATTTCCTTACAACTTCACCCTGTTGTTTTTGTATCTTATCTCTCATCACCACAATATTTCAATTTTCTTCACTCTTCCTCTCAACCAAGTCATCCTCCTCCTCTCTCTACCTCCTTCTTCCTCTTCCTCTTCTCTCTTCATCCCTCGCTCCCTTCCTCCCTCTCTCATTATCTTAATTAGATCCAGCAGATGAACATCCTTTTGTCTGTAGGGGAGGAGAGAGGGCTTCATGATGCAATACGCCTAATTTGCATATCCAAAGTTAATTGCAGGAGTGGAGCAGGTGTACAGTAATAATAATCATCACACATGACACTTACCTGTGACCACAGCTTCCCGTGCGCACATACACCCACACACACACGCTCATACACATACACGTGCTCACACACATGACCTGCCACCAGGTCATAGCTGACACACTCTCCAACCACCAAAGCCTGTAATAAAATCCACCAATCTCTTTCAAGTTTTCCTGCTGTTAAAAATATATATTTCAGTTGGCGATATCTCCCTTCTGACACTAAACCTTGTGAGACCTGAGACCTTCATCAGTTCCTGTTAAACACAATATCTGTTTTAACATGCTGGTTAACACACCTCCGCCTTACCAAGCAGCATCCCTGTATGTTGCGGTGGCTCTAATTGCTGTAGCTAATTCTGTGCTGTCCTCTCACCTCTCTACCGTTTCTCTTGCTGAGGTGAGGATCACACCTCTACATGGCACGGCCTGGTGGTGGTGATGAGTCACCTGCTTGTGAGGTGAATGTTCACACTTTTAACACCGCTGGAATCAGCAAGCCTTTAAAGCCACACACACACACATGCTGCTTACACACACAAATACACGCACATGAATATGTGCACATCGGTTCACACCACACATGGTCATACAGACATGAGTCACTATCACGGTTTCTGTATTTGGTTCATTCTTTAATTGAGCAATGCATGCCCAGTAGGTTTTTGATTAGCTAATAACAGGTATTCCATTGATCTGAGAGCCCATCACAATACAGAGAGCTTTCTTACTGCTTACAGAATGACATGTGACGTGACATTCAGACAAGTCAACTGGTCTGGGTTCAAAATGTTAATAAACTCTCCTTTAATCAAGTGAGGTTTCACATCAGGAGAAGTCACACATCCAAACAGTATTGTAGGATGTTGATATTGTCATAATCTTGCAACCATGCAGCATCTAGAAATCTGCATGGGTCCTGGTATCTACCAAGAGGTAGGGTAGTTGGTTTCATCTAATCAGACTCACACCCATTCAAAATCCTTTTGACATTACAGCCAGTACAGCTTCAAGCACGGTGAGAAAAATTAACTATACCTCCACTAGTTTCCTCGCTTATGTTGAACTTTCAGTCAATCCTGATGAATAATTTGCCCTTGAAGAATCTCACAAGCCACAAAATAATAAATAAATAAGCCTTATTTTCTAGGCATTATTTATCTCCCGAGGAGGAGGAGGAGGGAAGCCACTCTCTCTCCTGCTTTGCTTGTGATATCCTTTGTGTATTATTTATGATTTATGCCGTGTGACTCACTGGCGTAGTTTACATATTTACATTTACAGGACCGAGGGTCTCTTTCATGTTCGCTGGCAGGTTGAGAGGTCGTAGGAGGCAGGGTCATTGGAGTAGATGCAGGTGGAGAGGACTCTGACGCAGGTGATGTGGGGTGGTTTGGACTAGAGGTCTTGAGGTTGTAACTCCTAGAGAGGGAAGTAGTGGTGGGCCTTATAAGCTCATAATCATGATGGTCTCAACATGTTATGAAAGTGCATCACAACTTGTGTGTGTTTGTAACTTTCCTAACACCTCTCCCCTGTGTGTGTATCTTCATCAGCTGATTATGCTAATTCAATACTAATTTGGAGGAGAACAGAGGAAGCCATCATTTTTGGGGGGCACGGCAGAAGCTGGGATTAGTGCTGTTTGGACAGCTGTTAAAGTAATGCTACCTCATACCCTGCTTCCTGCTACAGACCTGTTTCTCTCTCTCTCTCTCTCTCTCTCTCTCTCTCTCTCTCTCTCTCTCTCTCTCTCTCTCTCTCTCTCTCTCTCTCTCTCTCTCTCTATCTATCTCTCTCTCTCTCTCATGTGGTGTGTCTGCCACTTTACTTTGCTCTCCCTTTCTCACTTTTCCCCTCACCTTTTCACTATCGCTTCTCTTTCTTTCACTTTCTCTGCCACCTACTTTCTGTTTTCTATTGTTATCCTTTTCACCACTCTTCTCTCTTTCATTCTCTCTCCATCTCTCTCTTCCTGGCTTTACAGTAGTACTAAAGTGTCTTGACCTCCTGTCCCAACCATATTATTCTAGTCTGGCACAGCACATGCTCTGATACATTCTCTTTTATGGTACCTGGCATGTTCCAGGCATATTAATGGGGAATGGAGACATGGACACTGATTTCTGAGTGTTCAATGGTTCAGAGAGAAAAATGGCCCATCCCGAGTGTTGTTATGGGTATCATTCCACCTGGAGCCAGAGAAAGCGCGAGGGGTTGAGATACCCCTCCTCTGCTGTATTCCATTATACTGCATGTCTGTATTTCGCAAAGCTACAGAACTGAATGACGTCGTTAAATTTTGGATGGAGGTGCTGGATGTGCCTAAACTCAGTTTTAACTACACCATTGGAGGACGGCCAGGGAGGAAGCTATTGACACGAACAAGTGCAAAAACAAAAACGACAACAACAGACCCAGGAGCTCATTCTGCCCGCTCCGGGATAAACAGGAAGCGTCTCGTAAATTCCTCTTGAAAAGTCTGATTGCTGACAGGCCTGACCTCGGCAGTCCTGCCATGTTTACCCATAACTCACAATTAACGCCGACATTAGAGCGTCCCCACGAGGATCCACGGCTTTATTTACCTCTAACTGGGCAGCGCCGGGCCTGGACCGAAGCCCAGTTCTGTGATTTAGCGAGAGAGAGAAGGGGGGCTGGGGTGGGGGGAGGGAGGAGGGGGTGTAAGGGGTACAGAGCACACTTTGGGGGTTTAGGGCTGTTATGGATATAGCTGTGGTAATTACTCAGAGCTTGTTATTGCCCACATCACCACACCTGTGCCCAAAATGCGTCGGCGGATATTAGAATATCTGAAGAGCATTGTAAACGGGATAACAGCAAACTAGCATGGCATAAAGAATGAGGCTAGGGAGACGGATAAACCTCCAAAAAGCATGTTTTCTTCATTAGCTCACTTTAAGTCACACAAAAACATATATTTTTTTATTTTTGGGACATTGTTGTGTTTTTGCACTGGCATGGCAGTGGGCAGTACGTTGCCGGGTTCTTTTATTCATGAAACAAACAAGCACCTGTTCTCCGACGTGTCAAACTCAATCTCACGGCTCATTAGTGGGGCCCATGCCCATAACTAGCTTTAGAGCTGCTTTGGGCCTAATTCCCATCTCAACGCTGTCACTGGGTGTCATCGCCACAGTCATTCATGTTTTTATTCATTTCACATTTCATCATTTATTTATTGACTAACCAGACTGGCACAGCAAGAGACATTCAGGACAGAGGTATGTGGATGCTGGGCAGACGTTACTTGCTTTTGAAGAACTGCTAGCCAGTAAATATGTTTGAGGTTTACTTACTGAAATGTAGTCAAGCCTTATCTGAGTCTTGTTTAAAATCTAATAATCTGTGTTATCTATGTTAACTTTATATGTGTGTGTATCGTAACAAATATTTCATTGTGCTAAGGTTTTTGGTCTCACAGTTGACACATCAACAATGAATGTACCAGTTAAAATGGACGGTTAGTTTTGTGGTCCCAGTAGAGACTGTAAATGATAACTGGACTGTGATTGGCAAAAATTAAACCATCAGATGCCGCATGTAGGTCACAGGAAATGAGGCGAGAAGCCTGAATTTGGACTTCATCCCAGGGTCCTTTTCTTCCTCCTCTGTCTCTGTGTGTCTCTCTTTTCACTCTCTCAGAGCAACAGGGATGGATAATTGTCTGTGTTTCAAGAATTTCCACAAGCACATTCCTTCACTCAGGTCTTTAAATCTTCTCATAACAGAGAGTGTGTCGGACTCTCAGTGCATCAGTTATGGGCTGTTGTTGCTGGGCTGTTGATGTGCAGTCCTTTGAGATTTTCCATACGTTTTTGTGCGCACAGAGTGCTTGTGTACACGTGTCTGCAAAGCCCATACCTGCATATGTGTGAGAACTGCTCTTGCCTTCTCCCCCTTCTCTATCCCTTTGTCTCTCCTTTTCCTCTTCCTTCTTCCCCCATCGGTAATAGAGCTGTCACCGTGCTCTTAACCATATCTGAAGGCATTAACACCCCATCTCCGGTCACTCCCGCTGGGGACCCTGTGTGACAGCAGCGGTGCCCTCCACTACAGAGCAACCACAGTAGCCAGAGCAGCCAGCTTGCCAGGCAGCAAGGCCAGGGGGAGAGAGAGGGCTGGTGGGGGACTGGCACAGGAGCTGGCACGGGCACCATGCGTTGGCAGCTAGGCCCAAAGTCACTCTCCAGGACCTGGCCCTCATCCAGTCAGCTGAGCCCAGGCCAAAAAACCGACAGAGAGAAAAGGAGAGGAGCGAGGGATGGGAGGATCGGAGGAGAGCAGCTCTCTCATTTAGCCCTCCAACTGTTTCCCTCCTCACATTTTAATTGACAGAATAAATGCACCTGCCATTGTGTAATATTGGAGAGATTGGTTCTTGCTTTGATGGAGGTGGTGTCAGATGGGGGAAGGGTTTGAGGAACGGACCAAGGGGATAGTGGCATGCTGAAGTCACTCACATGTTTTAATGGCATTTTGAGGTGTTGAGAGAAGAATATGTCAATGCTAGTATGTCATTGTTCAAAATAAAAGATGAATAGCCTATAGCAGAGAATGGGCAACATTGTTACCTTTCCCTTCATCAAATCAAATCGCAGAATGGCTTCACAGGTAGATGGTTTCGGTTGTCAGAATAAGAAGTGTACATGAAACATAGATATTGTTATGAACATGGCTAAGGCTCCATTAAATCCAGAAAAATACTCTCTATGAGAGTCACTCGAATGTAACATTTGGTGTTGTTAAAACTTATTCAATTCCAATAAAATGTAATGTATGTGTTTGTGTGTGTATGCAGGAGTGTCTGTGTGTGTCTCTGTCTGTGTGTGTCTTACAAAATGAATACCAAAAACAACTTCTTCCCACATTATGTTCATCCTAAAACAATTAAAACACAGCATGTGACATGATTTGGGGAAGGGGGTTGGATAGAGGAGAGATAGTGAGGTGGGGGGACTGGACAGATTTCTGCAGCATAATTTAAATTTAATTGGACCAGGCCCGACTGTCTGGGGTCAATACGAAGAGAAAATCAGTCACATTAATCAAGATAAAATTATCAGCTGATTAATCAGTGTTCTAATTATGGTGCTGCACTTCTCTCTTTGTTCTGTTTTAATTACTCTACTTCATTGTCTTTTCCATATGGCCAGCTTGTACCCGTATAATTCCTAACACACACACACACACACACACACACACACACACACACACACACACACACACACACACACACACACACACACACACACATGCACGCAAATCTACCTTACTTGCAGTCATATCTTCTTACCTCTCCTCCTTCTGCGCTCCATTCAGTTTCCTTTCTCCTCCATCTACATTTTTCTTCCTCTTCTTGTAGTGCTTGTGCTGCCATAGGGAGTAGAAAGATCTGTCTGTCTGATGCTGGTGTAGGCCTACTAATGTCTAACTAGAATGCTCCTTTAGCGTTATGTTTTATTAAGAGCAGGATGGTTAGCATGCTATAATGTTAACTGCCTATTGGTGAGCTAATTCTAGTAGTGCTAACTGCTAAGCAGGGTTGGGTATGTTACTTTCTAAATGTAATCCGTTACAGTTACTAGTTACATTTTCCAAAATGTTTATCAATAACGTAACTTTTGGATTCCCCAAACTCAGTAACGTAATCTGATTACTTTCAGATTACTTTCCCCTTAAGAGGCATTAGAAGAAGAGGAAAAGGATCCATCAAATGCATTTAGTGTGTCATCATAGTGGTCTCTGACTTGTGTTCAGAGTCTCTCAGGTGGAACAAACTTAAACATGTTCAATGCTAAATTGAATGTCATTGAGAAAATAGAAAATTGTAATAATGTATTTTTTCGCAAACAACCTTTCTGAATTTAAAAGTAATCTAATAAGTAATCATCTAGTTTTTCAAAAGTATCTGTAATCTGATTACAATATATTTGCTGGTAATGAAACTGATTGCAGTTAATGTTTTTTGTAATCAGATTATACAGTACATTCGGAAAGTATTCAGACATTTACATTTTAGTCATTCAGCAGACGCTCTTATCCAGAGCGACTTAAAGTTAGTGAGTGCATACGTTTTTTCTTTTTTTATACTGGCCCCCCTTCACTTTTTCTACATTTTGCTACGTTAGAGCCTCATTCTGAAAGAGATTCAATAAAAATTCCTCATCAACCTATACACAATACCCCATAATGACAAAGCAAAAAAAGGTTTTTGGAAAAAACAGAAATACCTTATTTACATAAGTGTTCCAGAACCTTTGCTATGAGAATCGAAATTGAGCTCAGGTGCATCCTGTTTCCATTGATCATCCTTGAGATGTTTCTACAACTTGATTGGACCTGTGGTAAATTCAATTGATTGGGCATGATTTGGAAAGGCACACACCTGTCTATATAAGGTCCCACAGTTGACAGTGCATGTCAGAGCAAAAACCAAGCCATGAGGTTGAAGGAATTATCCTTAGAGCTCCGAGACAGAATTGTGTCGAGGCACAGATCTGGGGAAGGGTACCAAAAAATGTCTAAAGCATTGAAGGTCCCCAAGAACACAGTCGCCTCCATCATTCTTAAATGGAAGAAGTTTGGAACCACCAAGACTCTTCCTAGAGCTGGCTGCCCGGCCAAACTGAGCAATCAGGGGAGAAGGGCCTTGGTCAGGGAGGTGACCAAGAACCTGATGGTCACTCTGACATAGCTCCAGAGTTCCTCTGTGGAGATGGGAGAACCTTCCAGAAGGACAACCATCTCTGCAACACATCTCTGCAACACAGTGGCCAGACTGAAGCCACTACTCAGTAAAAGGCACATGACAGCCCGCTTGGAGTTTGCCAAAAGCACCTAAAGGACTCTCAGACCATGAGAAACAAGATAATCTGGTCTGATGAAACCAAGATTGAACTCTTTGGCCTGAATGCCAATCGTCACATCTGGAGGAAACCTGGCACCATCCCTACGGTGAAGCATGGTGGTGGCAGCATCATGCTGTGGGGATGTTTTTCAGCGGCATGGACTAGGAGACTAGTCAGGATCGAGGGAAAGATGAACGGAGCAAAGTACAGAGAGATCCTTGATGAAAACCTGCTACAGAGCACTCAGGACCTCAGCCTGGGGTGAAGGGTCACCTTCCAACAGGACAACAATCCTAAGCACACAGCCAAGACAACGCAGAAGTGGCTTCGGGACAAGTCTCTGAATGTCCTTGAGTGGCCCAGCCAGAGCCCGCACTTGAACCCGATCGAACATCTCTGGAGAGACCTGAAAATAGCTGTGCAACGACGCTCCCCATCCAACCTGACAGAGCTTGTGCGGATCTGCAGAGAAGAATGGGAGAAACTCCTCAAATACAGGTGTGCCAAGCTTGTAGTGCCATACCCAGGAAGACTCAAGGCTGTAATCACTGCCAAAGGTGCTTCAACAAAGTAAAGGTTCTAAATACTTACGTAAATGTGATATTTCAGTTGTCTAACATTTCTAAAAACCTATTTTTGCTTTGTCGTTATGGGGTATTGTGTGTAGATTGATGAGGGAGAAAAATGTCATACATTTTAGAATAAGGCTGTAACGTAACAACATATGGAAAAAGTCAAATGGTCTGAATACTTTCCGAATGCACTGTATGTAACTAATTACATGTAATCAGTTACTCCCCAACCCTGCTGCTAAATATCAGTCTGGACTGGAATGTAATAAGTCTCTGAATAAAACATGTTCTGTTGCCACAGGGGCTCCACATTAGCAGGGCAAAGTGGTGATTAGCCAGCCTATCATATTTGCCACCCTATAACTCCCCTTTTCCCTTCCTTTCTTCCTCTCTCTCTCCATCTTTCTCTAATTCCATCTTCCTTTCTTCTTCTTCTTAGAATTTCTCAGAATGGTGGGTCCCAATTTACATTACACATTAGTGCTAATACTAGACAAGTAACATCGAGTAGAATAGCCTATGTAATTAATACCATTTTACAAAGTGTAGTATGGTATATATTATATATGCAGTTATAACACTTTGCTCTTACTTTATGTAATTTCTTCGATAACTTGATCAGACATAAGCAAGGCTACTTGTAGCCATACATCTGGGCTGCCATATAGTTCACAATTTTCCTCTTTTAAAGTTTATGAATGTTTCACCGTGTCGACCGGGAATGTCCGAAGGTACAGCCTCTGTAGCCTTGTAGAACCTGCTTCCTGCTACCGTGGTGTTATGGTTTTATTGAGATGTCCTGACTCCCCGTGTCTTTCTGTCAGCACGCAGGGCTGAGTTAGACATCAGTGAGGACCTCTCACGCCACCGCCTCGACTCGTGCTGCCTCCGACAAACAGCCCTGAATATGTAATTAGTGCGAGCAGTACAAGTGTCTCATGCATATTCATGTGCTTTTTAATTAGGCGACTCTCTTCACAACTAGTGCCTAGCCCTAGCGCACGGCCCTCCAGTAAAAAAGTTCCCATACCGTCACCATGTGCAGGCTTCACACATCCTTATGGAGAGAGAGGGGGATGGGAAGAGAAAGGCGAAAGGGAGAGAGAGGGGGAGTACGAGAGAAAAGAGAGTTTTTTTAATGGTGATAACAGATTGAGGCCATTCCAAGTGTATACTTGTTATGATATCAAGTACGTATCTCCATACATTCAATATGAAATTGAATACATTGTCGGTGTTGAAATGGCCTACAGTGATGTAACAACTGTGAGTCATGGATCCAGTGGCTATTTGGCACTGTCTGGTAAAGGGTTTAGTTGGATGAGCATTGTGTGAGTCTTGAGTCTTGTGAATGAGTGATGCTGTTCATGATATATGTGATAATCACAGACAGGTCAATGTGATGTGATGATAATATGTTGCATGATATTTTATCTCTAACTCAAAGAGAACATATTTAAAATAGGGATGGAGGGGTTTTCTCAGAACAGGATGTAGACATAGTGCAGTCCTTTGTAATGCCCCATCAATATCCAGCGTGCATGTGTGACAGATTATGAGAGTAGCAGTAGCAGACGTTAGCAACTATAAATGTATCAAGACCGACATGTCTTCGCTTTATGATTATCCTCTTAAGGATCGGACCCTTTTATCAATTTTTGCCTAAAATGGCATACCCAAATCTAACTGCCTGTAGCTCAGGACCTGAAGCAAGGATATGCATAAAATATTGCAGTTTAGGCGCAATTTAGCAGTGTGTGTGTGTAAAGTTTCAGATTGATCCAGTGAACCATTACAATACTGGACTATTTTGTATCAAGTCTGCCCAAATGTGCCGAATTGGTCAATTGATACATTTTCATGTACAGTGGCTTGCGAAAGTATTCACCCCCCTTGGCATTTTTCCTATTTTGTTGCCTTACAACCTGGAATCTAAATTGATTTTTTGGGGGTTTGTATCATTTGATTTACACAACATGCCTACCACTTTGAAGATGCAAAACATTTTTGCTTGTGAAACAAACAAGAAATAAGACAAAAAAACTGAAAACTTGACAGTGAATAACTACAAAGCAATGGCTTTTTTTCTGGCCACTCTTCTGTAAAGCCCAGCTCTGTGGAGTGTACGGCTTAAAGTGGTCCTATGAACAGATACTCCAATCTCCGCTGTGGAGCTTTGCAGCTCCTTCAGGGTTATCTTTGGTCAATTTGTTGCCTCTCTGATTAATGCCCTCCTTGCCTGGTCTGTGAGTTGTGTGGGCGGCCCTCTCTTGGCAGGTTTGTTGTGGTGCTATATTCTTTCCATTTTTTAATAATGGATTTAATGGTGCTCCGTGGGATGTTCAAAGTTTCTGATATTTTTTTATAACCCAACCCTGATCTGTACTTCTCCGAAACTTTGTCCCTGACCTGTTTGGAGAGCTCCTTGGTCTTCATGGTGCCGCTTGCTTGGTGTTGCAGCCTTTCAGAACAGGTGTGTATATATTCTGAGATCATGTGACAGATCATATGACACTTAGATTACACACAGGTGGACTTTATTTAACTAATCATGTGCCTTTTGAAGGTAATTGGTTGCACCAGATCTTATTTAGGGGCTTCATAGCAAAGGAGGTGAATACATATGCATGCACCACTTCTCCGTTATTAATTTTTTTGAATTTTTTGAAACAAGTTATTTTTTGCATTTCACTTCACCAATTTGGACTATTTTGTGTATGTCCATTACATGAAATCCAAATAAAAATCCATTTAAATTACAGGTTGTAATGCAACAAAATAGGAAAAATGCCAAGGGGGATGAATACCTTTGCAAGGCACTGTATATAACTATAGAGAACATACAAAAATGATATGGTAATACAAAATGTACGTTTACACACTCCCAGGAACGTCATACATGATGGATCATTAGCATATACACTAACTTTCACACATCTAGATGGCCGGGCAGGGTTGGTGTAGAGCCAGAGACAGCAGGGGTTCAATCTGTAGAACCCAGTTCATACATTTGAATATAAAAATGGAGTTGATCAAACAAAACTATGCTACATTTTATCTCTGGGACCCTTAGGATGACAAATCAGAGCAAGATTACTGAATGTAAGTACATTATGTACCTTCAGAGGTGAATGTATCAAACCAGTTGCCATGCTAAGATTTTTGTTGTTGTGCACTCTCCTCAAACAATAGCATGGTATTTTTTCACTGAAATAGCTACTGTAATTTGGACAGTGCAGTTAGATTAACAAGAATTTAAGCTTTCTGCCCATATAAGACATGTCTACGTCATGGAAAGTTTGCTGTTACTTACAACAGTCATGCTTATCACATTAGCGCACGTTAGCTCAACTGTCCCATATAGGGGACACCGATCCCGTAGAGGTTATATAGAAGGGATGACGTGAAAGTGATCCATTTACAACATAGGATTTGTTATGGAAATCTAATGGTGAATAACCCAGTATGATGACATTAAAAAGTCAGTCACTGGTCTATTTGATGATTTAACTACATCTGAGACCATACAGTAATATCAGAATTCAATCTCATAAGTGATCTATACGGTTAGTACTTTGGCAGATAATAAATACATGTATTACTTGGAAAAGTGTTATTTTGTAAGAGGACCCAATGATTAATTTGCCATTCTTAGGTGACATTTTTTATCTGCCAAACAGCGCTCAATCAAACTAAAACAACGGAATTTCTCAAGATACTTGCAGCGAAATTCATCTAAAAACGAATTAGCTTAATTCAAGCCCAAGACGAGAGAAGACAACCCCACATTTTATGGAGACAAATTTAAGATATATCCTTCTCTCTGTATCTCTGTATCTTTCTCTGACTCACTCACTCACTCACAACATGTCACCACTAATGCTCGCAGTACTAATCACTGATCTTTGAACACATCCACTACAGCCAGACCTCAAGAGCATGCTAACAGTGCTCTCTACTGACAATTACAGGCAACTACAAAACACCATATTTTTATTTGGGCATAAAATGGGAAGGGAGAGTCAAGAGAGAGCGTATGAGAGGGGAACTTGGACCAGCACCAGCTCAGTAGGACCTCTCCACTCATAATCAGCTTCTCTGGGCTTGTGAAACTGGTTCATTAGTTGGGGCCTTTTCAACTGGAGATGCAGGGAGCGATTAGGCCCCATCGCTGGCACACGTGGACACAAAATGGCCGCCCTCCGGCCACCCGTGGCTCGGAGTTGTCTGGCGGCAGGCTGGAGCGTGCGGCGTGATGTCTTCACCTGGCCGGCTGCAGATTCATTCATTATCTCCCCTCCGCTGGCACAGCTATCCATCAGGCCTAAACTGTCACGCCGCCGCATTCCTCTGGTAAATAAGGGGAAATGTTGTGGGATGGGCTGGTAGGGGGGGAAGGGATTGGGGTGGTATGGTGGGGGGAAGTGGGTACAGGGGTGGGGTGTGGTGCAGAAAGACGGCGGAACCAATGCACTTACCACAAATACCTCCGTATTGTACATTGCTCTCCATTACTCTTTTTTTTTTGTAGCAGAATATACATGACCCAATTTTAGCTTTAAGACGCCGGCAATTTGAAGTAGATTGTGTTGATTTATTGGCACATTGAACCATATCGTGCAGCAGAGTTTAAAAACTCAGTGGATAGTGCTAAAACAATGACATCATATCTGAATTCTGCCATCTTTATGCCCGTTCGCCATTAGTGGGCAGCAATGCAGACCTTTGGTCAAATTGTTGTATTCCTCAACCCTATTTAAAAAGGCTGTACCATGTTAGACAGGCAAGTGTGCATGTCTGTTTGAATGGTATTATCTCATATATAATGATAGTATATGATTTTGATAGTATCAGCAGACATGATGAATTCAGCCATAGCCTAAACATCATACAGTGTGACTGATAGTGTGACCAGCTGTGGGGTGACAGGGAGAAATTACTACAGTCAGTATGCACTGCCTTAGGGGGGGTCAGATTGCGTTGTTGAGGGGTAAAGTTGTGTGTGTGCTGGCTGCATGTGTGTGTGTGTTGGCAGTCGGTCAGCTACATGTGTGTGTCACTTGGCAGCAGGTTGCTCTCTAGCCCCGCTGGCCCACTGGCGGTTCAGACGGTGTGTGTGTTTGTATGTGTGTATACGTCGTTCCTTGACGTTTTTATCATCAGTCAGTGTGGATATTAATCTGCCCTTCCAGAGGTCCTGGAGGCTTTTGGCAGCCTCCCGCTATCTACTCACATTCACGTGTGTGTGTATACAGGGCCTAGCCAAACAGAGCCAGGTTGGGAGAGAGCCTGGCCAGGTAATCCATTACAATTGAGAGACCCTGTCTGTGAGCACACAGCTTTAATATCTACATTCAGACAGATGATGGGTCTAAAGTTACCAGATCCACACTGACTTATAGACACAGGCAGCTGCTCCTCATGGACCAAGGCTGCTTTTCTTTCCAGCCATGTTCTTGACTTCCTAACATCCCACTTTCCTTTACCCCTTTGACCCTCTCTCTCCTTTCCACCTTTTTCTCTCCTCTCCTCTCCTCTCCTCTCCTCTCCTCTCCTCTCCTCTCCTCTCCTCTCCTCTCCTCTCCTCTCCTCTCCTCTCCTCTCCTCTCCTCTCCTCTCCTCTCCTCTCCTCTCTCCTGGTTTCCTCTGTAGTTGAGGAGGTTGGATGGTATTCCAGTGGCACAGATGGGAAGAGAGGTATTCTGATCCAGACCCACTTCTATCAGAGCACCAAGGTGACCTGACTGTAATACACACACACACACACACACACACACATCGTTCGTCATTGCTGCCACACACACTTCCCTTCTAGATCACTTATGCCCTCAGGGTCAAGGTTCACGACCCTGCCTTCAGTGACAGGACAGGATGTGACTTTTCCTGACGGCGGACATTTATAGATTCCTCCTAAATGTCAGTGTGAATGTCAGGGCTCTTCCCCGACCAAGGGCCAGCCAATGCGTCCACACAGTGTCCTCGCTAAGTAAAGGTAATTACACTTCGATTTAAAGGCACATTCTGTCAGTTTCTTTCCCATGTGGTTGCAAGACAAATGAAATACACTATCACCACTGAAACTAAACACACAGTACACAAACAACAAAGGTCAATTGTGAGGACATATTCTACTACCCTGAACATTTCTGCTATCTGCTGGTGGGGGAACTGGCAGTCAGTGTCATGTTATGGCAGACATGACTAGATGTCTCCTAGCGGTGACATTTGTAACCCTTTTTGAAATTCTTGCGCAATCAAACTTTGACTCTCCTCTCAAGGTTACCCTAGGACTTCTCCACCTCTCTCTTACTCTCTCTGTCTCTGTCTTTACCTCTCTCTTACTCTGTCTCTGTCTTCTCTACCTCTCTCTCTCTCTCTCTCTCTGTCTCTGTCTTCTCTACCTCTCTCTTACTCTCTGTCTCTGTCTTCTCTACCTCTCTCTTACTCTGTCTCTGTCTTCTCTACCTCTCTCTTATTCTGTCTCTGTCTTCTCTACCTCTCTCTTACTCTCTGTCTCTGTCTTCTCTACCTCTCTCTTACTCTGTCTCTGTCTTCTCTACCTCTCTCTTACTCTCTGTCTCTGTCTCTGTCTTCTCTACCTCTCTCTTACTCTCTCTCTGTCTTCCTTCACCTCTCTAACGTTCTCCTGGATAAAAGGAAAGAAAATATGGAAACTCCTGAGTAAGCACTGCCTGGTGGGAGAAGTTGCTCTCCTCCATCAATCTTTTGCTCGTGTCTGGCTTCTTCGCCTCGTTAGCTAATTGGAGGGAGGGAGGGCGGGAGAGAGAGATACTTTTTGTCTTTCTTTAATGATATATTCTCTTTTCATTAAAACCTCACCCCCCCCTTAAAAAAAGAAATAAAAAGAAAAAAAAGAAATATCCCCTGTACTGCATACTCACCTTGCCCTCTACCCCACCATACAAAAACAACACCACACATCACAATAACTCAAACCTCACCACTTCTACAACCATATATCCAGACCATCTTCCTCAGCTATACAGGCAGCCCTCCCAACACACCATATCTCTTGAAACATCTCCACATTTTTTATCATTTTATAGAACTCAAATTCCACCCTAAGGCGCGCAGAGACCATCCCATTAAATAATGGTACAGGGTCTGTTATCCCCCCACCTTTGACCCTGTTCCTCCTTGTTAGCCAAATGGTAAACTTTGCCTGAGCAAACAGAAAATTCAATAACACACATTTGGCCTTTTCCTTATTTGAATACCTGTACCCCATTATAAACATCCCAACAGTAAACTCAACCCCCAACCTCTCACACAGACATTCCAACAGAGACATTAAAGGCATGAACCTGGCGCACACAGAAAACACATGAATCACAGTTTCACTCATGACGCAGAAAGGACACCCCTGTCCGACTCCCGGTTCAACCCGTGCCAACCAGCACGTGGCCAGGGCCAGGGCTCCATGTAGAACCCTCCACTGGAGGTCCCCTGACCTCTTTGGTACTGGGCGTTTGTAGAGCCCCCTCCATCTAAAACCCACCATACTCTCCGCCCCACATACATTTACATTTACGTCATTTAGCAGATGCTCTTATCCAGAGCGACTTACAAATTGGTGCATTCACCTTATAGCCAGTGGGATAACCACTTTACACATTTTTTTTTTCATTTTTTTTTTTTGGGGGGGGGGGGGGGTGGGGTAAGGGGGGGGTTAGAAGGAATACTTTATCCTATCCCAGGTGTTCCTTAAAGAGGTGGGGTTTCAAATGTCTCCGGAAGGTGGTAAGTGACTCCGCTGTCCTGGCGTCGTGAGGGAGCTTGTTCCACCATTGGGGTGCCAGAGCAGCGAACAGTTTTGACTGGGCTGAGCGGGAACTGTGCTTCAGCAGAGGTAGGGGAGCCAGCAGGCCAGAGGTGGATGAACGCAGTGCCCTCGTTTGGGTGTAGGGACTGATCAGAGCCTGAAGGTACGGAGGTGCCGTTCCCCTCACAGCTCCGTAGGCAAGCACCATGGTCTTGTAGCAGATGCGAGCTTCAACTGGAAGCCAGTGTAGTGTGCGGAGGAGCGGGGTGACATGAGAGAACTTGGGAAGGTTGAACACCAGACGGGCTGCGGCATTCTGGATGAGTTGTAGGGGTTTAATGGCACAGGCAGGGAGCCCAGCCAACAGCGAGTTGCAGTAATCCAGACGGGAGATGACAAGTGCCTGGATTAGGACCTGTGTCGCTTCCTGTGTAAGGTAGGGTCGTACTCTCCGAATGTTGTAGAGCATGAACCTACAGGATCGGGTCACCGCCTTGATGTTAGCGGAGAACAACAGGGTGTTGTCCAGGGTCACGCCAAGGCTCTTCGCACTCTGGGAGGAGGACACAACGGAGTTGTCAACCGTGATGGCGAGATCATGGAACGGGCAGTCCTTCCCCGGGAGGAAGAGCAGCTCCGTCTTGCCAAGGTTCAGCTTGAGGTGGTGATCC
Organism: Coregonus lavaretus; assembly: GCF_964263955.1. Lineage (NCBI taxonomy): Eukaryota > Metazoa > Chordata > Actinopteri > Salmoniformes > Salmonidae > Coregonus > Coregonus lavaretus. Next base: position 45,883,363 of record NC_139988.1, read on the forward strand.
GTCATCCATACTGATATGTCTGCCAGACATGCAGAGATGCGATTCGCCACCTGGTTATCAGAAGGGGGAAAGGAGAAGATTAGTTGTGTGTCGTCTGCGTAGCAATAATAGGAGAGGCCATGTGAGGATATGACAGAGCCAAGTGACTTGGTGTATAGCGAGAATAGGAGAGGGCCTAGAACTGAGCCCTGGGGGACACCCGTGGTGAGAGCACGTGGTGCGGAGACAGCTTCTCGCCACGCCACTTGGTAGGAGCGACCGGTCAGGTAGGACGCAATCCAAGAGTGAGCCGCGCCGGAGATGCCCAGCTCGGAGAGGGTGGAGAGGAGGATCTGATGGTTCACAGTATCAAAGGCAGCAGACAGGTCTAGAGGGACAAGAGCAGAGGAGAGAGAGTTAGCTTTAGCAGTGCGGAGAGCCTCCGTGACACAGAGAAGAGCAGTCTCAGTTGAATGACCAGTCTTGAAACCGGACTGGTTTGGATCAAGAAGGTCATTCTGAGAGAGATAGCAAGAGAGTTGGCTAAAGACGGCACGCTCAATAGTTTTGGAGAGAAAAGAAAGAAGGGATACTGGTCTGTAGTTGTTGACATCAGAGCGATCGAGTGTTGTTTTTTTGAGAAGGGGTGCAACTCTCGCTCTCTTGAAGACGGAAGGGACATAGCCAGCGGTCAAGGATGAGTTGATCAGCGAGGTGAGGTAAGGGAGAAGGTCACCGGAGATGGTCTGGAGAAGAGAGGAGGGGATAGGGTCAAGCGGGCAGGTTGTTGGACTCCCTGCCACTGATGTGCCTTCACTTCTGTTAGGCTCCTCCCACACCCACAGCCCAGGCTCCACATATCCTTCTCGCGTGGGTCTTATCAGCTGCCAGGCCCTCAGCACCGCAGAGTAAAAATCAGAGAGACCTGCTGTACTCAGCCCCTCCAGCCTCATGAGGAACAGCTGCTGGTCCAACCCTAATCTGCCAGCTCTCCTCAGCAGTGTGCATGCTGGTTCCCTCTATCCGACATCAGTATGGTACAGCAGTCTCCGCACCGCCTTTAGTCGGAATGCAGCCACCCTGCTCTCCAGTTCCACCAGGCCTTGTCCTCCTTCATTTACGGACATATACAACACTGCCGCCCTCAGCCAGTGATGACCCGACCAGAAAATACACAATTTTGCCTTGCAGGTCTGCGAGCAGACCGGCTGGGGGGTTGAGGACAGCCAGTTATGCCACAGGGAAGATGCCACCAGGTTGTCGATTATCACACCCTCCCTCTATATGACACTTATAGGATAGGAGCCACCTCCACCTGGCCAGTCTTGACACCACTGCCTGTGACAGCCCCTCCCAGTTCTTCCTGATCCACCTCTCCGAGCCCAGGTACACCCCCAAAATATTAAGCCCTTCACAACCCCACTGCAAACCCCCTGGAAGCAGAGGAGGGGCCTCCCTCGTACACCTTCAGACTAGTCTCTAGTGCCTGAATATCCTGACCATCCCTGACCATCACAGAAATGTAATCTGCATACGCTGACACTGCTATGCCTGTCAACACACCCATGCCTGTCCAGCACACTCCCTGCAGTCTCCTGCGTAGCATGCCCAAAAAAAGGCTCAATGGCTAGTGTATATAACTGCCCCAATAGAGGGCATCCTTGTCTAATGCCCCGCCTTACCCAGACTGGCCTACTGAGCCCCCCTCCCACCTTGACCATACATGACGCCCCAGCATACAACATCTTCACACAGGCCAAAAACCTTTCCCCAAACACAGATATCACATTAAACAGATACTCATGGTCCACTCTATCAAAAGCCTTCTCTTGATCTAAAGAGACCAGTCCAAAGTTCACATTAGAACCTCTCAACAAGTCCAACATGTCCCTGATTAAGAACAAGTTGTCCATGATTGAGAGTCCCGGTATGCAATATGTCTGGTCCTTGTGTACTATAGAGTCCAGATAGGACTTCAGTCTGTTATTGAGGACATTGGCAAATATCTTGTAGTCTGCACAGAGCAATGCCACAGGCCTCCGGTTCTTAAGTTCATACAAGTCCTCTTTTTTGGGCAGGAGAGTCAGAGCCGCCCGACGGCAGCTCAGGGCAACTCTCCTACCCCAATGCACTCACGCAACATGCAAAAGAAGTCCAGTCCAATTATTCCCAGAATCTTTTATAAAACTCCACTGTGAGTCCATCGACACCCAGTGCACGGCCGGGGGACATCTGGGTTACGGCCTCTGCCAGTTGATGGGACAACAGGGGAAAGTCCAGTTCATCCCTCTGTGCCAGAGAGAGCTTAGGGAGTTCTGCCAACAAAACCTGAGCACACATAGGATCACACAGTTCTGCCCTATACAACTCCGTATAAAACTCCACAGTCCGCTCCCGCATCTCCCCCACCACAGAGGTCACCCGCCCATCCGAAAGCCGTAGACAATGCATACCTTTGGCTTCATTGCTCTGTCTTTCCAAACCAAAGAAGAAGGAGCTGGGAGAATCCATCTCCTTGAGCATGGAGAACCTAGCTCTTACAAGTGCTCCCTTTGCTTTAACCTGGAAAAAACTACTCAGGTCCCTACGTAGTTCAGCTAAATTAGCCTGGAGGCCTATATTGCCTTGCCCCACCAGCTCTACCTCCATCTCATTAATACTATGCTCGAGTTCCCCCAATACTCTCCTAGCCTCTGAGGATGAGAGAGCTGTATACTGTTGACAGAAAAGCCGAATTTGGACTTTTCCCACATCCCACCATTGACTCAGAGACTCATACTCCTCTCTTCGCTGCCCCCACCTTTCCCAAAAAGTCTGAAAATCTGAGCAAAAAGTGACATCTTGTAAGAGCTTTACATTAAACTTCCAATAGGATGCCTGCTGAGAACCTGGTGAAATAGACAGCCGAGCCATGGTTATGGGATGATCCGAAAAACCCACCGGAAGAATGGTAGTGCCCAACAGCCTATTGCTCTGATTCCTGGAAATGTAAAATCGATCAAGCCGGGCTGCACTCACCCTAGCCCCAAAGACCTTCGCCCATGTATACTGTCTTGTGTTGGGATGTCTAGTTCTCCAAACATCCACTAGGTCAAACTGATTAATGATGTCCCTTAACACCCCCACTGACCCTGAATGAGGCTCCTCTCCATTTCTGTCTTTCGTAAAATCCATCGTACAGTTCCAGTCCCTGCCGACCACCAGCGTCTCCTTAGGAGCTACCTGTGAGAGTTCATGTCTAAGACACCCAAATAGAAGCCCCCCCTCTCTCCCTGTGTTAGGCACATACATATTTATAAAAGAAAAAACCCTGTTGTTAATTTCTGCTTTTACTACAAGCAGTCTACCCCTACACTCCTCCTTTGAGGAGCACATTTTTACAGACAAACCCGGTATTAAAAAGGACTGCCACCCCTGTACTAACATTTGTCCCATGGCTCAGCACACTTGCCCCTTTCCACCAGAGCCCCCAATCAACTTCATTCACCACATCACTATGCGTCTCCTGCAGAAACAACACCTGTACTTTTTTTTGCTTTACATACTGTATTCACCCAACACACTCCTCTTTCCCAGATCTCTGGTGCCATTAATATTAAGCGAGCCTACCCAAAGAGTCTCCATAAGAAGTGGGAGAAAAGCCAGCAAAGAAAGAGACCAATAGCAAAGCTCAAAAAGCCCCAGTGCCAGAAATATATTATTCATCTAAACAGCGTCTGAAGGTAGACCTTTACACACGGTTGTGACCCACTTCCTCAACCTAAACCTTTTCCTGGGTGAGAGAACACCATGCCCCTCATTTGTCATAGCATGTTGTATGATCTTACAAACTTTCCCGGATCGCAAAAAACCCCCCTCAAGATTAACTTTTTTCCCCTTAGTCTCATTCAGGAACCTTGACAGTTCCCTCACCATTTACTTTGACCCCTCTGACCTACTGGCTGTCAGCTCTGGACCCATTGGAGGAGTCTGAAAAGAAATCCTCATTGTCCTCTTCCTCAGACTCACCTTCCTGCTCCTCATCTCCATCTCCCAACCTGACCACCTGCTCTTTCTCTCTAGTCGGGGCCTCCCCCCCAGCACCAGGCAAAGGTTCACTTTGACCACACCAGCCTCTCCCCTCCCACCTCCTTTCTTCTCTCCCTTTTTCCTCTTCCGCTTGACACCCTCCTCCACCCCCCTAGTCGCTTACCCTTCCCCACTATACTCTCCTCATCCACTCTCCTCATCCATCCCCTCCCACCATCAGCTACACAACCATCTATAGCATGACTAGGTCCAGCCTCATCTACACCATCATCCATAGCATGACTAGACCTAGCCTCACCTACACCACCATCTATAGCATGACTAGACCCAGCCTCATCTACCCCACCATCTGTAGCATGACTAGGCCCAGCCTCTGCTGCCTGCATCTCATGGCCCCCTTCACGTTGACCTCGATTTCCCCCACTGGTGTTTGTACCCTCACCTTGTCTACGGCCTTTATGTGGGCACGCAAAGCTCTTATGCCCCAAATCCCCACACTCAAAGCACCGTAGACTATCTGTGCTGGCAAAACCTGCGTAGAGCCCCTCCCCATGCCTCACTTTAAAATGACCATTTAACTGTTGCTCATTGTTATTCAGAAACATGAACACTTGCTTCCAGAACGCAACAACATGCTTGACGGCATCTGCCTGAAAGCCTGCCGACAGTACACGAAAACCACTAGCAAACTTACCAAAACGACTCAACTCCTTCCTGATTTGATCATCCGTAATAAACAGAGTCAAATTTGCAACTACCACCCTAGTCGAAGGGGTAAAAAGAGGAGAAATTGGCATCAACACACCCCTTACAAATATTCCACTAGCAATGAGCCTACCCACCAAATTTGCTATTTTCATGAACACATCACAGCTTTGTTCATTCTAGAAGCAGAATGTATAAATTCAGCTACTACCTCTTCGCCGACCGCGAGCAGAACCTCCTCCACATTAATTCCATTCTCGGGAACACACCTGAATCCATGCCGTAACGACAGCGTCTCCTCCACGCTAGGCTGTGAAGCCATCGCGCACACCACACCGTTCAAAACCCCAGGAAACTAAACCTCTGTCTTCTTCCTCCCTAACTTAAAAAAAACAGTGGGTACCGCTAAAACAAACAGTGCATTAACCCTCCACCATAGAAAATAAAAATGTAAAGAAAAGACCAAGGAAATAATCAAGAAAATAAGTTAGGACAGAGCCCTCCACACCAAACACTCAAACTCCAAAAAACTCCCAGCATGCACTGAGAGAGAGAGAGCGAGAGAGCGAGAGAGAGAGAGAGAGAGAGAGAGAGAGAGAGAGAGAGATATCTATCTTTGTCACCTGTCTTGATGTGAGGGCTGACAGCACAGGATGACACATCCAGATGTGAACTGTGATGGAGGAGGAGAGAGAAAGAAAGGAACCCTCCCTCTTTCCAAGCCCTGAGGGATCAGTAGCTAGAGGGTAGCGGCTGCTACACTGGCCGTACTAGTGAAGCTTTGTGTGTGTGTGTGTGTATGTGTGTGTGTGTGTGTGTGTGTGTGTGTGTGTGTGTGTGTGTGTGTGTGTGTGTGTGTGTGTGTGTGTGTGCATGCTTACGATTGTGTGTTAATTATGGATAGGAGCAGTGCTGTCACCCAGGGTTGTGGCTGTCGTTAAACGTTGACATGTCACCAGAGAGGGCTGTTAAAGCGCCTTCCTCACTTCCGAACACTATTTATGCCAGAATCTACAGTATAATGCACCTCGGCTATTAATTATGATCAAGAGCCACTCCAACACCTCAGCTCTCATACAACTCTCTCTCTCTTCTTTTAACTCCTCCCTTCTCTCAATCTTTCTCTCCTCATACTGTATGAATAAGTCTGGAGTATTCACTTATTTTACTTTATCATTATTAACTGTTTCCTTTTCTCCACAATAGAGACCCCTAATTCAAACAGCCCCTGTAGAACAATCATCAAATATGCATTGCACTGAATATAACAGTATGGGCAGTGTAGTTGGGATTTTGTGGGACCAAAAGGAAATAAGAGAACCCAACAAGGAATAGCCTGATGGAGAGGCAGAATGGGAGGGAGAGAGATGGATAGGGGAGTGAAAGGAGAGGTGTGAGAAAATTAAAGGGAGAGAAGGACAGGGAAAATGTTGGAGAGAGAAAGTGATGGGTAGCCAGAGAGGGGGAGAGAGGGAGGAAGTGAGGTGAGGTGAGGGGAAGGCTATTAGGGTGCCTCTCTCCAGGAGAGTGAGGGGTCAGCGGTTAAAGGAGTGACTCTGCAGTGAACAGCTTATAGATTATACCCACACTCCTCTCTGCCATTGTGTCCATGAGAGAGAGGGATAGAGGAGGGAGAGAGGATGGTGAAAGATGGAGATAGATAGAGAGATGGAAGTAGAGGGGGTGAGTTGGAGAAAGAAGTGGGTGAGGAAGATAAGGGGGAGAATGAAAGGGGATATGGGGGAGGAGGAAGACACAATTTTTAGAAGGAGTGTGAGGGGAATACACAACAGGGAGAAAAATGGACTGGCAAATTAGGCACCCTCTTCTTTTGAATAGTCTGACAAGATTGCACAGGGTTTCAGTAGAAATGGTTATTAGACATTTTTCCTTTTCTCTCTTTCCTCGCTCCGTCTCCCTCTACTTCCTCCTTTGCTTTCAGGCAATTTGAACTCCCTTTAGGCTCAGACGGTGGTGTCTCCCATAGAACATGTGTTTTAGTTTATTTCCCATATACAGACTGGCATAATGAAGCCTAAGAGTGCAGGGATCACAGATTACCAATCTCTCTCTCTCCCCATCTCCCCCCCCCCCCCCCCCCCCGCCAATCCCCCTATCTCGTCTCTCTCTCTCTCTCTCTCTCTCTCTCTCTCTCTCTCTCTCTCTCTCTCTCTCTCTCTCTCTCTCTCTCTCTCTCTCTCTCTCTCTCTCTCTTTCTTCCTCTTGTCGATGTTGATGAATTCACACACAGGCACATTTACACACATACAAACAAAGGCACACACACATATACACACACACTCACTCAAAGGGACGAGATGGAGAAATTATAGCGCGCCACCTCTCCCGCCCAATGAATAGTCATGCTGACAAATTGAATTGAGCTCCTTCACCAGGCCTCCATTTAATGTTCCTAGTCCTTTTAGCCCATTTCTAGAGACACTCTCCAGCCATCGCCTGCTCACAGTCCCCTCTCACACTGACAGATCCTTTATACTAACACCCTTACCCATTATTGTGTGTGAGTGTCTGTCTGTCTGTCTGTGTGTGCATGTGTCTGTGTGTGTGTGCACACTTGTGATTGATTTTATACGACAGGGAAGTAGTTCATCGTAGTTATTTTCTCTGATGTTTTAATTCCATTTACAGTAACGCATATACACACAACAGAGGATTGTATGTGGCACAATGTGTCACATACACACACACACACACACACACACACACAGTCTTGTACAACTAACCTTATGGGGACACACAATTCAGTCCCATTCATTTTCCCTAACCACTAAACCTAACCTTAACCCGTACCCTTACCCTAACCCTAACCTTAACCCAAAACCTAACCTTAACCCTAACTACCTAATCCTGGCTCCTAACCCTAATCCTACAACAAGCCCTAGCTCCTAACCCTAACTCTAAACCTAATTCTAACCTTAACCCTAAACACACTAGAAATAGCAGTTGACCTTGTGGGGACAAACAAAATGTCCCCAGTTGGTCAAATTGTTGTTTGTTTACTATTCTTGTGGACACACACACACACACACACACACACACACACACACACACACACACCCACACACACTGACCAATTCAGACTCTGGCCCTACGGAAGATAGGAGGAACAGAAAGAGAGGAAGAGAACTTGGATGAAGTCCTAAAAGACCAAATGTCCTTGGTAGTTGCATACCAAACCCTGATGCCACTTAAGAGTCTGTACTTACCTGCCCATAGAGAGTTATGGTGTTTCAGTGCCCCCTATTGGAAAAGGAAATGTACTTCTTTAATGAACTGGAAACCCATGCTTGTCCTGGGTCTCAGTAGTCTAAACCAGTGGTTCCCAACCAGGGGTACTAGGACCCCTGGGTGTACTTGGCCTATCCACAGGGGGTACTTGAGAAGACTCATAAAACCATAGGCCTACTGGTAAAATTCACATGAGGGGGTACTTCAGGGGTACTCCGGGCAGAGCAAAATTCAGGTGGTGGTGCAGTAACTGAAAAAGGTTGGGAACCACTGGTCTAAATTACCTCCCTTTCCTTGTCTCCTGTCCTTGATGACCATTGGTAGCACAGGAAAAGTGAAAGCATCTTTATTATCCAGACGCATGAAGAGTTTTCATTAAAGGGGAATGGAAACACAAGCAACGATATGTATTCAATCCATTAATACTAAACATGTGCATGTAACATAGAAACATATATATTTTTAATATTTTGATCTTGAATAACGTTTATTTGGAGGACTTTGTTATGAAGGGTACTTTTGATGTCGCAAGCGGGAGTTTCTGAATGGAAAGAAGTCAAACATTGAAGCCCTCCGCTTGCCCCTCCATCTTCAACTTCGAGGGTTACGGTGTGGGGGTAACTGACCGACCATCATCGACAACATCAATGATTTCAGTGTCAAGAAATTAACGGAGGAGGCGGCGCGAGTCAGTAAAGGTAAGCTTAGCTAGTTATGCTGACAGAGATTGTTTTGGCCTGCAGCAGCTAATGTTAGCCAGTAAAGTTAGCTGTCAACAAGTGTTGCTAGCTAGTTACCTGATTTTGTTAGTGGCATCTGAGATAAATTAATGTGTTATGAATCTCAAACATAAAAAGTGGAAGTGTTACAAAGTCGACATTCTCCACAATGTCATTAAACAGCCATCACATATTATATAGTATACACATAGCCCAGTGTTCAAAAGTATGGATGGGGGAGGTTGGTTAGACGGGAGCTTATCTGCTGGCTGAGAAGAAATTACCAAAAATGATTTGTGTAACTCCTATCTGGCTCTAGGACCAGCAGACCCTACTGAGTGCCCAAAGACAGAAAAGCAGTCACCTCGGGGGAGCGGGCTGGGGTTCAGAAAATGGAGAACGAGTAGGCCATTCAAGTCTGAATCCAAAGATACACCCGTCCATAGAGGCAATCACAGTATAGAAGTCTCATAGATTGATCGCTATGAAATGTTTGTGTATTTGAATGTTTGAATATTATGTAATGTGTTACTTTTACATAATTACATTTGTGTGTATTAGCCAGCTTTGTGTGTTTTGTGTTATTATGATTAATGGTACGTTCCAGGATGGCCCTGTTTTAGGTGGCAGTTCAGTTCTGTTTTGGAAAATCGACTGGGGAGGCTGCTTTAGCCTGGCACACCCCAACCTGTCTAGCTAGGTATCGCAGGGTAAGCCTGGTTGAGGATCAGTTTGTTAGTTTTTTATCACCAGTAAGTCTATTTGTCCAGTTTGGCTTTGTAAATATCTTTACCGGATACCACTACTTGAACACTGTAAATACCCTTATGAAAAAAGATTGCAGTCAGAGTGCAGTATAACTGCAGTTAGAGTGCAGTACACTGCGGTAATTCTGCAATACTGCGTCCAAAATACCACAGTCGACGGCAGTTCCTGCACTTTCACTGCAGTTTCAAAACTGATTTTTTTTTTTGTAAGGGTAAATATCAACACTTATGCACCCCAACCTTCTGCCTCCTGCTGAATATCTGACCGTATCTCTACACTACCTATTTTACATGGTTTGTTTGTTTTTATTTACGACACATTTGTAATGTGTGCTTTTTGTCAAACAAAGTGCCAACTTGAGTGTCTTCAGATCTCCAACTAGCTGCTCAGTGTAGTTACCACTGCTTTCCACTAGACAGTAGCCTAAGCTAGATGAAGTCATCACTCTAGCAACCGGGCCAGCGGTGCACGTTCAAAGCAGTTGTATCTTCCAAGTTAGTTGCTCTTGTTACACTTGAACCTGTTTTTATAGTCGACTAAGCGAACTTATACTATTTTTTAGAAACATTGTCTTAGAATTATAAGATACCAAATGTATGGGAATGTGATTAATCATTTTAGCAGGTCAGATTGTATAGTTTTCTTTACGTAAGGTAACATTATGTCTTGAAATATATTGACCATACACAGCTAGAACAAACTCCATGTATTGTCATTTTATTTGGTAGTAGAGGCTAGATCCAATTGACTGGTTTTATTAATGCTCAAACCCTATGTAGATGCCACTTGATTCTGGGCGTGCACGCCTAATAGAAGAGACCACACACGCAGGGATGACGCGCCAAATTACCTCTTCCAAGTCCATGGGGTGAAATGGCCTATAGGTTGAAATGGCGGTAAGCAGCCAGCCTGTATGCTTTGCAAAGAAAAAACATAAATAGTACTTTAATCCACCATCCAAATGAAATCTCTATGTATTTATGAAGTTACATTATGCAGGCTGTGATTGGAAACCTAGTCGTCTAATCAAAATTTAAGAACGTTACCATCGCGCCAAACTGGTAATGATAGTAATTACCGTCGGGTGTATTCTAGTTCTTACATTTACCTCACCATTACTGGTTGTCATTAACTGGTTTACCGGCTGCTGACAGGTCGAGTAACCTCTTCTGCCAAGTCCTTCATAAGAATTAGTGACAGATCGCCATCCAGACAGAAGGAAACCTCTGGCTGGATGTAATACAGCCCACCATCCGCTGGGATTTTGTGCTGTGTAACCACCATCTCTCTACAACAGACACACTCATCCTCCCTGGCCATTATCTGGCAGCAATATGGTGATTTACAGTTACAGATAGCTGGCATTCTAAAGCCTAGTATTTCCCTTGCCCTTTAAGGGACGTTTCAGAATTTACAAAATTGGCTACATGGAGGAATGTAGTCCAGTTATTTAGTCCAGTTGGATTTAGTGCAGTTTAGTCCCTCATAGTGCACAAAGATTTTGTAATCTGACATTTGGAGAAATGTGGACAAATGTCAAATTTTGCCGGGAGACTGTGAGAGCTTATTGCAGAGTGAGGGTAAACGGTAGGCATGTTCTCTGCTATCTACTTTATGTTTTAATTATTATTTTGGGTAGACGGAGGGTCACTTGTTGGGAGGATCATCCATTATCATTTCAGAGAGGTCCGATTTTCTCGAAGTATTCATTATTATAAATAACGTACAATCCCTAAATCCTGTCTAAAATAACCTCCTTAATTCAACAACAACTTTTGTCCTCCAGAATGTCCCTCTGGCCTTTTAACACCAAACCCATCTTGAGTTAGTAAGAGTAAAAACAACTTCAGTTGGACGGGCGAGTTACTTTTTAAAATCACACCTTGTCCCCCTCTAATATCCCCCTTCTATTTTACATTTCACTCAGCATGTGAACCACTCAAACCTCTTCACAAATGCTCAAGAGCTAAATGGGAGACCTTTAAACTAATTTTGAGATAAAAAGTAACATAAAAAGATACACCACTTTCCCTTTTGTAGCCCTATCCTGCAGTCAAATGACCTAGTGGCCTCATTGGTGGAATGTTATTAATATTTTTCATAATCAGTAAGCATAAAAATACAAAACAACGCCGAAAATCTGGTGTTTCTATGTCAAACGGTTTTGTTATATTTCAGTCTTCTGGGATGTATATAAAGTGTAATATTGGTATGCAAACTAAAAATACATTTAAACTGTATATCAAATAAAATCAAGCTTTATTTACAGTGCCTTCGGAAAGTATTCAGACACCTTGACTTTTTCCACATTTTGTTAAGTTACAGCCTTATTCTGAAATTGATTTTTTTTTTACATCTCAGCAATCTACACACAATACCCCATAATGACAAACCGAAAACAGGTTTTTGATTTTTTGGCAAATGTATTAAAAATAAAAAAACTGAAATACCTTATTTACATAAGTATTCAGACCTTTTGCTATGAGACTCGAAATTGAGCTCAGGTGCATCCTGTTTCCATTCATCATTCTTGAGATGTTTCTACAACTTCATTGGAGTCCACCTGTGGTAAATTCAATTGATTGGACATGATTTCGAAAAGCACACACCTGTCTATATAAGGTCCCACAGTTGACAGTGCATGTCAGAGCAAAAAATAAGCCATGAGGCCAAATGAATTGTCCGTAGAGCTCCGAGACAGGATTGTGTTGAGGCACAGATCTGGGGAAGTGTACTAAAACATTTCTGCAGCATTAAAGGTCCCCAAAAACACAGTGGCCTCCATCATTCTTAAATGGAAGAAGTTTGGAACCACCAAGACTCTTCCTAGAGTTGGCCGCACCGGCCAAGCTGAGCAATCGTGGGAGAAGGGCCTTGGTCAGGGAGGTGACCAAGAACCCGATGGTCACTCTGACAGAGCTCTAGAGTTCCTCTATGGCGATGGGAGACCCTTACAGAAGGACAACCATCTCTGCAACACTCCACCAGGCCTTTATGGTAGGGTGGCCAGATGGAAGCCACTCCTCCGTAAAAGGCTCATGACAGCCCGCTTGGAGTTTGCCAAAAGGCACCTAAAGACTCAGACCATGAGAATCAAGATTGTCTGGTCTGATGAAACCAAGAGTGAACTCTTTGGCCTGAATGCCAAGCGTCACGTCTGGAGGAAACCTGGAACGATCCCTACGGTGAAGCATCGTGGTGTCAGAATCATGCTGTGGGGATGTTTTTCAGCGGCAGGAACTGGGAGACTAGTCAGGATCGAGGCAAAGATGAACGAAGAAAAGTACAGAGAGATCTATGATGAAAACCTGCTCCAGAGCGCAAAGGACCTCAGACTGGGGCGAAGGTTGACCTTCCAACAGGACAACGACCCTAAGCACACAGCCAAGACAATGCAGGAGTGGCTTCGTGACAAGTCTCTGAATGTCCTTGAGTGGCCCAGCCAGAGCCCGGACTTGAACTCTATTGAACATCTCTGGAGAGACCAGAAAATAGCTGTGCAGTAACGCTCCTTATCCAACCTGACAGAGCTTGAGAGGATCTGCGGAGAAGAATGGGAGAAACTCCCCAAATACAGGTGTGCCAAACTTGTAGCGTCATACCCAAGAAGACTCGAGGCTGTAATCGCTGCCAAAGGTGCTTCAACAAAGTACTGAGTTAAGGGTCTAAATACTTTTGTTAATGTAACATTTCAGTTGTTTTTTTCCCATAAATTAGCAAACATTTCTAAAAGCTTGTTTTTGCTTCATTATTATGGGATATTGTGTTTAGAATATGAGGAAAAAAACAATTTAATCAATTTTAGAATAAGCCTGTAACCTAACAAAATGTGGAAAAAGTAAAGGGGTCTGAATACTTTCCACAGCACATTTCAGACATGGAATGCAATGTAATTTGCTTCACAGGAAAAAAACGACTAAACAATTAAAACATTTTTTTAAAATGTACTACACAAACATAAAAGGATAAACGAAAGAATAACAGTAAAAGCTGAACGACTAAAAAGGACCCTGAGGAAAAGCAAAGCTAAAAAGGTGTGTTTTAAGATCTCTTTTAAATATGTCCACAGTTTCGACCCCCCTCAGGTTATCTTGCATGCTATTCCAGAGGCTGGGGGCATAATAACTAAAAGCTGCTTCTCCATGCCTCTTGGTCCTAGGCATTGGGATAGTTAAAAAGCCAGTGCCAGAGGAACTGAGGGACCTACTGGGTACATAACTTAAAAGCATGTCTGACATGTACTGTGCCTTGCAAAAGTATTCATCCCACTTAGCTTTTTTTCTATTTTGTTGCATTACAACCTGTAATTTAAATGGATTTTTATTTGGATTTCATGTAATGGATATACACAAATTAGTCCAAATTGGTGAAGTGAAATGAAAAAAAGAACTTGTTTCAAGAAATTCTAAAAAATATATAACGGAAAATTGATGCGTGCATATGTATTCACCCACTTTGCTATGAAGCCCCTAAAGAGATCTGGTGCAACCAAATACCTTCAGAAGTCACATACAGTGGGGAAAAAAAAGTATTTAGTCAGCCACCAATTGTGCAAGTTCTCCCACTTAAAAAGACGAGAGAGGCCTGTAATTTCATCATAGGTACACGTCAACTATGACAGACAAATTGAGGAAAAAAAATCCAGAAAATCACATTGTAGGATTTTTAATGAATTTATTTGCAAATTATGGTGGAAAATAAGTATTTGGTCACCTACAAACAAGCAAGATTTCTGGCTCTCACAGACCTGTAACTTCTTCTTTAAGAGGCTCCTCTGTCCTCCACTCGTTACCTGTATTAATGGCACCTGTTTGAACTTGTTATCAGTATAAAAGACACCTGTCCACAACCTCAAACAGTCACACTCCAAACTCCACTATGGCCAAGACCAAAGAGCTGTCAAAGGACACCAGAAACAAAATTGTAGACCTGCACCAGGCTGGGAAGACTGAATCTGCAATAGGTAAGCAGCTTGGTTTGAAGAAATCAACTGTGGGAGCAATTATTAGGAAATGGAAGACATACAAGACCACTCATAATCTCCCTCGATCTGGGGCTCCACGCAAGATCTCACCCCGTGGGGTCAAAATGATCACAAGAACGGTGAGCAAAAATCCCAGAACCACACGGGGGGACCTAGTGAATGACCTGCAGAGAGCTGGGACCAAAGTAACAAAGCCTACCATCAGTAACACACTACGCCACCAGGGACTCAAATCCTGCAGTGCGAGACGTGTCCCCCTGCTTAAGCCAGTACATGTCCAGGCCCGTCTGAAGTTTGCTAGAGTGCATTTGGATGATCCAGAAGAGGATTGGGAGAATGTCATATGGTCAGATGAAACCAAAATAGAACTTTTTGGTAAAAACTCAACTCGTCGTGTTTGGAGGACAAAGAATGCTGAGTTGCATCCAAAGAACACCATACCTACTGTGAAGCATGGGGGTGGAAACATCATGCTTTGGGGCTGTTTTTCTGCAAAGGGACCAGGACGACTGATCCGTGTAAAGGAAAGAATGAATGGGGCCATGTATCGTGAGATTTTGAGTGAAAACCTCCTTCTATCAGCAAGGGCATTGAAGATGCAACGTGGCTGGGTCTTTCAGCATGACAATGATCCCAAACACACCGCCCGGGCAACGAAGGAGTGGCTTCGTAAGAAGCATTTCAAGGTCCTGGAGTGGCCTAGCCAGTCTCCAGATCTCAACCCCATAGAAAATCTTTGGAGGGAGTTGAAAGTCTGTGTTGCCCAGCGACAGCCCCAAAACATCACTGCTCTAGAGGAGATCTGCATGGAGGAATGGGCCAAAATACCAGCAACAGTGTGTGAAAACCTTGTGAAGACTTACAGAAAACGTTTGACCTGTGTCATTGCCAACAAAGTGTATATAACAAAGTATTGAGAAACTTTTGTTATTGACCAAATACTTATTTTCCACCATAATTTGCAAATAAATTCATAAAAAATCCTACAATGTGATTTTCTGGAATTTTTTTCCTCATTTTGTCTGTAATAGTTGACGTGTACCTATGATGAAAATTACAGGCCTCTGTCATCTTTTTAAGTGGGAGAACTTGCACAATTGGTGGCTGACTAAATACTTTTTTCCCCACTGTAATTAGTTAAATAAAGTCTGCCTGTGTGCAATCTAAGTGTCACATGATCTGTCACATGATCTCAATATACACCTGTTCTGAAAGGCCCCAGAGTCTACAACACCACTAAGCAAGGGGCACCACCAAGCAAGCGGCACCATGAAGACCAAGGAGCTCTCCAAACAGGTCAGGGACAAAGTTGGGGAGAAGTACAGATCAGGGTTTGGTTATTTTTAAAAAAATATCAGAAACTTTGAACATTCCACTGAGCACCATTAAATCCATTATTTAAAAATTGAAAGAATATGGCACCACAACAAACCTGCCAAGAGAGGGCCGCCCACCAAAACTCACGGACCAGGTAAGGAGGGCATTAATCAAAGAGGCAACAAAGAGACCAAAGATAACCCTGAGGGAGCTGCAAAGCTCCACAGCGGAGATTGGAGTATCTGTCCACAGGACCAATTTAAGCCGTACACTTCACAGAGCTTGGCTTTATGGAAGAGTGGCCAGAAAAAAGCCATTGCTTAAAGAAGAAAATAAGCAAACACGTTTGGTGTTCACAAAAAGCCATGTGGGAGACTCCCCAAATATATGGAAGAAGGTAATCTGGTCAGATGAGACTAAAATTGAGCTTTTTGTCCATCAAAGAAAACGCTATGTCTGGCGCAAACCCAACATCGCTCATCCCCCCGAGAACACCATCCCCACAGTGAAGCATGGTGGTGGCAGCATCATGCTGTGGGGATGTTTTTTATCGGCATGGACTGGGAAACTGGTCAGAATTGAAGGAATGATGGATGGCGCTAAATACAGGGAAATTCTTGAGGGAAACCTGTTTCAGCCATCCAGAGATTTGAGACTGGGACGGAGGTTCACCTTCCAGCAGGACAATGACCCTAAGCATACTGCAAAAGCAACACTTGAGTGGTTTAAGGGAAAACATTTAAATGTCTTGGAATGGCCTAGTCAAAGCCCAGACCTCAATCCAATTGAGAATCTGTGGTATGACTTAAAGATTGCTGTACACCAGCGGAACCCATCCAACTTGAAGGAGCTGGAGCAGTTTCGCTTTGAAGAATGGGCAAAATTCCCAGTGGCTAGATGTGCCAAGCTTATAGAGACATACCCCAAGAGACTTGCAGCTGTAATTGCTGCAAAAGATAGCTCTACAAAGTATTGACTTTGGGGGGGTGAATAGTTATACACGCTCAAGTTCTGTTCTTTAGTCTTATTTCTTGTTTGTTTCACAATAAATAAATATTTTGCATCTTTAGAGTGGTAGGCATGTTGTGTAAATTTAAATGATACAACCCCCCAAAAAATCTATTTTAATTCCAGGTTGTAAGGCAACAAAATAGGAAAAATGCCAAGGGGGGTGAATACTTTCTCAAGCCACTGTATTGGGGTGTACATTTAAAAAAACAATAGAAGAATCTTAATTAATTCTAAAACTCACAGGCAGCCAGTGCAGAGACCTTAAAACCATTGTAATGTGTGCTCTCTGTCTGGTCTTGGTCAGTACCCGTGCTGCAGCATTCTGTATGTTTTGCAGTTGACCAATGGCTTTCTTGGGTAGACCAGACAGGAGAGCATTACAGTAGTCAAGCCTGCTTGTAATAAAAGCATGGATGAGTCTCTCTGTATCAGCTTGATAGAGAAACTGTCGCACCTTGGCAATGTTCCTCAGGTGGTAAAAAGCTATTTTGGTCACATTCCTAATGTGTGATTCGAAATTGAGTTCAGAATCAAAAATAACACCTAGGTTTCATAGCCGCAGGAAGTCATTTCAGGGTGGGGGTTCTGCGTTTATGAATTTTTTGCCTGAGCTGCAGACGGCTACATCGGTCCACTAATACAGGACTATTAAAGGCCCAGTGCATTACTTTTTGTATGTGCGTCCAGATTCTCTCTCTGTGCTTTGGCTCCAACAATAACTACCTCGGTCTTTAGCTGGAGGAAGTTGTGAGCCATCCAAGTATTTAAATCACTAATACAGTCTAATAATTTATCCGTGGAGCTAAAATCCTCTGGTGACACAGAAATGTGAAGTTGTGTATCGTCTGCGTAGCAGTGAAAATCAATGCTGTGCTTTCTGATAATGCTGCCAAGGGGTAACATATATATATATACTGAACAATACCACACCCAAAATCGAACCTTGTGCCACGTGTGATATATATTTCCTCTGAGTTATGTTCACCAAGGGTGACAAAAATCTCTTGACCGGTTAAATAGGTCCTAAACCAATTTAGAACTGGACCGGAGAGGCCAACTCGCCTCTCCAGTCTGTCCAAAAGGACATCAACAGTGTTGAATGCAGCACTTAAATCCAAGAGTACAGGGACAGAGAGCTGTTTGGCATCTGTGTTGGCTCTAAGATCATTTACCACTTTAACTAAGGCTGTCTCTGTGCTGTGGTGGGCAGGAAAACCAGATTGGAATTTTTCAAAAATAAAAAAAATCATTTAGCTGTTTAAAACCAATTTCTCCAGAATTTTGCTTAAGAATGGAAGGTTGGACATTGGCTGAAAATTGCTTGGAGCTGAATAATCTATATTACTTTTCTTCAGAAGGGGTTTCACCATAGCAGTTTTTAGTGCAGTGGGGAAAGTGCCTATGAACAGGGAGTGATTAACAATAGCTTGCACTTCTTCAGATATGCAATTAAAAACTGTTTTGAAGAAGGTGGTGTGGATAGGATCGAGAAGGCAGGTAGGAAGTTTAAGTTGTGATATCCCTTTCTTGAGCATGTCCGTGTCAACCAAGGAAACTAAATCCATAGTGCCTTTGCGTGGTAGGCTAGGGTACATATCATGGAACTTCTCATCAGGTCTTGCTTGACTGATACCCTGCCTAATGTTTGTTATCTTATCGCTGAAATATGCTGCAAACTCATCATATTTAGATGTGGAAGAAAGTTCACATAGGTTTGCTGGGGTAGGATTTAACAGGCCATCAATGGTCGAGAAGAGCACTCTCAAATTATTCTGATTATTACTGATCAGGTTAGAAAAATGAGCTCCTCTGGCATTTCTAATTGCTCTGTCATATATGCCAAGTTGCTCTCTCAGAATATCATAATGGATCTGCAACTTTAACTTTCTCGACTTCCGCTCTGCCTTTCTGCAATTTCTCTTTAATTGATTAGTTTCCTCACTCATCCAAGTGGCTCTCCGTTTGGATGTGGCCTTTTTCAACCTTACTGGCATCAATGGTTGCCCTTAAGTTGCTATTAAAGTTATTAACTAAATCATCACAAGAGGAAGGCAGAATATGTGATGGAGTATTGTTCATACACTCAATAAAATATGTAGCAACTTCAGAGGTAAGATAGCATTTCTTAATAATGAGTTCAGTATTATCCTGTGCTATGGGCAACAAGGTAGTAAAAAATATACATTGGTGATAGGTAAAGCAACATCAACAATAGAGGATATGTCAATAGAAAGCCCCTTGGTAATAACCAGGTCAAGAGTATGGCCGTGGTTATAGGTGGGCCCATAACTATGGTGTATATGTTTCAAAGTTTATTTGTTTAAGACTACCTAAAAACACTCTGTGTTTAGCCACTGGTTAAGAGATGGAGTAGTCTGTGTGTGTCTGAAAGAGGGGTGCTGAGTGATTTGTGCATTTGAGGCCCATTTGAGACAATGATTCTCTCCTCTCCTCTCCTCTACTCTAGGAGAAAGTTAGTGTTGCCTATAAGCAGTGCCAGCTTCAGGGGAGTGGATGTGACCGCGCTCTGATAGCGTGTCAAAGTGAATTAGCCTCCGAGTGGCATCCGCTTGGCACACACAGCCGCCTGCCCTCTGCCCACCACCCCACATACGTGCCCAAGATTAGAATTAATAACCAGCGCTGTCAATCACACTCTAATCACAATAATTCTGTGTTTAGGGGGCAGAGGGAGGATACAGGCATCTGGGCCGAGGATGGGCAATCTGGGGAGAGTAATAAGGAGGTTGTGTGTGTGTACGTGTACGTGTACGTGTACGTGTACGTGTGTGTGTGTGTGTGTGTGTGTGTGTGTGTGTGTGAGTTTGTCTAGGAAGGTGGGGGTGGTCCCCACTGGACTCATTTTCAAGCCTGCCTGCAGCAGCTGGTCAGGTGAGCCAGGAGGGATGGTTGGAAGAGGACACACCTGGAGAGAGGGCAAACGTCTCCTGTAAGGGACATACTGTGAGAGTGTGTGTGTGAGCGAGTAGGTGGTGTTTTGTTATGGAGTAGTGTGTATGAGAGAGATAACATGGTAGTTTGTGAGTGTGAAGGAATATGTTGTGGAAGCAGGTAGCGTTTTGGTCCTTTGTCTAGATGTTTTGCTCTCTTTTCCCCTTCATTCTCTCTCTCTCTCTCTCTCTCTCTCTCTCTCTCTCTCTCTCTCTCTCTCTCTCTCTCTCTCTCTCTCTCTCTCTTCTGTCACCCTCCAGTCTCTCAGTTAGATGGCCGTATTGCCATGGCCCCGTTCCACCATTTCTTATTATGCCGACACATCCGCTAATTACAATCAAAATAACAAAACAACATATGTCAAGGCCCCAGAGACCTGAGTGTGTTTGTTCTGCAGGCACTAAAATGAAGAGTGATGGTTGACAAATGAACGCTAGATTGGCTACATAAATTACCTTCTATAGTCAGAGACACACAACAGGCCAGGTTATCAAAGTCCCATGAGGAGACAGTGGGAGGGTAGAGCCCAGCTAACATCAAACGTTCCCACAACTTTAGAGAACGTTCCCTTAAGAGTCTCATTAGTTCATTAGTATTTTCATAGTAATGTTCCAGTGATGTGCTAGGACTGTTTCCAATAAATCATTCCCTTAAAACCTCTTAGATGTTAAGTCCACTATTTGGGGGACATTGAGCGGTTCTGGACCGGTTCCAACTGACATTTTGGTGTACAAAGCGCTCTGTGAATGTTGTAGGTTCCTGTATCTAATAGTGCAAGAAAGCCCCATCTCTCTGATCGCCGCTCTCACTCTCCCAGCTAAGCTGACTTGAAGTGTCAGGTTTCAGACCCCACCTTTGCATAGGGAGTGATGTGTCACATTTTCTGGCCTATCCAGACAAATGAATGATTTCCTGTGTCTGTGAAAATCACTGCTGCGCTTGCATTTGAAACAGGATAATCTAGCGGATGCAACAATACTAGTTTCTTCTCGCTGTGATATTCTGAGATGGATTTAGAGCTCCCAACATGAAAATATATTAAATAATTTCATAGAATATAACTAAGACCACTTTCTCTTGGTCACAGACGGACGAAATCACATTGTGCTTAAAGTTGAATTTGTAACGAGTGAGTACACCTCAGTAATATCTAACAATTTTTACCAGAAAGGTGCGTTCAAGATCTTTCCAAAACTATACATCTCATGAAAAATTACTACGTTTGGGTATCTCTATTTAGGCGGAAATCTAGATTTTCAACTGGTTTTAATATCAAACAGAACTTACCCAGAACGTGGTTACCATGTTATCAGAATATTCAACATTAATGTTCTAGACACGTTTCATTGAAACCAGTGGTGGAAAAAGTATCAAGAAAAAATATTGTATTTATTATAGTGATTAAGGAGTAATGTTAAAACAGTGTAATATGCCCCACCAACATGACACAACTATACAGAAAAACCTAAAATAATTCAATCAAATAAATGAAGAGAGAAAATTCAGATTAACCTCTACTGGATGGGTGTCCCGAAATCGGGACAGTTGTTGTTCAATACGGATAATGTGACTACAATGACATTGTAAACAAAAGCACATTTTCACGGACATATACGTCTTATATGGGCAGAAAGCTTAATTTATTGTTAATCTAACTGCAGTGTCCAATTTACAGTAGGTATTACAGCGAAAAAATACCATGCTATTGTTTGAAAAAATACCATGCTATTGTTGATAAAATACTTTTATCACAGTGACAGGTTTGATAAATTCACAGTTGAAGGTAAATCATGTACTTACATTCAGTAATCTTGCTCTGATTTGTCATGCTGAGGGTCCTAGAGATAAATCCAGCGTAGTTTTGTTTGATAAAATCCATTTTTGTATCCTAACACGATCAATGTTGTATACAGCGTTCTGCCTGAATTCCGACTCGTTCAACTTGCAACAAAGCATTTCGACGTAATATAAATGCTACACCTTGTTTCACCCGGTCAAGTTCTGTTTTTCTGCGATCTTCGGATACTCAAGAAGGCATCCAAACTTTTTTCAGCATTCTGCGTGACGTATAGTTTACACAAAGGTTATTTTAGCCTACCAAGGGCTGACCTCATTACGCACCAATGAGACGAGTGGTGTTCACTTGATTGACTGTATCTTGGTCCAATGACCACCTATTGTTTTGAAACAGAAAGCCAATGAGCTGGGCTTTACATGAGTATGTGACGGTCCTTTGTATGAGTAAAAGCCATTGTGCTAAGCCCGTGCGCAATGAGACTCATTCTCCATAGAAAATTGAAAAGACCAAGAAAAGTTTTCATTACACACAGCTCGATTTAGTTGTACAAAGTTTTCAGCAATTTAAGTAAGTACAACA
Source organism: Coregonus lavaretus (assembly GCF_964263955.1). NCBI lineage: Eukaryota > Metazoa > Chordata > Actinopteri > Salmoniformes > Salmonidae > Coregonus > Coregonus lavaretus. The sequence continues at coordinate 45,905,453 of NC_139988.1, forward strand.
ATGGCTTCTAACACTGGAAAAGCTAAATCAAAGTTTAGATATACAGATTTGGACGAGACTATAGCAGAAATCGACCGTTAAAGTGACACAGAACCGGAATGGTTTTAACTCAAACGCTGAATAAATGTTTTTGGAAGGAAAGGACACGACTTTAGACTGGTAAGTGAAATATGTTTTTTCTTATCATGCTAATGCACTTGTTTGAATGGTTGCATATTATTCATTTGAGATATATTTTTTATTTTATTATTTATATATATATATATATATATATATATATATATATATATATATATAAATATATATATACACTACCAGTCAAAAGTTTGGACACACCTGCTCATTCAAGGGTTTTTCTTTATTTGTACTATTTTCTACATTGTTGAATAATAGTGAAGACATCAAAACTATGAAATAACACATATGGAATCATGTAGTAACCAAAAAAGTGTTAAACAAATCAAAATATATTTTATATTTGAGATTCTTCAAATAGCCACACTTTGCCTTGATGACAGCTTTGCACACTATTGGTATTCTATCAAACAGATTCATCAGGTAGTCACCTGGAATGCATTAAAATTAAAAGGTGTGCCTTCTTAAAAGTTAATTTGTGGAATTTATTTCCTTCTTAATGCGTTTGAGCCAACCAGTTGTGTTGTGATAAGGTAGGGGGGTATACAGAACATCACCCTATTTGGAAGAAGACCAAGTCCATATTATGTCAAGAACAGCTTAAATAAGCAAAGAGAAACTACAGTCCATCATCATTTACATTTACATTTACGTCATTTAACAGACGCTCTTATCCAGAGTGACTTACAAATTGGTGCATTCACCCTATAGCCAGTGGGATAACCACTTTACAATTTTTTTTTATTTTTTTTTATTTATTTTTTTTGGGGGGGGGGGGTATAAGGATTACTTTATCCTATCCCAGGTATTCCTTAAAGAGGTGGGGTTTCAAATGTCTCCGGAAGGTGGTGAGTGACTCCGCTGTCCTGGCGTCGTGAGGGAGCTTGTTCCACCATTGGGGTGCCAGAGCAGCGAACAGTTTTGACTGGGCTGAGCGGGAACTATGCTTCCGCAGAGGAAGGGGAGCCAGCAGGCCAGAGGTGGATGAACGCAATGCCCTCGTTTGGGTGTAGGGACTGATCAGAGCCTGAAGGTACGGAGGTGCCGTTCCCCTCACTGCTCCATAGGCGAGCACCATGGTCTTGTAACGGATGCGAGCTTCAACTGGAAGCCAGTGGAGTGTGCGGAGGAGGGGGGTGACGTGAGAGAACTTGGGAAGGTTGAACACCAGACGGGCTGCGGCATTCTGGATGAGTTGTAGGGGTTTAATGGCACAGGCAGGGAGCCCAGCCAACAGCGAGTTGCAGTAATCCAGACGGGAGATGACAAGTGCCTGGATTAGGACCTGTGCCGCTTCCTGTGTAAGGCAGGGTCGTACTCTCCGAATGTTGTAGAGCATGAACCTGCAGGATCGGGTCACCGCCTTGATGTTAGCGGAGAACGACAGGGTGTTGTCCAGGGTCACGCCAAGGCTCTTCGCACTCTGGGAGGAGGACACAACGGAGTTGTCAACCGTGATGGCGAGATCATGGAACGGGCAGTCCTTCCCCGGGAGGAAGAGCAGCTCCGTCTTGCCAGGGTTCAGCTTGAGGTGGTGATCCGTCATCCATACTGATATGTCTGCCAGACATGCAGAGATGCGATTCGCCACCTGGTTATCAGAAGGAGGAAAGGAGAAGATTAGTTGTGTATCGTCAGCGTAGCAATGATAGGAGAGGCCATGTGAGGATATGACAGAGCCAAGTGACTTGGTGTATAGGGAGAAAAGGAGAGGGCCTAGAACTGAGCCCTGGGGGACACCAGTGGTGAGAGCACGTGGTGCGGAGACAGCTTCTCGCCACGCCACTTGGTAGGAGCGACCGGTCAGGTAGGACGCAATCCAGGAGTGAGCCGCGCCGGAGATGCCCAGCTCGGAGAGGGTGGAGAGGAGGATCTGATGGTTCACAGTATCAAAGGCAGCAGACAGGTCTAGAAGGACAAGAGCAGAGGAGAGAGCGTTAGCTTTAGCAGTGCGGAGAGCCTCCGTGACACAGAGAAGAGCAGTCTCAGTTGAATGACCTGTCCTGAAACCTGACTGGTTTGGATCAAGAAGGTCATTCTGAGAGAGATAGCAAGAGAGTTGGCTAAAGACGGCACGCTCAATAGTTTTGGAAAGAAAAGAAAGAAGGGATACTGGTCTGTAGTTGTTGACATCAGTGGGATAGAGTGTTGGTTTTTTGAGAAGGGGTGCAACTCTCGCTCTCTTGAAGATGGAAGGGACATAGCCAGCGGTCAAGGATGAGTTGATCAGCGAGGTGAGGTAGGGGAGAAGGTCACCGGAGATGGTCTGGAGAAGAGAGGAGGGGATGGGGTCAAGCGGGCAGGTTGTTGGGCGGCCTGCAGTCACTAGTCGCAAGATTTTATCTGGAGAGAGAGGGGAGAAAGAAGTCAAAGCATAGGGTAGGGCAGTGTGAGCAGGACCAGCAGTGTCATTAGACTTAACAAACGAGGATCGGATGTCGTCAACCTTCTTTTCAAAGTGGTTGACGAAGTCATCCACAGAGAGGGAGGAGGGGGGGGGGTGGGGGGGAGGATTCAGCAGTGAGGAGAATGTGGCAAAGAGCTTCCTAGGGTTAGAGGCAGATGCTTGGAATTTAGAGTGGTAGAAAGTAGCCTTAGCAGCAGAAACAGATGAAGAAAATTTAGAGAGGAGGGAGTGAAATGATGCCAGGTCGGCAGGGAGTTTAGCTTTCTTCCATTTCCGGAGCTGCCCGGAGCTCTGTTCTGTGAGCTCGCAATGAGTCATCAAGCCACGGAGCTGGAGGGGAGGACCGAGCCGGCCGGGAGGATAGGGGACACAGGGAGTCAAAGGATGCAGAAAGGGAGGAGAGGAGGGTTGAGGAGGCAGAATCAGGAGATTGGAGGGAGAAGGATTGAGCAGAGGGAAGAGATGATAGGATGGAAGAGGAGAGAGTAGTGGGAGAGAGAGAGCGAAGGTTGCGGCGGCGCGTTACCATCTGTGTAGGGGCAGAGTGAGTAGTGTTGGAGGAGAGCGAGAGAGAAAAGGATACAAAGTAGTGGTCGGAGACATGGAGGGGAGTTGCAGTGAGATTAGTAGAAGAGCAACATCTAGTAAAGATGAAGTCAAGCGTATTGCCTGCCTTGTGAGTAGGGGGGGACGGTGAGAGGGTGAGGTCAAAAGAGGAGAGGAGTGGAAAGAAGGAGGCAGAGAGAAATGAGTCAAATGTAGACGTAGGGAGGTTGAAATCCCCCAAAACTGTGAGGGGTGAGCCATCCTCAGGAAAGGAACTTATCAAGGCGTCAAGCTCATTTATGAACTCTCCAAGGGAACCTGGAGGGCGATAGATGACAAGGATATTAAGCTTAAATGGGCTAGTGACTGTGACAGCGTGGAATTCAAATGAGGAGATAGACAGATGGGTTAGGGGGAAAATTGAGAATGACCACTTGGGAGAGATGAGGATTCCTGTGCCACCACCCCTCTGACCAGATGCTCTCGGGGTATGCGAGAACACATGGTCAGACGAGGAGAGAGCAGTAGGAGTAGCAGTGTTTTCAGTGGTAATCCATGTTTCCGTCAGCGCCAGGAAGTCGAGGGACTGGAGGGTAGCATAGGCTGGGATGAAGTCAGCCTTGTTGGCAGCAGAACGGCAGTTCCAGAGGCTGCCTGAGACCTGGAACTCCAGGTGTGTGGTGCGTGCAGGGACCACCAGGTTAGAGAGGCAGCAGCCACGCGGTGTGAGGCGTTTGTGTAGCCTGTGCGGAGAGGAGAGAACAGGGATAGGCAGAGGCATAGTTGACAGGCTGTAGCAGATGGCTACAATAATGCAGAGGAGATCGGAATGAAATGAACTAAACATCTGGGAAAGGAGAGAGCAGGGCCTCCCTCACCAAAAAAAATATATATATAACTCTCCCAACTTCCACCTCAGAAACTATAATTGTTTCACTGAACCACCCGAATAAAACTCTCCCAACTTCCACTTTAGAAATTAGAATTGTTGTAAACTACAGCGGTTCAATTTTTCAAGGAATAGACTCAACTTACTTTATTTAGCTAGCTAACTATGACGCCATAGCTAACTAGCATGCTAGTATCCAATAACACACAGTTTAGCACCAATACTTGGTTACAACAAACTACCAATAGTGTGTTAACACTCTAAACAGAATTCGTGTGTGTGTCTAGTTCTTTCATAACGCAGCAATAATTAAACGTTGGCTAGCTAGCACAAAGATATTGTATTTAGCTACCACAGTACAGCTAGCTGGTAGTGTTGGCTAGCTAGCAATGGCTGCTGTGTTGACTTTGTTTGAAAAAACGGCGTCGCTGCGAACGAATGTAGCTGGCTAAAAGGATATTGTATTTAGTTGCTACCGTTGCTAATAGCTACTAGCCAGCTAGTCCAGGAGGTGAGTTAGCTAGCTAGCTTCGTGCTACACCCGGCACCGCCGAATACAAAAGTAACCTACAATAACTACATACAACAACTACCCACAACAGCCCACGATGCCTACCTATAATACCTAATAATATACAGCCCACGATGCCTACCTATAAAACCTAACTACAATCTAAATACATAGTTTAAGCCTTACTCGACAAAGCCCAAGCTATGTATAAAGCCAAACTTACCCGACGCCAGCTGTCTGGGTGGCAGACTGCAATCAGTAGCTGTAATTAAGTACAGCAGCTACCAACCACCTAACGTTAATGCCTCGGATAATGAGGTTAGAAAAACAGCTGAATGGTAGGCAGCTAGCTGGCCCAATTACAGGTACTCTTAAGCGTGAAATAACATTGGAAACAACTAACCACAGTTGCTAAAAGTTACCAGTAGCTACCCGCTAGCTAGCTAGCTTTGTTGGTCCAAGTAGTGGGTTAGCTAGCACTCGTGCTTCGCCGGGGTCCGCCGAATACAATACTTACCTACAATAATTACCTACAATAACCTACAATAACCTACAATAACTACCTAAGTAAACTACCTATAATACCTAACTACAATACCTACCTACAATCTAAATACATGGTTTAAGCTTTACTCAACACCATATAAGAAGCCAAGCTTACCTCCTGCTAGAGAAAACACAACCTCTCATCATCACTTTAAGACATGAAAGTCAGTCAATCCGGAAAATTTCAAGAACTTTGAAAGTTTCTTCAAGTGCAGTCGCAAAAACCATCAAGCTCTATAATGAAATTGGCTCTCATGAGGACCGCCACAGGAATGGAAGACCCAAAGTTACCTCTGCTGCAGAGGATAAGTTCATTAGAGTTACCAGCCTCAGAAATTGCAGCCCAAATAAATGCTTCACTGAGTTCAAGTCACAGACAAATCTCAACATCAACTATTCAGAAGGGACTGTGTGAATCAGGCCTTAATGGTCAATATTGCTGCAAAGAAACCACTACTAAAGGACACCAATAAGAAGAAGAGACCTGCTTGGGCCAAGAAACACAAGCAATGGACATTAGAGCGGTGGAAATGTGTCCTTTGGTCTGTAGTCCAAATTTGAGATTTTTGGTTCCAACCGCCGTGTCTTTGTTAGACGCAATGTGGGTGAATGGATGATCTCTGCATGTGTAGTTCCCACCGTAAAGCATGGAGGAGGAGGTGTTATGGTGTGGGGGTACTTTGCTGGTGACACTGTCTGTGATTTATTTAGAATTCAAGTCACACTTAACCAGCATGGCTACCACAGCATTCTGCAGCGACACACCATCCCATCTAGTTTAGGCTTAGTGGGACTATCATTTCATTTTCAACAGGACAATGACCCAACACACCTCCAAGCAGTGTAAGGGATATTTTCCCAAGAAGGAGAGTGATGTAGTGCTGCATCAGATGACCTGGCCTACACAATCCCCCGACCTCAACCCAATTGCGATGGTTTGGGATGAGTCGGACCGCAGAGTGAAGGAAAAGCAGCCAACAAGTGCTCAGCAAATGTGGCAACTCCTTCAAGACTGTTGGAAAAGCATTCCAGGTGAAGCTGGTTGAGAGAGATGCCATGATTGTGCAAAGCTGTCATCAAGACAAAGGGTTGTTCATTGAAGAATCTCAAAAATATAATATTTTTTGATTTGTTTTAAACTTTTTTGGTTGCTACATGATTCCATATGTGTTATTTCATAGTTTTGATGTCTTCACTGTTATTCTACAATGTAGAAAATAGTACAAATAAAGACAAACCCTTGAATGAGTAGGTGTCTCCAAACTTTTGACTGGTACTGTATATATATATATAGTTGAAGTCGGAAGTTTACATACAGTACACCTTAGCCAAATACATTTAAACTCAGTTTTTCACAATTCCTGACTTTTAATCCTAGTAAAATGTCCCTGTTTTAGGTAAGTTAGGATCACCACGTTATATTAAGAATGTGAAATGTCAGAATAATAGTAGAGAGAATGATTTATTTCAGCTTTTATTTCTTTCATCACATTCCCAGTGGGTCAGAAGTTTACATACACTCAATTAGTATTTGGTAGCATTGCCTTTAAAATTGTTTAACTTGGGTCAAACGTTTTGGGTAGCCTTCCACAAGCTTCCCACAATAAGTTGGGTGAATGTTGGCCCATTCCACCTGACAGAGCTGGTGTAACAGAGTCAGGTTTGTAGGCCTCCTTGCTCGCACACGCTTTTTCAGTTCTGCCCACAAATGTTCTATAGGATTGAGGTCAGGGCTTTGTGATGGCCACTCCAATACCTTGACTTTATTGTCCTTAAGCCATTTTGACACAACTTTGGAAGTATGCTTGGGGTCATTATCCATTTGCAAGACCCATTTGCGACCAAGCTTTAACTTCCTGGCTGATGTCTTGAGATGTTGCTTCAATATATCTCCATAATTTTCCTTCCTCATGATGCCATATATTTTGTGAAGTGCACCAGTCCCTCCTGCAGCAAAGCACCCCCACAGCATCATGCTGCCACCCCCGTGCTTCACGGTTGGGTTGGTGTTCTTTGGCTTGCAAGCAACCCCCTTTTTTCATCCAAACATAACGATGGTCATTATGGCCAAACAGTTCTATTTTTGTTTCATCAGACCAGAGGACATTTCTCCAAAAAGTTTGATCTCTGTCCCCATGTGCAGTTGCAAACCGTAGTCTGGATTTTTAATGGCGGTTTTGGAGCAGTGGCTTCTTCCTTGCTGAGCGACCTTTCAGGTTATGTCGATATAGGACTTGTTTTACTGTGGATATATATACTTTTGTTCCTCCAGCATCTTCACAAGGTCCTTTGCTGTTGTTCTGGGATTGATTTGCACTTTTCGCACCAAAGTACGTTAATCTCTAGGAGACAGAACACGTCTCCTTCCTGAGCGGTATGACGGCTGCGTGGTCCCATAGTGTTTATACTTGCGTACTATTGTTTGTACAGATGAACGTGGTACCTTCAGGCATTTGGAAATTGCTCCCAAGGATGAACCAGACTTATGGAGGTCTACCATTTTTTTCTGAGGTCTTGGCTGATTTCTTTTGATTTTCCCATGATGTCAAGCAAAGAGGCACTGAGTTTGAAGGTAGGCCTTGAAATACATCCACCGGTACACCTCCAATTGACTCAAATGATGTCAATTAGCCTATCAGAAGCTTCTAAAGCCATGACATCATTTTCTGGAATTTTCCAAGCTGTTTAAAGGCACAGTCAACTTAGTGTATGTAAACTTCTGACCCACTGGAATTGTGATACAGTGAGTTATAAGTGAAATAATCTGTCTGTAAACAATTGTTGGACAAATTACTTGTGAGATGCACAAAGTAGATGTCCTAACCGACTTGCCAAAACTATAGTTTGTTAACAAGAAATGTGAAGAGTGGTTGAAAAACAAGTTTTAATGACTCCAACCTAAGTGTATGTAAACTTCCGACTTCAACTGTATATATACAGTGAGCTCCATAATTCATTGGACAGTGACCATTGTTTTGTTATTTTGGTTCTGTACTCTAGCACTTTGAGTTTGAAAGGATACAATGACAATGAGCGTGAAGTGCAGACTGTCAGCTTTAATTTGAGGGTATTTTCATACATATCGGATGAACCGTTTAGAAATGACAGCACCTTTTGTACATGGTCCCCCCATTTTAAGGTACTACAAGTTTTTGTTAAATTGGCTTCACAGATGTGTGTCGTTAGGCAGGTGTATTCATTTGTGTCGTTAGTGAATGCAGGAGAGCTGTTGATGAATAGTAATGATTCTAGACTTTGCTATTGCCTTTGGAGGTTGTTATTGGGGTGTGACAACATGAGGAAGACAGCAGTGTCGATGCAAATGAAGTTGGCCGTCATAAGGCTCAGAAATGAAAATCAATCATTCAGGAACATTGCAAAAACCCTGGCCATGCCCAAGTCAACAGTTTTGTTCATCATTAACAAGAAAAAAACAACCGGTGAACTCAATTATGTCAAAAGACCCAGTAGACAGAGGAAGACCACTGTAGTGGATGACCGGAGAATACTCTCTATGGTGAAGAAAAACCCCCTGATAACAGCCCAACAGATCAAAAACACTCTCCTGGATGCAGGTGTAGATGTGTCAAAGTCTACCATACGCAGAAGACTACACCAGCAGGACTACAGAGGGTACACTACAAGATGCAAACCACTGATAAGCCTGAAGAACAGAAAGGCAAGATTACAGTTTGCTAAAAAGCACCTAAAAGAGCCCCAAGAGTTCTGGAAAAAAGTATTGTGGACAGATGAGACAAAGATTAACATGTACCAGAGTGATGGAAAGACAAAAGTGTGGAGAAAAAAAAGAAATGCCCATGATCCAAAGCATACCACCTCATCCATGAAACATGGTGGAGGGGGTGTTATGGCTTGGGCCTGTATGGCTGCCAGTGGAACAGGCTCACTTGTCTTCATCGATGATGTGACTGCAGACAGAAGTAGAACAATGAATTCTGAAGTCTACAGAAATATTTTATCTGCTCAGATAAAACCAAATGCCTCCAAACTCATTGGACGGCACTTAATCATGCAACAAGACAATGACCCTAAACATACTGCTAGAGCAACAAAGGGGTTTTTGATGGCCAAAAAGTGGAAAATCCTTGACTGGCCGAGTCAATCACCAGATCTGAATCCAATTGAACATGCATTTTACATGCTGAAGAGGAGACTTAAGGCAATAAGTCCCCGAAACAAGCAGGAACTGAAGATGGCTGCAGTACAGGCCTGGCAGAGCATCACCAGGGAAGATACCCAGCGTCTGGTGATGGCGATGCATCGCAGACTTCAAGCAGTCATTGCATGCAAAGGATATGCGACCAAATATTAACAATGATTACTTTATTCTACATTATGTTAAACTGTCCAATGTTTTTTGATGCCCGAAAATGGGGGGGACTATGTACAAAAGCTTCTATAATTCGTAAACGGTTCATCCGATATGTATGAAAATACCCTCAAATTAAAGCTGACAGTCTGCACTTCACCCTCATTGTCATTGTATCCTTTCAAACTCAAAGTGCTAGAGTACAGAACCAAAATAACAAAAGAATGGTCACTGTCCAGTGAATTATGGAGCTCACTGTATGTAGCAATCATTATAATTAAATATTTGTATCAATTGTAAATAAAGCACTCAAACCACAGCATTTCATAGTCAACATAAAATACACAGGCCATACATTGTGGGTCTAAATAAAAGCCAGTGGAGGCTGGTGACGGGAGGATTGTTCATGATAATGGCTTGAATGGAGTGGCTTTTTTATATAAATATATATATACCTACAATATACATAGACTGTGTATTTTATGTTGACTATGACATGCTGTGGCTTTCGAGTGTCTTATTTACTATTGGTACACATTTATAATTATAGTGATTTTGTACCCATACTCTATAGATGTTTATAGATGTGTTGTTTATTTTATGTATTGATGCAGGGCTCATCTGTAAAAGTATTTATGCAGAGCTCACCCCCTGCTAAAATAAAGTAATAGTAAATGTGAGTTCTTACTGATTTTTTTAAAAATCTTCAATAGTGCCAATGACTCAAATTACCTTTCAAATGGAGAAACTGGTTCATCCAGTCTAACCCCTGCTGCGGTCTCTGGCTCCACACTTAGCCCCGTCCCGGCCATCTAGAGGTGTGAATGTCCACATTCCAGCTGCTGTAAAGGATTACAACAAGAGCATGGGAGGTGTGAACCTGTCAGACGTGCTGATAGGCTACTACAATGTTCTCCACAAGACAATGAAATGGTACAAGACATTGTTATATCACTTCATTGACATTGCTGTGGTGAATGCATTCATCCTCCAGAAGGAAATGGCTAAGAGCTGTGGGCAGACCCCCATGACACAGCTAGCCTTCAGAGATCTGCTCATCCAGGAGCTCGCTGACTACAGCACAAAGTCCACTGCAGCACCTTCTGTCCCTTCTTGTGTAGAGGACTATGGGTGTTCGAAATACTGTAAATGTAAATAGTGTGTAAGTGGTTTTTTGTTTTTACTTTGTGTGTGGTTTGTGGTGTGTTCACTTATGACAGTAGATCAGTGTTGGCTGCTAACTTGGCCCTTATCTTAAATAGTTCACTTCTGTGTTGGGAGGCATTGGATCAGCATTCTCGTCACGTCTCCTGTTAGTACCTTTTATGAAGGGAAGCTAATGATCCATCATGGATGACATTCCTGGGAGTGTGTCAACTTACATTTTTATTACCATAGCATTTTTGTATGTTCTCTATAGTTATGTACTTCAAAATATATCAATTGACCAATTCGGCCACTTGGAGGCCACTTGGGTATATTTGGGCTAACTCGTGAGGGACACCTGGGAGTCTTGATGCAAAATATGATGTTGTGTTGTCCTCCTTCATTGTATCAGTTTGAAACTTTGCACAGACACTGCTGCCCTCTTGTGGATAACATCTAAATTACCTCCAGCTTCCTATCTGAATGAATGGCATTTCTTTTTCATTTCAAAGATGATAAAATACAAATAGAAAACATATATTTTTTTTTTGTTTTATCTTTTACCAGATCTATTGTGTTATGTTCTCCTACATTAATTTCACATTTCCACAAACTTTAAAGTATTTCTTTCAAATAATATCAAGAATATGCATATCCTTGCTTCAGGTCCTGAGCTACAGGCAGTTAGATTCGGGTATGTCATTTTAGGCGGAAATTGAAAAGAAGGGTCTGATCCTTAAGAGGTTAACTGATTATTATATATTATATATTCAAAGTTAGTATATTTCATTAATCACAGACAAAAATCGATATGGGGAAAAATACATTTCCCAGAATGTATTAGTTTAACAACCCCCTCCCCCCCCCAAAAAAAAATAAGACAGTATATGAACATTGTTTCCAGAGAGAAATTATATATTCTTTGGTATCAGGAAGTGTGACCTGTCAGATTCAATGAAACTCTCATGTTCTATGACTGAGTGGAATTTATTTGAATTGCACTGAATTAAATTCTACTTCCTGTCACTCAAACTCAAATTCTACATCCTATGGGGTGGGACCAATTCAATTTGAATTTCAACTCATGAGTTGAATTGGAGACAATTCTGAATTGTATACAACCCTGGTTCTGTGTATTTTTGGTGTGACATGGATGGAATATTCTTCAAACCTTTAGAAAACTGGACACGAATGTTGTTGTAACGTTCCCATGAAACGTGTGTAGAACAATATCTTATATTCTGAGAACATGGCAACCATGTTCTGGGCAAGTTTTGTTTGACACTAAGATAATATTCTCCTAACTCTAATGACAAAACATGCTAAATAGGTTCTCAGGAGGTTTTTGTTAATATACAGTACATACATTTACATTTTACATTTTAGTCATTTAGCAGACGCTCTTATCCAGAGCGACTTACAGGAGCAATTAGGGTTAAGTGCCTTGCTCAAGGGCACATTTACGTCATTTAGCAGACGCTCTTATCCAGAGCGACTTACAAATTGGTGCATTCACCCTATAGCCAGTGGGATAACCACTTTACAATTATTATTATTATTATTTTTTTTTTTTTGGGGGGGGGGTAGAAGGATTACTTTATCCTATCCCAGGTATTCCTTAAAGAGGTGGGGTTTCAAATGTCTCCGGAAGGTGGTGAGTGACTCCGCTGTCCTGGCGTCGTGAGGGAGCTTGTTCCACCATTGGGGTGCCAGAGCAGCGAACAGTTTTGACTGGGCTGAGCGGGAACTATGCTTCCGCAGAGGAAGGGGAGCCAGCAGGCCAGAGGTGGATGAACGCAATGCCCTCGTTTGGGTGTAGGGACTGATCAGAGCCTGAAGGTACGGAGGTGCCGTTCCCCTCACTGCTCCATAGGCAAGCACCATGGTCTTGTAACGGATGCGAGCTTCAACTGGAAGCCAGTGGAGTGTGCGGAGGAGGGGGGTGACGTGAGAGAACTTGGGAAGGTTGAACACCAGACGGGCTGCGGCATTCTGGATGAGTTGTAGGGGTTTAATGGCACAGGCAGGGAGCCCAGCCAACAGCGAGTTGCAGTAATCCAGACGGGAGATGACAAGTGCCTGGATTAGGACCTGTGCCGCTTCCTGTGTAAGGCAGGGTCGTACTCTCCGAATGTTGTAGAGCATGAACCTGCAGGATCGGGTCACCGCCTTGATGTTAGCGGAGAACGACAGGGTGTTGTCCAGGGTCACGCCAAGGCTCTTCGCACTCTGGGAGGAGGACACAACGGAGTTGTCAACCGTGATGGCGAGATCATGGAACGGGCAGTCCTTCCCCGGGAGGAAGAGCAGCTCCGTCTTGCCAGGGTTCAGCTTGAGGTGGTGATCCGTCATCCATACTGATATGTCTGCCAGACATGCAGAGATGCGATTCGCCACCTGGTTATCAGAAGTACATAGAATGTTCCCCTAATTAACAGAAAACTGGACATTCAAACATCAGGGGAAGATTAAGGGTAACATTACATTAATGGGATAGCAAACAATTCCAAGGGAACACTTCTCTTTCCAGGCTTCACTGCTTCAAACTTCCCATTTATCTTCAACCAGGGATTCTTCCATGGGGATGTGATGTCACTGCATCAGTGAGATGATCGCTGTCCACACTCATGGGGTGCTGAACTTCAGTATTCCGATTCCGGAGCTGTCCGCTTGAGTGGTACTAAATCACAGCTATTAGCTTTATTGTTTACTTTAGTATTTGACCTTTTATGGACACACATACTTATTTTTGTACCCCTTTTTCGTGATATCCAATTGGTAGTAGTTACAGTCTTGTCCCATCGCTGCAACTCCCCTACGAACTCGGGAGAGGTGAAGGTTGAGAGCCATGCGTCCTCCGAAACACGATCCTGCCAGGCCGCACTGCTTCTTGACACACTGCTCGCTTAACCCGGAAGCCAGCCGCACCAATGTGTCGGAGGAAACACCGTCCAGCTGGCGACCGAAGTCAGCTTGCAGGTGCCCGGCCTGCCACAAGGAGTCGCTAGAGCTGATGGGACAAGGAAATCTCGGCCGGCCAAATCCTCCCATAACCCGGACGACGCTGGGCCAATTGTGCACCCCATCATGTTTCTACCGGTCATGGCCGGCTGTGACACAGCCTGGGATCAAACCCGGGTTTGTAGTGACGCCTCAAGCACTGCGATGCAGTGCCTTAGACTTCTGCACCACTCTGGAGGCCATGGACACACTTCCAATGACACAGCGATTGAATACCATAGTATCTAACTGACCTAAGGGAATCCATAAGCGAGAGAGTGAGGGATCAGTCAGGCCTGCATAGCATGCCAGTCTACTCTTTCACCACCAGAGGGCTCTGTGTGAGCAGCGACAGTGTGCATCTCAATTGTATGAAGTGGCTTCCTTCCCTAATGTCCTCTCTTTCTTCCCCGAACAAATCAGTTATTCAATTTTAGACGATGTGTCTTATTTTTTTATCTGTTATATTCTGCTAATCTGACCTGCTTTCAACTATGTTTAGGTATGGGCACTGTTCATCCTTTTCTGCCGTAAAAATGTGCCAATATTCGTTCACTGTGATGGCCAAGGAATATGAACACTTTGTGAGGTTGTGGAAATCAAGAGAAAAGTGTGCAGAACAGGTCCACTGGTCTTATACATCTACATGGTATTATCACTCTGTGATCAGAAGATGGCAGTAGGACCCTTTATGAAAAGCTCATCTCCCTTTCTCCGCTGTCTCTCACATCTCTCATCTCAGCTGTGTGATTCCCTGGTTTTCAATCCATGACGTCATCTTAATACCCAATGAAAAAGGTTTTAGCTCTCTCCATCATCAAGCTCTCTCTCTTTCTATCACTCTCTATCACTGTCCCATGTTGCATGTCCGTCCACCCAATGATGGATGAGTCAGTCTCAGGTGGCCCTCTGAGAGACACATGGAGATGGATGGAAATCACTTTGTTCTGACAGCTCTCCAGAAGAAAAGGGAGAGAGGTTTGTAGGTCAGGGGAATCTTTAATAAAAAGTGTTGTACCTTCACACACATACACTAACACAGATTCATATTGGCCTACACAGATGCCCAGATCAAAACATGCACACACAGAACATCTCTCTCCAACTACATGACTCTGATCCAAGAACCAAGATTGAATCCACGTCACCTCTGAGGCCATGCTAAGTGTCCCTTTGTCTCCTGGATGTACTTAAGTTCACAGTATCTCTGAGCATATATGGAGTGGTAATCGTTACGGTCACATTGAAGTGATTTCTTAACCTCATCTTGGGGGAGAGGAAAATCAATTATGTTTGTCATTGCGCTCAGTGCCTGGCACAAACAGCACTGTGTTTGTAAGTGCGTAACAGTGTGTGTGTGTGGGTGCACACTAAGCTTAGTATAAAGGGTAAAACACCACCACTGAGCTAATCCCTCTCTCTCTCTCTCTCTCTCTCAATTTCTTTATTTACTCTGCCTCTCTGTCTCTCCCCCTAAAGGTACCATGTCCCAAGGTAGATAGCTAGATGTGATGCAATCACATCATGACTACGACCAGGTCACCATGGAAATGCCCACTCTGGGACCACAGAAGGCCTTCCATAGAGCAATAGGGGCAGTGGACAGATCTGATCCAATGTGGGTGGATGGGGAGATTCCCCACAGCTCTGTTACTTCCCCTGACTACTGATGTAGTGGAGGTGTGGTTGTCCTCAAGGGCCAGTGGTTGAGTCTCTAACCCCATTTATACCTGGTTCTAATATGCATCCTGTGTCCGGATCATGTCCACATTCTGATTGTAACCTGATTTTGATCAGATATACTCTACCAGTCAAAAGTTAGGACACACATTTACATTTTACATTTTAGTCATTTAGCAGACGCTCTTATCCACCTACTCATTCAAGGGTTTTTCTTTATTTTTACTATTTTTTACATTGTAGATTAATAGTGAAGACATCAACACTATGAAATAACACATATGGAATCATGTACTAAACAAAAAAGTGTTATACAAATCAAAATATATTTTATATTTGAGATTCTTCAAAGTAGCCACCCTTTGCCTTGATGACAGCTTTGCACACTCTTGGCATTCTCTCAACCAGCTTCACGAGGAATGCTTTTCCAACCGTCTTGAAGGAGTTCCCACAAATGCTGAGCACTTGTTGGCTGCTTTTCCTTCACTCTGCGGTCCGACTCATCCCAAACCATCTCAATTGGGTTGAGGTTGGGGGATTGTAGAGGCCAGGTCATCTGATGCAGCACTCCATCACTCTCCTTCTTGGTAAAAAAAGCCCATACACACCCTGGAGGTGTGTTGGGTCATTGTCCTGTTGAAAAACAAATGATAGTCTCACTAAGCCCAAACCAGATGGGGTGGCGTATCGCTGCAGAATTATGTGGTAGCCATGCTGGTTAAGTGTGCCTTGAATTCTAAATAAAACACAGACAGTGTCACCAGCAAAGCACCCCCACACCATAACACCTCCTCCTCATGCTTTACAGTGGGAAATACACATGCAGAGATCATCCGTTCACCCACACTGTCTCACAAAGACACGGCAGTTGGAACCAAAAATCTCCAATTTGGACTCCAGACCAAAGGACACATTTCCACCGGTCTAATGTTCATTGTTCGTGTTTCTTGGCCCTAGCAAGACTATTTTTCTTATTGGTGTCCTTTAGTAGTGGTTTATTTGCAGCAATTTGATCATGAAGGCCTGATTCACACAGTCTCCTCTGAACAGTTGATGTTGAGATGTGTCTGTTACTTGAACTCAGTGAAGCATTTATTTGGGCTGCAATTTCTGAGCCTGGTAACTCTAATGAACTTATCCTCTGCAGCAGAGGTAACTCTGGGTCTTCCATTCGTGTGGCGGTCCTCATGAGAGCCAGTTTCATCATAGCGCTTGATGGTTTTTGCAACTGCACTTGAAGAAACTTTCAAAGTTCTTGAATTTTCCGTATTGACTGACCTTCATGTCTTAAAGTAATGATGGACTGTCCTTTCTCTTTGCTTATTTAAGCTGTTCTTGCCATAATAAGGACTTGGTCTTTTACCAAATAGAGCTATCTTCTGTATACCCCCCCTACCTTGTCACAACACAACTGATTGGCTCAAACGCATTAAGAAAGAAAGACATTCCACAAATTAACTTTTAAGAGGGCACACCTGTTAATTGAAATGCATTCCTGGTGTCTACCTCATAAAGCTGGTTGAGAGAATGCCAAGAGTGTGCAAAGCTGTCATCAAGGCAAAGGGTGGCTATTTGAAGAATCTCAAATATAAAATATATTTTGATTTGTTTAACACTTTTTTGGTTAATACATGATTCCATTTTTTATTTAATAGTTTTGATGTCTTCACTATTATTCTACAATGTAGAAAATAGTAAAATTAAAGAAAAACCCTGGAATGAGTAGGTGTGTTCAAACTTTTGACTGGTACTGCAAGTGTAATCAAATAAAGTCTACACTCGTTGTGCTGAATACAACCGATGTAGACTTTAACGTGAAATGTTTGCTTACATGCCTTTCCCAACGATGCAGAGTAAACAAACAAACAAAAAAATATATAGTAACACAAGAAGAATAAAATACACAGGAATGGAGCTACAGTGCCTTCAGAACATACTCACGCCCCTTGTGTAGTGGGTGATGATGGACGGAGTCACACGCAGGAGAGGAAATCACAGAATAAATTGTTTAATCAATAAACATAGGTATGCAGCAATGCGTCATACACACCAGTGCGGACAAACGGCGCACTGGAGAAAATAAGGCACATGGGTGAATAACCCGGCGATACACAACAGAAACGAGCTCCACCGAGCTAGAATCTCCTCTACAATAAACACACACAAAGACAAGGGGGCAGAGGGAACACTTATACAGGTACTGATGAGGGGATATGAAGCAGGTGTGTGTAATAAGCAAGACAAAACAAATGGAATGAAGATTTGAGGAGCGGCAGTGGCTAGAAGCCGGTGACGACGAACGCCGAAGCCTGCCCGAACAAGGAGAGGAGGCAGCTTCGGAGGAAGCCGTGACACCTTGACCTTATCCACATTTTGATGTGTTACAGCCTGAATTTAAAATGGATTAAATTGAGATTTTCTTTGTCACTGGCCTACACACAGTACCCCATAACATCAAAGTGGAATTATTTTTTTAGACATTTACTACAAATTATTTCAAAATGAAAGTTTAAATGTCTTGAGTAAATAAGTATTCAACCCCTTTGTTATGGCAAGCCTACATAAGTTCAGGAGTAAAAATGTACTTAAGAAGTCACATAATAAGTTGCATGGATTCACTCTGTGTGCAATAATAGTTTTTAACATGATTTTTGAATGACTACCTTATCTCTGTACAATACTCATACAATTATCTGTAAGGTCCCTCAGTTGAGCAGTTAATTTCAAACACAGATTCTACCACAAAGACAGGAAGGTTTTCCAATGCCTCACAAAGAAGGGCACCTATTGTTGGATGGGTAATTCTGTAAATAAAAAAGCAGACATTGAATATCCTTTTGCGCATGGTGAAGTTATTAATTACACTTTGGATGGTGTATCAATACACTCAGCCACCACAAATATACAGGCGTCCTTCCTAACTCAGTTGCCAGAGAGGAAGGAACCTACTCAGGGATTTCCCCATGAGGTCAATGATTACTTTAAAACAGTTACAGAGTTTAATGGCTGAAGAGAAAACTGAGGATGGATCAACAACATTGTAGTTACTCCACAATAATAACCTAATTGACAGAGTGAAAAGAAGGACGCCTGTACAGAATAAAAATATTCCAACAGATGCATCCTGTTTGCAACAAGGCACTAAAGTAATAGTGCAAAAAATGTGGTAAAGCAATTCACTTTATGTCCTGAATACAAAGTGTTATGTTTGGGGCAAATCCAATACATCACATTACTGAGTACATCATGTTATGGGTATGCTTGTGATCGTTAAGGACTGGGGAGTTTTTCAAGGTAAAATAAGCACAGGCAAAATACTAGAGGAAAACCTGGTTCGGTCTGCTTTCCACCAGACATTGGGAAATGAATTCACCTTTCAGCAGGACAATAGCCTAAAACACAGTGCCAAATCTACACTGGAGTTGCTTACCAAGAAGATAGTGAATATTCCTGAGTGGCCAAGTTACAGGTATGACTTAAATCTACTTGAAAATCAATGGCAAGACCTTTAAATGGTTGTCTAGAATTTTGAAAATAAAAATGGGCAAATGTTGCACAATCCATGTGTGTTAAGCTCTTAGAGACTCACAGCTGTAATTACTGCCAAAGGTGCTTCTACAAAGTATTGACTCAAGGATGTGTATACTCATGTAAATGAGATATTTCTGTATTTCATTTTTAGAAAATGTGCTAAAATTTCTAAAAACAAGTTTTCACTTTGTCATTATGGGGTATTGTGTGAAGATGGGTGAGGAAAAAATCATTGTAAAACATTTTGAATTCAGGCTGTAACACAACAAAATGTGGAATAAGTCAAGGGGTATGAATACTTTCTGAAGGCATACAGTGAGTTTGTGCACGTGTGTATATGTGTTCTTGTGTCCTGTCATAAATCTAATAAAATTAAATGGTATTTGTCACATGCATCATAAACAACAGTTGTAGAGTAACAGTGAAATGTTTAGTTATGGGCTATTCCCAAAAATGCAGAGAGAGTAATATAAACAAAATGTTTTGGGCCTTCCTCTGACACGCCTGGTATAGAGGTCCTGGATGGCAGGGAGCTCAGCCCCAGTGATGTACTGGGCCGTACTCACTACCCTCTGTAGCGCCTTGCGGTTGCCGTACCAAACGGTGATGCAGCCAGTCAAGATGCTCTCAGTTGTGCAGCTGTAGAACTTTTCGAGGATATGAGGCCATATCTTTTCAGCCTCCTGAGTGGAAAGAGGTGCTGTCGTGCCCTCTTCACAACTGTGTGGGTGTGTGTGGACCATGTTAATTCCTTAGTGATGTGGACACCTAGGAACTTGAAGCTCTTAACCCGCTCCACTACAGCCCTATCATTGTGGATGGGGGTGTGCTCACCCCTCCATTTCCTATAGTCCTTTATCTTGCTGACGTTGATGGAGAGGTTGTTGTGCTGTCCTGGATAGTCATTTAAGCAGGTTACCTTGGTGTTCTTGAGCATGGGAACTATGGTGGTCTGCTGTTTAAAGGTCTGACATACATCGGCTACAGAGAGCGAGATCACACAGTTGTTCGGAACAGCTCAGGCTCTCTTGCATTGTTCAGTGTTGCTTGCCTCGAAGTGAGCATAGAAGGAATTCACCTCGTCTGGTAGGCTTGCGTCGCTGGGCAGCTCGGTTTCCGTTTGTAATCCATTATATATTTAAGCAGTAAGTCCCTAGGGGGTGTGGTATATGGTACTTCCTGTTTGAGTTTTTGCTTGGAAGCTGGAGGATAGAGTTATGGTCTGATTTGCCAAAGGGAGGGTGAGGGAGAGCCTTGTATGCGTTTCTGTGAGTGGAGTAAATGAGATCTAGCGTTTTGTAGCCTCTAGTTGCACAGGTGACATGCTGGTAAAAATGAGGTAAAACGGATTTCTATTTCACTGCATTAAAATTACCGGCCATGAGAAATGCTGCCTCTGAATGTGCATTTTCTTGTTTGCTTATGAACCTATACAGCTTGTTGAGTGCGGTCTTAGTGCCAGCATCGATTTGTGGTGGTAAATAGACAGCTACAAAAAATATATGCCAGAGCCTATGTGTGTCTGCGAGAAGGAGCTGTGACAGAGCGAGAGTCTTCTCTTTTGCGCAGATATGGGATATACATTTAAAAATATATAGCTTGTTTAGCTTTTGTCCTATCATGATGGAATGGTGCCAACCCTATATCCTAGACACCCACCTGAGCAACCCACCCACTAAGGAGAAGTCCTTATCTGTTGTATAGGCCTACTGCAAGAAGCCTATGCAGCCAAGACAGAAAGGTGAATGTGGTCAGAGACCCACTAAAGCAGCACCGCCCCCTCAAAAGACTGAGCCTGCCTGGCAGGGTTGTTCCAAAAGCCAAAGCCCCTGGATGGGTGAGCATATATATACAAGGATTTACTCAAAGCTGCTAATGAGAACCTTGACGACCTTGTACCTCGCCGGTGAGAATTCCGGTGGAGTACCCCCACCCAGGTAGTGGCAGTGCTGGCAACATTGGCTGCAGTAACCCATGGGGAGGGAGTCACACTCGGACAATCAGAGAAGGGGCCTATTATTTTGGCCATGCCGGCACAGAATAATCAATAGGTCTGACAGGTGCTTGGGATGATGGGTTACAACGGGGGACCAGCGTGTGTGTGTGTTGGAGGGAAGGGGGGTTTCCGAGCTCCATCAGCTAGGACTAGATATTGGTTAATCAAATCTTCACATTCCTGCTCAATTTGGCATGCCTTCTTAAACAGCCAAACTGTATACGCATTCACACATCAAGTATTCTCTTGAGTTGGGCTTGGGGATGGAACAACTGTTGAACATTTGAGCTTGTGGTTGTGTGTGGTTGTGTGTGTGTGTGTGTGTGTGTGTGTGTGTGTGTGTGTGTGTGTGTGTGTGTGTGTGTGTGTGTGTGTGTGTGTGTGTGTGTGTGTGTGTGTGTGTGTGTGTGTGTGTGTGTGTGTGTGTGTGTGTGTGTGTGTTTGGGAGGGGTGGGGTGAGTGTATGCATCCAACTTCTGTTGACAAAAATGTTGCTTTTCTACTGCCAGTCCTTGTTATAGGTAACAATCCTTCGTAGAAGTGCTGATATTCTTTTGCATATTATTTGTCAATTGTGGAAATAAATTAAGATATGTAAGATTTTCTAAATAACTAGATGCAGTACAACCGAGGCGAAGGCGTTAGAAATTATGTTGAAATGATGTTGGCTGGTTCTGTACTGTAGGCGCATCCTTTAAAAAGAGCACATGGTGCGCATGTGCTCTTTTTAAAGGATGGGCCCCTATCTCTCAAAGGTCCTAGGATCCATGTGTACAGGGGTGATCAACCAGTCACGGGAATGTCAACCCAACTTGGGATGGGGGGAGGTTTTTGCAGGTGGAATACTGGAGGACAATTAGAGGTTTACTTAGTTGCAGATACAGTATGCTTAACAGTGCAAATATCATGGTGCAGTCATGTGGACACTCAATTACCATGGTACTTCTTAATGGTAGGTTTACAAACATGTATTATGGTAAGTATAATCAAAACTTGTATCTCATTATGGTAAGTGGTGAAATAATTATAGTTAGTTATAATTGTAATGGCTTAGCAGATAATAAGAAAATACAATCAGTCTTTACCTGGCTAAAAGAGAAGGAATCTATTGTTTACAGGAAACACATTCTACACCTTTAGACAAAGTTGTATGGAAAAAGGACTGGGGGGGGGATATATTTTTCCCATGGGAAAATAAACTCAAAAGGAGTGATGATATGAATTAACACTAATTTTTATCCGAATGTGCAAACTGTTCAAACAGATCCACAAGGAAGATGGATCCTTTTAAATATGCTATTGGACGATAAACAGATTTGGCTCATTAATCTATATGGTCCAAATAATGATTATCCATGCTTTTTAGAAAATATAATAATGTATAATATTGAGTTTACAGGCAATACATGACTCAATTATTGTTCAATAATAAATACTGTGTTGCACCTTTAACCAATAGCCTAACAAATAAACAACTCTTGAAAAAATACAAAGACTTTTGATTGTCTTGATTAAGACATCCTCTATATCAAATTTCAGCCAGACCGACCAGCCAGCCCGAGCCACCGGCACGCCCGACCCCCACCAGTCTAGTCAATAATTCAACTCTCTCCAACCAAAAAACAAAACAAAAAACCCCACATACACCTCAAATATACATGAACACACAGAAACAGCAAATCCTCCATATAATTAATCTCATAGGACTAATAGTACTGTAGAGCTCTTTTTACTTGAACACAATTTAGCTGGGTCGCCCCATCCTCTCCCTAGGGGTCCACCACCCTGCAGCGCCCCAACCCACCACACTCCACTCAGCTTTAGGATCTAAGTGAAACATTCATTATTGGTTTCGGGTGTGTTAGGCCAAGGCCAGAGAGACAACCCACAGGACGGCAGACCCCCAGGGCCAGGACTAAGCAGCCCAGCAGCTAGGGATTGCCTAAATAGGTTCATCGTCCCTCACGTGGGCATGTTTTCAATACAGACTCCTTTAGTCATACTGTATTTCATATAAGATATCCAGACCTTATGAAAGTTGCCCAGTATACCCTTAATCTTGTAATGAATCAAATCTAGTGATACTTAACTTGACATTGTGGGAGGATAACCAACCTTCTAATTAATGGCAATGCATTTCTTAGCCGCTATGAATTATTGGTTGCACAGTTTCATCAGATAACTGTCTCCAGTATCAACATTTCCAAGCAAAACAAAAACAAGGAGAAGGGAGAATCTGTAGACATGCTGAGATAAAAGACATACTCTTTGCCAGAATTCAGCCGGCCTTCAGAAGACCATAACATATGCAAATATGTCCCCTTTGGCGTTGTACACCTCCAGCAGAGGAATGACATGTAATTCAGTTTCACTGGCATACTGTATAGTGTGTTCTATGGATGGTCTTAAACTGCAGTAATTTATGTCTGAGATGATATGAACATTAATGTACATTCAAACATATCTGTATCCATTCATCATCATCAATAGCTTCTACCAGGTCTTCCTCACGTTTTTGCCGGGAAAAGCCTCTATCAACCCTTGATACAGTTTCAAAATCAACTTTGAAGGTTTGTCAGACTGCCTTAAAAGAGCATCTGGCTTGTCCAGTGTTTTCTGCACAGAGCGAATAAAGTGTTGTATCTGCAATAATTCACCTCACCTCCTTCACAGACTGGTCTTCCCTGGCTGTCTGACCCTGCTGAGACCACTGTCATCATCTGAGCATCCTAAAATGAGGCATGACAAAGAATTACCTTGGTGTACATTTATACATTATATTATCGAAGAATAGAATCAATGGTTCAGTAATTAAAATGACCATTATTCCCAGATCCCAGACTGTAGCTTTAAGCTTAAGCTGCTGTCCTGTAGCTACAGTAGCTCTACCCATCAATTTCAAGATGGAACTTTGTATCATTCTCTGATATTGTTAATATACTGCAAAATTCACCTGAGCTCCGTAGACTGGTCTTCCCTTAATGTCTGACCCTGCTGGGACCTCTGTCACCATATGGTCCTGCTAAGACAGGATGAGTACAGTGTTGTGTACTGACTGCACTAGAGGGCTGCATTCCCGCAGGATGCCTGTGGGACCTGTGTGTCCCGACAGAGATCATTGCGGTGCGGTCTGCATTTTTCATGCTGTGGGCGGGAGCTGTCGGTCAGACAGACGACTTCAGAATGAAAGTATTTTTGTTGTCCCACAGATTATTTGGAAACGGTCCTCTTTCTGCTTTGTATGCGTTAGCCTACCTATTGTATTAAAAACATATTTTTTTTGCAATATTCACACACTCAGAATTCGCTGCTTCAACATCAGTAGCCAACCTCTTCTAGTTGCGCCTTGTATGTGTGGTATCATTGAAATAGAGTAGGCTGCCTACATGGGCGGAGAATCACGTGGCAGTTAACTTGGATATGAACTTATTATTATTATTTATTATTATATTATAACTTAACTTAAATATGACTACAGTGTCTATAAATAAAGATTGATAATGGAAAGAAGTGGAGGGTACTCAACCAACATGAGTCGAAGTACAATAAAAAAAATGAATCATTGAAAAGGAAAAGGCACAACGCGCACATAGGTTATGCAACTATTGTGATCGAGCATGGTGCCTTTTCATTTTCAATAAGTATTGATTACCCATTTATTTGTCTCTGCCTGCAAATCATCCTCCTAAAACGTAGGCTATATCCTATAGGTCTATGCAAAACGTAGCCAGTGTCGCTGTCATCATTCTTGCTGCTTCCAGTTCAGTAGCCATACCTGCGAGATCAGGTGTGCGTGTGGTCTCAATTAAAAAGAGTAGGCTATAGCCTATGCAGGGGCGGAGAAGCACAAGGCAATTATCTTTCCAAGGAAATGTACTTCCTAAATAGGCCTATGATTAGGCTATAGTTTACTACATTGCCTAGAAATAGGCCTAGATATTGATCACCCGTATTTCTCCGTCTGAATATCTTCCCACTCCTAAAAGGTAGGCTATAAAAATAGCTCAAGAGAAAGTGCAAGTTTCTCCAACTCTGTTCTCTTCAAACTACATATAGCACATTGGCTGATATAGCCCAGTAATACAATGTAAGGGCCACGTAAGAATCTCTTGTAATTTAACCTATTTCTGAAGTTATTTTGGCGCATTTGATATTGCCTATAGGGCGCAAAATTGCTGGGACCATGGCTGGCAAATGAGCTGCGTCACATACGCCTAAAATAATGTTGCGGGACTGCGGTTAGGTTTGGGACCAGTTCTTGCGGTAGCGGGTGTGAGTCGTACAGAAAGCCAGCAGGTGACCTCTACTGTCACTGTTCACCATGACAGTGAAGCCTGTAATGTTAGAGCTGTTTATTACCGTGTCAGTGTGAAAAGTAGGGAATTAGCTAGGGAAACTGACAGATCAATAACGTTACATTGCCATACTGACTAATACAACTCACAATGCACTGAAAAATTGTAATAATAACAATATTCAATCGTTTGGCCAATGGTTTCATCGTTTGATTCAGGTCTAGTGTGATTGAGGCAAAAATAATAGCTAAGGTTAGCCAACTTTTTGCTAGCTCTCTCTCTAACTGTACATCAACTGGTGTAAGTTAGCCAAGTTAATTGACTTCTGAAATGGGACAAAACAAAGGCTACAAAACATTTTCATACAAACAACAGCTGTTAGATAGTAATAACAGCCACCTCATATCGCTATCTGACATATAACTAGAGGCTAGATCAGACCTGGCTGTGGTAGCTACTAGCTAGCGTAGCTTATTCATTCACCTCAGTTGAGAGGGGATGAAACATTAGCAAACGTTACATGTCAGTTACAATACTAAATACAATACACTTGTTTAGTTTTTTTCTGTTAAGTTAAACAGTAGTTACCTTGCCAGCTACATCAGTCAACTCACTAGTAAACAGTTTCTGCTCTGCTTGCTTTTACAACTCTGTGAAAGAGCACAACACATACACACTGAACTATGTTTAACTCTCCCATACTGGTCCAGCCAGCTTTCCAGAAGCTTTGCCTTCACACAGCCTGTCAGCCCGCTCTGTGGTGTCCGCGTGGTCCTAAATCCAGCTGGCTGAACACTCCAAACATTTACCCAACCACTCAGAGGCGTCCGCATGGTCCTAAAGCACACATTGGCCTCTTTTTGTATCACATTGCAATGATAAACCTGGGGGGACAAAAATGCAATTTCAGTCCCCAGTGAAATTTGTGCCCCTGGATTATAATACGGTTTTAAGTACCTCAATGGACCGTAAAGGAAATCACACTACAAACTACAAACATGCACTTAAGAAAATCACAAATATTATGGATATATTGGAACTAGTACATATATGGAGGCTTAAATATCCTGACCGAGTGAGATATACAAGGAGGAGGCTCAATCAAGCTAGTCGTCTTGACTGTTTCTTATGTAATTTTAGCTGGCACCAAAAGTTGATAGGGGACAGAATGCAGTCGAACCATCAAATCATATGTTAATCTTCAACATAGAAATGCTACAAAATAATGTATCTATTTATTATGGCCATCGAAATGTTAGCTATTAAAATCACATCCAATAATAATATCAAGGAGCTAGAAATCTAGGGCTTAAAAACTAAGCTGTCATTATATGCTGACGATACACCATTTGGATCCCTGCACAGCCTCATAGAGGATGTCAATCATTTTTCTAACCTCTCTGGATTACAACTGAATTATGATAAATGCACCATACTAAGTACTGGATCGCTAAAAAATAAAACTTTTACATTATCATGTAGTTTACCAATAAAATGGTCAGACTTGGACATACTTGGTATTCATATCCCAAAAGAAAGAAATGTTCTCACTACAATACATTTTAAAAAAAGTTAGCCAAATTAGATAAGATCTTGCTACTATGGAAAAGTCAACACCTGTCTATTTTTCACCAAGATTAATTATTTAGTCATATCCCAGTTTACCTATTTACTTATGGCCCTGCCTACACCTAACACCGTGTTTTTAAATGATATGAGCAAAAAATATTCCACTTTATTTGGAATGTCAAGCCAGACAAAATTAAACGGGCCTATTTATATAATTAATATGAATTTGGAGGGCAGAAATGATTAAATATTAAAGCATTGGACCTCTCACTTAAGGCTGCAGTCATACAAAAACTATACTTAAATCCAAACGGGTTCTCTAGCAGATTAGTAAGAATGGCTTACCCCGAGTTCAAGAATGGCCTTTTTCTCTTCATTCACATTACAACCTCTCCCTTTCGTTTTTTTGAAAATGAAATAATCTCCAAAATATCGCAATTTTTAAAACATGCCATAGAAAGAAGGTTGCAATTTCACTTTAACCCACCAGAAAAGACAGAACAAAAATTACAACAAATATTATGGTTAAACTCAAATATACTAATTGATTTTAAAAAAATAATACAAACTGTATAATCTTTGTAAATTATATCATAAATAGGATTGCATGTTATGTCACACATGCAGTTAACAAAAATATATGGAAATGTCTCCTCCTCCTCTATCTCTCCTTCAACCAACTGATTGCAGCATTACTGCAAAAATGGAGGAGGCAAGTGGAAGGGGGAGAAGGTAAGGAACTTGTCTGTCGGTCCTGCATTAAAGACCAGAATTGGCTAAAGAAAATCGTGATGAATAAAAAAAGTATTTCAGTTTTATTCAAGGACCAAAAAATTTACAGCTGCGCCAAACGGGTTGCAAAATAGTTGGGAGGAGATTTTTGATGTACCAATTCCATGGCACATGGTTTATGAACTGATACACAAAACGACGCCGGATTCGAAACTTAGAGTTCTTGAATTTAAATTATTATACAAAATTCTTGCAACCAATATAATGTTATATACTGTATATGGGGAATACAACCATCCCAGCTCTGCAGATATTGCTGTGAAGAGACAGAATCAATAGATCACTTGTTTTGGTACTGCCCCCCACCCCAACATTTTTTTTTTGTAAGCTTACCATTAAGAAGCTCATTCACTGCAAGAAACTTCACAATGTCCACAATCGCTGACACATAGGCCTAAATACGATTTCTTCCTAGCTGCTCTTTACTCACAAGAGTGGAAATGTCTTTCCCCATTGCACTTTGTGTTTGTTTTGTCTTCCATACAATCATGCATCTTTACAAGAGGCATGCTTCCCAAGTCCTTTAGTGTTCTCATTAGCGTGTTTCCAATTTGGGTAGCCAGTTTGAGTGGAAGCCATGTCCGAATTACCATTGGAGCATATGAAAAATGTTCTACAAGGATGACAGAAGGCTGCATTATATTCAATATTCAAGCCACTCTCTGTGATTGAACCAGGGGCTACAAAAGGCCACCTTTTTCCACTGAACATGCGGCTTGGGTAAGTGTCAAAACAAATGGCAACTTTTTGTGATGGTACCCTTGTGCTGCTGGTGCTAGGCCCTGGCTCTTCTCGATCTTGTTGGTCAGCAGGCGGCTTGGGGGAAGGTGCTAGGCTCCTAAACCTTGGTGGTTGGGATAGCAGAATGCTCGGTGAGCTCGGTATCGCTCTCGGCATTGGCGTGTTTTTTGGCTATTGGTGGTGCAAGGCCATTTTCGGATATCCATGCTGATCAATGCTTGGCCATTAACTAGCTATAATTATTCAGTGCTACCAAAACTTAACGAAGCTAGCTACTAGCTAGCCTAGTAGCTGTAGCTATCTGCAAAAGGGAACATAACAAATAGTATATGGTAATTCATATACCATTTGTTATGTTTATGGGGAAACAAAACTGGGGGGAAACAAATTCCATTGGGGGGCTCCAAGTTACAGCAGGTCTGCTGGAGCCATGGCCCAGTGAGACACAGGTTCCGGCCCGCGTAGATGGAAACAGAAAAATCTGAGCATTTTGGGTAAAACACTGGGGTAAATCCTCAATGGAAATGTGGCATATGATTATTTTGTTTCTCCCATGGTGTAGGCACAATTCTCATTCATCCCTGTGCATCCAGTGAGCAGCATCTCGCTCCACAGAGCCACAGCATCCCAGGCTGGTGATTATATGGAAACAGCTATGTGCTGCTAAATTAACGTCAAAGGGAAAAACTAAATGGCTCTCAGTGTCAAACACACACATGACTTTGATCCACAATCAGGATGTGTGTGCGTTATTTTTTATGTTCTTATTTATGTGTTATTGAAGGTGACTTCCTGTTTACTGTGGGTGTTTGCCTGTGTAACTGTCCTCAAAGTGGTGACACCATGTTACAGTGTGTGAGTCATGCTCACTCTAGATTGTCATTAGGTCTACCCTGCCCCACCCAGCCACTACACACACACGCCCACACACAGTCTGGGAGAGACATATGGTGTCACAGTGCTCCACCAAATGCTCCAATAGGTTTAGCCTGGATCCAAGGGCTAGTGGTGCACTTTGACCTCCCTACTGTGAGCTTTCACTTTTGGAGCAACTACCCCTACACTCACACACACACACACACACACACACACACACACACACACACACACACACACACACACACACACACACACACACACACACACACACACCCCACTGGATTAAACTAACTGGACTGCTGAACAGAAGGACAGGTCAGAAGCAGGGCCAATCAGAGTGTGATATCCACTAGCTACCCTAGTCACTCCAAACCAGTATAGCATCATACAGCAGTATGTGCCTTTGTAACTAATCCTCTGGACCAGCATGAAATTGAATGATGGAAATAATAATAAATAATGGATTTCTCCCTGACAAGTTCTTCTAAATTATCCAATCTGCTTGCTCTTCGTTAAAGAGAAGCAAAGCCCGGTGAGCCTTTTCAATCATCAATAGAAAACTTTTATAAGATGTTTCTTTATGGCAAAACATTTCTGATTGGCATTATGCTTTTTTAATGGTTTTCTCTACCTTTTCAACTACTATACTCAGCAATTATAGAGTAGACATTCACAAAGTAATATGGTGTGGATAATTTTGTTCAGAAACTACAATCCTGAAATATGAATACTCATAACAATTAGAATTTGTCACATGGGAGACATACCTCAGTCTCCTCTCAGTCATTAGAGAAATGTAATAGGACATGTTGTCTGATGCTGACTAAGGCTAAAACAGTCCCAATTAAAACCTCCCATGCATCTCCACTTCAGCATGAATTACCCATGATGCCCATCAGAGGGTCACACCCCCTGGCAGAGGGGCAGATGGGAAGAGAGAAGTATGTCAGCGCCCGATAGGCCGACAGTTGGAGGAAGAATGGCACTTGATCTGCTGATGCATGTTCTTATAATATACAATAGATGGAAGGTATGAGACTTTGGCCCAGTCGAGAGACAAGCCATATGATAAAGTGAGACTCCCATCTCTGGCTATGTGTGTTGCCTTTACAGTAAACACTGTTTCATGCTAGCTGTGTTCTGGTATGTGATTAATGCAGCAGTCAGGCACAGCATACTATCTTGAGAGGACCACCACCTTGCATTATGCACACACTATAGTGGTATAGAGCCAGTGTTGTAGTTTAGCTGTGTTGTGCTGCTGTGTATCTTAGGCAAGCAAGACCTTGAGTATGGAGCTCTGTGGAGTGAAGCGGCTCGGACTAGAGAAGGGGGTAGTAGTGACAAACAATGTCATTAGATCCCTGCCACTGCAGACAAGGAGGTAATGTGGAGAGAGGCGTTGGATATTGAGATGAGCTGTGGGGAGCTGACACTTTTCATAATTCTCCTCACTTTAGATTAAGTGTTTTCTTCTATACGCAAATGAGTGTGGACCCACCCAAACTCAGAGGCAGACAGATACAGTAGAATATGGAAGGAAGGTTGGGCCTTAGCAAATGCAATTGCCTCTGACTGATTTGATTTCTGTGGTAAACGTCCCCATCCATCCATCTACTGGCTAAATTCAGTGGACAACTCAACTCAAAGTATGTATGTCTCCCTGGGGTAATGAGGGAGCACTGACATTTCCGTCCCTCCTTATATGATATCTTCATAATACTTGTGACCTTCAAGGACATGAACACGTCTCATCCAATCCCCACTGACCTTTTCAGCTATGAAGATGTAATGGAGTCGTATAGAGGAGGCTCACGTCTACTCACCTGCTTAATGAACTGATGTGATGTGGTGTGTGTGAAAGAGTCCAGCATTTACCAACCTGTTTAATGGAGAGGCAGAGGGAGCTAAAAAGACAGCATGTGTCATTGGGCAGTGTAAATGTGTGAAGCAGTCCTTTATTCAACCATATGTGTGATCTCGTCATAGTGGGGCATGTTATGTGGAAATGGACATGCCACTGAAAAGAATAAGAGGAAGGAAGACACTTGGATACAAAGAGAGAGCTCTTCTCATGAGGTAATGCAACTGAGTGCTATTTACTCTCATTTGTGTCTCGTCCTGGCTCAGGTACTGAAGAGGGAGATCAAATGGTAATGTGAAGTGTTTTCGATGTGGAGAGAGCGATAGAGAGAGAGAGAGAGAACAGTAAAGAGAGCAGACTCAGGAGAGCTGTATTAGCTTAAGCAATGACTCAACACCGCTAATTAAGATTTATATGAGACCATTACGCAGCTTCTACTTTATTAGCGAATGATGAGGCTTGTTGGTTCTCACACAATTTCTACGTCATTTCTGACATTTCAGTTTTCAGTTCTCCTCTCTGATTAGCTTTCTGTTGGAGGTTATACTGGTACATGTGCATATCCAAAACGCATACCATTCTCCTATAGCCCCACTGCCTTTATATGTACACTGAACAAAAATATAAACGCAACATGTAAAGTGTCGGTCCGATGTTTCATGAGCTGAAATAAAAGATCCCAGAAATGTTCCATATGCACAAAAAGCTTATTTCTATAAAATGTTGTGTACAAATTTGTTTACATCCCTGTTAATGAGCATTTCTCGTTTGCCAAGATAATCCATCCACCTTACAGGTGTGGCATATCAAAAAGCTGATTAAACAGCATGATCATTACACAGGTGTACCTTGTGCTGGGGACAATAAAAGGCCACTCTAAACTGTGCAGTTTTGTCACACAACACAATGCCACAGATGTCTCAAGTTTTGAGGGAGTGTGCAGTTGGCATGCTGACTGCAGGAATGTCCACCAGACATGTTGCCAGATAATTTTAGAGAATTTGGCAGTGTGTCCAACCGGCCTCACAAGCGCAGACCAGGATCTGACTGCAGTTCGGCATCTTAACCATCTTCAGTGGGCAAATGCTCACCTTTGATGGCCACTTGCACGCTGGAGAAGTGTACTCTTCATGGATGAATCCCGGTTTCAACTGTACTGGGCAGACAGAGTGTATACTGGAGCGTCGTGTGGGCTAGCGGTTTGCTGATGTCAACGTTGTGAACAGAGTGCCCCATGGTGGCGGTGGGGCTATGGCATGGGCAGGCATACGTTACAGACAACGAACACAATTGCATTTTATTCGATGTCAATTTGAATGCACAGAGATACCGTGAGGAGATCCTGAGGCCCATTATCGTGCCATTAATCTGCTGCCATCACCTCATGTTTCAGTATGATAATGCACGGCCCCATGTCGCAAGGATCTGTACACAATTCCTGGAAGCTGAAAATGTCCCAGTTCTTCCAAGGCCTGCGTACTCACCAGACATGTCACCCATTGAGTGGTGCAGCGGTCTAAGGCACTGCATTTCAGTGCTTGAGGCGTCACTGCAGACCCCCTGGTTCGATTCCAGGCTGTATCACAACCGGCCGTGATTGGGAGTCCCATAGGGCGGCGCACAATTGTTCCAGCGTCATCTGGGTTTGTCCAGTGTAGGCCGTCATTGTAAGTAATTATTTGTTCTTAACTGACTTACCTAGTTAAATAAAGGTAAAATAAAAAATATATATACAAATGTTTGGGATGCTCTGGATCAACATGTATGACAGTGTGTTCCAGTTCCCGCCAATATCCAGCAACTTCGCACAGCCATTGAAGAGGAGTGGGACAACATTCCACAGGTCACAATCAACAGCCTGATCCACCGTATGTGAAGGAGATGTGTCACGCTGCATGTGGCAAATGGGGGTCACACCAGATACTGACTGGTATTCTGATCCATGCCCCTACCTTTTTTTAAAGGTATCTGTGACCAACAGATACATATCTGTATTCTCAGTCATGTAAAATCCATAGATTAGGACCTAATTTATTTATTTCAATTTTGACCGATTTTCTTATGTGAACTCAGTAAAATCTTTTAAATTGTTGCATGTTGCGTATATATTTTTGAACAGTGTATTATCTGCTAGCTACAATTAAATCGAGTACAGGCTTAACTGAATATCAACAGAGACAGAATACAATATGGAATTTTATTGAATAGTTTGGGGTAGCCTTGTCACCAAGGAATGCTCCTCAGAGCCAGATGCTGATGACAGGTTGCCCTATGCTGGGCAGCTGGCATCGAAGCCCTCCCACTGGGAGAACGGGGATCCAATGACGGGCCTTCAGTTGGTGTTGGTGGGGAGGTGGAAGGTCATTGGAAGATTGTTGCTGTAAAACAGCAAGTGGGAAACACATTGTTTGAGATTACATAGAAATACTCCCCTAGATTTATGCCCATTGGTTGAAAGAAAGGGAAGTGATTATTGCACGAGTGAACCCATAGGTTAATCAGCAACTGTGGTGGAATTGCCTTAGTGTGCCATGCTCATGGGCTGAAGTTAATAGGTGAATGACATTCCACACACTTGCTAATAGTAAAGGCGGAGGAGAGACATGACGCTATGAGGTAACATTATGACACTACCCTATAAATACCGGCTATACTGATGAGGTTACGTTATAGACACTACCACACTCATCACTGCATCCTGTATCAAAAGGTTGACTGGACTTTGCTAAAGACCCGTAGATCTCTACATTATTCCCTTTCTGTTTACAAAATTACTATATAAATTCATAACCTTCTGTCTTATCTAAATTTGCTGTTGAAGTATAGACACCTTAGTTGCCTAACCCGTTCACAGGATTGCTTAGCTCTTGAGGTTCCTAGGGTCTCCACCGAGCTAGGTAAATCTGCTTTTAGCTTTAATGCACCATATTGCTGGAATAGAATTATACTATAAATACATTTCATCTTGACGTTCTGGTGCCGTAATTTAAAGTATTGATTGGGGACTTATTTGTGGAGGAAGTATCCACACCCCTTGATTTTTTCCACATTTTGCTGTGTTACAGTCTGAATTTAAAATGGATTACATTAAAATGTATTGTCACTGGACTACACACAATACCCCATAATGTCAAAGTGGAATTATATTTATTTTTTATTTTTTGACAAATAAATTAAATATTAAAAGCTGAAATGTCTTGAGTCAATAAGTATTCAACCCCTTTGTTATGGCAAGCCTAAATAACTTCAGGAGTACAAATGTGCTTAAAAAGTCACATAATAAGTTGCATGGACTCACTCTGTGTGCAATAATAGTGTTTAACATGATGTTTTAATGACTACCTCATCTCTGTAAGGTCCCACAGTCGAGCAGTGAATTTCAAACACAGATTCAACCACAAAGACCAGAAAATGTTTTCCAACGCTTTGCAAAGAAGGGCATCTATTGGTAGATGGGTAAAAAAAAAAAAAAAAAAAAAAAGCAGACACTGAATATCCCATTGAGCACGGTGAAGTTATTTCACTTTTGGTGGTGTATCAACACACCCAGTCACTACAAAGATACAGGCGTCCTTCCTAATTCAGTTGCCGGAGAGGAAGGAAACCGCTGAGGGATTTCAGCATGAGGCCAAAGGTGACTTTAAAACAGTTACACAGTTTAATGGCTGTGATAAGAGAACTGAGGATGGATCAACAACATTGTAGTTACTCCACAATACTAACGTAATTGACAGAGTGAAAAGAAGGGGGAAAAAATATTCCAACAGATGCATCCTGTTTGCAACAAGGCACTAAAGTAATAGTGCACGTTGTCCTCAATACAACGTGTTATGTTTGGGGCAAATCCAATACAACACATTACTGAGTACTACTATCCATATTTCCAAGCATAGTGGTGGCTGCATCATGTTATGGGTATGCTTGTAATCATTAAGTATTGGGGAGTCTTTCAGAATAAAAAAAGAAACGGAATGACACTAAGCACAGGCAAAGTCCAGGAGGAAAACCTGGTTCAGTCTGCTTTCCACCAGACACTGGGAGATGAATTCAACTTTCAACAGGACAATAAACTAAAACACAAGGCCAAATGTACACTGGAGTTGCTTACCAAGAAGATAGTGAATGTTCCTGAGTGGCAGAGTTACAGTTTTGCCTTAAATCTACTTGAAAATCAATGGCAAGACCTGAAAATGGTTGTCTAGCAATGATCAACAACCAATGTGACAGTGCTTAAAGAATCTTGAAGAATAATGGGTGAATGTTGGACAATCCAGGTGTGGAAAGCTCTTACAGCCATATAAATACCAAAGGCCAAAGAGTTCAATCTTGGTTTCATCAGACCAGAGAATCTTGTTTCTCATGTTCTGAGAGTCCATTAGGTGCCTTTTGGCAAACTTCAAGCGGGCTGTCATGTACCTTTTACTGAGGAGTGGCTTCCGTCTGGCCGCTCTACCATGAAGGCCTGATTGGTGGAGTGCTGCAAAGATGGTTGTCCTTCTGGAAGGTTCTCCCATCTCCACAGAGGAACTCTGGAGCTCTGTCAGAGTGACCATCGGGTTCTTGGTCACCTCCCTGACCAAGGCCCTTCTCTCCCGACTGCTCAGTTTGGCCAAGCTTGTAGTGTCATACCCAAGAAGATTCGAGGCTGTAATCGCTGCCAAAAGTGCTTCAAGAAAGTACTGAGTAAAGGGTAAAGAGTAAAAGAGCTTCTGGATATCAGGACAGAGATTACTCACCTCGTACTGGACAAAGATTTTTTCTTCAACAAGTCGGACGCGAGGGATTTACTTCAGACACCCAACAAGGCCCAAATCCCCGTCATTCGCAGGAGAAACAGACAGCAATATCGGGGACGTAGGTCAAGGTGCCTTGCAAGGATCCGACGGCGAGTGGGTAATCTGCCTATTCCATCAGTCATGTTAGCCAACGTACAATCATTGGATTGCAAAATTGACGAGCTACGATCACGAATATCCTACCAACAGGATATTAAAAACATATATCTTATGATTCACCGAGTCGTGGCTGAACAACGACATAGATAACATACAGCTGGTGGGGTTTAAGCTGCAGCGGCAAGATATAACAATGGACTCCGGTAAGACAAGGGGTGGCGGTCTGTGTATATTTGTAAACAACAGCTGGTGCAAGAAATCTAATATTAAGGAAGTCTCTAGGTTTTGCTCAACTGAGGTAGAGAATCTCATGATAAGCTGTTGTCACGACCGTCTACGGAAGGAGTGGACCAAAGCGCAGCGTTTGTAGCGAACATGACTTTATTAAAGTTAAAGTGCACGAACGAGAAAACAATAAACAATGACGGATAGTGAAGTCCTCAGTACACAGACTGAAACATGGAACAAAAACCCACAACCCCAAGGTGAACAATGACAGTTTAAATATGGCTCCCAATCAGAGATAACGAGCCGACAGCTGACACTCGTTACCTCCGATTGGGAGTCACATGACGAGACAAGACACTACAACCAAAACCAAACACAACCAAATGAACACACCCTATACCCAACACAACCAAATGAATACACCCTGGCTCAAACTACACAGTCCCGGAGCCAGAGCGTGACAGTACCCCCCCCTAAAGGCGCGGACTCCGACCGCGCCTACACCCCAAAATAGGGGAGGGCTGGGTGGGTGTTGCTCCTCGGAGGCGGCTCCGGCTCCGGGCTTGACCACCACCCCACTTCACTCCCCCCGTAGTGCCCCCGGTCCGATCTGACCCAGCTTGCTGGATCAGGACCTCCGACGCGCACCCCTGGCTTGGCGCGTGAGGTAGGAATGGACCGGAACTGGCAGACGATACGCACCCTTTGCCTGGTGCGTGGAGCCGGAACAGGCCTCACCAGGCTGAAGACTCGCATCCCTGGCTTGGTGCGAGTAGCAGGAATGGGCTGGATCAGGCTGACGGCTCGCACCCTTGGCTTGGTGCGAGTAGCAGGGACGAGCTGAACCAGGCTGACGACTCGCACCCTTGGCTTGGTGCGAGTAGCAGGAACGGGCTGGACCAGGCCGACGACTCGTACCCCTGGCTTGGTGCGAGTAGCAGGAACGGGCTGGACCAGGCTGACGGCTCGCACCCTTGGCTTGGTGCGAGTAGCAGGGACGAGCTGAACCAGGCTGACGACTCGCACCCTTGGCTTGGTGCGAGTAGCAGGAACGGGCTGGACCAGGCCGACGACTCGTACCCCTGGCTTGGTGCGAGTAGCAGGAACGGGCTGGACCAGGCTGACGACTCGCACCCTTGGCTTGGTGCGAGTGGCAGGAACAGGCCGGACCGGGCTGGCGACGCGCACCGTAGGTTTGGTGCGAGTGGCAGGAACAGGCCGGGTCGGGCTGGCGACGCACACCGTACACTTGGTGCGGGTGGCAGGAACAGGCCGGACCGGGCTGGCGACGCGCACCGTAGGTTTGGTGCGAGTGGCAGGAACAGGCCGGGTCGGGCTGGCGACGCGCACCGTAGACTTGGTGCGGGTGGCAGGAACAGGCCGGGCTGGGCTGGCGACGCACACCGTAGGTTTAGTGCGTGGAGCAGGAACAGGCCGGGCTGGGCTGGCGACGCACACCGTAGGTTTAGTGCGTGGAGCAGGAACAGGCCGGGCTGGGCTGGCGACGCACACCATAGGTCTGGTACGTGGAGCAGGAACAGGCCGGACAGGGCTGTCGACGCACACCGTAGGCTTTGTGCGTGGCGCAGGAACAGGCCGGGCTGGGCTGGCGACGCACACCGTGGATTTGGTGCGTGGAGTAGGAACAGGCCGGTCCATACTGGGAACACACACCACTGGCCTTAA
This sequence comes from Coregonus lavaretus, assembly GCF_964263955.1. Taxonomy (NCBI): domain Eukaryota; kingdom Metazoa; phylum Chordata; class Actinopteri; order Salmoniformes; family Salmonidae; genus Coregonus; species Coregonus lavaretus. The sequence goes on from NC_139988.1 coordinate 45,943,119, forward strand.
CCGGGGATCAGGAACGGGCCGGACCGGACTGGTAACACACCTCAGTCTCTCACGCCGTGCCTCCACTACTTCCCTCCCTCTACTCGCCAATGGCTCCCGTAATCCGGTAGCCTTCTCTCCACGTCTCCCTGTGGCAGCCTCCTGCTGCCCAGCCGCCCAAGCCATGTGCCCCCCCCAAAAACCTTTTTGGGGTTGCCTCTCGTCCTTCCGACGATGGCCCTGCTGACGCCGTTGCTCCTCTCTCGCCAGGGCCTTGATCCTCCCCCAAGGTCCCTTGCCCCCGAGCATGTCCTCCCAGGACCACGATTTGCCCACCTGGGCCATCGCCAGCCTCTCGATCTCCTTACCCGGCGCTTCCTCCCATGTCCAGTCTCCTTGCTCCTGGACACGCTGCTTGGTCCTTTTTTGGTGGGTTTTTCTGTCACGACCGTCTACGGAAGGAGTGGACCAAAGCGCAGCGTTTGTAGCGAACATGACTTTATTAAAGTTAAAGTGCACGAACGAGAAAACAATAAACAATGACGGATAGTGAAGTCCTCAGTACACAGACTGAAACATGGAACAAAAACCCACAACCCCAAGGTGAACAATGACAGTTTAAATATGGCTCCCAATCAGAGATAACGAGCCGACAGCTGACACTCGTTACCTCCGATTGGGAGTCACATGACGAGACAAGACACTACAACCAAAACCAAACACAACCAAATGAACACACCCTATACCCAACACAACCAAATGAATACACCCTAGCTCAAACTACACAGTCCCGGAGCCAGAGCGTGACAGCTGTAGACCACACTATTTACCAAGAGAGTTTTCATCTATATTTTTCGTAGCTGTCTATTTACCACCACAAACCGATGCTGGCACTAAGACCGCACTAAATTAGCTGTATAAGGCCATAAGCAAACAGGAAAACGCTCATCCAGAGGCGCCGCTCGTAGTGGTCGGGGCCTTTAATGCAGGGAAACTTAAATCCGTTTTACCTAATTTCTACGAGATTGTTAAATGTGCAACCAGAGGGGAAAAAACTCTAGACCACCTTTACTCCACACACAGAGATGCGTGCAAAGCTCTCACATGCCCTCCATTTGGCAAATCTGACCATAATTATATCCTCCTGATTCCTGCTTACAAGCAAAAACTAAAGCAGGAAGCACCAGTGACTCGGTCAATAAAGAAGTGGACAGAAGACGCAGATGCTAAGCTACAGGACTGTTTTGCTAGCATACCAACATGTTTCAAGAAGACCACTATAGTCCCTGTGCCCAAGAACATTAAGGTAACATGCCTAAATGACTACAGACCGTAGCACTCATGTCTGTAGCCATGAAGTGCTTTGAAAGGCTGTTCATGGCTCACATCAACCCCATTATCCCAAACCCTAGACCCACTACAATTTGCATAACACCCCAACAGATCCACAGATGATGCAATCTATTGCATTCCACACGGCCCTTTCCCACCTGGACAAAAGGAACACCTACGTGAGAATGCTATTCATTGACTACAGCTCAGCATTCAACACCATAGTGCCCTCAAAGCTCATCACTAAGCTAAGGACCCTGGGACTAAACACCTCCCTCTGCAACTGGATCCTGGACTTCCTGAGGGGCCGCCCCCAGGTGGTAAGTGTAGGTAGCAACACATCTGCCACGCTGATCCTCAACACGGAGGCCCCTCAGGGGTGCGTGCTCAGTCCCCTCCTGTACTCCCTGTTCACCCATGACTGCATGGCCAGGCACGACTCCATCAATAAGTTTGCCGACGACACAACAGTGGGAGGCCTGATCACCGACAACAATGACACAGCCTATAGGGAGGAGGTCAGAGACCTGGCCGTGTGGTGCCAGGATAACAACCTCTCCCTCAAAGTGATCAAGACAAAGGAGATGATTGTGGACTACAGGAAAATAAGGACTTGGCACGCCCCTGTTCTCATCAACGAGGATGTTGTGGAGCAGGTTGAGAGCTTCAAGTTCCTTGGTGTCCACATCACCAACAAACTATCATGGTCCAAACACACTAAGACAGTCGTGAATAGGGCACGACAAAACCTATTCCCCCACAGGAGACTGAAAAGATTTTGCATGGGTCCTCAGATCCTCAAAAAGTTATACAGCTGCACCATCGAGAGCATCCTGACTGGTTGCGTCACTGCCTGGTATGGCAACTGCTCGGTCTCCGACCGCAAGGCACTACAGAGGGTAATGCGTACGGCCCAGTACATCACTGGGGCCAAGCTTCCTGCCATCCAGGACCTCTATACCAGGCGGTGTCAGAGGAAGGCCCTAAACATTTTCAAAGACTCCAGCCACCCTAGTCATAGACTGTTCTCTCTGCTACCGCATGGCAAGCGGTACCGGAGCGCCAAGTCTAGGTCCAAAAGGTTTCTTAACAGCTTCAACCCACAAGCCATAAGACTCCTGAACAGCTAATCAAATGGCTACGCGGACTATTTGTATTGTAGCCCACCCGGAAGCCCCTCCTCTCCGCCCCCTGTACTCTTTTCCCCACACATTCTAACATGGTTAACCAAATCATTGATTTGATTTGATTTTAATGCTTATGTAAATTTATGTTTCAGTATTAATGTAATAATTTTTTTGCAAACATTTCTACAATCCTGTTTTTGCTTTGTCATTATGGGGTATTTTGTGTAGATTGATTAGGGGAAAAAAACAATTTAATCAATTTTAGAATAAGGCTGTAATCAACTAAATGTGGAAAAAGTAATGGGGCTGAATACTTTTCGAAGGCACTGTATGTATAGTGTATAATGTGTATATTTATGTAATATTATACAGGGCACATTTGAAAAAGAGACCTATGTCTCAATTTGTCTTCCCTGTTAAAATTAAAGTTCAATAAAATTAAAATATATATAAATACCTGCTTTGCTTATGAGTGAGATGGGAAACGATGTGAATTATTATGAGTTTACTAGATCAATGGAAAGTGAAGATCCAGCCATACTGATTTAACTTTCTTAAACTATACTGAACAAAAACGTAAACGCAACATGCAACAATTTCAAAGCTTTTACTGAGTTACAGTCCATATAAGGTTTTCACATGACTGGGCAGGGGTGCAGCCATTGGTGGGCCTGGGCATAGGCCCACCCACTTGGCAGCCAGGCCCAACCACTGGGGAGCCAGGGCCAGCCAATTAGAATTAGTTTTTCCCCACAAAAGGGCTTTATTACAGACAGAAATACTCCTCAGCACCCCCTTCCCCCCCATCCCCTCCCCTCCTCAGACGATCCTGCAGGTGAAGAAGGTGGTCCTGGGCTGGCGTGGTTACACGTGGTCTGCGGTTGTGAGGCCAGTTGGACGTACTTCCAAATTATTTAAAACGATGTTGGAGGCAGCTTATGGTAGAGAAATGAATATTCAATTCTCTGGCAACAGCTCTGGTGGACATTCCTGCAGTCAGCATGCCAATTGCACGCTCCCTAAAAACTTGAGACATCTTTGGCATTGTGTTGTGTGACAAAACTGCACATTTTAAAGTGGCATTTTATTGTCCCCAGCACAAGGTGCACCTGTGTAATGATCATGCTGTTTAATCAGCTTCTTGATATCTTGGCAAAGCAGAAATGCTCACTAACAGGGATATAAACAAATTTGTGCACAAAATTTGGAAGATATAAGCTTTTTGTGCCTATGGATAATTTCTGGGATTTTTTTTGTTGCTCATGGCATATGGGACCAACACTTTACATGTTGCATTTATATTTATGTTCCGTGTACATTATATCCTATAAGGTCATTCTTGTCACTTGGATGGGGCTTTGAGGAGCTCATCAGCCAGTTTAAATGTAGAAATATAGAATTAAGGAGAAATATAACATATGTCATTTAGAGCCATGCTCAGACAAGACAGTGTAGCCCTGAGAAGAGGAGAGGTGATAGTCTATTACCACTAGCTACAGCCAGAGGGGGAGAACATGACAGCACCTGTCTTCTCTCCTCTCAGACTTCCTGACCTGTTCTGGGAGAACACAGCCCAGCAAATGTCATGTGTCTTTATCCAACCCCTGCACCCCTCTCCCCCGGTGGATGGCCCAGACTGGTAAGACGTGCTTGGGGAGAAGAGGTGGTGAGAGCCCTGGATGCCTCTGGAGAAGAGGTGGACCTGGATGTCAGTACTTAGATTAGAATGTCCCCCTCTCTAAGGACAAAATGAGAGGCTGTGTTTAGCATTATTGAAAGGCAGGGTTTGATTATTATTGCTCAGTGCTTCACATTTTAGCTGTGTCCTTTACTTTTTCTGTCCTATCATTGTTGACTATATCAACTGAATTTCGACTTTCAGCTGCATCTCGACTCACATCAGTTGAAGCACTACCTCCTTCAGGAGATCAGCTGCCTCATTGTCATTAGGTGTTTTTCTGTTAACCTTCAGTTCACACTGAACCAAAGGTATATTAATGGAAAGAGGCCTCTTGAATCAAGAATACCTTGCTCACAAAGGGAATGTTTGAATGTACTGTGTAGTTATATTCCCATTAGCAGAAATCTCTCATTTCTATTTGATTCAACAGTAGCATTACTGATTAATTAGTGGAAAGGCACACTGGTCTATGGTACTGTGTATGCCATTAGGAATGTTCTATTAATTTATGCTAATCACACCATCTTGCAGAATAGATGTGCCTTTCTGATGTATTCTGAGAAATTGTATATTATTTTGATATGCCATATTTGGTGGACAAAATTGTGTTTAACTGTAAAATTTTGTAAGACACAGTTTAATGTAAATGCCAGGATTTCATAAGCTTATTTCCAGGTACGAGTACATTGTTATTTTCTACCCAACCACCTTACACTTGAACTGGACTTACCACCTGCACTGACTCTCCGCACCTTAGCACACATGCACTCACTCATGCACTCACTCACGCACACACCCACACCCACACACACACACACACACACACACACACACACACACACACACAGACACACAGACACACAGACACACAGACACACAGACACACACACACACACTTCTACAGATACACCATTGAGAGGATCCTGTCGGGCTGTATCACCGCCTGGTACGCAATTGCACCATCCGCAACCACAGGGCTCTCCAGAGGGTAGTGCGGTCAACTCAATGCATTACTGGGAGCATCTACAGCACCCGGTATCACAGGAAGGCCAAGAAGATCATCAAGGACCTCAGCCACCCAAGCCACGGCCTGTTCATCCCGCTACCATCTAGACGGCAGAGACAGTACAGGTGCATCAAAGCTGGGACAGAGAGACTGAAAAACTGCTTCTATCTCCAGGCCACTGTTAAATAGTCACCACTAGCCGGCTTCCACCCAGTACCCTGCCCTAAACTTATTCAGTTAATAGCAGGCTAATACCCAGTACTTTACCCTGCACCTTAGAGACTGCTGACCTATGTCCATAGTCATTGAACACTGGTCACTTTAATAATGTTTACATACTGTTTTACCCACTTCATATGTACACTCACTGGTCAGTTTATTAGGTACACCACCCCATTCACGAAAATTGATCGCTCCTACAGACAGTGACTCACAAAGGCCGTGGCTTGCTATATAAAGCAACCAGACAGGCATCAAGGCGTTCAGTTACTGTTTGATTGAACGTTAGAATGGGCCAAACGAGTGATATAAGCGACTTTGAGCATTGTTTGATCATCGCAGTGGAGGCTCCACAGAGGAGGAAGGGGAGGACCATCCTCCTCAGTGAATTTCATAAAAATAAAAATAGTGAAACGGTAAAGTTATCCTTTTTAGATAAAACTATACTAAATATATTCACGTTACCAAATAATTGATTAAAACACACTGTTTTGCAATGAAGGTCTACAGTAGCCTCAACAGTATTCTCTGGGGTAGCACCATGGTGCTATTTTCCGTCCTCCTCTGTGTACATTGACTTCAATACAAAACCTAGTAGGCTCATGGTTCTCACACGCTTCCATATACTTACACAGTAATTATGACAACTTCCGGAGGACATCCTCCAACCAATCAGAGCTCTGGCAGCATGAACTGACATGTTGTCCACCCAATCAAAGAATCAGAGAATGAATCTAGTACTGAAAGCATAAGGTACAGCTAAATAGCACTGCACTGCATAAAATGTGGTGAGTAGTTGACTCAACGAGAGAAAAACAATAGTTGAACAGTTTTTACCAATTTTATTTTCTTCAAAAATGAAGGAGAAGCAAGAGAGAGAGAGAGGTATATTGCATTGTATTTTCTTTCACTTTCACTTTCACTTAAAGATGCACTGACCAGCATTTCCTTCTAGCTAAAATTCGAATAGTTCGCTTAATTTCAGAGAATGATTTTACCATCTAAACCGCTGTGAAATATATTTTCCATAACCAAAAATATTGTATTTTCAGCTGTTTGAAGCTGGTGTACAAAATCGAAAGTGAAAGACGAAAGAACGAAACATAAGACAAAGAAATAGTGCACATGGAACAAATCTATTGCTTCTTAGACTTGCTTTCAATGCTAATGACATATCTATAACACAAATTACAATGTGAATTTGGTCGGGTCGGCCAAAGTTAGCTAGCGAATTCAGCTAGCTAGCGAATGCAGCTGGCTAGTTTAGCCTACTCAAACACCCGGCTCAAACAGAGAGGGATGCTATGTTAGCTAGCTGGCTATGGCTATTCAATACTGGAACTCTTCCAAGTCAAGGTAAGCTTTTGGTTTTATTAATTTATTGCCACTGGGGCTTTACTAACGTTTTAGTTCTAGTAGCTATGTTGACTATGACCTTAGCTAATATGGTGACAACGATGTACAGTAGGCTGTGTGTAGCGGTTAGCAGTTATGATATGAAGGTTTGGCTTGGAAAGGCTTTTTTGTGTGGTCACAGAAAAGCGCTTAGATGCGAGATGGAATTATACAATGAGCAAAGAGATCATGCTGTTTGCATGTGGCTGCAATGAAAGTGAACAGTGTTTGGGGGTGGTCAGGGGTGTATTCATTCCACCGATTCTGTTAAAATGTTTCTTAAACGGAAGCAAACGGAGCGAAACGGGGATAAACATACCTGAATTTGTCCAATAGAAACGCTTGTTTGCAACTGTTTGACTAATGATTACCCCCTATATCAGCTAGATGCAGGCAAGAGTGTGCAAGGTGGTATTGACTGTGTCACTGTCTGTCACCTTGATTATTCAAATTTCTCTTGACCTGTGCACCTACGTTGTAAACTTTAATTCATAGGCTAGGTTGTAGGCAACTCATGATAGGTATAAGGAACATTTGAGTATCATGTAGTAGCCTAAACCTATCGATGTTACATTGAGCTGGGTGAATAGAATCTGAATGACATTCATCCAATATGCTGTAATAGAAGAAAAAAAAGAGTCCTCCCTAATCTTAAATGGCACCGACCGCAACTGGATCATCGGTGCGGCGGATCCAGTATCTCAGAAACAGCTGCCCTCCTTGGCTTTTCAAGCATGACAGTGTCTTGCATGCGACAAACAAAAAACATCCAGTCAGCGGCAGTCCTGTGGGCGAAAACAGCTCGTTGATGAGAGAGGTCGAAGGACAATGGCAAAAATCAGGCAAGCTAACAGGCAGGCCACAAACAGACAAATAACGGCTCAGTACAACAGTGGTGTGTAGAAAGGCATCTCGGGAATGCACAACTCGTCGATCCTTGTTATGGATGGGCTATTGTAGGAGACAACCACACCGGGTTCCACTCCTATCAGCTAAAAACAAGAAGAAGCGGCTCTAGTGGGCATGCGATCACCAACACTGGACAATTGAGAAGTGGGAAAACGTTGCCTGGTCTGACGAATCCTGGTTCCTGTTGTGTCATTCTGATGACAGAGTCCATGGACCCATCCTGCCTGGTAAAGGCTGGTGGCGATGGTGTACTGGTGTGGGGAATGTTTTCCTGGCACACGTTAGGTCCCTTGATGCAACGAACGTTTCCAATATGTTGTAGAATCCATGCCCCGAAGAATTCAGGCTGTCGTGGAGGCAAAGGGGGTCTGACCTGGTACTAGATGGGTGTACATAATAAACTGTCCGGTGAGTGTATATACTGTATTCTAGTCAAGGCTCATCTCATATAACTACTGCTGTACACACCTTTCTATTCATATACTGTTCATACTGGCTATACACACCATCATATACATACAGTATATATTTATATTCCGGACGGCTCGTTATGATATTTCTTGATTTTTAATTTGTTTTGTGTATTGTTTTATATTGTTCAGTATTACTGCACTGTCTGAGCTAGAACACCTGTGATAACATCTGCAAAATATGTGTACGCGACCAATAACATTTGATTTAACACACACACACACACACACACACACTGCTACCAGACTCTTATGTACTATTGCTAATACTGCACAATTTAAACACTTGTATACCCAATCCCCTCTTCCCTGATACATGTGTAAATATTGTTTGATAAATTGTGCCTTCCTGTATTATACTTATGCTAAAATGTCTATTCTATTCAACTGAGCCATTTACTTTATGTTCATATTATCTTTTATTTTTCTTATTGTTGTTGCATTGTTAAAAAGAAACATGCAAGTAAGCATTTATTTGGACAGTGTATCCTGTATATATGACTAATACAACTTGAAACTTGGTCCCGGGCTGTGTCGCAGCCGACCGTGACCGGGAGACCCATGAGGTGGCGCACAATTGGTCCAGCGTCGTCCGGGTTAGGGGAGGGTTTGGCCGGCTGGGATGTCCTTGTCCCATCGTGCTCTAGCGACTCCTTGTGGTGGATGGGCGCATGCACGCTGACTTTGGTCGCCAGCTGTACGGTGTTTCCTCCGACACATTGGTGCGGCTGGCTTCAAGGTTAAGCGAGCAGTGTGTCAAGAAGCAGTGTGGCTTGGCAGGGTCGTGTTTCGGAGGATGCATGGCTCTCGACCTTCGCCTCTCCCGAGTCCGTATGGGAGTTGCAGCGATGGGACAAGACTGTAACAACCAATTGGGTATCACGAAATTGGGGAGATTTTCTTTTTTATATTAATAAAAAAATATATATATATAATAAAAAATTTAAACTAGAAACTTGAAACTACATTTCCCCCCACGTGGGCAAACCCCCTAGCAATTCAAGTTCTAGCCAATGATCTTCAGCTCCTCACCATTTGCGAGACTGTTAGCAAGATACACACACAGCAGTACGAGAGAGAGCGCAGTGACGTAGTGCACATGAAGCGCTACATTTCAAAATGCTATATATCCATTTTCAGAAATGTTGGCAGATTTGCTTTTATTGTTTAAAGAAATTATGAAATCGATTGGTGTGTTTTTTTCACTATCTAATCATGGCATTGCTGTTCAATGATAGATATGTATTTGTTTAAAATCTATCACTTGATGGTTTCATTATATAAACCATGTTTCCATCCAACCATTTCATGTGGATTAATTACCTAACGCGTGAAAAAAGCCATGACCGGCTGATAGAAACATGAAATGCTGGTACAATTTTATAAATGCCGACAGACAATTTGTTCATTTGACATGGTGGGATCTTTTTGTGTCAGTAACATTAATTATGTGAGAAATGGTGGTGGAAATACCTTTATGCACAAATATTGATAACCATCACGTCGAAGTAAACTTGGAGTCAAGCGATAATATGTTGTGTGGTCCTCCCACTATGACTCGGGAAAGCATGCAGTTTATTAAGCTACAGATTAAATAAATGATGATGAACTTCACAGGGTGATGAATGTGCAAGGAAGATGAGCTTGATGCTCCTTTCCAATAAATATTGAGGGTCTTATTCCGGTGACATGATGATTGATGCTTGGCTACCATTTGACATATACAAATAATATCGCTCTTATCCACATAGTAGGGGAGCTGAGGGTGCCACAGCACCCCAGATTTTTTTTTACAAATAATAATAACATATGTATTTATTTTTCTCTACAAAGCAGTGCGCTGGGCCTTTACTAGTCCTGTATTAGCGGACCGATACGTCTGTAGCGCTGGCAATTTTTTTTATCTGCACTGTATATGCGAGCAGTTAGTTAAAGCGTATGTGCCAAGACCAGAGTGGGCACATTTGCTATATAATGCAACATTATTTGTGAAAAACAGTGGAGTTGAAAATGCGATGGAAACCCATCTAACTTGTATTTTTCATTCGGTACATGGGAATTTAACAGCAAAAGTCATTTTTATGTGCACTATGTAATCATGCACAGCCTTTTATCTGTTTGATGGAAACACATCTCTTGTGGAAAATGTGCATATTGTTTTATGCAGATTTCTGAATATTCACATGAAAATTTGTTGCAAATTGGATGGAAACCTAGCTAGACAGACAAATAATCATGTTTTTTTGTTAAATGCGATATATCCGCCTCACTTTCAGAGAAATAAGTAGAACTGCTAGGTTTTACACAGTCAAATATAACAAAAAACTGCAATTTTTAAATAAAGAAATGTACAACTGATACATTTGTGACATCAATATATATATAAAAAAAATCCAATACAGTAATATGTGACCTGTATGTAAAACATTTACATTTGATATTTAGTTATTTAGCATACAGTGAGGGAAAAAAAGTATTTGATCCCCTGCTGATTTTGTACGTTTGCCGACTGACAAAGAAATGATCCGTCTATAATTTTAATGGTAGGTTTATTTGAACAATGTTATAAATTTATTTGCATTTTAATGAGGGAAATAAGTATTTGACCCCCTCTCAATCAAAAATATTTTTGGCTCCCAGGTGTCATTTATACAGGTAACGAGCTGAGATTAGGAGCACACTCTTAAAGGGAGTGCTCCTAATCTCAGCTTGTTACCTCCATTGCAACTTGCCCATGCCAAATAACTTGCCTTGCCCATAACAAACATCCAAACGAGCTTCAACGCCATACAACACTCCTTCCGTAGCCTCCAACTGCTCTTAAACACTAGTAAAAGTAAATGCATGCTCTTCAACCGAACGCTGCTTGCACCCGCCCACCCGACTAGAATCACTACTCTCGGCGGGTCTGACCTAGAGTATGTGGACAACTACAAATACCTAGGTGTCTGGTTAGACTGTAAGCTCTCCTTCCAGACTCACATTAAGCATCTCCAATCAAAAGTTAGATCTAGAATCGGCTTCCTATTTCGCAACAAAGCCTCCTTCACTCATGCTGCCAAACATGCCCTCGTAAAACTGACTATCCTACCGATCCTTGACTTCGGCGATGTCATTTACAAAATAGCCTCCAACACTCTACTCAGCAAATTTGATGTAGTCTATCACAGTGCCATCCGTTTTGTCACCAAAGCCCCATATACTACCCACCATTGTGACCTGTACGCTCTTGTTGGCTGGCCCTCACTACATATTCGTCGCCAAACCCACTGGCTCCAGGTCATCTATAAATCACTGCTAGGCAAATCCCCGCCTTATTTTAGATAATTGGTCACCATAGCAACACCCACTCGTAGTCTGCGCTCCAGCCGGTATTTCTCACTGGTCATCCCCAAAGCCAACACCTCCTTTGGCCGCCATTCCTTCCAGTTCTCTGCTGCCAATGACTGGAACGAACTGCAAAAATCTCTGAAGCTGGAGACTCTTATCTCCCTCACTAACTTTAGGTGTCAGTTGTCAGAGCAGCTTACCGATCACTGGCCATCTGTAATTAGCCCATCCAACTACCTCATCCCCATGTTGTTATTTGTTTTGCTAATTTTCACCCCAGTATCTCTATTTGCGCATCATATTTTGCACATCTATCATTCCAGTGTTAATACGAAATTGTAACTATTTTGCACTAACTATGGCCTATTTATTGCCTTACCTCCATAATTTACTACATTCGCACACACTGTATATATATTTTCTGTTGTATTTTTGACTTTATGTTTTGTTTACCCCATATGTAACTCTGTGTTGTTGTTTTTATTGCACTGCTTTGCCTTATCTTGGCCAGATCGCAGTTGTAAATGAGAACTTGTTCTCAACTGGCTTACCTGGATAAATAAAGATTTAAAAAATCACCTCTATAAAAGACACCTGTCCACAGAAGCAATCAATCAATCAGATTCCAAAATCTCCACCATGGCCAAGACCAAAGAGCTCTCCAAGGATGTCAGGGACAAGATTGTAGACCTACACAAGGCTGGAATGGGCTACAAGACCATCGCCAAGCAGCTTGGTGAGAAGGTGACAACAGTTGGTGCGATTATTCGCAAATGGAAGAAACACAAAATAACTGTCAATCTCCCTCGGCCTGGGGCTCCATGCAAGATCTCACCGTCGTGGATTTGCAATGATTATGAGAACGGTGAGGAATCAGCCCAGAACTACACGGGAGGATCTTGTCAATGATCTCAAGGCAGCTGGGACCATAGTCACCAAGAAAACAATTGGTAACACACTACGCCGTAAAGGACTGAAATCCTGCAGCGCCCGCAAGGTCCCCCTGCTCAAGAAAGCACATATACAGGCCCGTCTGAAGTTTGCCAATGAACATCTGAATGATTCAGAGGAGAACTGGGTGAAAGTGTTGTGGTCAGATGAGACCAAAATGGAGCTCTTTAGCATCAACTCAACTCGCCGTGTTTGGAGGAGGAGGAATGCTGCCTATGACCCCAAGAACACCATCCCCACCGTCAAACATGGAGGTGGAAACATTATGCTTTGGGGGTGTTTTTCTGCTAAGGGGACAGGACAACTTCACCACATCAAAGGGACGATGGACGGGGCCATGTACCGTCAAATATTGGGTGAGAACCTCCTTCCCTCAGCCAGAGCATTGAAAATGGGTCGTGGATGGGTATTCCAGCATGACAATGACCCAAAACACACGGCCAAGGCAACAAAGGAGTGGCTCAAGAAGAAGCACATTAAGGTCCTGGAGTGGCCTAGCCAGTCTCCAGACCTTAATCCCATAGAAAATCTGTGGAGGGAGCTGAAGGTTCGAGTTGCCAAACGTCAGCCTCGAAACCTTAATGACTTGGAGAAGATCTGCAAAGAGGAGTGGGACAAAATCCCTCCTGAGATGTGTGCAAACCTGGTGGCCAACTACAAGAAACGTCTGACCTCTGTGATTTCCAACAAGGGTTTTGCCACCAAGTACTAAGTCATGTTTTGCAGAGGGGTCAAATACTTATTTCCCTCATTAAAATGCAAATCAATTTATAACATTTTTGACATGTGTTTTTCTGGATTTTTTTGTTGTTATTCTGTCTCTCACTGTTCAAATAAACCTACCATTAAAATTATAGACTGATGTCTTTGTCAGTGGGCAAACGTACAAAATCAGCAGGGGATCAAATACTTTTTTCCCTCACTGTATGCACTTATCCAGAGTGACATATCACAGTCAATTATACAGGATATGAACATTCCCTTCCAGCTAAACAATGTATATATAGCGTTTCGCAAAAAAAACTATTTTTCATACACATCTAAAATCTATTAATAAAAAATCTGAGGACAGTAATATTTTACACACATGAAGGTACCTACCCATAAGCATTTCAGATGAAATAACACAAATGTGAAAAATGTGCGGATATAGCGTTTTAGAAATATACTATCTGCACATAAGTGTCGTGTAATGCAATTTTCAGGGAACACTTTTGGCTCATGAGCATTACTTTCAGAACTACTGGCTAAGAAGTATACAAAAGTACCGTAAAATGTATATAAATCATCCATAAATCCCCTTGTGACAGAGGGAATAGAAGCTTGTTGTGTACAACAGGGAGGGGCAATTGAACATTGTTCAAACATTTCTAGCCTGTATATCTATGTGTAACAGGGTTTACGTGTTATTCTCGACCCGCTCAGTTTTCCCCACAAAACACCAGAAAATGGCGAAAAAGAGTAGAGCCAGCTCACCTGCTTTAAAGCTGCAATATGTATCTTTTTGGGTGACCCGACCAAATTCACATAGAAATGTGAGTTATAGATCTGTGTCTCATCGAAAGCAAGTTGAAGACGCGGTAGATCTGTTCTATGTACACCATTTCCATGCTTCCCATTCTTAAGTTTTATTTTTGCGTCTTTTACTTTCGGTTTTGTACACCAGCGGCAAACAGCTGAAATTACAATATTTCTGGTTATTTAAAATATATTTCACAGCGGTTTAGATGGTACAATGATTCTTTACACTATACTTGCTTGTTTTGTCACATAAACTGAAATTAGGCAAACTATTAGAATTTTAGCAACCAGGAAATGGCGGAGTGATATTTCAGCATATTGCACCTTTAACACTATGATTTGACTATTAGATGTTCAATGTTAAAAAAGAATATTTGAAAAGGAATAGTTTCACCATATTAAAAAGAGAGTTCAGTTCACGTAACAGGGTTGACCTTAAAATGAGGGATAAACGTAAATGAATCACTCAACAACTTTGTCAAAGCAACAAAATAACTATGGCTTTACATTGATGGTGAAAACTTTGAAAAATGTTGGGGTTAAGTGGGTTAAAATCTCCGTAGAAGTTACAGAGGGTGTTCGGAGGGACATGTCAAAATGCAGAATTTTGGCACTGTAGCAAGTCTTTATTCATATTGAAAATCTGACTTATTTAATTCTCCATGTGTTCTATATGAAAGGGCACTTCATTTAATATAACAGGCTTTTAAATTCAATATTGATGCACAACTTCTACTTAAAATATCAAAGGGACGCAAAAGGTTCGCACCTATCTACAGCACACCAGAAGTAGCATTTCTCTTTCTGTTTCAATTTGGAGAACTCATCTTACTTCTTTTGTAATTAATTTAACTAACAGTGTTGTGGAACATACTTATTTAGACTAGGTGATCTTTTGTGATGGAGTTTTAATTTTTATTGAATATAACACACGTATTCCAATACATATTTTCTTGTAATTAGTAGAAAGAAAGAGTGTTGTGATGCTGTGTAAATTACTATACTGTAATAATAATAATAATAGTGTTGTCAAAATGAATGGCTGATCTTGTTTAGAGAACACAGTAGAGTTCCTCTCACTTCTTTGAAGATTGTTTACCTTGGCTAAGGGAGTCAGAAATGTGTCCTGAATGCTGTCATGTTAACCACTCTCAAGGGGGGACAAAAGAGCAGTAAACTGGTAAGTTAGGCTATTCATTTTTTTTTTACATATGCCATTGTACCATCTGCCGTGATTTGTAGCAATAACATTATTCTCCTTTGAAGGGCGTTTGCCTTCCCTGTTTTGGGGAAATACATGCTATTTTATATGTTTGCGTATGTGCAAAGAAAGGTCAACTAGACTACATACCCACCGCATATTACACTCCCCTTGTGACCCCTTACTGTATACCTGAGTAGGGGTCAAGATTCAGAGATCAAGGCACTGCGGAGAGTGGAGTTACCAACAAGAGGACTCCGGGGGTAGACAGGTGTGGGGTGTAGAAGGACCTAGCCTGCACAGACAAACCAATAGGTCGGTCAAGAGAGAGCTGACTCCAACACCTGTGTCAGCAATTCCTACCCTAGTTCTTTAGGTTAGTCATCATTAGAGACTCCTGCTCTATTCCACTGAGAATAGTATATGAGTAGAGGGAGGGGTTTTCTCTAGCAAAATAATTAAAATTGATTACATACATTTTTTCCTGAAAAATTTTCTTCCATCTACACACAATACCCCATAATGACAAAGTGAAAACATGTTTTTATACATTTTTACACATTTATTGAAAATGAAATACAGAAATATCTCATTTACATAAGTATTTACACCCCTGAGTCAAAACATGTTAGAATCACCTTTCGAAGCGATAACAGCTGTGAGTCTTTCTGGGTATGTCTCTAAGAGCTCTGCATACCTGGATTGTACAATATTTCTTCAAGTTCTGTCAGATTGGATGTTGATCATTGCTAGACAGTCATCTTCAAGTCTTGCCATAGATTTTCAAGCCGATTTAAGTCAAAACTGTAACAAGGACACTCAGGAACATTCAATGTCATCTTGGTAAGCAACTCCAGTGTCTATTTGGCCTTGTGTTTTAGGTTATTGTCCTGCTGAAAGGTGAATTTGTCTCCCAGTGTCAGTTGGAAAGCAGACTGAACCAGGTTTTCCTCTGGGATTTTGGATGTGCTTTGCTCTATTCTGTTTCTCCCTAGTCCTTGCTGATGACAAGCATACCAATAACATGATGCCACCACCACCATGCTTGAAATTATGATGAGTGGTACTCAGTGATGTCTTGTGTTGGATTTGCCCCCAAACATAACACTTAGTATTATTTTATTGGTAGTTACGGTGTTATCCCATCGCTGCAACTCCTGTACGGACTCGGGAGGGGCAAAGGTCAAGAGCCATGCGTCCTCCGAAACACGACCCTGCCGAGCCTCACTGCTTCTTGACACACTGCTCGCTTAACCCGGAAGCCAGCCGCACCAATGCGTCGGAGGAAACACTGTACAACTGGCGACCTAAGACATCTTTCAGGTGCCCGGCCTGCCACAAGGAGTCGCTAGAACGCGATGGGACAAGGAAATCCCGGCCGGCCAAACCCTCCCCTAATCCGGACGACGCTAAGCCAATTGTGTGCCGCCTCATTGGTCTCCCAGTCACGGCCGGCTGTGACACAGCCTGGGATCGAACCCAGGGCTGTAGTGACGCCTCAAGCACAGTGATGCAGTGCCTTAGACTGCTGCGCCACTCGGGAGGCCCCTTTGCCACATTTATTGCAGTTTTACTTTAGTGCCTTATTGCAAACAGGATGCATATTTTGGAATTGTTTTATTCTGTACGAGCTTCCTTCTTTTCACTCTGTCATCAACGTTGTTGATCCATCCTCAGTTTTCTCCTATCAATCTTGGTTTCATCAGACCAGAGAATCTTGTTTCTCATGGTGTGAGAGTCTTTAGGTGCCTTTTGGCAAACTCCAATCGGGCTGTCATGTGCCTTTTACTGAGGAGTGGCTTCCGTCTGGCCACTACCATAAAGGCCTGATTAGTGGAGTGCTGCAGAGATGGTTGTCCTTCTGGAAGGTTCTCCCATCTCCACAGAGGAACTCTGGGGCTCTGTCACAGTGACCATCGGGTTCTTGGTCACCTCCCTGACCAAGGCCTTTCTCCCTGTGATTGCTCAGTTTGGCCACTGTATTCTTGGGGATCTTCAATGCTGCAGACATTTTTTGGTACCCATCCCCAGATCTCGACATAATCCTGTCTCGGGGCTCTACGGACAATTCCTTCGACCTCATGGCTTGGTTTTTGCGCTGACATGTACTGTAAACTGTGGGACCTTACATAGGCAGATGTGTGCCTTTCCAAATCATGTCCAATCAATTGAATTTACCAGGTGGACTCCAATCAAGTTGTAGAAACATCTCACGGATGATCAATGGAAACAGGATGCAACTGAGCTCAATTTCGAGTCTCATAGCAAAGGGTCTGAATACTTATGTAAATAAGGTATTTATTTTTTTGTATAAATTTGCTAAAAATTCTAAAAACCTGTTTTCACTTTGTCATTATGGGATATTGTGTGTAGATTGATTAGGATTTGTATTTATTTAATCAGTTTTAGAATAAGGCTGTAACGTAACAAAATGTGGAAAAAGTCAAGGGGTCTGAAAACTTTCCGAATGCACTATATACTTTATATGCCATTTAGAAGACGCTTTTATCCAAAGCAACTTACAATCATGTTTCTATATTCCTTTGTGGCAAATATAACTGATACAATATTTCACATTTAGTATTTCCTCACTTTTGCCTCCCTTGAGTTTAGATCCCCCGCACACATCTCCCATACCCCAATCTAATCAATACCATTATGAAGACTAATGTGGACACCCCTCTCCCTGTACTCTACGGAGCGGTATGGGGGCAACATGATAACCAGGGTGTGCAACTATACGTTTTGAGAACATCGATCAGCAATAGCCAATGGGAGATCTCCAGAGAAGAAGCCAGTGAGATGATGAAGTTATATCGAATCACCCAGAATGTGTAGACTCTCGAGCAGGAGCGATGACTAATAGTATGAGTTTACAGCTCTAAAGTTCACAAGCAATGTTATTCAATTCCAAATGTATTGGCTAGATATTTCAACTCTGTATGGCAAGCGTGAATGTCTGACTGAAAACATTTATGAGACATCTTTGAGCCACAGCTCGTTCTAGCTATGAATCTAATCACATCATTGTTTTCGTTAGACAGCGTGGTATCGAGAATCCTCCCGACCAAGTGAAGAATCTTGTAGTGTGTGACCCCCCGACTGTGCCACATTGTTTAATGTGAGCAACACTATGTTGGAAAGACTACAGGAAAGACGGTTGTTTAATGTGAGAGGCTCATCGGATGTGGCAGGGCTTGTAAACTATTACAGACTACAAAGGGAAGCACAGCCGCGAGCTGCCCAGTGACACGAGCCTACCAGACGAGCTAAATTACTTCTATGCTCGCTTTGAGGCAAGCAACACTGAAGCATGCATGAGAGCATCAGCTGTTCCGGACGACTGTGTGATCACGCTCTCCATAGCCGATGTGAGTAAGACCTTTAAACAGGTCAACATTCACAAGGCCGCAGGGCCAGACGGATTACCAGGACGTGTACTCCGAGCATGCGCTGACCAACTGGCAAGTGTCTTCACTGACATTTTCAACCTGTCCCTGACTGAGTCTGTAATACCAACATGTTTCAAGCAGACCACCATAGTCCCTGTGCCCAAGAACACTAAGGTAACCTGCCTAAATGATTACAGAACCGTAGCACTCACGTCTGTAGCCATGAAGTGCTATAAAAAGACTGGTCATGGCTGACATCAACACCATTATCCCAGAAACCCTAGACCCACTCCAATTTGCATACCGCCCCAACAGATATACAGATGATGCAATCTCAATTGCACTCCACACTGCCCTTTCCCACCTGGACAAAAGGAACACCTACGTGAGAATGTGATGCATTGACTGCAGCTCAGCATTCAACACCATAGTGCCCTCAAAGCTCATCACTAAGCTAAGGACCCTGAGACTAAACACTTCCCTCTGCAACTGGATCCTGGACTTCCTGACGGGCCGCCCCCAGGTGGTAAGGGTAGGTAACAACACATCTGCCACGCTGATTCTCAACACAGGGGCCCCTCAGGGGTGCGTGCTCAGTCCCCTCCTGTACTCCCTGTTCACCCATGACTGCATGGCCAGGCATTACTCCAACACCATCATTAAGTTTGCCAACGACACAACAGTGGTAGGCCTGATTACTGACAATGATGAGACAGCCTATAGGGAGGAGGTCAGAGACCTGGCCATGTGAGTTCGGAATAAAGGGGTGGAGACGTGTACTACTCGTTATGGTTATTACAAAGCACGTTTCCATCCACAGTTTTTATGTGAGTAAAGACAGATATTTCACTGGATGTATAAATGTGAAGTATCCGGTTGGCATTTCCACTCACTAACAAATATGGTGGTGAGAGGAAGCCCAGTGGCCGGCAGTGGGAGAAGATGGAGCGAGATAGATTTTGGCCGACATTCTGCAAATGTTCTGATCAATGAAACATTTGATCTCAAAACTGTTTTCTGTTTCCAAAACTACAATCTGTTACAAACAGCGTATACTAAGTTTAGTAGACTTTACCGTTTGCCAAAGTTTTAAAAAATTGTTTTGTTTAGGAGTGCAAGGGCGAATTGAGTTATTGCACAAGCGCTCTTCACAGAGTAGGTGTTCCCTAACGGAAATATGCAAATACATGCTAGAACACGCCAATAGGCTCTTGCTAGCTCATGCTTGGCTCTGCCCACCTCCTTGCTTGTTCTGCCCACTAAGATGTATTTGCTCCCATTGGAAAAGACAGGCTGTGGTCTATCTTGTGTTTGTTATAAAAATCTTTAGTCATATCATATAAAACAAAATCACAACATGATGCGATCTTGTTGTGTCTGTAAAATTGATTATGCGGGAAATAGTGGTGGAAATGCCTTTATGAGCAAATATTGATATAGTAACCATAAAATCGAAGTAAATTTGGAGTCACGCGATGATATGGTGTGTTGTCCTCCCATTATGACTCGGGAAACCATGCAGTTTATTAAGCTATAGATTAAATACGTTATTATGAACTTCACAGGGTGGTGAAAGTGCACTGTATGAGCTTGATGCTGCTTTCCAATAAATATCTAGGCTTATTCTGACATGATGATCGATGCTTGACTGCCGTTTGACAAATAAAAATATTCTCATTCTTATCTCATAATAATCTCATCATGTAGACTAGCCAACCCGCACAGCCTACCGCACTTTATCTGCGAGCTGATGGGTAGAGCACAGGTGCCATCACCTGAATAGGCAAAGTTGCTAATTAACACAACAGTTTTTGTGACAAAACGATCAGATTTTTATCTGCAACTATTCAATTTGGTGGAATCATACCACTGGTGGAAAAATGCAAATATTTTCTTTATGCAGATTCTATAATATTTGCATGAAAATCTGTCGCCAATTGGATGGAAACCTAGCTAGTGTCACACTTTGTACCCTGCTCATTTGAAACCGTGTTGTATTTCCCTTATCAATTGAATTCCTATGTTACTACCTTTGCCAGGTCCTATATGCCAACCTGGACTCAAGTGTAGACATAACATAGTAACACTCCAATTAGTATGATATGTTACGTTTCGTATGGTATGTATTAATTTGTGGATGTCCATCATCCATTTCGTATTAAATGTTATGAATTACAATTTGTATGATATGTTACGAATTGCAATTCGTACAATATGTTGCCAATTGCAATTCATACACTATGTTATGAATAGCAAAAGTATGACATGTTCCGAATTCCAATTTGTTGTGGCTAACATTAGCTAGGTGGCTAGGTGGCTAATGCTAACATTAGCTAGGTGGCTAACATTAGCTAGGCTAGGGGTTAGGAGGTAAAGTTAGGGTTAAGGTTGGGGTTAAGGATGGGGTTAAGGTTAGGGTTAAGAGTTAGGTTAAAAGGTTAGGGTTAGGGGAAGGGTTAGCTAACATGCTAAGTACTGACCAATCAACCACCCTGCTAAGTAACCTTCTGTCTTATGTAACCATACCAAACGTAACATATCATACTAATTTCAGTATTTATGTTTACAATGTTACATCTAGTCTATGAGACCAGGCTGTCTGTGCAGAGACAATTCATCTCAATTTACATGGATGACAATCGGGAGGTAAGGGCATTAGGCAACTCTGTTCTTTCTCCTCCTCGCTTCCTCTCTCTTTCTCTCCCCACCAGACACTCTCTTTTTCTCTCTCTACCCCTTCTTTGTCTCTTTCTTTCTTTCTATTTGCCACTCATTCTGCCTTGTCTCGCTTTTCCTCTCCCCTCCCTCTCTCTCCACACTATTTTTATAATCTCACTCTCCCTATCTCTCTATCTCTTTCTAACTTCTACAAGCCAGCAGTTATACTAGAATGATAATTCATGTACAGTATTAACCTAAAATGCTTCTTAAAAAATAATGGAACGATCCTTTGTCATCAGATACTGTAGATACACAGGTCCATTAAGCTTACAGGCGTTTAATGCCAACAGACGTGATAAAACGTAGATAATTTGTCTAAAGTTGTGAGTTACTTTTGTGCCCTGAGTGTCGCAGTGTGACAGACTCTGTTCTTTCTTTGGCTCTGACTGCGTTTACTGTCCGGTGCAGTCACACGAGACTTCAACTGCGATATCTCACAGCCAGCCAATGAAAACAGAGCCCACTGAACGAATACATTAGCATCATAAAAGTCTCCTGAAGATGAGCCAGGATAATAAAGCTTTTATGTGTACCTCTATGAATACTGCATGGGAACATTCACAGAGTTTCTATTGGAAAATGTGCAGTTTAGCATCACCGGGAGGATGAACAGGCTCTATATCTCTGTGAAGTATCCTGGCACTGTGTGTGTGTTGCAGGGGACCAATTCATTGTCTTCTGTGAACCCAGAGGTTTATAACGTACCAACTTCTTAAACTGCAATGGAATGAAGAAGTGACAGGAGTCTCGTGTGCACCTATCTATCTAAATGGATCAATGCCATGCTGGTTTGGCCAGTTAACTACTGGGCTAGCTGGCTAAATTGAAGCAACCAATAACCAAATTCATTTTCTCAAGGGTAGGATTGCTAACATAAACCGTCAGACCACTTCCACCTAATCCCAGAGTGATTCCCTCTCCCCTAAGTGAATATCACTTTGTCCACACTACACTACACTACACTACACACACACACACACACACACACACACACACATACCGAGAGTTTATTAACCAGATGTGCTGCATAAGCGGAATCCCTTTGTTACCACGTCAATAAACTTTTCACAGGTATCCACGCACCTCATCTATCCCAGAATGACTTGCAGCTGTGTGCTTTCAGCTCAGAACCATTAACAGCCCAGTCGGTCGTGCCGACTCTTCCATTATTTAACAAAATGATGCAACTTTGAGATGGGTCCCCTATACATTGCGAGATGATAGTGACAATGTGTACATACAGTATGTTAAGCAAGTACTTGTTGTACGGTGGGGGTGTTCAGATATGTTACATGTTTCTAGGGAAAATGCATTACCCAGTGTAGTATCATTCATGCACACAGTATAACAGACATATCCATATCCATGTTTTTCAAATGTCACTGCAAGTGAGTCAGATTATTTTTAAGTAGTGCTCCGAATACGCACATTGAGGAGTTATGCTTCTATGGTATTCAACATGCTTTGTTTGCCTTCTACATCAAATGATGTGAAAACACACCATAACAAGCGTTAGCTCTGTGAATGTGGAGGGAGGTAGCAGTAACACTCCTCTGGGCAGGTCGATCGATAAGAGGAGAAAGGATTGTTTTTGTGTTGGCTCTAAGGTGTCGCTCAGACTGTGTGAGAGTGACAGGTTGAACCATCAGGGGCTGAATAAGACCAGCATCTGGTATCACCTCTTCCTCCCCTCTGGCCTTTGTGGTGTACAGTAGCGGTGCGTGGGTAAAATCACTGGGGAAGTCAAACCAAGAGAAAAAAGCCATATTATAATAATAATAATAATATGCCATTTAGCAGACGCTTTTATCCAAAGCGACTTACAGTCATGCGTGCATACATTTTTTTTTGTGTATGGGTGGTCCCGGGGATCGAACCCACTACCTTGGCGTTACAAGCGCCGTGCTCTACCAGTTGAGCTACAGAGGACCACATATTACAGCCTATGTGTTGTGATAATTGCGTTGTTTGCTCTATAACCTGTTAGTTCTTATGTCTTGACACTGTGATATACAGGCCTAAGGCCGAGACAACAAGAAGACACAGTGGCAGAATAAATTCAACCAAACCTTTGTTTCATCACGAAACCGGAGAGCAACATCTGTCCAGTGAAGTCCACAAAGCATATTGCATGTAACAAACAGTTACATGATCTACAGCATGATCAATCAAGTTAATGTTGCCAACATTTTCAGCTTACTAAACTACTATTGATTTAGAACACCGGAGAGTTACCGCAAGCCGCAAAGAAAACAGGCGCTGCCTCCACTATTCCAACACCATTTCAACTTCAACATTTCAACATCATCAAATCACCTATGCTTAGTCTAATACAGTGACTACTAAAAGATACCAAAAACAATTTAGTCCAATCAACCTCAGCTAAATATCAAATGGCTGTCCATGGTACTGATTTGTGTGTGTGTGTGTGTGTGTGTGTGTGTGTGTGTGTGTGTGTGTGTGTGTGTGTGTGTGTGTGCGTGTGCCTGTGTGTGTAAGTAAGTAAGTAGAAAAAACATGTTGATTCACCCCCTACTCGTAGAGAAACGCCAATGCCATCCTCATCTCTTTCATGTTGCCGAAACAGTCTATGACTCTGTAATACAGTACACGCTTTTAGTTTTTGTTGTCCTAGGCTACCTGACAAAAATGCTTGCTCGCTAGCATAACTTCCTCTCATGGGCAACGATGAGCCAGCTAGTTAACATTAGCCTATTACATCTAGCTACATATTGAACTTCCATCCTCTCAGGCCAGGGGCACAATGCATGAATTTATGGTTGGATCAGAATCGTCGTTATAATCATTGGCCAGTACGGAGAATTAAGTAAAACCACAAGTCCAATTCCCTATCTCCATCCATGGCTAATTTAGGAAAGGGCCAATTTTAGCTAGCTAACTAGCCAGCCACCGAAGGACAACAACACAACAAGATGCAACAATTCATGTTTTTTCTGTCAATGACAATTGGCTTTTGATGTGATGTGATTGGTGTGAAGCCAAATTCAAACTGGCTTCTCTTCACATTTTTTTGGGTGCGCCAGGTCCATTCACAGTTGAGTTCATTCAGTTCAGCTCAATGCTGATTGGCTATTATTTTATCATTTTTTATGAAGGGAGGCCAAATGCTTGCTGGCTTCTCTTGCATTCAATGCTAAGGGCGGCAACAGTATCATACTCTTTTTGACCAGACAGCATCTGATAGATGTGCTACACATATAGAGACAAGGGGGGCGCTGTTTCGCTCGCTAGGATGCTTTCTTCAGTGAGATACATTCAGCCTTTTGTGAATTAAAGGAAAATTACAGGGAAGCCTGGCTTCCCTTGGCATGCATGAATGCACGCCACTGGTGGTATATCTCCTCTAGGGTCACTATGGGTAACCATGTCCAGACAGCAAGATACTCCAGGCTGTTACTTCTTGACTGGGTGGCTAGTCAGGCTCAACACGTTGGTTCTTGTAAAATACAAAAATACATTGATAGTGTCAACAATGTTCTATTCAACAGAATACATTGGCTACTGTATATGATGTCTGGTCTTAAAATGTCCTCATATTATAAAAAAATACATAAAAAATATTCATAGACATTTTCTTTCCATGATTTCCCCTTGACTGCCTTAGACCATAAAAACACATTGGAAAAGGGCATTTATGAGTGGTATAGACATTGGTTGGGGTGTGAGAGTATATGGTGTGTTTGTGGGGTGGCGGGTTGGGGGGTTGGGGGGTGGGGGATGTTTGTATGTTATAGGGCCTCTGTTATGGGACAAGGAGGATTAATCTCCCTAACCTTTTGCACGATTGATTAACAGTTTAATTGAATTTACAGATACAGTCGGGCTGTCCCATTGTTACAGTGTCCATAAAGCCATGGGCCTGGTGTGCCAGGTCTAAATCAGTCCCTGATTAGAGGGGAATAATGGAAACAAGCAGTGGAACTGGTTTTGAGGTCCAGAGTGATTTAGACCTGGCACACCAGGTGGGTGCAATTACTTATCAGGTGGAAAAGAAAACCAGCAGGCTCCGGGTAACAGTTGAATACCCCTGCTCTAGTTAGTGGCTTCTACCCTCGGTCAAGATAATTGTCTTAGTGTTTCCCCTCAGGCTTCTGCATCATCTTGTATCTCTTTAATACTCTGTCCATCTCCCAATTTCTCTACTCAAGCTTTACTGATCATTTACCCTCAGGAATTGAAAAAGCAAAAGTGGTTATGTATGCTGATGACTTTACTATGTGCAGTATAGTGCTGCATCAGCATATAATGAGCGAACATACATAATGATTAATTAATTAAGAAATGTGTCTGAGTGGATTGTTAAGAACAAATGGGTATTGAACATTTCCAAGATTAAAAGTATTGTGTTTGGCCCAATAAATATTCTTGCTGGTGACTCTCAATTAAACTTGTCCATGGATGGGATCCCTGTACAACAAGTGAAAAATACCAAACTACTTGGCGATGAATAGCTATCCTGGACCAAGACAACATCATGAAAATGGAAAAAGGTATAGCTGTGACAAATGTTCAGAGTGACATCCTCCACTCTGAATCAGATGATTCAATATTTGTTCCTGTCACACCTAGAGTACTGTCCAGTCATATAGTCGTCTGCAGCAAAAAAATAGATTTTAAAAACTCCAGCTTGCTCAAATCAGAGCTGCCAGAGTAGCTCTTCATTGCTCTGTCCGTACAAATGTCAACCAAAAGCACCATAAACATTTCAGGGCCTTCTGTTGAAAGTAAATTACTATCCAGTCTTTATATACAATATATATATAGAACAGAAATATAAATGCAACGTGCAACAATTTCAAAGATTTTACTGAGTTACAGTTCAAATAAGGAAATCAGTCAATTGAAATAAATTCATTAGGCCCTAATCTATGGATTTCACATGACTGGGAATACAAATATGCATCTGTTGGTCACAGATACCTTTAAAAAATGGGCCTCACAACAGGCCTCAGGATCTCGTCATGGTATCTCTGTGCATTCAAATTGCCATCAATAAAATGCAATTGTGTTAATTGTCCATAGCTTATCCCTGCCCATACTATAACCCCCCAGCCACCATGGGGCATTCTATTCACAACATTGACATCAGCAAACCGCTTGCCCACACGATGCCACACACGTGGTCTGCCCTTGTGAGGCCGGTTGGACGCACTGCCAAATTCTCTAAAATTCTCTGGCAACATGTCTGGTGGACATTCCTGCAGTCAGCATGCCAACTGCACACTCCCTCAAAACTTGAGACATCTGTGGCATTGTGTTGTGTGACAAAACTGCTCAGTTTAGAGTGGCCTTTTATTGTCCCCAGCACAAGGTGCACCTGTGTAATGATCATGCTGTTTAATCAGCTTCTTGATATGCCACATCTGTCAGGTGGATGGATCTTTTTTTTATGTAATCCTGTTCAAGAAACCCCATAATTTTTCAGACCCATGTAGTGTATACTGGCAATAGACATAATCACCAAACCATGCACATAGGCAAGTTTGGGTCATCTGATACCCCCCAGACCAAGTACAAATCTCCTCAAATAAACAGTTATATACAGGCATCACTGAATTGAACTCCTTACCAAATTATATTCCCCAAGCAAATAGTATATTCACATTCAAGACAAGAACAACCTTCTTGTCCCTAACCAGTCAGGCTTCAAGACGGGTCATTCAACCGAGACTGCTCTCCTCTGTGTCACGGAGGCTCTCTGCACCGCCAAAGCTGACTCTCTCTCCTCTGTTCTCATCCTCCTAGTTCTATCTGCTACCTTTTAAACTGTGAACCATCAGATCCTCCTCTCCACCCTCTCAGGGCTGGGCATCTCAGGCTCTGCACAATCTTGGATTGCATCTTGCAGGCCGCTCCTACCAGGTGATATGGAGAGGATCTGTTTGCACCACGTACTCTCGCTACAGGTGTCCCCCAGGACTCGGTTCTAGGCCCTCTCCTCTTCTCTCTATACACCAAGTCACTCAGCTCCGTCATATCCTCACATGGTCTCTCCTATCATTGCTATGCAGATGACACTCAACTACTTTTCTCCTTCCCCCCCTTCTGACCCCCAGGTGATGACACGCATCTCTGCGTGCCTGGCAGATATCTCAGCTTGGATGTCGGCCCACCACCACAAGCTCAACCTAGACAAGAGAAAGCTGCTCTTCCTCCCGGGGGAAGGCCTGCCCGCTCTAAGACCTCTCCATCATGGTTGACAACTCCACTCTGTCCCCCTCCCAGAGTGCAAAGAACTTTGGCGTGACCCTGGACAGTACCCTGTCATTCTCTGCAAACATCAAAACAGTGTCTGGCTCCTACAGGTTTATGCTCTACAACATCCGAAGAGTACGACCCTACCTTACACAGGAAGCAGTGCAGGTCTTAATCCAGGCACTTGTCATCTCCCATCTGGACTACTGCAACTCGCTGTTGGCTGGGCTCCCCACTTGTGCCATTAAACCCTTGCAATTCATCTATGTTCTCCCATGTCATCCCGCTCCTCGGCACTAGGGATTAATATTTCCAAATCTACCAAGTTTCAATATCGAGAATAATTCATATTTATCCAGAGAGTCCCGGGAAATACCTCAAAAATTGGAAGTACCGATTTAAAGCGTTTAAACCAAGAAATGGTCACTTGGGATTCTCCCAAAATATGATTGTGGCTGCACCACATTGCCATCTTGGCTGCACCACTATGTAAAGATTTCATAGCAAGTACAATTGATATTTAGTATTGATAGAGTAACTTTGATCGCCAATGATATTGTTGTGAATTGCATTAACAGGCATTATCATGTTCCTCAATTAATTCAGCGCATTTCAGCAGTAGGCCTAGGCTACCCCGAGAGCATAGTCGAATCAAACAAACAAACTTTGTAATGGCAGTCAAACAAAAGTCAAATGACCAAAGTTGCTAAGGTTGCTAGATAACCAACGAATGACAGAATATCTCCTATTTGGCTAAATAGAGTTGATGATTATACAGATAGCAGATCAGCTAATGAATAACGGGGCGATAAAGAAAGGAAAATGTTTAAATATCAAGGTATCTTAACAGGGACCAACTCTGTAAAAAATATATATCCATATCTACTCTCATACCGTTTGGTGATCACACATTCTCTACCGAAGCGCTCATATGGTCAGCAATATGAGACAGCGCAGAGAAGGGGGGGAAATGTTATAGCGGTATTTTGACATGCGTAGGAGAACGTGCTTTGATAATGCAACATATGGATTAAAGAATAAAGTTAGGAATTTTCATGCGAGACAGGAGTCCAAATGTTGGGTTACAGTGGGATTGGAATGATAGGAAAATAGCCTAGGCTCTATATAAGGCTATATAATCCAGGCTCTGTGGTAGCCGGCCGCGACCGGGAGACCCATGGGGCGGCGCACAATTAGCCCAGCGTCGTCCAGGGTAGGGGAGGGAATGGCCGGCAGGGATGTAGCTCAGTTGGTAGAGCATGGCGTTTGCAACGCCAGGGTTGTGGGTTCGATTCCCACGGGGGGCCAGTATGAAAAAAATTATTAATATAATAATAATAATGTATGCACTCACTAACTGTAAGTCGCTCTGGATAAGAGCGTCTGCTAAATGACTAAAATGGTTTCTATGTGAGTCAATAGATACATAATACACTTGATTTAGGCTACATTATTGCATGCTAAATGTTGCTGATCATTGATAGATGAGCAAATGAATAAATTAGCTACCACTTCCACTTATCCAGACTGTCACGCCCTGACTCAGGGGACTCTTATATGTTGAGTCAGGGTGTGGTGTTCTTTGTTGTGTTTTCTATGTTGTCATTCTACTATGTGTAGATCTATGTTGGCCGGTGTGGTTCCCAATCAGAGGCAGCTGTCGCTCGTTGTCTCTGATTGGGGATCATATTTAGGCAGCCTATTGGCACTCGTTAGTTGTGGGATCTTGTTCCGTGAGTAGGCTTGTTTTTTGTTCAGCCTTTGGACTTTGCACGTTTCGTTTGGTTTGTTGTTTTGTTGTGTGTTTATTTGTTGTAAATAAACATGTATGCATATCACGCTGCGCCTTGGTCTGACCCGTCCTTAAACGAACGTGACAGAAGATCCCACCAAACACGGACCAAGTAGCGTGCCCAGGAAGACCGAACACCCTGGACACAGGTGGGGAAGATGTGGTCGTGGGAGGAGATATTTGCGGGAAAAGGACCCTGGGCGAAGAAGGAAGCCCAGGCAGGAGAGGAGCAACGGCAACACAGAAGCCGGCCGAGGAGGAAGCCCGAGAAGCAGCCCCAATAATTTTTTTGGGGGGGGCTAAAGGTGTGGTCGGGGAGCGAGAGAGAAGAGCTCCGACCACTGCACCCGGTGGGATTCCAGATTGATTCCCTACGACCATGGGAAGAACAGTGGGAACAGTTCTATACTGAGGAGTCGGAGGATGACGACGACGATGAGTGTCTGTTCCCTAAATCGTGGGGGCTCCCGGAGGAGTCCTCACTGGAGGAGGAGTGCCGAGAGAGAGAGAAAGATCGGATCTGCAGGGTAAGAGAGGAGGCCACCACATTACGGGGGCTGATAGCTAGAATGGAGCGAGAGAGATCCATTCAAGAGGAGGCACTGCAGGAGGCTCGTAGGGAGAAGGAGGAAGTAGAGGCACGGAGAGAGGAGCTGGTTAGGCAGCATAAGGAGCGGGGGTTAATAGAGGAACCCAGGTATGAGGAGAAACGCACTGTATCGCCAGTACGCATGCACAGCCCAGTGTGTTCTGTGCCAGTGCCCCGCACGTGTCGTGTGAAAGTGGGCAGCCAGCCAGGACGGGTTGTGCCAGCTCTCCGCTCCAAACCTCCAGTCCGCCTCCACAGTCCGGTCCGGCCCGTTCCTGTTCCTCGCACCAAGCCTGTGGTGCGTGTTCCCAGTCCGGTCCGGCCCGTTCCTGCTCCCCGCACCAAGCCAGTGGTGCGTGTTCCCAGTCCAGCCCGTTCCTGCTCCTCGCACCAGGCCAGTGGTGCATGTTCCCAGTCTGTCCGTCCCGTTCCTGCTCCTCGCACCAGGCCAGTGGTGCGTGTTCCCAGTCCGGCCCGGCCCGTTCCTGTTCCTCGCACCAAGCCAGTGGTGCGTGTTCCCAGTCCGGCCCGGTCCGTTCCTGCTCCTCACACCAGACCTGTGGTGCGTGTCTCCAGTCCGGCCCGTCCTGTTCCTGCTACTCCCACCAAGCCAGTGGTGCGTGTTCCCAGTCCGGCCCGGCCCGTTCCTGCTCCTCGCACCAAGCCAGTGGTGCGTGTTTCCATTCCGGCCCGGCCTGTTCCTGCTCCTCGCACCAAGCCAGTGGTGCATGTCGCCAGTCCGGCCCGGCCCGTTCCTGCTCCTCGCACCAAGCCAGTGGTGCGTGTTCCCAGTCCGGCCTGGCCTGTACCTGCTCCTCGCACCAAGCCAGTGGTGCATGTTCCCAGTCAGGCCCGGCCCGTTCCTGCTCCTCGCACCAAGCCAGTGGTGCGTGTTCCCAGTTCCACCGGTGCCCAGTCCAGCTCCGGTCAGCGGCTCCACTCCGGAGCCAGAGCATTCCGCTCCACCGGGGTCAAGTCCAGCTCCGGTCAGCGGTTCCAGTCCAGACACAGACGTCAGCCCCTCTCCAGGTTCGGGGTCTCTCACACCAGGGTCCAGACAGGGCTTGGAGTATAGTGGGAGGAAGGAGAGGGGAAGCAGCACGCCAAGGTCCAGACCAGACCAGGGGCGCAACAGGGAGGCGGAGAGTATGTGGTCGTCACGCCCGGAGCCGGATCCGCCTCCGAGGCGGAATACCCACCCGGTCCCTACCCTGTTATGTAAAGGTTGTGCGGTGGGAGTCCGCACCTTTGGGGGGGGGTACTGTCACGCCCTGACTCAGGGGACTCTTATATGTTGAGTCAGGGTGTGGTGTTCTATGTTGTGTTTTCTATGTTGTCATTCTAGTATGTGTAGATCTATGTTGGCCGGTGTGGTTCCCAATCAGAGGCAGCTGTCGCTCGTTGTCTCTGATTGGGGATCATACTTAGGCAGCCTATTGGCACTCATTAGTTGTGGGATCTTGTTCCGTGAGTAGGCTTGTTTTGTGTTCAGCCTTTGGACTTCACGTTTGGTTTGGTTTGTTGTTTTGTCGTGTGTTTATTCGTTGTAAATAAACATGTATGCATATCACGCTGCGCCTTGGTCTGACCCGTCCTTAAACTAACGTGACACAGCCAGAGATCAATTAACCAGATATACAGAAAGAGATTCAGTGAAAAAAAATCAAATGTATTGATTATCAGACAATTCACAGGGTTTTGGTCGGGAGTAGGTCAGGCTACTATGCGAGGGAAGAGCAAAATCCACTTGTATAGCATGCTAGCAAAATTTTCTGATCAGCTAATATATGAGGAAACTAGAATAAAGATGATCATTAGCACTTACCTCAATTTAGCTAATATTTCCCCAGCTTAATTGTTTACAAATATCCAAACGGAGATTCAGTGAAAACAAAGATCTGACATTGATTTATTTATTTGATGAGTCCCCCACACTTGTCTCAAACAAGCGGGATGACGTTGTCCCAATCAAAACGGTGCTGAAATTATCATCTAGGTGACCACACACGACTATTGCTTTAAATTAGTATAATGGTTGGATATGACTTTGGGAGCTTCAGTATAAGCAAAGATTTGATACATGTCTTCAACTGCATTGGCCTACTTTATTCCAATAATCTCATCATTCAGTTGATCATAACTAAATTGAGTTTTCCTCTCTCTGTGCTTTTTCTAGGCCCAATGGCTGTTTCCTCATCTCCTCACTCCGCTGCCGCCCGACTCCACCGTGTTGTTCTCAACACCAGTTTAAATCAATATAGCCTACTGTTTTCTAGAAATCTGGCTTTTTTTCTGGTTCAGGCTCATTTAATTTCTGTGATGTCGGACCAGGCCTGGGCTCGGGCTTCAGCTCACCGGGCTTGGATCAGACCAGGCTTGAATTTTCAGTTCTGATGAGAACTCTAAACTGCATTTAGGTCTCGTGTGCACTCCGGCAATGTCAATTATGCGTGTGCTTTGAATTTATGGCGATTTTGTGTTAGGTAAATACTCTAGGCTAAAGGCTTCCATGCAACAACCTGTTTGGATAATGTGCTATTTTATTTTTTGCCAGTCTGCTGCTGCACATGTTACGTATTTAGTTTACCAGTTCAAGCTGACCGAGGACACGCGGCAGCTAGGCCTGGTGGTTTGTAGAGGGACGTCCGTGGTACTCATCTGTCCTCAGGACGGCATGGAAGCCATCCCCAACCCCTTCATCCAGCAGCAGGACGGATAGTCGGCCAGCCTCGTTCTCTAGGATGACCTCACAGTAGTCCAATTCCTGGTGTGTATGTCAATTGTATTTCCTTGATTCCTCGCATCCTCTACTTGCCTCCTTCTCAAAATGCATTGGAGGAGAAGATCAGAGGAGAGGAACCTAAGATCTACTCCAATGTGCTTTGAGGAGGAGGGAGGATGTGAGGATTCAATTAAATATTATTGCGGTTAGTATGAAAAAAAAAATATATAAAAATATAAAAAATGTATGCACTCACTAACTGTAAGTCGCTCTGGATAAGAGCGTCTGCTAAATGACTAAAATGTAAATGTAAATGTAAATGTATTTAGTGGAATTGCATTAGTGCGACATTGGGGGAAAATGTTGTAATTTCCCCGTCTTGTCATACATTTTTCTCCGGAAATATCAAGAGTGGACCTGTGACAGTCCCGGGATCCCTGTTACGCATGTTAATCCCTACTCCACATAATCCACTGGCTTCAAGTCGAAGATCACATCCACTACAAGACCATGGTACTTGCCTACAGAGTAGCAAGAGGAACTGTCCCTCCCTACCTTCAGGCTATGCTAAAAAAAATAACATTGCCTTTCGTGAACTAACACTTCACTTTTTCCCCACTACTAGCACTGACTTTATGATAGCTACTTTACTTAGGAAAATGTGTTTACTATGACTGTGATATGTGGTTGTCCCACCTAGCTATCTTAAGATGAATGCCTTAACTACAAATCACTGGATAAGAGCTTCTGCTAAATTACAAAAATTTAAATGTAAAATGTTAGATTAAAATAACAAATAATGCGGTCGACCATATGACTGGACAGATACTGATCCCAGAGAGTGCTTATTGAATGTTAAATGTGTTACCTTTCATGTACACTATATATACAAAAGTACGTGGACACCCCTTCAAATTAGTAACTTCGGCTATTTCAGCCACACCCGTTGCTGACAGGTGTATAAAATTGAGCACACAGCCATGCAATCCCCATAGACAAACATTGGCAATAGAATGGCCTTACTGAAGAGCTCAGTGACTTTCAACGTGGCACCATCATAGGTTGCCACCTTTCCAACAAGTGAGCTTGTCAAATTTCTGCCCTGCTAGCGCTGTGCTGGTCAACTGTAAGTTATGTTATTGTGAAGTGGAAACGTCTAGGAGCAACAACGGCTCAGTGGTAGGCCACACAAGCTCCCTGAACGGGACCGCCAAATGCTGAAGCGTGTAGCACGTAAAAATAATCTGTCCTCAGTTGCAACACTCACTACCGAGTTCCAAACTGCCTCTGGAAGCAACGTCAGCACAAGAACTGTTCGTCGGGAGCTTCATGAAATGGGTTTCTATGGCCGAGCAGCCGCACACAAGCCTAAGATCACCATGCGCAATGCCAAGCGTCGGCTGGAGTGGTGTAAAGCTCGCCGCCATTTGACTCTGGAGCAGTGGAAATGCGTTCTCTGGAGTGATGAATAACGCTTCACCATCTGGCAGTCCGACGGACAAATCTGGGTTTGGCGGATGCCAGAACGCTACCTGCCCGAATGCATAGGACCAACTGTAAAGTTTTGTGGAGGAGGAATAATGGTCTGGGGCTGTTTTTCATCGTTCGGGCTAGGCCCCTTAGTTCCAGTGAAGGGAAATCTTAACGCTACATCCTACAATGACATTCTAGACGATTCTGTGCTTCCAACTTTGTGGCAACATTTTGAGGAAGGCCTTTTCCTGTTTCAGCATGACAATGCCCCGTGCACAAAGCGAGGTCCATACAGAAATGGTTTGTTGAGATCGGTGTGGAAGAACTTGACTGGCTTGCACAGAGCCTTGACCTCAACCCCATTGAACACCTTTGGGATGAATTGGAACACCAACTGCGAGCCAGGCTTAATTGCCCAACATCAGTGCCCGACCTCACTAATGCTCTCGTGGCTAAATGGAAGCATGTCTCTGCAGCAATGTTCCAACATCTAGTGAAAAGCTTTCCCAAAACAGTGGAGGCTGTTATAGCAGCAAAGGGGGGACCAACTCCATATTAATGCCAATGATTTTGGAATGAGATGTTCGACGAGCAGGTGTCCACATATCTTTGGTCATCTAGTGTATATTAAATGGCTGTAATGTCTACATGTTCAATGCCTTTAAATTTAAATGGTAAAGTATTTTATCTGTTAGTTGTGTGTCGGACCCCAGGAAGACTAGTTGTCGTCAAGGCGTGTGCTAATGGGGATCCTAATAAAACAAAATCTCTCTCTCTCAATCCCTCGCTCCCTTCTCACTCTCTCTCTGTCTCTCTGTGTCTTACGGTGTCTCTCTATGTCTGCCTGTCTCACTTCTCTCACTTCTCTCGCTCTCTCTGTCTCTCTGTCTCTCTGTCTGTCTCTCTGTCTCTCTCTCTGTCTCTCTCTCTCCCTCTCTCTCTCTCTCTCTCTCTCTCTCTCTCTCTCTCTCTCTCTCTCACTCAATCTATGCAGCCATTTTTTGTTTTTCAAGCAATTGTCAGGTTTGAGTGATGCGCTCGCATTCTCGCAAAAACCAGCTCTGTAGCAGGATAGCTAATGCTGATGTCAGGACCTTGACAAACTTAACAGTGACTGAGTGATGACCATGAAAACATGCAAGACTGATGGCGATAGTGATGTTCAACAAGTATATTATACTTCTAGGTTTTTTTGTGATATTTTACCTTGCCTCGCTGGTAAATCAATCCTCCATTGACATCTGCAATGTTGTAGAACCATCTGATTATGTGTTTGTTAATAAATCCTATTAGATGTAAAGTCCCCTGTTTAGGAGACCTGCGAGGTTAATTGAACTGTGGACACCGTAGATTGAAGTGGCTTGTATTGAGCAAAAGCCCTGGCTCCCACGGACAAAATAGTATATTTTGTCTGCCTGTGTGACTTAGGATGTGATATCTGAAACCACATGAAGCTGGGATGTCCCTTCTATCATTTCATTCGCTCTTCTGACTGTCCACTAACTCCTGGCTGAACCCTCTGTCACCGCCACTGACAAAGCACATGCCTGCAATCCTTACATCCTAGCGCAGCAGGGGAGAGTGGTTTCACCACTACAACACATTCAGATATCGATTTATAGCTATTAATCTAAAATAACAAATATTTTAAACAAAAACACTCATTGTTTGTCATAGATTGACAATATGTAAATAAGATGAAAGACGTGTTCCTAACAAGTTCAGCAATCCATGCTAGAGCTCTGTGTGATGTTCAAAGAGGAGGGGGCAGATGTTTTGATCAAGTGAGACCTTTAGAAAATATGTGCAGCACCAGTCAAAAGCTTGGACACACATACTCATTCAAGGGTTTTTCTTTATTTTTACTATTTTTTACATTGTAGAATAATAGTGAATACATCAAAACTATGAAATAACACATATGGAATCATGTAGTAACCAAAAAAATTGTTAAGCAAATCAAAACATATTTTATATTTGAGATTCTTCAAATAGCCACCCTTTGCCTTGATGACAGCTTTGCACACTCTTCGCATTCTCTCAACCAGCTTCACCTGGAATGCTTTTCCAACAGTCTTGAAGGAGTTCCCACATATGCTGAGCACTTGTTGGCTGCATTTCCTTCACTCTGCCGTCCGACTCATCCCAAACCATCGCAATTGGGTTGAGGTCGGGGGATTGTAGAGGCCAGGTCATCTGATGCAGCAATCCATCACTCTCCTTCTTGGTCAAATAGCCCTTACACAGCCTGGAGATGTGTTGGATCATTGTCCTGTTGAAAAACAAATGATAGTCCCACTAAGCCCAAACCAGATTGGATGGCGTATCACTTCAGAATGCTGTGGTAGCCATGCTGAATTCTAAATAAATCACAGACAGTGTCACCAGCAAAGCACCGCCACACCATAACACCTCCTCCTCCATGCTTTACAGTGGGAACTACACATGCGGAGATCATCTGTTCACCCACACAGCATCTCACAAAGACACAGCGGTTTGGACCAAACATCTCCAATTTGGACAAAATACACATTTCCATCGGTCTAATGTCCATTGCTCGAGTTTCTTGGCCCAGGGAGGTCTCTTCTTCTTATTGGTGTCCTTTAGTAGTGGTTTCTTTGCAGCAATTCGACCATGAAGGCCTTATTCATACAGTCCTCTCTGAACAGTTGATGTTGAGATGTGTCTGTTACTTGAACTCTGTGAAGCATTTATTTGGGATGCAAATTCTGAGGCTGGTAACTCTAATGAACTTATCCTCTGCAGCAGAGGTAACTCTGGGTCTCCCATTCCTTTGGCGGTCCTCATGAGAGCCAGTTTCATCATAGCGCTTGATGGTTTTTGCGACTGCACTTGAAGAAACTTTCATAGTTCTTGAAATATTCCGGATTGACTGACCTTCATGTCTTAAAGTAATGATGGACTGTCGTTTCTCTTTGCTTATCTGAGCTGTTCTTACCATAATATGGACTTGGTCTTTTTCCAAATAGGGCAATCTTCTGTATACCCCCACTACCTTGTCACAACACAACTGATTGGCTCAAATACATTAAGAAGGAAAGAAATTCCACAAATGAACTTTTAACAAGGCACACCTGTTAATTGGGCCTCTGTAGCTCAATTGGTAGAGCATGGCGCTTGTAACGCCAAGGTAGTGGGTTCGATCACCGGGACCACCCATACATAAAAATGTATGCACACATGACTGTAAGTCGCTTTGGATAAAAGTGTCTGCTAAATGGCATATTATTATTATATTATAATTAAAATATATTCCAGGTGACTACCTCATGAATCTGGTTGAGAGAATGTCAAGAGTGTGCAAAGCTGTCATCAAGGCAAAGTGTGGCTATTTGAAGAATCTCAAATATAAAATATGTTTTGATTTGCTTAACACTTTTTTGGTTACTACATTATTCCATATGTGTTATTTCATAGTTTTGATGTCTTCAATATTATTCTACAATGTAAAACATTTTTCAAAAATAAAGAAAAACCCTTGAATGAGTAGGTGTGTCCAAACTTTTGACTGGTACTGTATATACAGTGCATTCGAAAGTATTCAGACCCCTTGACATTTTCCACATTTTGTTACATTACAGCCTTATTCTTAAACAGATTACATAGATTTTTTCCCCCTCTTCAATCTACACACAATACACCATAACGTCAAAGCAAAAACAGGTTTTTAGAAAGTTTTGAAAATTTATGAAATATAAAAAACTGATAAATCACATTTACATAAGTATTCAAACCCTTTACTCAGTACTTTGTAGAAGCTCCTTTTGCAGTGATTACATCCTCAAGTCTTCTTGGGTATGACGGTACAAGCTTGGCACAGCTGTATTTGGTGAGTTTCTCCCATTCTTCTCTGCAGATCCTCTCAAGTTCTGTCAGGTTGGATGGGGAGCGTTGCTGCACAGCTATTTTCAGGTCTCTCCAGAAATGTTAGATCGGGCTCAGGCAGGGCCACTCAAGGACATTCAGAGACTTGTCCCGAAGCCACTCCTGTGTTGTCTTGGCTATGTGTTTAGGGTCCTTGTCCTGTTGGAAGGTGAACCTTCACCCCAGTCTGAGGTCCTGAGTGCTTTGGAGAAGGTTTTCATCAAGGATCTCTCTGTACTATGCTTTGTTCATGTTTCCCTCAATCCTGACTAGTCTCCCAGTCCCTGCCGCTGAAAAACATCCCAACAGCATGATGCTGCCACCACCATGCTTCACCATAGGAATGGTGATAGGTTTCCTCCAGATGTGACACTTGGCATTCAGGCCAAAGAGTTCAATCTTGGTTTCATAAGACCAGAGAATCTTGTTTCTCATGGTCTGAGAGTCCTTTAGGTGCCTTTTGGAAATCTCCAAGCGGGCTGTCATGTGCCTTTACTGAGGAGTGGCTTCCGTCTGGCCACTCTACAATAAAGGCCTGAGTGGTGGAGTGCTGCAGAGATGGTTGTCCTTCTGGAAGGTTCTCCCATCTTCACAGAGGAACTCTGGAGCTCTGTCACAGTGACCATCGGGTTCTTGGTCACTTCCCTGACCAAGGTCCTTCTCCCCCGATTGCTCAGTCAGTTTGGCCGGGGCGGCCAGCTCTAGGAAGAGTCTTGGTGGATCCAAACTTCTTCCATTTAAGAATGATGTAGGCCACTGTGTTATTGGGGACCTTCAATGCTGCAGATTTCTTTGCTACCCTTCCCCAGATCTGTGCCTCGACACAATCCTGTCTCAGAGCTCTACGGACAATTCCATCGACCTCATGGCTTGGTTTTTTCTCTGACATGCACTGTCAATTGTGGGACCTTATATAGACAGGTGTGTGTGCCTTTCCTAATCATGTCCAATCAAGTTGTAGAAACATCTCAAGGATGATCAATGGGAACAGGACGTACCTGATCTCAATTTCGAGTCTCATAGCAAAGGGTCTGAATACTTATGTAAATAAGGTATTTCTGGTTTTGGTTTTTAATAAATTTGCTAAATTTTCTAAAAACCTGTTTTCACTTTGTCATTATGGTGTATTGTGTGTAGATTGATGAGGGAAAACATTTATTTTATCCAGTTTAGAATAAGGCTGTAACGTAACAAAATGTGCAAAAACTGAAGGGGTTTGAATACTTTCCGAATGCACTTTATTTTCTCTAACACTAAACATACAAATATTTTAACTGAATAACAATATAAATGCAACATGAAACAATTTAAAAGATTTGAATGAGAAATCAGTCAATTGAAATACATTCATTAGGCCCTAATCTATGGATGTCACATGACTGGGAATAGAGATATTCATCTGTTGGTTACAGATACCTTAAAAAAAGGTAGGGGCGTGGATCAGAAAACCAGTCAGTATCTGGTGTGCCTCATGCAACGCTATACATCTCCTTCGCATAGAGTTAATCAGGCTGTTGATTGTGGCCTTTGGAATATTGTCCCACTCCTCTTCAATGGCTGTACAAAGTTGCTGGATATTGGGGGGAACTGGAACACGCTGTCGTACACGTCGATCCAGAGCATCCCAAACATGCTCAATGGGTAGCATGTCTGGTGAGTATGCAGGCCATGGAAGAACTGGGACATTTTCAGCATCCAGGAATTGTGTACAGATCCTTGCGACATGTGGACGTGCATTATCATGTTGAAACATGGGTGATGGCGGCGGATGAATGTCACGACAATGGGCCTCACGATCTCGTTGTGGTATCTCTGTGGATTCAAATTGCCATCGATAAAATGCAATTGTGTTCGTTGTCCGTAGCTTATGCCTTCCCATACCATAACCACACTGCCACCATGGGGCACTCTGTTCACAACGTTGACATCAGCAAACCGCTTGCCCACACAATGCCATACACATGTCTGCCATCTGCCAAGGTACATTTGAAACTGGGATTCATCTGTGAAGAGCACACTTCTCCAGCGTACCATTGGCCATCGAAGGTGAGCATTTGCCCACTGAAGTTGGCTAAGACACAGAACTGCAGTCAGGTCAAGACCCTGGGGCGGCAGGTAGCTTAGTGGGTAAGAGCGTTGTGCCAGTAACCGAAAGGTTGCTGGTTCTAATCACCGAGCCGACTGGGTGAAAAATCTGTCGATGTGCCCTTAAGCAAGGCACTTAACCCTAATTGCTCCTGTAAGTCGCTCTGGATAAGAGCGTCTGCTAAATGACTAAAATGTAAAATGTGAATGTAATGACGAGTACGCAGATGAGCTTCCCTGAGATGGTTTCTGATAGTTTGTGCAGAAATTCTTCGGTTGTGCAAATCCACAGTTTCATCAGCTGTCCGGTGGCTGGTCTCAGATGATCCCGCAGGTGAAGAAGCTGGATGTAGAGGTCCTAGGCTGGCATGCTTATACAGGGTCTGCGGTTGTTAGGCTGGTTGGACTTACTGCCAAAATTCTCTAAAACGACATTGGAGGGGGCTTATGGTAGAGAAATTATCATTCAATTCTCTGGCAAACATATCTGGTGGACATTCCTGCAGTCAGCATGCCAATTGCATGTTCCCTCAAAACTTGAGACATCTGTGGCATTGTGTTGTGTGACTAAACTGCACATTTTAGAGTGGCCTTTTATTGTCCCCAGCACAAGGTGCACCTGTGTAATGATCATGCTGTTTAATCAACTTCATGATATGCCACACCTGTCAGCTGAATGGATTATCTTGACAAAGGAGAAATTCTCACTAACAGGGATGTAAACAAATGTATGCACACAATTTGAGAGAAATCACCTTAAGTAGTGATTTCGTTTTCACTTGCTCTTCTGTCATACACTGAATCATGGTAGACCGTGTGTGTCTGGACAAGATAGTGTGTTGAAAGAGAGGTACAGATGT
The DNA here is from genome assembly GCF_964263955.1 of Coregonus lavaretus. NCBI lineage: Eukaryota > Metazoa > Chordata > Actinopteri > Salmoniformes > Salmonidae > Coregonus > Coregonus lavaretus. Next base: position 45,983,975 of record NC_139988.1, read on the forward strand.
AAGATGTTAATTTTAGCCAGTTTGCAACAGCAAGAAAATAATGCTGCAGCAACAGGAAATGTGAATTATTATGTAGATTATAGTTAATGGACCTTTCTGTAAGGGTTTTTACATTTTTCGTAAGGCCAAATCAAGTCTGAAGTTACAAAGTGGAAATTACAAACTTTAGAAGCCTTTTTAAACTCAAATACACTACACGATTGCATTTCCTGCTGTGCTGGAAAATTCTCAGCAACAAAAGAGTGATTAAATTAAGATCATACATCTGTATGGAAGTATGATTTGACTAACAAGTGTCAAGTATCAATTAGGTTATCTATGGATCTGATATGATTTATTTGTTGCAGAAAGCGGATCTCTTCCTGAATGATTCCATTACTTGATGGAAAAGTCTGAAGTGATCCTTGCCATCTTCTGTGTGTATTTGTCAAGAGTGGAGTGTAGTGGGATGTGGAATCACACGCAGGACACAGAGATATAAATCCAAAGTTCTTTAGTGAAGTCCGTAGAAACACGCCAACAACGGCCACAGGCCACAGGCGAAATAAACGCACACTAAACTGAACAAAGTAAGTGTGCACAAAGTGCAGGACTCTCTAAATCAAACGAAATAAGAGAGAACAAAATACAGCGGACCAAAACTACCACACGACAGTCAAACAATTACACACAACACCTAAACTAACACAAGGAACTAAATAGGGTGCCTAATGAGACTAAACACTAAACAGGTGTGACAAACAGACAAAACCAATCAAACATGAAACATCGAACGGTGGCAGCTAGTACTCCGGAGACGACGACCGCCGAAGCCTGCCCGAACAAGGAGGAGGGGCCGCCTCGGCCGAAACCGTGACAGTACCCCCCCCTTGACGCGCGGCTCCAGCCGTGCGCCGCCCCCGGCCTCGGGGACGACCAGGAGGACGCGGAGCAGGGCGCGTAGGATGACCACGATGGAATTCGGTCAGAAGGGACGGGTCCAGGATGTCCCTCCTCGGCACCCAGCACCGCTCCTCCGGGCCGTACCCCTCCCACTCCACGAGATATTGGAGACCCCCCATCCGGCGTCTCGAATCTAGGATGGCCCGAACAGTGTACGCCGGAGCCCCCTCGATGTCCAACGGGGGCGGAGGAGTCTCCTCTATCTCAAAGTCCTGGAGTGGACCAGCTACCACCGGCCTGAGGAGAGACACATGGAACGAGGGGTTAATATTTTTGTAATCAATGGGCAGTTGTAACCTGTAACACACCTCGTTCAATCTCCTCAGGACTTTAAAAGGCCCCACAAACCGCCGACCCAGCTTCCGGCAGGGCAGGCGGAGGGGCAGGTTTCTGGTTGAGAGCCAGACTCGATCTCCAGGTGCGTACACTGGCCCCTCACTGCGGTGGAGGTCGGCGCTCGTCTTCTGTCGACGGATGGCTCGCCGCAGATGGACGTGTGCAGCGTTCCACGTCTCCTCCGAGCGCCGCACCCACTCATCCACAGCAGGGGCCTCGATCTGGCTCTCATGCCAAGGTGCCAGAACCGGCTGGTACCCTAACACACACTGGAAAGGGGTTAGTTTAGTGGAGGAGTGGCGGAGAGAGATCTGTGCCATCTCGGCCCAGGGCACATATCTCGCCCACTCCTCCGGCCGGCCCTGACAATATGACCTCAGAAACCTACCCACATCCTGGTTGACATGTTCGACCTGCCCATTACTCTCCGGGTGGTAACCCGAGGTAAGGCTCACCGAAACCCCCAACCGTTCCATAAACGCTCTCCAGACTCTGGAGGTAAACTGGGGGCCTCGATCAGACACTATATCCTCGGGTACCCCGTAATGCCGGAAGACGTGAGTAAATAGAGCCTCAGCGGTCTGTAGGGCAGTAGGAAGACCCGGCATGGGAAGGAGACGACAGGCCTTCGAGAACCGATCCACAACGACCAGGATGGTGGTATTCCCCTGTGAGGAGGGAAGGTCGGTAACAAAATCCACCGAGAGGTGAGACCAGGGTCGTTGTGGAACGGGCAGGGGTTGTAATTTACCCCTGGGCAAGTGTCTGGGCGCCTTACACTGGGCACACACTGAGCAGGAGGAGACATAAATCCTCACATCCCTGGCTAACGTTGGCCACCAGTACTTTGTACTAAGGCAGTGCACTGTCTGGCCAATACCTGGATGTCCAGAGGAGGGTGACGTGTGAGCCCAATAAATAAGCCGATCCCAGACTTCGAGCGGGACGTACGTCCGACCCACCGGACACTGTGGAGGGCTAGGGTCGGTGCGTAATGCCCGCTCGATCTCCGCATCGACCTCCCATACCACCGGTGCAACCAGACAAGACTCAGGTAGTATGGGAGTGGGTTCCACGCACCTCTCCTCTGTGTCATACCGCCGAGACAGGGCATCTGCCTTCCCGTTCTGGGACCCAGGGATGTAAGTGATCTTAAACACAAACCGGGCGAGAAACATAGTCCATCGAGCCTGGCGAGGATTCAGTCTCCTAGCTGCCCGAATGTATTCCAGGTTACGGTGGTCAGTCAGAATGAGAAAAGGGTGTTGAGCCCCCTCAAGCCAATGCCTCCACACCTTTAGGGCCTGTACTACGGCTAACAGCTCCCTGTCCCCTACGTCATAATTCCGCTCCGCCGGACTGAGCTTCTTAGAATAAAAAGCACAGGGGCGGAGTTTAGGTGGTGTGCCGGACCGTTGTGAAAGAACAGCCCCGATACCGGCTTCAGACGCGTCTACCTCTACTTGGAATGGTAAAGTGGGATCCGGGTGCGCCAGCACTGGAGCCGAGGTAAACAGGTCCTTCAGTCTCCCAAAAGCCCTGTCCGCCTCAGCTGACCATCGCAAGCGCACAGGACCCCCCTTCAGAAGGGACGTTATGGGAGCTGCCACCTGTCCAAAACCCCGGATAAACCTTCGGTAGTAATTCGCAAAACCCAAGAACTGCTGCACCTCTTTAACCGTAGTTGGGGTTTGCCAATTACGCACGGCAGACACACGTTCAACCTCCATTCTCACCCCTGACGCAGACAACTGATAACCCAAAAAGGAGACTGACTCCTGAAAGAACAGACATTTCTCGGCTTTGACATACAGGTCATGCTCCAACAATCTCCTCAATACCCTGCGCACCAGGGCTACATGCTCGGCCCGAGTAGAACTGTACACCAGAATATCGTCTATGTACACCACCACTCCCTGCGCCTGCATGTCCCGGAAAATCTCATCTACAAAAGATTGGAAGACTGATGGAGCATTCATTAACCCGTATGGCATGACGAGATACTCGTAATGACCGGAGGTAGTACTAAATGCTGTCTTCCACTCATCGCCCTCTCTAATGCGCACCAAGTTATATGCGCTCCTGAGGTCCAATTTTGTGAAGAACTGTGCCCCGTGTAAGGACTCCGTCATGGTCGCAATCAGCGGGAGTGGATAACTATATTTCACAGTCACCTGATTGAGACCGCGGTAATCAATACACGGACGCAAACCTCCATCCTTTTTCTTCACAAAAAAGAAGCTTGAGGACGCGGGAGAAGTGGAGGGCCGTATGTATCCCTGTCTCAGAGACTCGGCAATGTACGTCTCCATTGCCCTCTTCTCCTCCTGTGACAAAGGATACACATGGCTCCGCGGGAGCGCAGCTCCTGCCTGGAGGTCTATCGCACAATCCCCCTGTCTATGAGGCGGCAACCGTGCCGCTCTTGCCTTGCTAAACACGAGTGCCAAATCCTCATACTCAGGTGGAATGTGCAGTGCTGGCATCTGGTTCGGACTCTCCACCGAGGTCGCCCCTACGGAAACACCCAGACATAGCCCCTCACACTGAGCAGACCACCCTTTAAGAGCCTTCTCTCGCCACGAAATCGTAGGATCATGGGTAATCAACCAGGGAAGCCCCAGCACCACCGGATACGCAGGAGAGTCGATCAGATAGAGTTGAATTGTCTCCTCATGACCCCCCTGCGTCTTCATCCTAAGTGGCGCAGTGACCTCCCTAATCAACCCAGATCCTAACGGACGACTATCTAGGGCATGTACAGGGAAAGGATTATCAACCGGAAGGAGGGGAATCCCTAACTCAACACAGAATTTACGATCTACAAAATTCCCAGCTGCGCCTGAATCTACTAGCGCCTTATGCTGGGAACGAGGTGCAACCTGTGGAAAACAAACAGGTATAGTTATGTGTACGACAGAAAGCTCTGGTTAAGTGGGGCGCCTACTCACCTGGGAGGACTCCCCAATGTGTGACCTGCCGTCTCCCCCACCAGGGGACCCTCCCCAGCACCTAGCCGCGGTGTGCCCTCCACGGCCACAGTTGGTGCAGGGTACAGCCCCCCTCGGGCTCCTTCTTCTTCCCCCTCTAGCGCCAGCACCTCCGAGCTCCATCGGGCTCGGCTCGGAGGCGCTGGAGGGTGGAATGGGCGACCCCCACCTGGGAGGTCCGCGGGTAGCGAGCAGGGTGTCCAGCCGAATGGCCATGTCCACCAACTGGTCAAATGAGAGTGTAGTATCCCTGCACGCCAACTCTCTGCGGACGTCCTCCCGGAGGCTGCAACGAAAGTGGTCTATGAGGGCCCGCTCATTCCACCCTGCATCTGCCGCTAGAGTCCGGAACTCCAGCGCAAACTCTTGAGCGCTCCTCATCCCCTGCCGGAGGTAGAATAGACGCTCCCCCGCCGCCTTCCCCTCCGGTGGATGGTCGAAGACCGCACGGAAGCGGCGGGAGAACTCCGCATAGGTGATAGTGGCGGCGTCTATTCTCCTCCATTCGGTGTTGGCCCACTCCAACGCCTTGCCGGTGAGACAGGAGATGAGGGCGGAAACGCTCTCGTGTCCCGAGGGCGCCGGGTGTACGGTGGCAAGGTAGAGTTCCACTTGTAACAGGAACCCCTGACACCCGGCAGCGGTGCCGTCGTACGCCCTCGGGAGCGAGAGCCGAATCCCACTGGGTTCCGGTTGTTGGACGGGCGGGCTGACCGATGGTGATGGTGCGGTAGGTGGAGGTGTGGGTACATCGCTGATCTCCCATCGATGGAGAATGTTCATCACCCGGTCCAGGGCGTGCCCGATTTGGTTGATCCGATCTTCTTGACCACGAAAGCGCTCCTCCATGATGTCGGTGGGTGTGGGTGCTCCTGCTGATTCCATGAGATGGTGTGTAATTCTGTCAAGAGTGGAGTGTAGTGGGATGTGGAATCACACGCAGGACACAGAGATATAAATCCAAAGTTCTTTAGTGAAGTCCGTAGAAACACGCCAACAACGGCCACAGGCCACAGGCGAAATAAACGCACACTAAACTGAACAAAGTAAGTGTGCACAAAGTGCAGGACTCTCTAAATCAAACGAAATAAAGAGAGAACAAAATACAGCGGACCAAAACTACCACACGACAGTCAAACAATTACACACAACACCTAAACTAACACAAGGAACTAAATAGGGTGCCTAATGAGACTAAACACTAAACAGGTGTGACAAACAGACAAAACCAATCAAACATGAAACATCGAACGGTGGCAGCTAGTACTCCGGAGACGACGACCGCCGAAGCCTGCCCGAACAAGGAGGAGGGGCCGCCTCGGCCGAAACCGTGACAGTATTCATTTTGAGTTACTGAAAAAAATAAAGAAGAGGTTACTTTTGCTGGAAAAGCTTGATATTGTACTTTAACACATAGGAAAATATTGTTTTCTGCTGTGTGTGTAGTGACATATGCAGGTGTGGGTGCTTGTGTCAGACGCATTCAGAATGAGGGCTCAATTGCAGATGGCAAATTGCTCCTTGGGGACTATATGCACACTAGTGGTATGTCTATGATGAACACTAAACAGATTTGAGACCACATTATAAATAACTCAAACATGATGAAACTCTTCCTTCTGTCTGAATGAATAGAAGGGTCTGAACAAAAAAAATTCACACACACCCCTATTCTTCTACTGTAGTACCAGTATATGAAATGAACATATACATTACACAAGAAACAGATTCTGTTCATCAATGCTCTTATACCAAGACAAAGGTCTTAAAATGTCAATGTAATAAATCTGGCCCTTTTGTTTACTGACACCGTTATTAGTCTTCTTTATAGGGCCAAATACGTATCATTACAGATGATACTACAGGTCAGGGTGACATGTATACAGGAGAGAACATCATTTCCCACCCTGCATTAAATAATTATGACCAGAGTCTATCGTAGGCCTCATTAACTCTCCACATAAATCACCTCGGTGAAGGACTGTCCACCCGGGATCAATCACCCCCAAGACACTCCGATGAACCCTGACCCGAAAGGTCACCAGCCCCATATGCCTATATATTTTTATGCAAGCATGTGGAAGAGCAGTTCATGCCATAAATAATTATGTAAATTTGACTCATAACACACCTTTAACCGCAATGATTAATGATAATCAATAAGTGCAGGTGTCAAGGAGCATAATACAGTCTCCCATACTTCTACCACACAATGCTTTCAGTCCATCTGCTATTGTTTTTGACCACAAGAAAAGGCAATTTAGGGACTAATGCACACAAAAAAAGTATTGTGATCTACTTAATTCAATTTTGGATAGTATAAAAGTAATCCTTCTACCCCCCCCACCCCACCTCACCCCCACAAAATATATAATAATAATAATAATAATAATAATAATAATAATAATAATAATAATAATAATAATAATGATAATAATAATAATAATAATAATAATTAAATAAAATGGGAAAGTGGTTGTCCCACTGGCTATCATAAGGTGAATGCACCAATTTGTAAGTCACTCTGGATAAGAGCGTCTGCTAAATGACGTAAATGTATAGTGCAGATTTCAGTAGGGAGCTTTGTGCTCCCATCTGCTTCTTGCTCATCCTTGAGCTTCTCTGTCAGTTCCTATGCCAGCAGTTGTTAAAGTACAGTGAACTAACAACAGACCAGTTTAACTACAATGACATTCTCAGTAACGGTTACATAAACATTTTACATGTGGTATTTATCTCTATAAAAGCATCTGCTAAATGACCAAAATGTCAATGTACAAATGTATGGTTGCAAAGCATGCTGGGTATTATTCTAATGAGCTCTGCCCCCCAAAAAGACAAACTCTTTGACCAAACGAAATTTGGTCAGTTAATTTCTTAAATGAATGAATCTGGCGCAGATCAAGTTCCACTGAGTTAAGAAAATTTTACAAGAGACAATTACATGAATTGACTGTGTAATGTTAACAAAATATGATAGAGCAAACTTAAGGGCAGCCAAAATGACGTGGAAGCAATGTTGATTCAACCAGTGTGTGCCCAGTGGGACAGGGAAACTAGAGAAAAACAAGAATGGTAAAAAATTAAGAGAGAAGGCGTTTCACATTTAGCAGGGTTAATACATAAGGAACTGCTGACCAGATTACAGTCTTCTCCGGGGCATTGCAAACAACACGCAGAATTTAACATAGTTGAGCGTTAGTGTTGAATTTCTTAAAACGCTACTAACAGGACATTACATGTTCATGAAAATGTCTTGAAATATTTTGGTTGAAAGCAGGACTAAGGGCTGGATACAATCCAAAGAATCGCGGAAGATCCGCGTTAAAATGTAAAGGTAATTTCCGATTGAGCCGACATATTTACATTTTTTACATTTTAGTCATTTAGCAGACGCTCTTATCCAGACATATGCAGCGTTTACCATCAATGCAGTCTCTGCGAACATGGGAGCATTGCCTTTAAATTTAAATTGAGCTATAATGCGGATCTTATCGCAATACTTCTGCGGTATGGATTGAATCCTGCCCTAACAGTTAACACTGACATCAGCTTTAGGAAGCAGTAATATGATGGCCAATAATGGTTGCAATTGAGATCAGCTGTGTGGGTGATTTTAGCACGAATTTATGATTTAACAGGAGATCAGCTGGCGATAATCTGGTGCCAATCGATTGTTGCAATAGGCCCCTTGTGTTTAACAGCCTAAACAACATGTTTGGAATGTTTGGCTTGTTTGGCTGAAGAACAAAACATTTGCTCGTGTATCTACAGTATGTGCAACTTCCTCATTTATGTTTTGTTATTATAAATTCATCATTACTTGACCCTATAGGGAAGTGTCTTTGAAATTACTTACATTGTACTTTTGCACATCAAAAACCTATACAATTTTGAAGACAGAGGAATGATGGTCTGTCATCCTTTATGATTAGTACAGTATGTGTTTGTATATGGAGGAGTTTGTGAAGTAGAGAGAGTAGCAATAAAAGAAGCAGGGAGAGAGAGATAGAAACGATAAAGAGAGTGGAGAGGTAAAAAGAGACTACATCATTGTGTCTGGGAGGCTATGTGACAGCAGCAACCTATTGTGGATGCTTGACCTGGTCCTCTCTAAGGAGCCAGTTAATGATAGCATGGTGTTGCTGTGGATGACAGATAGCCGGTGGTGACAGTGTGACACGGGGCGCCGTGCTGATTGAGCTGTGATTACCCAACAGATTGAAGGTGTCAGAGTCCGAGTGTCGCCACGGCAATGAGGGATGGCGGCGTTAATCACCTGTGGCCTTCCCTGTCACACACGCCATAAATCTGGAGAGATGGCCTGGCTACCAAATGTTCTTATCTGACTTCCCCTCCTTAACTTACATCTGGAGGGCTACAGGGAGAGATAGGCTTAATGTCCATCCCTGGCTGGGTACCAATATTTTGATATGGTTTCATTACGCCCAGCGTGTGTTCAATAAGAACATAATACTTACACACTTTGATCTGTGTGATGCTGTGATTCCATCATATTCATACTCTGATTACAGTCGTTACACGTTGATGACCATCTTTGGAGTGGCACAGAAAATCATGCTGGATGAGCAAACCATTGATGAGTAACAAAATGTTTGGCCATATTTCTCCTATACAGAGATCCCTAAGCACGTCACACCTCAGATTATCTGGTTCATTAAGTTGGTAATTAACTGGTACAGTCCTCATTTATGTTATTGAATGAACTGTCATACTGGGACTCTCTGTTAGGGAAGATTAACCATTCAGTGTTATTATAGACATTTTGTTTCATCAGTGTTACCAAAATGTGTGACGCAATCTTATACTAATCAAGCTCTGGTACTCCACACTGGTTCAAAGGATCGGAAATTCCTGGAGAAGTCGAAGCACAGACATGAGACGGTATAGCCTCAGTCACGTGAGTCACTTTAACTCTACCCACATGTACATATTACTTCAACTATCTCAACTAGCCGGTGCCCCCGCACATTGACTCTGCACCGGTACCCCCCTGTATATATAGCCTCCCTACTGTTATTTTATTTTACTTCTGCTCTTTTTTTCTCAACACTTGTTTTGTTGTTGTTTTATTTTTACTTTTTTGTTAAAAATACATGCACTGTTGGTTAAGGGCTGTAAGTAAGCATTTCACTGTAATGTCTGCACCTGTTGTATTCGGCGCTTGTGACCAATAAAAATTTGATTTGATTTGATTTGATGTGTCTGTCACGGATTCAGCCGAGGCTGCTCCTCCTCCTTGCTCGGGCAGGCTTTGGCGTTCGTCGTCACCGGAGTACTAGCTGCTACCGATCATGTTTCTGTGTTCTACTTGTTTTGTCTTAATTGAACACACCTGGTTCCCATTATGTCTATGATTTGTTCCTTATTTAACCCTCTGGCTCCCACTGTGTTGTGTGTGTGTGTCACGATCGTTCATGAACGGGTCAGACCAAGGCGCAGCGTGATATGCATACATGTTTATTTGACTATTAAACACAATGACAAAAACAAGAAACTAAACGTGAAGTCCAAGGTACACAAACAACATACATAACACAGAACAAGATCCCACAACCCACTAGTGCCAATAGGCTGCCTAAGTATGGTCCCCAATCAGAGACAACGAGCGACAGCTGCCTCTGACCGGGAACCACACCGGCCAACATAGAAATACAAATACTAGAAATTACAACATAGACAATCACCACATAGAAAATACACATCCTGACTCAACAAATAAGAGTCCCCAGAGTCAGGGCGTGACAGTAACCCCCCCCAAAGGTGCGGACTCCGACCGCACAACCTTTACTTAACAGGGTAGGGGCCGGGTGGGCATTCCGCCTCGGAGGCGCTGCTTCCCCTCTCCTTCCTCCCACTATACTCCAAGCCCTGTCTGGACCCTGGTGTGGGAGACCCCGAACCTGGAGAGGGGCTGACGTCTGGGTCTGGACTGGAGCTGCTGACCGGAGCTGGACCAGGCACCGGTGGAGCAGACTGCTCAGGCTCCGGACTGGAGCCGCTGACCGGATCTGGACTGGACCCCGGTGGAGCGGACTGCTCTGGCTCCGGAGTGGAGCCGCTGACCGGAGCTGGATCAGGCACCGGTGGAGCGGACTGCTCTGGCTCCGGAGTGGAGCCACTGACCGGAGCTGGACTAGACCCGGTGGAGTGGACTGCTCTGGCTCCAGAGTGGAGCTTCTGACCGGAGCTGGATCAGGCACCGGTGGAGCGGACTGCTCTGGCTCCGGACTGGAGCAGCTTACCGGAGCTGGATCAGGCACTGGTGGAGCAGACTGCTCTGACTCCGGAGTGGAGCTGCTGACTGGTGCCGGACCAGGCACCGGTGGAACGGGCACGGGCCGTGCCGGACTGGACACACTCAACACTGGTCTGGTGCGAGGAGCAGGCACGGGCCGAACCGGACTAGGAACATGCACCACTGGCTTGGTGCGAGGAGCAGGAACAGGCCGGGCCGGGCTGGCGACGTGCACCACTAACTTGGTGCGAGAAGCAGGAACAGGCCGGGCCGGGCTGGCGACGCGCACCACTGGCTTGGTGCGAGGGACAGGAACAGGCCTGACCGGGCTGGCGACGCGCACCACTGGCTTGGTGCGAGGGGCAGGAACAGGCCGGGCCGGGCTGGCAACGCGCACCACTGGCTTGGTGCGAGGGACAGGAATAGGCCGGACCGGGCTGGCGACGCGCACCACTGGCTTGGTGCGAGGGGCAGGAACAGGCCGGGCCGGGCTGGCGACGAGCACCACTGGCCTGGTGCGAGGAGCAGGAACGGGCCGGACCGGACTGCGAAGGCGGACTGGAGGTCTGGAGCGGAGAGCTGGCACAACCCGTCCTGGCTGGCTGCCCACTTTCGCACTACACGTGCGGGGCGCTGGCACAGGACGCACTGGGCTGTGCACGCGCACTGGCGATACAGCTCGTAGAACTGGCGCAGGATACGCGGGACCGAGGAGGCGTACTGGAGACCAGGAGCGTTGAGCTGGCACAGCCCGTCCTGGCTGGATGCCCATCTTCGCCCGGCACGTGCGTGGTGCAAGCACAGGACGTACAGGACTGTGCCGGCGCACTGGCGACACAGTACGTAGCTCCACATAACATGGAGCTTGCCCAGTCATACGCCTTCTCGCGTGAGTACGGGGAGTTGGCTCTGCTCTAACCCTAGGCTCCGCCAACCACCCTCTTAGCCCCCCCCAAAAAAAATTATTGGGGCTGTCTCTCGGGCTTCTTCCTTGACCGGCTTCCTCTGTGCTGCCGTTGCTCCTCTCCTGCCTGGGCATCTACCTTTGCCAATGGCCCTTTCCCCGCAAATATCTCCTCCCATGACCACCATTTGCCCACCTGTGACATGGCAATTCGCTCTATTTCTGGGCACGCTGCTTGGTCCTCGTTTGGTGGGATCTTCTGTCACGTTCGTTCATGAACGGGTCAGACCAAGGCGCAGCGTGATATGCATACATGTTTATTTGAACCGAATAAACAACTACAAAACAACAAATGAAACGTGAAGTCCAAGGTACACAAACAACATACCTCAACACGGAACAAGATCCCACAACCCACTAGTGCCAATAGGCTGCCTAAGTATGGTCCCCAATCATAGACAACGAGCGACAGCTGCCTCTGATTGGGAACCACACCGGCCAACATAGATCTAGAATACTAGATCCTACAACATAAAACAAACACAACAAGGAATATACACACCCTGACTCAACATATAAGCGTCCCCTGAGTCAGGGCGTGACAGTGTGTTTGTTCCATGTTTGGTGTTATCGACTGGTGAGCGGGATTGTCCTCCCTGCGTGGAGTTTATTTTCATTTGTTATTTACGAGTAAAGTACGTTGTCTACCAGCTCTGTGTCCTGCACCTGACTCCGTCCTACCGCTACACACTGACGCCTGACAGTGTCTTCATATCTTTGTGACTGTACCATTTAGAATGATTGTATGGATACTAGGATTTCTAGGCAAATGTTTCCCTTCAAATAAAGTGAATCCAAATAAAGTAGTAATATCTGTGCATGTGTCTCCTGGTCTTACCGGAGTAAGTGAAGTGTTGTACAGTTACTCAGAGGAATACAACAGTCTGTTGCTTACATTGAATGTTTGCACTTATGCCGAGGCAATGACATGAGCTGTTCTGCCTCAGGCGAATACACAAGCTGTTAGGAGAGGCTATACTTCTGCTACCAGCAGCACAGTGCAGCAGTTAGAGAGAAATCCTGAGAGACAGAGGGAAAGGAGAGTGAGAGACAGAGAAGAAAATATGAAGATATAAGAGGAAGATACACTGGTATAATAAAGATAAAGTAGGGAGACAGAAAAAAGAACGAGAAAATGGGCAGAATGAGGGAGGTAGGAAGATAAGAGAACCTGTTGGATAGAGGGAGAGAGAGAGAGAGAGAGATATGGCTGTAGAGAGGGATCTTAGAGTACCAAAAAAAATACAGAACCCAGAGCTGCTTATACCTGTAAACCTGATCAAACCAATCTAAACCCTATGCTATATTCCACCACTGTTGAATGATACAGTGCAACACATAACAATGGAGATTGTGAGCCACCTGCATCTTCCAAGGGGGATTTCAGGTTACCATGGAAACCTAGGAGTGCATGGGCACACAAACCCCTTTGCAGACCCTGATCAGATAGAGAGAGATGGGGAGATAGATTGAACATGTATTCCCTGAGCTCCAGTGTCTGTTCTTCAAAACATGACAAATCAATAACGTCAATCAAAGTCAGAAAGGTTGTTCAGTTACCTCATAGTCTGGCTTTCCAAAGTGGGTGAGGAGAAGTTGTTGCATTTTTAGTCATTTAGCAGACACTCTTATCCAGAGCGACTTACAGTTAGTGAGTGCATACAGAGCTAACATCAGTCTTGAGACCTCCAGATATAACATTATATTATGTTAGATTGATCTCATTTGCACATGTCTAATGCACAGTTTAGAATTCACGCAGTACAGTACCTCTCTGACAAAGCCAAGTAGCACTGCAAATGTTAAAATGGAAATCATAGGGTAATGTATTGGTAACCTATAAGATCACTAGCAATGACTGTGTCGTTGCCTCCCTATCACACTGACTATAACACTGGAGTCTGAAGATTGTCTTTTTACATAAACCTCTGACAGGATGAGGGAGTCATAATAGCAATACAATGGAAATAGCTGTGTAGCGCTTCCCTTTCTTAGTGGCAAACGGAAGAGAGGGAAACTGTTGTTGTAAAACTCAGTGCGACCTTGAGCTTGTTGAAATATATGTTTTATTCATGTGATTTCATCTAACTCAAATACTGTAACAAGAGTTGTTAATTAGCACACAGCAGACATCTAATGAGAAGATCCAGTTAATTACTACTGAACTCCAGTTCACCAAGCACTTACTCAGGCAAAATAAAGGCCTCTACACTGTCAGCCTCCGCAAAACACAGACAATTGTGTTAACAATGTTGAACATTTTAACTGGAACTAATTTCTAGAATAAGGTATTGTACCATCATAAAGCAATGACAGAAGAGGTTGAGCCAAATCATGGTTATATATTTAATTTTAATATGCCATTTAGCAGACGCTTTTATCCAAAGCGACTTACAGTCATGTGCGCATACATTTTTACGTATGGGTGGTCCTGGGGATCGAACCCACTACCCTGGCGTTACAAGCGCCATGCTCTACCAATTGAGCTACAGAGGACCACATTATATATCACATATATCACATATATCACAGCTAAGGATTTAAGGCAAAGCCGAAACCAAAACCGCATAAATGTGACTATTCATGGGTTGCACCTCCATCACTCGGTCACGTCGTTGCCATTGTTATCAACGCTCTACAGACCCAGTAGCCATATTGATGCCCAAAAGTAGATGATGCCCAGTCATTCTGAATGAGGGCTACTGACTGTTTAGTCTAAATTACTTGTCATGATTAATGACATTTGTATACACATCTAATCACTTGGGAACAGGCCATTTTACACAGTGAGTGGCTTGGAAATACGATGACATAGCTAAAATAGGCAAATAATTAGTAGGAAACAACTTTGCCATCATTATGATGTAATCAAATGTACTTTAGAGAAATGGCAATGTTGCCATAGCTAGCAATTCTGCATCTAAAGTCAGTCTGGCAACATCACAATGATTACAAAAGGTTTTCCTACTAATTATTTGCCTCCTTTTGAAATGTCATCGTGTTTCCAAGCCACTCACTGTGTAAAATGGCCTGTTCCCAAGTGATTAGATGTGTATACAAATGTCTTTAATCATGACAAGTCATAATAAAACAGATCTCAACAGTCATGAATGTGGAATTTCTGTGAATTTCACCAGTCCGAGTCATCAGCTCTGGAAGGACATGGATTTTCACACATGATAATAGCTCTTAACACCTTGGCCATTGTCCTCATTCATCCCGATCAGTTCAGCAGCAATCTTTTCCAAACCTGTGCAAAGTAGCCTAGTCTTGGAATTAGTTAATATATTTTAGAAGTCTTAATATGAATGATAGACTAATAAGTTATTAGAATCTATATTCATACTATTGTAATTTCATCAATTCAAGACCCAATATCCAATTTCACACTTTAGAGTAAAATGATAAAATGAAAGATAAAAACCAACAAAATGTAATAAAATAACATAAACAAAAGACCAAGCTACTGTTAAAAGGCAGATTGTCAAATAGTACTTAAACACCTTAAGCAGTTTCACTGTACAATGCAAAGTTCCATGTAAAAAACGGATACAAATACACTATAAAATATACACAAACAACTATGAATAATCAGGCATTTTTTTCTGCTAAAATGTAATAAATAAACAGTTGCTTTACTCATAAATGTCCAATGCTAGGCCCCTTGATTTCTTATACTTTCACCTCCAAGTAGCCTAATGGCCTGCCTAAAAAAGCAGTTCTACCACAGTTACTGTCTCTGTAGTCCTTGCAAACTGCACTTTGTACCAGCAATATGTACATCACTTCATAATCCTCTGAACTGGAATAAACTGTGCCCCTGATACAGATTCCAATGCCTTGCCCCAAACCTCAACAGGGAGCTTGAAGTGATATAGATTTGGGTGTTTCTGCAACCAATTTAAACAAGCCATGACATGAGAAATGTGTGTGTATTCATGTGCTGGACCAACAGTGATAACAAGCATCTCACATGTTTGTCATGTGTTTGTTTGTCACATGTTTGTCATGTGCTGGACCAACAAGCATCTCACAAGAGAACAACGCTGTTACTATGCCTGGTGTAAGCTCTGCATCTGGTTGAATGCGTGGTAAGCCCATCCGTCTGTACACATGATGAACAAAAACTTCTAATCTGATCGGTGATTATAACCTCTACAAGCATGTCTACCTTATTGTGTTGTTTTGTCAGCTGTACAGTGGAGATCTCCTTGTTTGGATACATTCATTTGAAGACACTACACAGATCCTTCCTATCTTCGCTTTCTATAACAAACAGCTGTTTAAGGGTAAGACAAATAATGCCTGAACTCACCACACCGCAAATTCAACACGGGTCAGATCCTTATTCTCACTCTGATCAATTGTACTTGGTAGCATCATGACCTACATGTACAGTGAGGGAAAAAAGTATTTGATCCCCTGCTGATTTTGTATGTTTGCCCACTGACAAAGAAATGAACAGTCTATAATTTTAATGGTAGGTTTATTTGAACAGTGAGAGACAGAATAACAACACAAAAATCCTGAAAAACGAATGTCAAAAATGTTATTAATTGATTTGCATTTTAATGAGGGAAATAAGTATTTGACCCCCTCTCAGTCAGAAAGATTTCTGGCTCCCAGGTGTCTTTTATACAGGTAACGAGCTGAGATTAGGAGCACACTCTTATAGGGATTGCTCCTAATCTCATTTTGTTACCTGTATAAAAGACACCTGTCCACAGAAGCAATCAATCCATCAGATTCCAAACTCTCCACCATGGTCAAGACCAAAGAGCTCTCCAAGGATGTCAGGGACAAGATTGTAGACCTACACAAGGCTGGAATGGGCTACAAGACCATCGCCAAGCAGCTTGGTACGAAGGTGACAACAGTTGGTGCGATTATTCGCAATTGGAAGAATCACAAAATAACTGTCAATCTCCCTCGGCCTGGGGTTCCATGCAAGATCTCTCCTCGTGGAGTTGTAATGATCATGAGAACGGTGAAGAATCAGCCCAGAACTACACAGGAGGATCTTGTCAATGATCTCAAGGCAGCTGGGACCATAGTCACCAAGAAAACAATTGGTAACACACTATGCCATGAAGGACTGAAATCCTGCAGCGCCCACAAGGTCCCCCTGCTCAAGAAAGCACATATACAGGCCTGTCTGAAGTTTGCCAATGAACATCTGAATGATTCAGAGGAGAACTGGGTGAAAGTGTTGTGTTCAGATGAGACCAAAATCGAGCTCTTTGGCATCAACTTAACTCGCCGTTTTTGGAGGAGGAGGAATGCTACCTATGACCCCAAGAACACCATCCCCACCGTCAAACATGGAGGTGGAAACATTATGCTTTGGGGGTGTTTTTCTGCTAAGGGGACAGGACAACTTCACCGCATCAAAGGGACGATGGACGGCGCCATGTACCGTCAAATCTTGGGTGAGAACCTCCTTCCCTCAGCCAGGGCATTGAAAATGGGTCGTGGATGGGTATTCCAGCATGACAATGACCCAAAACACACGGCCAAGGCAACAAAGGAGTGGCTCAAGAAGAAGCACATTAAGGTCCTGGAGTGGCCTAGCCAGTCTCCAGACCTTAATCCCATAGAAAATCTGTGGAGGGAGCTGAAGGTTCGAGTTGCCAAACGTCAGCCTCGAAACCTTAATGACTTGGAGAAGATCTGCAAAGAGGAGTGGGACAAAATCCCTCCTGAGATGTGTGCAAACCTGGTGGCCAACTACAAGAAAAGTCTGACCTCTGTGATTGCCAACAAGGGTTTTGCCACCAAGTACTAAGTCATGTTTTGCAGAGGGGTCAAATACTTATTTCCCTCATTAAAAAATGCAAATCAATTTATAACATTTTTGACATGCGTTTTTCAGGATTTTTTTGTTGTTATTCTGTCTCTCACTGTTCAAATAAACCTACCATTAAAATTATAGACTGATCATGTCTTTGTCAGTGGGCAAACGTACAAAATCAGCAGGGGATCAAATAATTTTTCCCCTCACTGTAAGTCATCTCTCTCATGACCAATGTTCCCTCTAATTATTTTCGTCAATGAGCAAATTTCAGGTATGCTGAGCGCAAACTTTAACGTTGTGAAAATTCTGTGCAACTTCCAACGCATTTACTGTGAACACTGAGACTGTACCTACTTTAAGTTACAGTAGACTACTGTGGCCATTTGATCATAATGTAGGCCTACCAGAGTGGCCTACCATCAAAAACAATGGAGAAAATGCATCCCATAACATTTTAACATGGAAATAGCTGTTCTATCACTCAGCCTACAGTATCAGCAAATGTGTGGTGTTCAATATAGGCCTATATTCCATGAGACATTTGAAAAAAACATGCAGTGCTTGACATTAACCTGTTTATCCACTTGTCCTTCAGACAAGGAGGTGACTGAAAATGTTATTGTGTTGTCTGAAGCATGAAATCACTTTAAGAAAATGAAACAGATTATTATTCCCATACCATTATTACAGAGAATCAGACAAATAACGCTACCCTCTGCCTATTGGCTAATTAGTTAATAAAATACAACACTGCCCCTTTAAGAAGAAAAAAAAGCTCTTTACTTGACTTGCTTTTCAAAGATGTCTAGAAATGTAGACGTTTTGTGCTCTTGTGGGAAGCAATCACTCCCCTATAACAAAATGTGCACACGTGGTTAAATGCAGCTATCACCTTGATCTCAAAACAAGCACATCTACTCAAGACCACTCATGCTGTAAACACAGTCCAGCTCAAAGTAAATGGCACAGATCCATATATGGCAATGTCTATTTGCATTTACAGTACCAGTCAAAAGTTTGGACACACCTACTCATTCCAGGGTTTTTCTTTATTTGTACTATTTTCTACATTGTGAGAATAATAGTGAAGACATCAAAACTATGAAATAACACATTTGGAATCATGTAGTAACCAAAAGAGGGTTAAACAAATCAAAATATATTTAATATTTGAGATTCTTAAAAACCATTATTTAAAAATTATTTAACTAGGCAAGTCAGTTAAGAACAAATTCTTATTTACAATGACGGCCTACCCCGGCCAAACCCGGACGACGCTGAGCCAATTATGCACCACCCTTTGCCTTGATGACAGCTTTGCACACTCTTGGCATTCTCTCAACCAGCTTCATGAGGTAGTCACCTGGAATTAATTTCAATTAACAGGTGTGCCTTCTTAAAAGTTAATTTGTGGAATTTCTTTCCTTCTTAATGTGTTTGAGCCAATCAGTTGTGTTGTGACAAGGTAGGGGTGGTATACAGAAGATAGCCCTATTTGGTAAAAGACCAAGTCCATATTATGGCAAGAACAGCTCAAATAAGCAAAGAGAAACAACAGTCCATCATTACTTTAAGACATGAAAGTCAGTCAATACGGAATATTTCAAGAACTATTAAAGTTTCTTCAAGTGCAGTCGCAAAAACCATCAAGCGCTATGATGAAACTGGCTCTCATGAGGACCGCCAAAGGAATGGAAGACCCAGAGTTACCTCTGCTGCAGAGGATAAGTTCATTAGAGTTACCAGCCTCAGAAATTGCAGCCCAAATAAATGCTTCAACGACTTCAAGTAAAATACACATCTCAACATCAACTGTTCAGAAATAGACTGTGTGAATCAGGCCTTCATTGTCGAATTGCTGCAAAGAAACCACTACTAAAGGACACCAATAAGAAGAAGAGACTTGCTAGGTCCAAGAAACACAAGCAATGGACATTAGACCGGTGGAAATTTGTCATTCAGTCTGGAGTCCAAATTGGTTTTGGTTCCAACCAGCATGGCTACAACAGCAGTCTGCAGCGATACGCCATCCCATCTGGTTTGGGCTTAGTGGGACTATCATTTGTTTTTCAACATGACAATGACCCAACACACCTCCAGGCTGTGTAAGGGCTATTTTACCAGGAAGGAGAGTGATGGAGTGCTGCATCAGGTGACCTGGCCTCCACAATTCCCCGACCTCAACCCAATTGAGATGGTTTGGTGTGAGTCGGACCACAGAGTGAAGGAAAAGCAGCCAAGAGTGTGCAAAGCTGTCATCAAGGCAAAGGGTGGCTATTTTGATTTGTTTAACACTTTTTTGGTTGCTACATGATTCTATATGTGTTATTTCATAAATTTGATGTCTTCACTAATATTCTACAATATAAAGAAAAACCCTTGAATGAGTAGGTGTGTCCAAACGTTTGACTGGTAGTGTAGTTCTACTGCAGCTCTGATTGGATATGCCGCACCGGTCTGTGTAGAGTGCGGGCTGAGTCCTGTGTGTCAATGCAATAGAATCCTACTCTGATGTGTTCTGCCTACAAACCAAATATCTTGCATAGTTAGTTTTGCATACTAAATCAAATCAAATCACATTTTATTTGTCATATGCGCCGAATACAACAGGTGTAGACCTTACAGTGAATTGCTTACTTACAAGCCCTTAACCAACAATGCAGTTTAAAAAAAAAAGGTGTTAAGTAAACAGTAGATAAGTCAAAAATAAAAGCAGTAAACTAACAATAAAAATAACAATAGCGAGGCTATATACAGGGGGTACCGGTACAGAGTCAATGTGCGGGGTTAGTCGATGTAATTGAGGTAATATGTACAGGTAGGTATAGTTAAAGTGACTATGCATAGATAATAAACAGAGAGTAGCAGCAGCGTAAAAGAGGGGGTGGGGGGGGGGGTGCTCGGCACTTCTTCTCCTGTAGTCGACAATCATCTCCTTTGTCTTGATCACGTTGAGGGAGAGGTTGTTATCCTGGCACCACACGGCCAGGTCTCTGACCTCCTCCCTATAGGCTGTCTCATCGTTGTCGGTGATCAGGCCTACCACTGTTGTGTCGTCGGCAAACCTAATGATGGTGTTGGAGTCGTGCCTGGCCATACAGTCATGGGTGAACAGGGAGTATTCCGGAGACATTTGAAACCCCACCTCTTTAAGGAATACCTGGGATAGGATAAAGTAATCCTTCTACCCCCCCCCCCCCCCCCCCCCCAAAAAAAAATAAACAAATATATTTTTTTTTTTATAAAAATAAAAAATTTGTAAAGTGGTTATCCCACTAGCTATAGGGTGAATGCACCAATTTGTAAGTCGCTCTGGATAAGAGCGTCTGCTAAATGACGTAAGTGTAATGTAAATGAGTACAGGAGGGGACTGAGCATGCACCCCTGAGGATCAGCGTGGCAGACGTGTTGTTACCTACCCTTCCACCTGGGGGGCAGCCCGTCAAGAAGTCCAGGATCCAGTTGCAGAGGGAGGTGTTTAGTCCCAGGGTCCTTAGCTTAGTGATGAGCTTTGAGGGCACTATGGCGTTGAACGCTGAGCTGTAATTAATGAATAGCATTCTCACGTAGGTGTTCCTTTTGACCAGGTGGGAAAGGGCAGTGTGGAGTGCAATAGAGATTGCATCATCTGTGGAGCTGTTGGGGCGGTATGCAAATTGGAGTGGGTCTAGTGTTTCTGGTATAATGGTGTTGATGTGAGCCATGACCAGCCTTTCAAAGCACTTCATGGCTAGAGACGTGAGTGCTAATGGTCCGTAGTAATTTAGGCAGGTTACTTTAGTGTTCTTGGGCACAGGGACTATGGTGGTCTTCTTGAAAGATGTTGGTATTACAGACTCAGTCAGGGACAGGTTGAAAATGTTAGTGAAGACACTTGCCAGTTGGTCAGCGCATGCTCAGAGTACACGTCCTGGTTATCCGTCTGGCCCTGCGGCCTTGTGAATGTTGACCAGTTTAAAGGTCTTACTCACATCGGCTACGGAGAGCATGATCATCTGGAACAGCTGATGCTCTCATGCATGCTTCAGTGTTGCTTGCCTCGAAGCGAGCATAGAAGTGATTTAGCTCGTTTGGTAGGCTCGTGTCACAGGGCAGCTCGAAGCTTGTGCAGTGCTTCCCTTTGTAGTCTGTAATAGTTTGCAAGCCCTGCCACATCCGACGAGCGTCAGAGCCGGTGTAGTACTATTCAATCTCAGTCCTGTATTGACGCTTTGCCTGTTTGATGTTTTGTCGGAGGGCATAGCAGGATTTCTTATAAGTGTCCGGGTTAGATTCCCGCTCCTTAAAAGCGGCCGCTCTACCCTTTAGCTCAGTGTAGATGTTGCCTGTAATCCATGGTTTCTGGTTGGGGTATGTAAGTACGGTCACTGTGGGGACGACGTCATCGATGCACTTATTGATGAAGCCAGTGACTGATGTGGTGTACTCCTCAATGCCATTGGAAGAATCCCGGAACATATTCCAGTCTGTGCTAGCCAAACAGTCCTGTATCTTAGCATCTGCGTCATCTGACCACTTAATTATTGACCGAGTCACTGGTGCTTCCAGCTTTAGTTTTTGCTTGTAAGCAGGAATCAGGAGGATAGAATTATGGTCAGATTTGCCAAGTGGAGGGCGTGGGAGAGCTTTGTACGCGTCTCTGTGTGTGGAGTAAAGGTGGTCTAGAGTTTTTTTTCCTCTGGTTGCACATCTAACATGCTAGTAGAAATGAGTTAAAACGGATTTAAGTTTCCCTGCATTCAAGTCCCCGGCCACTAGGAGCGCCGCCTCTGGATGAGCGTTTTCCTGTTTGCTTATGGCCTTATACAGCTCATTTAGTGCGGTCTTAGTGCCAGCATCGGTTTGTGGTGGTAAATAGACAGCTAAGAGAAATATAAATGAAAACTCTCTTGGTAAATAGTATGGTCTACAGGTTATCATGAGATACTCTACCTCAGGCGAGCAAAACCTCGAGACTTCCTTAATATTAGATTTTGTGCACAAGCTGTTGTTTACAGCTTGTGCACAAATCTCCTCTGCATTTCTCCTCTGCATTTCACGATCTCCTCTGCATTTTTGTAGCCATTTGCTACAGCCTGTCAACTATGCCTCTGCCTATCCCTGTTCTCTCCTCTCTGCACAGGCTACACAAACGCACCACACCGCGTGGCTGCTGCCTCTCCAATTTGGTGGTCCCTGCACGCACCACCCACGTGGAGTTCCAGGTCGCAGGCAGCCTCTGGAACTGCCGTTCTGCTGCCAACAAAGCTGACTTCATCCCAGCCTATGCCAACCTCCAGTCCCTCGACTTCCTGGCGCTGACGGAAACATGGATCACCACTGAAAACACCGCTACTCCTACTGCTCTCTCCTCGTCTGACCATGTGTTCTCGCATACCCCGAGAGCATCTGGTCAGAGGGGTGGTGGTACAGGAATCCTCATCTCTCCCAAGTGGACATTCTCAATTTTTCCCCTAACCCATCTGTCTATCTCCTCATTTGAATTCCATGCTGTCACAGTCACTAGCCCATTTAAGCTTAATATCCTTGTCATCTATCGCCCTCCAGGTTCCCTTGGAGAGTTCATCAATGAGCTTGACGCCTTGATAAGTTCCTTCCCTGAGGATGGCTCACCCCTCACAGTTTTGGGGGATTTCAACCTCCCTATGTCCACATTTGACTCATTTCTCTCTGCCTCCTTCTTTCCACTCCTCTCCTCTTTTGACCTCACCCTCTCACCGTCCCCCCCTACTCACAAGGCAGGCAATACGCTTGACCTCATCTTCACTAGATGCTGCTCCTCTACTAATCTCACTGCCACTCCCCTCCAAGTCTCCGACCACTACTTTGTTTCCTTTTCTCTCTCACTCTCCTCCCACACTACTCACTCTGCCCCTACACAGATGGTAATGCGCCGCCGCAACCTTCGCTCTCTCTCTCCCACTACTCTCTCCTCTTCCATCCTATCATCTCTTCCCTCTGCTCAATCCTTCTCCCTCCAATCTCCTGATTCTGCCTCCTCAACCCTCCTCTCCTCCCTTTCTGCATCCTTTGACTCTCTGTGTCCCCTATCCTCACGGCCGGCTCGGTCCTCCCCTCCAGCTCCGTGGCTTGATGACTCATTGCGAGCTCACAGAACAGAGCTCCGGGCAGCGGAGCGGAAATGGAAGAAAACTAAACTCCCTGCCGACCTGGCATCTTTTCACTCCCTCCTCTCTACATTTTCTTCATCTGTTTCTGCTGCTAAGGCCACCTTCTACCACTCTAAATTCCAAGCATCTGCCTCTAACCCTAGGAAGCTCTTTGCCACATTTTCCTCCCTCCTGAATCCTCCCCCCCCCCTCCCCCCCTCCTCTCTCTCTGTGGATGACTTCGTCAACCACTTTGAAAAGAAGGTTGACGACATCCGATCCTTGTTTGTTAAGCCTAATGACACTGCTGGTCCTGCTCACACTGCCCTACCCTATGCTTTGACTTCTTTCTCCCCTCTCTCTCCAGATAAGATCCTGCGACTTGTGACTGCAGGCCGCCCAACAACCTGCCCGCTTGACCCCATCCCCTCCTCCCTTCTCCAGACCATCTCCGGTGACCTTCTCCCCTACCTCACCTCGCTGATCAACTCATCCTTGACCGCTGGCCATGTCCCTTCCGTCTTCAAGAGAGCGAGAGTTACTCCCCTTCTCAAAAAACCAACACTCGACCCCACTGATGTCAACAACTACAGACCAGTATCCCTTCTTTCTTTTCTTTCCAAAACTATTGAGCGTGCCGTCTTTAGCCAACTCTCTTGCTATCTCTCTCAGAATGACCTTCTTGATCCAAACCAATCAGGTTTCAGGACTGGTCATTCAACTGAGACTGCTCTTCTCTGTGTCACAGAGACTCTCCGCACTGCTAAAGCTAACTCTCTCTCCTCTGCTCTTGTCCTTCTAGATCTGTCTGCTGCCTTTGATACTGTCAACCATCAGATCCTCCTCTCCACCCTCTCCGAAATGGGCATCTCCGGCGCGGCTCACTCCTGGATTGCGTCCTACCTGACCGGTCGCTCCTACCAAGTGGCGTGGCGGGAAGCTGTCTCCGCACCACGTGCTCTCACCACTGGTGTCCCCCAGGGATCGGTTTTGGGCCCTCTCCTTTTCTCCCTATACACCAAGTCACTTGGCTCTGTCATATCCTCACATGGCCTTTCCTATCATTGCTACGCTGACGATACACAACTAATCTTCTCCTTTCCCCCTTCTGATCACCAGGTGGCGAATCGCATCTCTGCATGTCTGGCAGACATATCAGTATGGATGACGGATCACCACCTCAAGCTGAACCCTGGCAAGACGGAGCTGCTCTTCCTCCCCGGGAAGGACTGCCCGTTCCATGATCTCGCCATCACGGTAGACAACTCCGCTGTGTCCTCCTCCCAGAGTGCGAAGAGCCTAGGCGTGACCCTGGACAACACCCTGTCGTTCTCCGCCAACATCAAGGCGGTGACCCGCTCCTGCAGGTTCATGCTCTACAACATTCGGAGAGTGCGACCCTGCCTTACACAGGAAGCGGCGCAGGTCCTGGTCCAGGCACTTGTCATCTCCCGTCTGGACTACTGCAACTCGCTGTTGGCTGGGCTCCCTGCCTGTGCCATTAAACCCCTACAACTCATCCAGAATGCCGCAGCCCGTCTGGTGTTCAACCTTCCCAAGTTCTCTCACGTCACCCCCCTCCTCCGCACACTCCACTGGCTTCCAATTGAAGCTCGCATCCGCTACAAGACCATGGTGCTTGCCTTTGGAGCAGTGAGGGGAACGGCACCCCTGTACCTTCAGGCTCTGATCAGTCCCTACACCCAAACGAGGACATTGCGTTCATCCACCTCTGGCCTGCTGGCTCCCCTTCCTCTGCGGAAGCACAGCTCCCCCTCAGCCCAGTCAAAACTGTTCGCTGCTCTGGCACCCCAATGGTGGAACAAGCTCCCTCACGACGCCAGGACAGCGGAGTCACTCACCACCTTCCGGAGACATTTGAAACCCCACCTCTTTAAGGAATACCTGGGATAGGCTAAAGTATTCCTTCTAACCCCCCCCCCCCCCCCCCCCAAATTGTAAAGTGGTTATCCCACTGGCTATAGGGTGAACGCACCAATTTGTGAGTCGCTCTGGCTAAGAGCGTCTGCTAAATGACGTTGATGTGCCCTTGAGCAAGGCACTTAACCCTAATTGCTCCTGTAAGTCGCTCTGGTTAAGAGCGTCTGCTAAATGACTAAAATGTAAAAATGTAAATGTAAATATACACAGACCGCCACCCCTTGTCTTACCGCAACACCAGCTGTATGTTATCCATGTCGTCGTTCAGCCACGACTCGGTGAAACATCAGATATTACAGTTTTACAGTGTCCCGTTGGTAGGATATTCGTGATCGTAGCTCGTCAATTTTGTTAACCAATGATTGTACGTTGGCTAATAAGACTGATGGAAGAGGCAGATTACCCACTCGCCGTCGGATCTTTACAAGGCACCCCGACCTAAGTCCCCGATATCTCTGTGTCTTTCTCCTGCGAATGACGGGGATTTCGGCCTTGTCGGGTGTCTGAAGTAAATCCTTCACGTCTGACTCATTGAAGAATCAATCTTCATCCAGTACGAGGTGAGTAATTTCTGTCCTGATATCCAGAAGCTCTTTTCCGTCGTAAGAGACAGTGGCTGAAACATTATGTACAAAATAAGTTACAAATAACGCTGAAAAAACACACATAATAGCAGAATTGGTTAGGAGTCCGTAAAATGGCAGCCATCTCCTCCGGCGCCATTATGTTCCATTAAGTCTTGCATACTTCATTTTGTTTCAGATTGTTGCATTGAAAGTGGCTAATATTGCGTTGATTCGATCACAATTGCCACAGTAAAGGGAAACGTTCAGAGTGTTAACTAACAGTGAAAACTCTAGAAAGTTGAGTGAAGTTCCATCTCGTGCTTCTCTCCATGGGCTGATATTTCTTCTGCGCAACAGTCCTGGGGGAGTTGCACGGTAGTCTCAGGGCTACTGCACGCCTGCGCACGTGTGCAGCTTAGAGGGAACATTGCTCATGACCCCTGCTAACAAATGTCTCATATTTCAAAGTCAGTT
Organism: Coregonus lavaretus; assembly: GCF_964263955.1. NCBI lineage: Eukaryota > Metazoa > Chordata > Actinopteri > Salmoniformes > Salmonidae > Coregonus > Coregonus lavaretus. Next base: position 46,010,351 of record NC_139988.1, read on the forward strand.
GGCCAGACCATGCTCTTAATAACCTCTTGGGCAGTTAAAACCTTTCTCATTAACAGATGCTGCGATTGTTGGTATTGTGTTTACCTATGAAACCATTTGCTCGCTCAAATGGAAAGCACCAGAAACCATATACTGGACCATGGTCAAAAACGCATTTCCTCAAGTGGCTATGGAGGTGCATATTTGGCGTGCAATGCTGTTTTCCATACCACCTTGCAAAGCGCTCACAGAACTGTTGTATAAAGTGTTGATAAGCCTCTCCAACTCGATCAATTTTGATACATCTTGTACATAAGATGTTACAGGCTTTGACAAAATGGGTCCAGCAATCATAATGGGCCTCCTCCACAAGTCCCTTATGAGCAAATATGGAGTAAACACATGTCCAATTTTTCCATTCTTGTGAATTGAAATGAGAAAACCCTGATGAGATTGTAACAGGTAGGCCTACGTCTGCAGGTGCTTTCAGTGCATCAAGTTTAAGATGAATATTTCTAGGTGTTCCATCATTCAGCACACCAATGTTCTTCCACACAGTAAAAACGTTTTTTTTCTGTCCGCAGTAAAAGATAATGAATAGGGTCCACAACAGCCATGTCTATGGGCAGGAAATATGGCAATTTAAATAACTCAGAGAATTTGGCCCCAGAATCCAAAAAATCATCCACATTTGCAGGAAGTTGTGGAACACCGGCACAAATCAGCCAATTAAACTAATAGAAATAGAAGAAGAGGGCATGGTGATTGACAAGTAAATAATCCAATCAAATGAACAACACCAGAATTGAGGGCGTGACAGTTGAAACGACCAATCAAATGAACGCTATTTGACATATCTGCCATGTGCCACTTCCTTTTTAAACCCAGGAACAACACGTTATCACAGATAGAACAAGGATAGAACAAGGAGCTAGTTAGTTACAAGGAGCTAGTTAGTTATAAACAACTCCAGGACTTTCTACTGGCAACACCAGGCCATGGAAATAGTTGCAGATAGCGTTAATTCTCTGCATTACTCATGAACACCTCACGGCCACAACCTTGCGAATGCAACTCTGCAACAACAAGTTAAGAAGGAGTCTTATTAGCTAATATTGTCAACAAACTAACCCAGCTAACTAGCTAGTTATCTATGCTACAGCTAGCAGCGGTTAGTTAGCTGGTTTAATTACTAATGTTACAGCCAATGTAGCCAATAACTACCAGCTACTTAGCTAACGTGGATTTTACATAAGTTATAGGAGTAAGAAATTGCACATGACTGTTTTGACTAAAGCAAGCTAATCTTAGCTGGCAAAAGGTTGGCTACCAACGCAAAGTTGGCTAACGTTAGCTAGCTAGCTAGCTACCCAACGTTATTTGTGGAAGAACAGTTTAGCTAGCTTGTTAAGCCTTATAAAATACAGCAAAAGAGACACATGGCTATTCACTGTTTATGTTTTCATTGATCCAATTAGTTTGTGAGACCCGAGGACCCTGCAGGAATCTCTTCTTGCCAGGGCAGCCATGATGTATTTTTACTTCGGCTCCAGCGACTGCACTGGAATGGGTGAGGGGCATTCATCGACCAAGATGGAATGAGCTATCCATAAGTTAAATAGTTTTTTACAACAACTTGGTGGTGACGTTGTATATTCGAATCCTGTCACTTTGCTGTTTCAATAGCGGGCAGTTAGCTAGCTGGGATCTACAGAATGTTGCTGTCTAGAAGGACAAATTTAAGTCACACGAAAGGTGAGGACAAATATCAATCGGACTTTATATTTGACAACATAGTTTAAAAAAATTAAGTTTGGTTGATGTATGATGCTTATACATTCCCAAATATGTTACATGACATAGTTGTGTGAATGTCATGCAAAAAGTTAATTTCTTTCTCACGTCTCAGTAAGACCAGTCCGCACAACACCGGTGTACTGGGTCTGCTGGTCAGTCAACTGGGCACACGGTACCAAGATGAAGAGTGGAGCAAGGCATACTTTGAAGGTGAGTTAGTCCCATAAAGACATGGACTGACTTTAATAAAGACTTTGACAGCCCGTCTGGTGTTCAACCTTCCCAAGTTCTCTCACGTCACCCCGCTCCTCCGCACACTCCACTGGCTTCCAGTTGAAGCTCGCATCTGCTACAAGACCATGGTGCTTGCCTACGGAGCTGTGAGGGGAACGGCACCTCCGTACCTTCAGGCTCTGATCAGTCCCTACACCCAAACGAGGGCACTGCGTTCATCCACCTCTGGCCTGCTGGCTCCCCTACCTCTGTGGAAGCATAGTTCCCGCTCAGCCCAGTCAAAACTGTTCGCTGCTCTGGCACCCCAATGGTGGAACAAGCTCCCTCACGACGCCAGGACAGCGGAGTCACTCACCACCTTCCGGAGACATTTGAAACCCCACCTCTTTAAGGAATACCTGGGATAGGATAAAGTAATCCTTCTACCCCCCATCCCCTTTACTGTAAAGTGGTTATCCCACTGGCTATAAGGTGAATGCACCTATTTGTAAGTCGCTCTGGATAAGAGCGTCTGCTAAATGACGTAAATGTAAATGTAAACATAGTTCAACAATCGTACAATTTTCTCTAGGATTTTGATGCATAGAACCATAGCTAATACACCACAGTAACTCCACAGACTCCACTTACTCCTTCCTCTCAGATGCAGCCGCAAACTGGTATTGGACTGAATGAGAGAAGCATCGATCGTCGGACAGGCCAGACAGAGTATCAGAGAGGGACTCGCAAAAGCGATGGCGGCGTCGCCAGAGACAGGTTAGTTTATAAATGTGAACCAATCTATAGATTTTAAAGGGATATCTCACCCAAATTACAAAATGACACATTGGTTTCCTTATCCTGTAAGCAGTCTGTAGACATGGTATGACCATTCATGCTTTGATTTAGTTTCGCTGGGACTGTTTCCAAATGCTAATATTTTATTTTGTGGTATTTGATTTTTATTCGCGCATCATGACCAACTCATCAGAAAGTATTTTCAAATTGTTTGTAAAGCTCAACAAAGTTACTTATAGATAATTTCAACATGACGCACGAAAAATGCCAATAGAGGTCCCATGACTTGAATGGGATTTGTGTCACAAATGCAAGAACATTAGCATTTGGAAACATTATCAGGGAAACTAAACTAAAGCATGGATTGCTGTCATACCTAGTCCAAAGACTGCTTACAGGGTAAGGCAACCAATGTGTCATTTTGTAATTTGGGTGAACTATCCCTTTAAATGCAGTAGTTTTGAAAGATGAGACATGTTCCCCACCTTTTGTATGTGCTTTTTTAAACTCTCTGCTGAAGAAAGGCAGCGCTTAAGACATGATGTCTGATGTGGAGACAGACCCAGAAGACCCCCTGGCGCCCACCTGAGTTCGAGGACTTGATTGCGTCAGTGGACCAGAGAAGAAGGGCCAAACGAGGCTACATTTTAGAAAAAAAGCTACAATCTACAGTAGAACCTTAAAGGGTTTTTTGGCTGTCCCCATTGGAGAACCCTTTGAAGATCCCTTTTTGGTTGCAGGTATAACCATTTTGGGTTCCATGTAGAACCCTCTGTAGAAAGGGTTCTACATGGAACCCAAAAGGGTTCTACCTGGAACCAAATGGGTTCTACCTGCAACCAAAAAAGGGTTCTACCTGGGACCAAAAAAGGGTTATCATATGGGGACTGCCGAATAACCCTTTGGAACCCTTTTTTCTAAGAGTGTATCGGGAGAAAAAATGCTGCTGCATTGAAAACCATAGTAACTGGTCACTCCCACGGAAGCCCTATCCAGAACATCTGATTGTGCCATGAACACAATAAAGGGAGAAGGGTGGGGGTCTGTAACAATGGTGAGGTGTGAGTGTCAAGAGAATCACCAACCTCTATCACTGTCTTTAGTGTCAGCACTTCTCAGCAAATAGGAGGGTGTCTCAGACAGTCAGAGTCTGTAGTACCCATTGAGTGGTTTTCACACTTTCTGTTTCCATTCTGGCAGAGTCACGTCAAAAAGCTGCTTTTGGGGCCTCCCGAGTGGCGCAGCTGTCTAAGGCACTGCATCGCAGTGCTTGAGGTGTCACTACAGACTAGGGGTTCAATTCCAGGCTGTTTCACAACCGGCCGTGATCGGGAGTCTCATAGGGCGGTGCACAATTGGCCCAGCGTCATCCGGGTTGGGGGAGGGTTTGGCCGGGGGGTCTTTACTTCGCTCATCGCGCTCTGGCAACTCCTTGTGGCGGGCCGGGCGCCTGCAAGCTGACTTCAGTCGTCAGTTGAACAGTGTTTCCTCCAACACATTGGTGCAGCTGGCTTCTGGGTTAAGCGGGCGGGTGTTACAGTTTTTTTCAATTGCTAACAAGCATCGGTCAATACTGAAGCCACTTTTTCAAAACTCTTCACACAGTCTGCATTACCAACATGCATCTTGGCCAAACAGTTAATCTCACCTCCAAAACTCACTCAAACCACCAAAACACTTCATACATGTCTCAAAATAAGCTTGTTCGACCATAACACTGACAACAATTCTCACTCAGAAAGCATATATTGTCACTCATAACACACTGACCTAAAAAACACTAACAGGGAGCATTACATAAATTATTAACTTTTCTCTTAGAAGTTTGAATGATTTTTCACATAAATCAGTATTTCGTTATAGAATAAGAATAAAACCTTTTCACTTTATTGACTGTACTAAAGTATATGTAACAAGAATGATTCAGAAATGCAGCAATTTGCTTCAATAGCCTTTATATTTTCTATATCTTTGCATATAGTAATTAACTTGTGAAAAACAAAAAGCTGAAACAAAAAACAAATTCCTGAAATTCCAGGACTGCAATAATAAAAAATTTTTTTACATCAACAACATGTATAGTATAATCACTCATACTGTACAGTACTGGGAGGGTTCCAATTCTCCCTCTCTCCTGCATTTGGCAACAAGTTCTCATCAACATCTTATTTCTTCTCTAGCGATGCATCTTGGAAAGTATCTTCTGGAATGTCTAATCCAACCCTGGCAGTCTTCAGGAGAAGTGTCTCCACACCCTGCATTCACGGCATCCAGTAAGGACATCTGGTCATGTGGATGGTGGTCATAAACCTTCCACCTCCACGCAGAGAAAAACTCCTCTCTAGGGTTTAGGAAGGGGGAGTATGGAGGCAGGAATAGTACTGACATACTGGGATGTGCAGCAAACCAGTCTATGACTGCAGCAGAGTGGTGGAATGCCACATTATCCCACACAACAACGAAGGTAGAGGAGTTTCTTGCCCCTCTCTCCTCCGCTGGCACAAGTCGATTATGTAGGTCATCCAGAAAATAAATGAGCCTCTCTGTATTGTAGGGGCCAATGAGTGGTTTGTGTAACAGCAAAGCATCATTGGACAGTGCTGCACACATTGTGATGTTAGCTCCTCTCTGGCCTGGGACATCCATGGTTGCTCTCTGTCCAATCACATTTCTTCCCCGGCGGCGTGTTTTTGCTAGGTTGAATCCAGCTTCATCCACAAAGATGAATGTATGTGCAGTTTTCCTGGCTTCCATCTCCATTACTCTCTAAAATACAGTAAATCCACAGTTTTACAGTACTTTACATAATACATAGCTGTGTATGTACCCTGTTTGGTTATTGAACAGACATCTTACCTGGATATATTGATACCGGAGTTCTTTCACACGTTCACCGTTTCTCTCAAAGGTTACAGTGTACAACTGCTTCATCCTTATTTTATGTTTCTCTAGGACTCCGGCAATTGTCGTTGTGCTGACCGTATTCACATTCCCAAAAGTGATATTGTGTGCCAGCACTCTGTCCCGAATTTCCCACAGTTTTATTGCATTGTTGTCAATTACCATGTCAACAATGGCAATTTCCTGCACATCTGATAATATTCTGGCTCTCCCTCCAGTGGGAGGCAACCTTTGGATCCTACTGAAAAACACAAAACAATCAATATATTTCAAAATGTCAGTACATGTAAAAATGTGAACATACTGTATTGTACTGTAATATGTAGTTCAATTATCATTAAAGGATGCACATCTCACCTGTTGTTTTGCCGGAAAATGTGTACTATTGATGCAACTGTTGAACGCTGCAGATTTGGTTGCACCCTTAAACCGGCCTCTCTCAAAGAGAGACCATGGTTTACAATAATAATTGTGGCTCTTATCTCATCAGAGACCACCGCTCTTGGTCTTCCTCTCCTTTGTCCTCCATGCATTCTCCCTCTCCATGCCACTCTTCTTTCCCCACCAACCTGTCTTCCTTGATCCATGTTTCCAAACTAAATCATTCCGAAGCCATCCTCTTTTGTCTGTTTGGTAACGAGACTAAAAACAGGACACTTGGGTAGGCTTTCAGCTGAAATTGCAATCAGCTGTGTTTGGAATGATGAAATATTCTGCTGAGATTTTCTATATGTTTCAATCAGGTTACTTCAGAAATGCACGACATTTGCCATCATTCTGTTTTGAATGTGTTTTTAACCGTTTTGGAAACAGTGTGTTAGCATTTGAAAACATGTGCTGCAAATATATCGTTTTGCAGGTGGTGGAGTATGAATGAGAAAAGAGTTCATGGATTTCGGAGAATGTGGTCATTGAATGCATTTTGTGTGAAAGCAATGAAAAATGATTCACAGTTTGGTCCACATACACTTCTGTTTCACTGACTGTGTGAAGAGTTTTGACAATGTGACTTCAGTTTTGACCAATGCATGTTAGTAATTGAAAAACACTGTAAGAAGCACGGTTTGGCGGGTTATGTTTCGAAGGACGCATGACTCGACCTTCGCCTCCCGAGCCCGTTGGGGAGTTGCAGCGATGAGACAAGATCGAAAAAGGGGGTAAAATACAAAAAATAAGATAGCTGCTTTTGAGTTAGCACAGATACCAGTTTTTAAATCCTCAGAGTGGTCAGGAAGTAACAAGACTCTTCAGATAAGTACCCACTGGGTACAGACGTCAATTCAAAGTTTATTCCACTTTGGTTCAACGTAATTTCATTGAAAATGACGTGGAAACAATGTTGATTTAACCAGTGTGTGCCCAGTGGGTACTAATGATTACAAGTACGAATGTAACCTGAAATACACTTTTGATTAAATCTTAATCAGCTTCAATTCACAATGCACTGAATAGAACACTTAGTTGGGCAACGAATGTTCAAAACAATATTGTGACGAAACGTGCAACCCATGAATAATCATGATGGAGAAAGAGATTGTGTGTGTCCGTGTGTGTGTGTGTGTGTCTTTCTGTGTGTGTGTGTGTGTGTGTGTGCGTGTGTCTCTGTGTGTGTGTGTGTGTGTGTGTGTGTGTGTCTCTCTCTCTGAGTGTGTGTGTGTGTGTGTGTGTATGTGTCTCTGTGTGTGTCTCTCTGTGTGTGTGTGTGTGTGTGTGTGTGTGTGTGTGTGTGTGTGTGTGTGTGTGTGTGTGTGTGTGTGTGTGTGTGTGTGTGTGTGTGTGTGTGTGTGTGTGTCTGTGTGTGTGTGTCTGTGTCTGTGTCTGTATCAAACTGGCTGCAGCAAATCACATCTGTCATAAAACCCCTGCCCTCTGGCAGTCTCAGTGTAGTAGATACCAAATCACAGCGCCAGCACACACACACAATATAGAGGCCTGATATGTATAAACCACACTGATGAAACTGAGACAGACAACAAAGAGACAAAAAAGAGATACCACCTACCAAAACCTGTAAATGTCAAGCAGACATTGGGGTAGAAGAAGAAGATTTTATGAGAACAGCCCATGGCATACTCTATCTGTCATGTTGGATTGTAGGGAAACTCCTAGAACCAAATGTTTGCCAAGATCCAGAAAAGTTGGGAACATCCATATCCCAGGAGCAGTATGCTGTTGCTATGTTGTACTGGGAAAGACATCAGACTTGGCTGAGAGTTTCCTTTTGCAAGGGTGGAGACTTCGCGAACTGGAACTCGCAGTTTCTAACACATATAGACCCAGAACTTAATCATGCAGCTGACCAATTTATGCAAGATTTCAGTTCTGGGTTAACCGAGATTAACCTGCACTGCATGACCTATGCAATGTTCACATATCTGCCAATCACAGAGAGAGGTGTGAGCCAAAATGTGAAGACATCATTTTTATGACCACAGACCTGTCATAAATCATTTATGACACCTCAAATTGAGATTATCATAGTATAGACATAGTGTAGATTGTTGTCACAGACACAAGACAATTAGTATGTTGATTTCTGTGAGCCACAGTTGGGCTGTTCTTCATTTCACTGCTTTTCTCCAGCCCTAATGATTTTGGAACAGCAGATTTATCTCAAGTCTCTTACTAAATATCTGCTCCACAGAAGTAAGGCAAGGCGACCTCAAAAGAAAATGCCATAAATGCATTAGTCCATAGAATTCCAATTACAGAATGTGTTGTCTCTTGTGAGTGCCCTGTAAATAGTGGTCAGACCTCGTTTCCCAGAGCCTTCGTAGCGTTAAGATCATTGTTAGAACCTTCTTACGATGTATCTTTAGTAGCCACAGTGTTTCCCAGAGCCTTCGTTAGGAACGTGGCTCTTAAAACACTTCGCACATCTACGAGTGATCCAGTCCATTCGTAGAACAGCCAAAGTGCATCGCTAGATGCTTTTTTGCCCTTCCTCATTACTTTATTCACAGAAGATCTAAAAAATATGCTTTCAATATGGGGATGCCCTGATACTAACCCTGTCATTAGTGGTAGAGGCAGACAGGAAGCCTTTAAGTAAAACAACTGTAGTAAGAGTGCAGACAGTTAAAGGCCCCACAATTTAGACACCTAGACTTCTGATGAGGAGTAAAAATGCAAAGTCACAGCTCTCTCTTCTCTCTCTCTCTCTCTCTCTCTCTCTCTCTCTCTCTCTCTCTCTCTCTCTCTCTCACTCTCTCTCTCTCTCTCTCTCTCAAATCAATTCAAAGGGGCTTTATTGGCATGGGAAACACATGCCAAAGCAAGTGAAATAAACAATCAGAATCTCTTTCCTCCTCCTCTTCACTCACCGGTGTGGCTAAATTAGCACTGTTAGACTAAACAAAAATGCATTTCCATAATTGTCAGCAACTCATATCCCTATTTGGTGTCCTTTTTGTGCTGACCAAGATTGTATCTGTTAATTACTTCTGAGGTGTGAAACAATTTTCATTGTTGATATTCACACTAATTTATTTCTAAATGTGGTTGGTTTGGATTACATATCACACTATGGTCTGAAGGTTCATGAAATATGAGCTCAAAATACAAATTATTAGAATATTAATGCAAATTCAATAATCACCCCCCTGATGGTACCACATTCACCTGTACAAACAATAGTACGCAAGTATAAACACCATGGGACCACGCAGCCGTCATACCGCTCAGGAAGGAGACGCGTTCTGTCTCCTAGAGATTAACGTACTTTGGTGAGAAAAGTGCAAATCAATCCCAGAACAACAGCAAAGGACCTTGTGAAGATGCTGGAGGAAACAGGTACAAAAGTATCTATATCCACAGTAAAACGAGACCTATATCGACATAACCTGAAAGGCCGCTCAGCAAGGAAGAAGCCACTGCTCCAAAACCGCCATAAAAAACCCAGACTACGGTTTGCAACTACACATGGGGACAAAGATCGTACTTTTTGGAGAAATGTCCTCTGGTCTGATGAAACAAAAATTGAACTGTTTGGCCATAATGACCATCGTTACGTTTGGAGGAAAAAGGAGGAGCTTGCAAGCCGAAGAACACCATCCCAACCGTGAAGCACGGGGGTGGCAGCATCATGCTGTGGGGGTGCTTTGCTGCAGGAGGGACTGGTGCACTTCACAAAATAGATGGCATCATGAGGAAGGAAAATTATGTGGATATATTGAAGCAACATCTCAAGACATCAGTCAGGAAGTTAAAGCTTCGTCGCAAATGGGTCTTCCAAATTGACAATGACCCCAAGCATACTTCCAAAGTTGTGGCAAAATGGCTTAAGGACAACAAAGTCAAGGTATTGGAGTGGCCATCACAAAGCCCTGACCTCAATCCTATAGAAAATGTGTGGGCAGAACTGAAAAAGCGTGTGCGAGCAAGGAGGCCTACAAACCTGACTCAATTACACAAGCTCTGTCAGGAGGAATGGGCCAAAGTTCACCCAACTTATTGTGGGAAGCTTGTGGAAGACTACCTGAAAGGTTTGACCCAAGTTAAATAATTTAAAGGCAATGCTACCAAATACTAATTGAGTGTTTGTACACTTCTGACCCACTGGGAATGTAATGAAAGAAATAAAAGCTGAAATAAATCATTCTCTCTACTATTATTCTGACATTTCACATTCTTAAAATAAAGTGGTGATCCTAACTGACCTAAGACAGGGAATATTTACTAGGATTAAATGTCAGGAATTGTGAAAAACTGAGTTGAAATGTATTTGGCTAAGGTGTATGTAAACATCCGACTTCAACTGTTTATACAAAAGTATGTGGATACCCCTTCAAATTAGTGCATACGGCTATTTCAGCCACACCCATTGCTGACAGGTGTATAAAATCGAGCACACAGCCATGCAATCTACATAGACAAACATTGGGAGTAGAATGGCCTTACTGAAGAGCTCAGTGACTTTCAAAGTGGCACCGTCATAGGATGCCACCTTTCCAAGAAGTCAGTTCATCAAATTTCTGCCCTGCTAGAGCTGCCAAGGTCAACTGTAAGTGCTGTTATTGTGAAGTGGAAACGCACTAGGAGCACTGGTGGTAGGCCATACAAGCTCACAGAACGGACAATTGAGTACTGCAGCGTGTAAAAATAATCTGTTCTCGGTTGCAACACTCACTACCGAGTTCCAAACTACCTCTGGAAGCAACATCAGCACAATAACTGTTTCCATGGCCGAGCAGCCGCACACAAGCCTAAGATCACCATGCACCATGCCAAGCGCCGCCATTGGACTCATTGGAGCAGTGGAAACGCGTTCTCTGGAGTGATGAATCATGCTTCACCATCTGACAGTCCGACGGATGAATCTGGGTTTGGCGGATACCAGGAGAACGCTACCTGCCCGAATGCATAGTGCTAACTGTAAAGTTTGGTGGAGGAGGAATAATGGTCTGGGGCTGTTTTTCATGGTTCAGGCCCCTTAGTTCCAATGAAGGGAAATCTTAACACTACAGCACACAATGACATTCTAGACGATTCTGTGCTTCCAACTTTGTTGCAACAGTTTGGGGAAGGCCCTTTCCTGTTTCAGAATGACAATCCCCCCATGCACAAAGTGAGGTACATACAGAAATGGTTTGTCGAGATCGGTGTGGAAGAACTTGACTGGCCTGCACAGAGCCCTAACCTCAACCCCATCGAACACCTTTGGGATGACTTGGAATGCCGATTGCGAGCCAGGTCTAAACGCCCAACATCAGTGCCTGACCTCACTAATTATCTTGTGGCTGAATGGAAGCAAGTACCTGCAGCAATGTTGCAACATCTAGTGGAAAGCCTTCCCAGAAGAGTGGTGGCTGTGTGTGAGGTGTGTGTGCACACGCGTGCATGCATACATGCATACGTGCGCACGCGCATGTCTGTGAGTAGAAAGAGAGAGAGTTGGGAGGCAATGTGTGTATGGCACAGTAGGGACTGTGAAATGACACACACACACAAACACACACAGACAGACTATATGACACTCTAACACACAATCTACACACACACTATTCTTTAGTTGTGTTGTTTGTATATTGTTGTATTTTAAATTTGTGTAGCTGTTCTTGTCTGTCAGTGTATCAGTGTTTTGTTAATTGCCATGTTTTCTGTTTTTGTGTGGACCCCAGGAAGAGTAGCTGCTGCTTCTGCAAATGCTAATGGAGATCCGAATAAACCAATAAAGCCCATAACCCTCAGCTACTGCAACAATATAGAACCAATTAAGAAACCACATTGTTTACTCGTTAGCTGTCTCAGATGCAGTTTCCCTCTCACCACAATCTCCTCTTCTGCTTACCTTCTATTATAGAAAATAATTATGGAACTCTTGGGGCAATTTGTGGAGATGGTAATATGGCTTTCTGTAATTATGTGTTCGTATTCCTTCCCATAAACATACTATAATTGGTTGTGTTTCTAATAGCAATGGCTTTAAAGTAATGCTTACTCCTTACTGTGTTGGTTAGAACTCCATAATATCAGTCTGCTAAAAACAATGCAGTTGTGTTGTTACAAGAACAAAGATAACTTGTTTCCATGACTTCCTGGAACAAACAGCTGGGGAGAAGATTGAAGTGTGCAGAGGAAGCTCCTTTGTGAACCCTATGATTGACTAGTGTGCTGTAGAATAATAGTATTGTCAGTTAATACTGGGTGTTGATTTCTTGTTGGTTGGTGAATTCGGCCATACATTATGTTCCTGTCTTGTGCACACAGTGTAAGAATATAATTACAGCGGTCACCACACCACCATTCACACTGGGCTCATGTTATTGATTAGAGCTAGACATGACTGTAGCCTCTGATTACTGTGCTATCGATGGAAACGCTCAGCCAGAACACACACAACAACCCGCATTTCAACTCCAATTAGTTTTTTATGCTTTTCAGGCCACCAAGTTGAAAATAGTGGTAATATACGTTGTGTGCAGGGTCCAAATGAAAGGAGTGTTATTGGCTATGTAAACTCTTGCAAATCAGGTAAGTTCCATAGGTTAACCCGGGGACCCCCATAAGGTTTGAAAATCCATTGGCTCCACAATACATTTTCGACAGTTATTGTTGAATTTGAAACCCTGTGTGAGGATTTGGTAGTCCATGCAGGTGTGTGTGCGGATACAAGTGTAAGTGTGTCTTTCAGCCTCTCTGAGTCGGCAGACAGTGTGTCCCACCTGCTCTTCCACTGTCATGCTGATACTGGCATCGTTGAGTCATCCTGGGGGATGGCCATGTTGGTTATTCACATCAAAGTGACAAATCACATCAACAGAAAATGAAGGATTCTGTAAATGAATGACTTGAGTGAATGAGGTTGATACATGTACCAGGTATTCCTGTCAGGAGGCTGCACAAATAGGCCGATATTAAAACTTAGATTTTAATAGGATGTTTTACATATTCCTGTCAGAAGCAATCTGCCATGTAAATGATGCTTCCAAACAGCAGAAACACAATCTTGAACATTCATGAGTTACGCAACAGGTTGGGTTTGTGGTTTCAGCATTTCTTCATTGACATGTAAAGTTGATGGATTAAAATAGAGCCAAAATGGAGTAACTGTTTTGAATGAGGAAATCAGTAACTGCCTTTGTCATGTAGAAATCCAATTTCACTATATTAATTCGGGCTATTGAGATGAGCATTAGCGTGGTTGAGAACAACCATCATTTCACCTTAACTTAAATTCTCATTCAGACAACCTCAAGATGAAATACATTTGCCATTGTGGAGGGAGGATGTGTAAAAGAAGGAGAAAAGCTGGGAAACCGTGACGCTGAGAATTCCAATCTGGAATTCAACTCTGTCTGTTTAAGTCTGAGTAAGACAAAGCCAATCCATCACCACAGGAATCTAATTTCCGCCCGATGCAAATTAACAGCGTTCCCAATCACATTTACATTACATTACATTTTAGTCATTTAGCAGACGCTCTTATCCAGAGCGACTTACAGGAGCAATTAGGGTTAAGTGCCTTGCTCAAGGGCACATCGACAGATTTTTCACCTAGTCGGCTCAGGGATTAGAACCAGCGACCTTTCGGTTACTGGCACAACGCTCTTACCCACTAGACTACCTGCCACTAGACTACCTGCCACTCCAGGAGAGGTGGGAAAACTGTCGGACCATCCATCTTCTGTTTAGTAAATAGTGTGGGTGTTCAACCGCATGAGGGCTCACATCTCATCTGCATAACTTAACAGAGACAACATTTACTCTCTGTTATCACAAATGCTTAGTTTATCATGCTATATTTCAGAAATAGCTCATCTTAGAAGAAAACAGAAACATGCACACTATTGCTAGTAACACTGTTGTTTATTGAAGAAATATCCAATCTGAAATACATTGTCATCTGTAAATTACAATTTAGTGTGCATTAGTGAATACCTCTGTACACATGATCTGTGTCATGCTCCACCTTGTAGACACATCACAGAGCTGAGCAAACACATTTCTTTCTGCTGAAAGATACTGATATCATAATTTTCCAAGGATTTTCAAGAGGGCGGCGCACCCCTAAATGTTTAAAAGGATTGAAATAGAAGTTGAATTAATTATGTAGCTGCGCTATAGAAAGGTTATTTGAGGGTGGGAGATAGAGACGTGAAATATTAACAGATCAAACATATTGTATAGTTTTCATCTCAGCATGTGGTCATATTCACTGGGAATCTAAAGGCAATAGCAACACACTGGAGATCCAGAGAGACAAGTACACACACAGTTTGAAAACACAAACTCCTCCATATACTGAACAAGCAAATACAGTACTAATAGGGGATGACATCTCCTTGGTCTTCTGTCTTCTCATTCATCCTGTTTTCATAGGTTTGTAGTGTACAATGCAAGTTATTCCTAGGTCACTGTCCTATAGTGTCAAGTAATGATGAATTAATAATAACAAAACATAAATTATGAAGTTGCACATACAGTTGTTAAAACAAGAAAATGTCTTGTATTTCAGCCAAACATGCCAAATATTCCAAACTTGTTGTTTAGACTGTTAACACACACCCCTACAACTAGGGGCCATATTTATAAGGCTTCTCAGAGCCTGAAAATCACTTTAAAAGTACTTTTTAGTCAAACAATTATCATACCTTCAAGTTAAAAGTAGGAGGTTGTTATAAAGCTGTTGAAGAATAGGAAGGGTTCTTGAGAGTGGATTTAAGTGTTATTTTACTACAGTTGAAGAGCTCTAAATGAAATATTACCATGATTATTCAGCAAACCAACCCCAAAGCTGCAGTTGGAATTGCAGTAGAAGCCATTTGTAATGTTTCATGAACATAATGAATGAATTAGGATTTTTGCTTACAAAGTTTATTTGATTATTTCTAGATTCTATATTTAATATGTTTGCTTTGCTTTATACTGTAATATGAAACAATTTAATTATTATTCAAAAATATATATTATTTGATAACTGTTGTTTTCGTTGTTTCTAAAAGCAATTACTGTCTTTTTGGAAGTCAGTTCAAGTTCTGTGGTACTAACACTCAACCAACATTATCCTAAAAAAGGTAGAAGGAAACTCAATAATAACTAAATAATTCCAGAAAACTCTAAGCCATACACTTAATTTTTCCTCATTGTTCCTCTGTACTCTCTCTATCTCAGACCAGTAGGGTGTGTGGGTAAAATCACTGAGGAAGCCAAGCCATTAAAAAAGCCATATTACAACCTATGTTGTGATAATTGAGATGTTTGCTCTATAAACAATTTGTTCATGAGTCACCGTGTGATGAGGTGGTGTTGAAGGAGTCAGGCGCAGGAGGGTAAATCACAGAATAACAGACTTTAATCCGAAAAATACAGGTTTACGCAGAAATGCGTCAAACACACACCAGGGCACAAAACAGGTACACTGGAAAATACAAGGCACACGGGAAAATAATCCAGTCGATACAAAATCCACGAAATCCACCGAGCTTCAGTACCCCCCCGACGCGCAGCTCCAGCAGCGCACCGACCCCGTCCTCGGGGAAGGCCAGGAGGACGTGGAGCAGGGCGAGCCGGATGGCGATGGTAGAAATCCCGCAACAGGGAGGGATCGAGGATATCCCTCACCAGGACCCAGCACCGTTCCTCCGGACCGTACCCCTCCCACTCCATGAGGTACTGAAGGCCCCCCACCCGACGTCTTGAATCCAGGATGGCACGGACAGAGTACGCCGGGGCCCCCTCGATGTCCAGAGGAGGTGGAGGAACCTCCCGCAGCTCAGACTCCTGGAGCGGACCAACCACCACCGGCCTGAGGAGAGACACATGAAACGAGGGGTTAATACAGTAATCAGGGGGGAGTAACAACCTATACGTAACCTCGTTGATTCTCCTCAGGACTTTGAACGGCCCCACAAACCGCGGGCTCAGCTTCCGGCAGGGCAGGCGCAGGGGCAGATTCCGGGTCGAGAGCCAGAATAGTACGAAGACTGCGGTGACGGTCAGCGTTGGCCTTCTGACAACGCACGGCGCGCTGGAGGTGAAGGTGGGCAGCGTCCCACGTCTCCTCCGCACACCGAAACCAGTCATCCACCGCAGGAGCCTCGGTCTGGCTCTGGTGCCACGGTGCCAGAACCGTTTGGTAACCTAAAACACATTGGAATGGTGTTAGGTTAGTAGAGGAGTGGCGGAGAGAGTTCTGGGCATATTCTGCCCATGGCCAGAACACCGACCACTCCCCCGGCCGGTCATGGCAGTAGGACCGCAGGAACCTACCCACCTCCTGATTTACTCGTTCCACCTGCCCATTTGCCTCGGGGTGGAACCCAGAGGTCAGGCTAACCGAGACCCCCAGACGTTCCATGAACGCCTTCCAAACCTTGGACGTGAACTGGGGACCTCGGTCGGACACTATATCCTCTGGCACCCCATAGTGCCGGAAGACGTGAGTAAACAGGGCCTCCGCAGTCTGCAGGGCCGTGGGGAAACCGGGCAGAAGAAGGAGGCAGCAGGACTTGGAGAAGCGGTCCACAACGACCAGGATGGTGGTGTTACTTTGGGAGAGGGGAAGATCAGTTAGAAAATCACTACTATGGTGAGAACATGGTCGTTGTGGAACTGGTAATGGTTGTAGCTTACCGCTGGGAGGTGCCTAGGTGCCTTACTCTGGGCGCACACCAAGCAGGAGGAGACGTACACCCTCACGTCCTTAGCCAAGGTAGGCCACCAGTACTTTCCGCTCAAGCAGCTCACTGTACGGCCGATACCTGGGTGACCAGAGGAGGGTGACATGTGTGCCCAGAAGATCAGACGATCACGCATAAGAGCAGGCACGTACTGCAGCCCAGCTGGACACTGCAGTGGAGATGGATCTGTGCGTAATGCCTGCTCTATATCCGCGTCCATCGCCCACTCTACTGGCGCCACAATGCAGGAGGCCGGGAGTATGGGGGTGTTGTCTCTGGGCCTCTCCTCTGTGTCATACAGCCGGGACAGTGCATCTGCCTTCACGTTCTTCGTACCCGGAATGTATGACAATGTAAAATCAAACCAGGTGAAGAATAGGGCCCACCTGGCCTGGCGAGGATTCAGCCGCCTCGCTGCTCGGATGTACTCCAGGTTACGGTGGTCCGTCCAGAGCCAATGCCTCCACACAGTCAAGGCTCGGAGAACAGCCAACAGCTCCCGATCACCAACGTCGTAGTTCTGCTCCGCGGGGCTGAGCTTCTTAGAGAAGAGGGCACAGGGGCGGGGCTTGGGTAGCGTGCACGAGGGTTGGGACAGGACAGCGCCTATCCCTACCTCGGATGCATCCACCTCCACTACGAACGGTAGTGATGGATCGGGGTGGGCCAGTACTGGAGCTGAGGTGAACAGACCCCGCAGTCTTCTGAAGGCCAGGTCAGCCTCAGCAGACCAGCAGAGCCGGGACGGTCCACCCTTCAACAGGGATGTAATGGGAGCTGCCACCTTGCCAAAGCCCCGGATAGCCCCGGATAAACCTCCAATAGTAGTTGGCAAAGCCAAGGAAGCGCTGCACCTCCTTTACTGTGGTTGGAGTCTGCCAATTACGCACGGCTGAAATGCGATCTCCCTCCATCTCCACACCTGAGGTGGTAATACGGTATCTGAGGAAGGAGACGGACCGTTGGAAAAACAGACACTTTTCTGCCTTGGCATAAAGGTCATTTTCCAACAGTCGGGCCAGCACTTTGCGAACCAGGGACACATGCTTGGCGCAAGTAACGGAGTACACCAGGATGTCATCGATGTAGACCACCACACCGCGACCAAGCATGTCCCGAAACACCTCGTTCACAAAGTACTGGAAGACGGATGGAGCATTCATCAAACCGTAGGGCACCACCAGGTGTTCTTAATGCCCCGTGTTTGTGCTGAATGCTGTCTTCCACTCATCCCCCTCCTGAACATGCACCAGGTTGTATGCACTCCTGAGATCTATCTTTGTGAAGAAGCGTGCCCCATGCATTGACTCAATCACTGAAGGAATGAGGGGGAGAGGATAACTAAATCTAATCGTCACTTTGTTCAGTGACCAATAATCAATGCACGGGCGCAGACCGCCGTCTTTCTTCTTCACAAAGAAGAAACTCGAGGAGGCGGGTAAAGTGGAAGGACGTATATACCCCTGGCCCAGGGACTCGAGACGTATGTTTTCATAGCCTCCGTTTCAGCCTGCGACAGGGGGTACACATGACTCCTGGGAGGTACTGCGCCTTCCCGAAGGTCTATCGTGCAATCCCCCGCCGGATGAGGTGGTAATTTAGTCGCACGCGTCTTGGAAAACGCGTGTGCCAAATCGAGGTATTCGGGGGGAATGCGCACGGTGGAGGTACCGTCTGGACTTTCCACCGTGGTTGCACCAACGGAAACATCTAGACACCTACCCTGACACTCTCGCGACCATCCCGTGAGAGCCCTCTGCTGCCATGAGAAGGTGGGGTTGTGGAGTGCTAGCCAAGGGATAACTAATGCCACAGGGAAAGCAGGAGATTCAATAATCAAAGAAATAACCTGCTCACAATAAGTATCCTGGGTGATCATGGTGACTGGTATCGTAACAAACCCGGACCCTATTGGTCGACTATCGAGTGCTCTGATGGGGAGTGGAATGGATAGGGGAACCAATTAAATGCCTTGACGGCGTGCGAATGCCCTGTCCAAAAGTTCCCAGCTGCGCCTGAATCGACTAGCGCCTTACACTGGGGGACTACCATGTGATCGGGAAAGTGGATAGGTAGGGTACAGTGTGCAACAGAGGGCTCTGAACATGTGTGGGTGTTCGATACCTGGGGTGATGTGTGAGTGCCCTGCCTGCCGCCTCCAGGCCTAAAAGAACGTTGACTACGACGTGTGGTGTACTGTCCCTTCGTGCCACCAGAGTGGCACTGTCGCTGTCCTCCTCCGCTCTCTCGGCTGGCGGCTCCACCCAGCTCCATCCGCTCGGGATCCGAGACCCCTACCAGGACGTCCTCTGGCTGCCAGCAGGTTTTCCAACCGAATGGCCATGTCCACCAGTTTATTGAAGGACAACATGGTGTCCTGGCAGGCTAGCTCCCGTCGGACGTCCTTCTGCAGATGGCACCGGAATTGGTCGATCAGGGCCCGCTCGTTCCACCCGGACCCCGCTGCCAGCGTCCGAAACTCCAAGGCGTATCCTGCGCAGTCCTCGTCCCCTGCCTCAGATGGACCAGTCGCTCACCCGCCTCTCTACCCTCGGGCGGGTGATTGAAGATCGCCCGGAAAAGGCGAGCGAACTCCCTGTAGTACTCCATCACAGCGCCTCCTTCGTCCACATCGCGTTGGCCCACTCCAAGGCTTTCCCACAGAGGCAGAAAATGAGGACGGACACCTTCTCCCGCTCCGATGGTTCCAGCCTGATGCTGGCGAAGTAAAGCTCCAATTGGAGGAGGAATCCCTGGCACAGCGCCGTCGTCCCATCAGACGCCCATGGTCGGGATATCTGGATCCCTCCGGGTGCTGGGGTGTAGGTGGCTGGATCCGGTTGGCCAGCTGGTCTCGACAGATCGGGTTCTCTCCTCTCCAGTCGTTGGACGACGTGAAGAACCCGTTCCATCGCTTCCCCCAAGCTGGCTAGCATCGTGGAATGCTCCTGGACCCGTGCCACGACTCCAGGCATGCACTATTCTCCCGCTGACTCCATTACGGGTGGGTGATTCTGTGATGAGGTGGTGTTGAAGGAGTCAGGCGCATGAGGGTAAATCACAGAATAACAGGCTTTAATCCAAAAAATACAGGTTTACGCAGAAATGCGTGAAACACACTCCAGGGCACAAAACAGGCACACTGGAAAATACAAGGCACACGGAAAAATACTCCCGTCGATACAAAATACACGAGCTCCACCGAGCTTCACTAACCTCCACAATAAACAATCACCCACAAGGACAAGGGGGCAGAGGGAACACTTATACACTGACTAATTAGGGGATTAGAACCAGGTGTGTGTGATTGACAAGACAAGACAATTGTGATGATGATTGGGGCGGCAGTGGTTAGTACTCCAGTGATGACGAACGCCGAAGCCTGCCCGAACAAGGAGGGAAGGCAGCCTCGGCCGAAGTCGTGACACACCGTGATATACAATAAGGCCATGACAACAAAAAGACAACAGTTACACAATGGCAGAATAAATTCAACTACTCATATGTTTGTTTTATCACAAAACAGAAGCAGCATCTGTCCAGTAAAGTCCACAAAGCAATTATTGCATGTAACAAACAGTTATATCACCTGCAGCATGGTCAAGCAAGTTAATGTTTTCAACGGTTTACTAAACAACTACTGATTTAGAACCACAGAGTTACCACAAGTCAGCACAAAGACAACAGGAGCACCACCTCCGCTATTCCAGCACCATTTCAAATTAAACATAATCAATGCTTAGTTTAATACACTGAAAACAATTTAAAGATACCAAAAACAATTTAGTCCAATCAATGTTGCTAAATATCATGTGGCTGTCCATGGTACTGATTTATCTGTGTGTGTGTGTGTGTGTGTGTGTGTGTGTGTGTGTGTGTGTGTGTGTGTGTGTGTATGTGTGTGTGTGTGTGTGTGTGTGTGTGTGTGTGTGTGTGTGTGTGTGTGCGCACGCAAGTAAAACATTTTTTGGGGACCCTACATTTTCACACCCTACATGTAGACTAGTTGAATGCCAATGCCATCCTCCTCTTTTTCTTGTTGGCAAAACCCCATCTCCATCCACGGTTTAGGAAAGGGCAGATTTAGCAAGCTAGCTACTGTGGGACACAAGCAGACCAGAAACAGACAAGTTTTTCTGAAAATGACGTTTTGCTTAGGATGTGATTTGACTGGTGTGAAGGCAAATCCAAACTGGCCTCCCTTGGGGGATGTTTTACTGTACCAGGACAAGCCACAGTTGAGCTCAACTCAACTCTGATTAGCTAATTCATTTTATTTTCTTTATCAAGGGAGGCCAAACGCTTACTGGCATCAATCAATCAAATTTTACAGCGGCAACATGTTATACTCTTTTGGTCCAGACAGCATCAGATACATGGGCTACACATACTGAGACAGAGGGGCGCTGTTTCTCTCGCTCAGATTATTTCTCCGGTGAGATTCAGCCACTTGCGAATTGACGGAAAAGTATGAAAACACATAGATTTTTTTATTGGAAAATAATTTGGGAAGCCTGGCTTCCCTTGGCATCCATGAATACATGCCCCTGTCTCAGACTAGCAGAGGGACATTTATGAGACTCCGATTTGATATATCTTCCTAGAAGACACACATACACACACACGCAGACCTGGGAGACAAACTGGAAAATTGCAAGACAGTGGCGGCACTGTTGGCACTGAGGGTTGAGAAAGCAATAAAGCTGCACACACACACACACAAATACCACCCCCACCACAGCAGCTGAGGTGCACCCCTGATCTAATCAAAAAGTGCCAACTGGGAGAGAGAGGGAGGGAGAGCAAAGAGCCAGGGGAAAAGGAGAGGAGATACACTTGTAATCATTAAGCAGACAGTATGCATTAAGTTGGGTTTTAAATGTGTATAATCCAGATGATAATTGCTGGTGATTGACGAGCCTGGTGGTGTGTGTGCGCATGCGTGTGTGGTTGCAGTGATTGGGTAATCTTAATTGCATGCATGATCCAATGTCACACAGTCATTTTTTTATCCCCGGTCATTCTTACAGTTTCCACACTGAATGACAAGGAGAGGAAGTGAGAGGGAAAGAGAGATGGAGAAAAAACAAGGGGGATTGCCCTTCATATTATGGTCAGTTAGGTGCTTGTACAGTCCCATACATATGTAAGATGTTAATTTTATCACCCTGTTGCAGGATAACTTTCCTGCAATGCAGGACATGTAAAACTTGTAGTGTATTTGAGGTTTAAAAAGGCTTCTGAAGTTTGTAATTTCCACCTTGAAATTTCAGACTTGATTTCCCCTTAGGAACAATGTATCAACCCCTACAAAAATGTCCATTCATTATAATACACATAATAATTCACATTTCCTATTGCTACAGGATTATTTTCCTGCTGTAGCAAACTGGCTCAAATTAAGATCCTACATCTGTAGCCCCTCAGATGTACTCTCTCCTCTCTTTGGGCTAAGATGTGAACAGTGCACTATGCTGAGATATGTCTTATCTATCTCCCATCTTCCTATCTGCCTGTGCTCTGTAATTGCTGTCCCCAGCTATAATGATGAGTGTATTGTAGCTGGGCTGGGCTGCGTTGTAATGAGCTGTCTATTGTAGCACTGTACTGGTATAATGAAGACTAGCATTAGCTAATGCTAATCTTTCAATTAGGAGGTAATGGAGAATTGTGTGTGTGTGTGTGTGTGTGTGTGTGTGTGTGTGTGTGTGTGTGTGTGTGTGTGTGTGTGTGTGAGGCTACCCATGTATTTCTGAAGGTGCCAACCTGTTTCTGTTCTCCGGAACTTTTCAATGAGCTTAAAAGGTACACATCACTTTCATTTCTTTACAGGAGTCAGTGGCAGGTTTGAAGGGTCAGTGCCTTATTTTTATTTTTATTTTTTATTTTTTATTTTTTTATTTTGGGGGGGGGGGGGGGGGGGGGTGGATCAGCTTAATATTGCAGATAGATTGTATCTTCTATCAATGTAATTGTCTGCATCACTTTCAATCCCACATGTTTTTTATATACAGTGGGGAGAACAAGTATTTGATACACTGCCGATTTTGCAGGTTTTCCTACTTACAAAGCATGTAGAGGTCTGTAATTTTTATCATAGGTACACTTCAACTGTGAGAGACGGAATCTAAAATAAACATCCAGAAAATCACATTGTATGATTTTTAAGTAATTAATTTGCATTTTATTGCGTGACATAAGTATTTGATACATCAGAAAAGCAGAACTTAATATTTGGTACAGAAACCTTTGTTTGCAGTTACAGAGATCATACGTTTCCTGTAGGTCTTGACCAGGTTTGCACACACTGCAGCAGGGATTTTGGCCCACTACTCCATACATACCTTCTCCAGATCCTTCAGGTTTCGGGGATGTCGCTGGGCAATACAGACTTTCAGCTCCCTCCAAAGATGTTCTATTGGGTTCAGGTCTGGAGACTGGCTAGGCCACTCCAGGACCTTGAGATGCTTCTTACGGAGCCACTCCTTAGTTGCCCTGGCTGTGTGTTTCGGGTCGTTGTCATGCTGGAAGACCAAGCCACGACCCATCTCCAATGCTCTAACTGAGGGAAGGAGGTTGTTGGCCAAGATCTCGCGATACATGGCCCCATCCATCCTCCCCTCAATACGGTGCAGTCATCCTGTCCCCTTTGCAGAAAAGCATCCCCAAAGAATGATGTTTCCACCTCCATGCTTCACGGTTGGGATGGTGTTCTTGGGGTTGTACTCATCCTTCTTCTTCCTCCAAACACGGCGAGTGGAGTTTAGACCAAAAAGCTCTATTTTTGTCTCATCAGACCACATGACCTTCTCCCATTCCTCCTCTGGATCATCCAGATGGTCATTGGCAAACTTCAGACGGGCCTGAACATGCGCTGGCTTGAGCAGGGGGACCTTGCGTCCGCTGCAGGATTTTAATCCATGACGGCGTAGTGTGTTACTAATGCTTTTCTTTGAGACTGTGGTCCCAGCTCTCTTCAGGTCATTGACCAGGTCCTGCCGTGTAGTTCTGGGCTGATCCCTCACCTTCCTCATGATCATTGATGCCCCACGAGGTGAGATCTTGTATGGAGCCCCAGACCGAGGGTGATTGACCGTCATCTTGAACTTCTTCCATTTTCTAATAATTGCGCCAACAGTTGTTGCCTTCTCACCAAGCTGCTTGCCTATTGTCCTGTAGCCCATCCTAGCCTTGTGCAGGTCTACAATTGTATCCCTGATGTCCTTACACAGCTTTCTGGTCTTGGCCATTGTGGAGAGGTTGGAGTCTGTTTGATTGAGTGTGTGGACAGGTGTCTTTTATACAGATAACGAGTTCAAACAGGTGCAGTTAATACAGGTAATGAGTGGAGAACAGGAGGGATTCTTAAAGAAAAACTAACAGGTCTGTGAGAGACGGAATTCTCACTGGTTGGTAGGTGATCAAATACTTATGTCATGCAATAAAATGCAAATTAATTACTTAAAAATCATACAATGTGATTTTCTGGATTTTTATTTTAGATTCCGTCTCTCACAGTTGAAGTGTACCTATGATAAAAATTACAGACCTCTACATGCTTTGTAAGTAGGAAAACCTGCAAAATCGGCAGTGTATCAAATACTTGTTCTCCCCACTGTATATACTCCCCTTTATTACTTTTCAACCCCGCCATCCTTTCCCTACTTGGAGTAAATTAGTGAACAACAATGCCCAGGCCTCTACTTCCGGTCTATACTTACTATCTACACCTTATGGACACAGTTAATTTTACAATAATTATATATATATATATATTTTTTTTTTTTGCTCCTGAACTTCTTCTACTCTCAACCTCTCCGATCATTTTCATGATGTCCATCCGGTTTGCTTCTATATGCCATATCTTTCTAACTGTGCTCTTTCCCAAAAGCTCCCAGCATACAACCTATATACTTATTATGGACACAGTATGCTTACATTATTAGCTATCTTTGTTATTATTTGTTGTTATTTGTTATTAGTCCCATCCTTCAACTCTATTCAATACCTCCCATCTATCTCTTAACACCATCCATATAGGATTTCTATTTGCCATATATATTTCAACCGTACTGTGATGTTTTACAAAAGTTCTGAACCTTTCTATTCTCAATGCTTCTACAGATTGTGAATTAAAAATAAACATTTTTGCTAAAAGTATTATTATATTATTGATCGATTGACTATGACTTTTCAGATCACCCAGTAATGCTATCTGCAAGGTTAGCTCCAGGTAAATATTGCAATCCTTTAGCCATTCCTGGACCTGTGTCCAAAAACAAGCTACAAATGGACAGAACCAAAACAAATGATCTAATGATTCTGTCTCTTCATAGCAAAATCTGCAGAGCTGGGAAGATTGTATCCGTATGGAATCTCCTGCTTTCCCTGTGGTATTAGGTATCCCTTGGCTAGCACTCCACAACCCCACCTACTCATGGCAGCAGAGGGCTCTCACGGGGTGGTCGCGTGAATGTCAGGGTAGGTGTCTAGATGTTTCCGTTGGTGCAACCACGGTGGAAAGTCCAGACGGTACTTCCACCGTGCGCATTCCCCCCGAAAACCATGATTTGGTGCACACTTTTTCCAAGACATGTGCTACTAAATTACCACCTCATCGGGCGGGGGATTGTGCGATTGACCTTCGGGTAGACGCTGTACCTCCCAGGAGTCATGTGTACCCCCTGTCGCAGGCTGAAACGGAGGCTATGGAAACATACGTCTCCGAGTCCCTGGGCCAGGGGTACATACGTCCCTCCACTTCACCCGCCTCCTCGAGTTTCTTCTTTGTGAAGAAGAAAGACGGCGGTCTGCGCCCGTGCATTGATTATTGGTCACTGAACAAAGTGACGATTAGATTTAGTTATCCTCTCCCCCTCATTCCTTCAGTGATCGAGTCAATGCATGGGGCGCGCTTCTTCACAAAGCTAGATCTCAGGGGTGCGTACAACCTGGTGCGTGTTCGGGAGGGGGATGAGTGGAAGACGGCATTCAGCACAACTACGGGGCATTATGAATACCTGTTGATGCCCTACGGTTTGATGAATGCTCCATCTGTCTTCCAGTCCTTTGTGAACGAGGTGTTTCGGGACATGCTTGGTCGCGGTGTAGTGGTCTACATCGATAACATCCTGGTGTATTCCGCTACTCGCGCCAAGCATCTGTCCCTGGTTCACAAAGTGCTGGCCAGACTGTTGGAAAATGACCTTTATGCCAAGGCAGAGAAGTGTATGTTTTTCCAGCAGTCCGTCTCCTTCCTCGGATACCGCATTACCACCTCAGGTGTGGAGATGGAGGGAGTTTGCATTTCAGCCGTGCGTAATTGGCCGACTCCAACCACGGTTAAGGAGGTGCAGTGATTCCTTGGCTTTGCCAACTACTACTGAAGGTTTATCCGGGACTTTGGCAAGGTCGCAGCTCCCATCACATCCCTGTTGAAGGGTGGGCCGTCCCGGCTCCGCTGGTCTGCTGAGGCGGATCTGGCGTTCAGGAGACTGCGGGGTCTGTTCACCTCACCTCCGGTACTGGCCACCCCGATCCATCACTACTGTTCGTAGTGGACGTGGATGCATCCGAGGTAGGGATAGGCGCTGTCCTGTCCCAACACTCGGGCACGCCACCCAAGCTCCGCACCTGTGCCTTCTTCTCAAAGAAGCTTAGCCCGGCGGAGCAGAACTACGACGTTGGTGATCGGGAGCTGTTGGCTGTTGTCCGAGCTTTGACCGTGTGGAGGCATTGGCTCGAAGGGGCGAAACACCCTTTCCTCGTCTGGACGGACCACCGTAACCTGGAGTACATCCGGGCAGCGAGGAGGCTGAATCCTCGCCAGGCCAGCTGGGCCCTATTCTTCACCCGGTTTGATTTGACACTATCATACATTCCATGTACGAAGAACGTGAAGGCAGACGCACTGTCCCAGCTGTATGACACAGAGGAGACAACACGCCCAAACTCCCGGCCTCCTGCATTGTGGCGCAGGTAGTATGGGCGACGGACGTGGATATAGAGCAGGCATTACGCACAGATCCATCTCCACCTCAGTGTCCAGCTGGGCTGCGGTACGTGCCTGCTCTTATCTGTGATCATCTGATCTTCTGGGCACACACGTCACCCTCCTCTGGTCACCCAGGTATCAGTCGTACAGTGCGCTGCTTGAGCGGAAAGTACTGGTGGCCTACCTTGGCTAAGGACGTGAGGGTGTACGTATCCTGCTCGGTGTGCACCCAGAGTAAGGCACCTTGGCACCTCCCAGCGGGTAAGCTACAACCGTTACCAGTTCCTCAACGACCATGGTCTCACCTTAGCATTGATCTTCCCCTCTCCCAAGGTAACACCACCATCCTGGTCGTTGTGGACCACTTCTCCAAGTCCTGCCACCTCCTTCCTCTGCCCGGTCTCCCCACGGCCCTGCAGACTGCGGAGGCCCTGTTCACTCATGTCTTTCGGCACTACGGGGTTCCAGAGGATATAGTGTCCGACCGAGATCCCCAGTTCACGTCCAAGGTTTGGAAGGCGTTCATGGAACGTCTGGGGGTCTCGGTCAGCCTGACCTCTGGGTTCCGCCCCGAGTCAAATGGGCAGGTGGAACGAGTAAATCAGGATGTGGGTAGGTTCCTGCGGTCCTACTGCCAGGACCGGCCGGGGGAGTGGTCGGTGTACTTGCCATGGGCAGAATATGCCCAGAACTCTCTCCGCCACTCCTCTACTAACGTAACACCATTCCAATGTGTTTTAGGATACCAACCGGTTCTGGCACCGTGGCACCAGAGCCAGACCGAGGCTCCTGCGGTAAATGACTGGTTACGTCGTGCTGAGGAGACGTGGGACGCTGCCCACGTTCACCTCCAGCGCGCCGTGCGTCATCAGAAGGCCAACGCTGACCGTCACCGCAGTGATCGGGTCTGGCTCTCGACTTGGAATCTGCCCCTCCGCCTGCCCTGACGGAAGCTGAGCCCGCGGTTTGTGGGGCCGTTCAACGTCCTGAGGAGAATCAACAAGGTTACGTATAGGTTGTTACTCCCCCCTGATTACCGTATTAAGTCCTCGTTTCATGTGTCTCTCCTCAGGCCGGTGGTGGTTGGTCCACTCCAGGAGTCTGAGGTGTGGGAGGTTCCACCTCCTCTGGACATAGAGTACGCCGGGGCCCCCTCGGTCCGTGCCATCCTGGATTTGAGGCGTCGGGTGGGGGGCCTTCAGTACCTCGTGGAGTGGGAGGGGTACCGTCCGGAGGAACGGTGCTGGGTCCCAGTGAGGGATATCCTTGATCCCTCCCTGTTGCAGGATTTCCACCGTCGCCATCCGGCTCGTTCTCCTGGCTGTCCCCGAGGCCGGGGTCGGCGCGCTGCTGGAGCTGCGCGTCAGGGGGGGGGTACTGTCACGACTTCGGCCGAGGCTGCCTCCCCTCTTTGTTCAGGCAGGCTTCGGCGTTCGTCGTCACCAGAGTACTAACCACTGCCGCCCCAATCATCATCACAATTGTCTTGTCAATCACACAGACCTGGTTCTAATCCCCTAATTAGTCTGTGTATAAGTGTTCCCTCTGCCCCCTTGTCCTTGTGGGTGATTGTTAATTGTGAGAGTAATGTAGCTCGGTGAAGCTACTCATAACATTGTGTTGCCAGGGTAGATTTTCCCCCTGTGCCTATGTATTATTGGATTCCGTTACAGTGTAATTGCCAGGGATGTTTGTTTCCCCTGTGCCTGTTTCGTTGATCGTTATTGGAGCACATTTGTGTGTCAACGAAGGAATAAACTCTGTATTCGGTGAATACCCTCCAGCGCCTGACTCCTTTCACCACACTCACCACACCCATGTTGTTGCTTTCAAATTTAAAATTTAAAGGAATTCAACTGGATTTTTTCCCTACAGATCTACACAACCTACTGCACATTTCAAAGTGAAAGAACATTATAGAACATTTTCCAAATTCATAAAAAAAAAAAAAAATGAAGATGTCTTGATTGCGTATGTCTTCACACTCCAGAGTTAATACTTGGTGGAAGCACCATTTGCAGCAATAACAGCTGTGAATAATTTTGAATAAGATTGAACCAACTTTGCACAACTCTTAGGGCAACATACTGTATATCTATTGTTTTTGCCAAAATTACTGAACCTCAGTAAATTCAGTTGGGAATCATTGATGGACAGCAATATTCAAACCTTGTCTGTGATTTTCAAACAAGTCAGGACTGAGAGTGGACAACTCATGAACACTCAACACCTCTTGGAAAGCCATTCTGGTGTGTCTTTGGCATAAAAACAATGTGTAATTGTGTTGCTGAAAAATAAAACTATCCAGGGTTTTTCTTCTAACTTTTCCCCTAGGCTTTGCTACATTCATATTTCTTTTCATCCTGATAATTTCCCCCATCCCTTCCGATGACAAGCATACCCATAACATGATAATGTCACAATACTTGAAAATACAGAGGGTTTCACTCTGTGTTGTGTTGTATTGGATTTTACCCAACCCAGTTGGGGGCATACTTGAGAACATTAGACAAAGTTTGATTTAGTTTAAGTTTAAGCATCAGCCAGTAGAAATCGTTGACGTAGTTGCATGTAATCAAAGGCTACATGTTAGCTGTTCCCATTACATAACCTGGCCCATTTAGCCCTATGCTATCCTCACCAGGTGGCCGTGATTATATCCGGTTCAAATTCAGTATTAGCCAATTAAAATCATTGACGTGATAGAACACTTTCCATGAGACCGTCCTTACCAGTGGTCAAATGGCACCATCTGCTAATAAAATTACAATGTTGCGAGCCTGGCTCCTGGTGATTTTCACTGTTTGCAGCAAGTTTGAATCCCAGTTGATATATAGTTTTTTCCTTTGAAATGTAGAATTACATTTATTGTGTTAGCGTGATGCTGTTGTGAGTAGAAGTGCAGCCAAAACCTTGTAAATGAAGATTAGGAATACATTTAATAAAGAGCTTCTTGTTGGAGTCTGACACATAGGCTACTGACACTGCTACATAAATAATCGTTGCTACTATAAGCTATATTACATAGACATGTAGGCCTACACCTACAGTTGAAGTCAGAAGTTTACATACACCTTAGCCTCATACATTTAAACTCAGTTTTTCACAATTCCTGACTTTTAATCCTAGTAAAAATTCTGTGTCTTAGGTCAGTTAGGATCACCACTTTGTTTTAAGAATGTGAAATGTCAGAATAATAGTGTCAGAGTGTGGTGGGTGGAATAGTAGGAATCAGGTGCAGGAAACCAGGAGGACTTCAACAGATCTTTACTAGAGTCCAAACACAAATAAGTCGCCAACCCAACCGGGTGGCGCGAACAATTACGCACGAAAACAACAGTGCGGTAACAACAAGAAAAGCGCACGCAGTGCGAGCTCTCGAAACACAATAACGAGAGAACCAAACACGTATAGGCAAGCTGACATTCACAATCACGCATAACACCTGACCCAAACACACGAAACTAAATAAGGGAACAATTAAGACACAAATAAGGGACAGGTGTTATGAACAGACAAAACCAAATGAACATGAAACATAGAACGGTGGCAGCTAGTACTCCGGAGACGACGACCGCCGAAGCCTGCCCGAACAAGGAAGAGGAGCAGCCTCGGCCGAAACCGTGACAGTACCCCCCCCTTGACGCGCGGCTCCAGCCGTGCGCCGACCCGGAGCTCGGGGACGACCCGGACGACGCGGAGCAGGGCGCGCAGGATGACCCCGATGGAAATCGGTCAGTAGGGACTGGTCTAATACGTCCCTCCTTGGCACCCAGCACCGCTCCTCCGGGCCGTACCCCTCCCACTCCACGAGATATTGAAGACCCCCCATCCGGCGTCTAGAATCCAGGATGGACCTCACGGTGTACGCCGGAGCCCCCTCGATGTCCAACGGGGGCGGAGGAGTCTCCTCAATCTCAAAGTCCTGGAGTGGACCAGCTACCACCGGCCTGAGGAGAGACACATGGAACGAGGGGTTAATATTTTTGTAATCAACAGGTAGTTCTAACCTATAACTCACCTCGTTCAATCTCCTCAGGACTTTAAATGGCCCCACAAACCGCCGACCAAGCTTCCGGCAGGGCAGGCGGAGGGGCAGGTTTCTGGTTGAGAGCCAGACTCGATCTCCAGGTGCGTACACTGGCCCCTCACTGCGGTGTAGGTCGGCGCTCGTCTTCTGTCGACGTATGGCACGCTGCAGATGGACGTGTGCAGCGTCCCACGTCTCCTCCGAGCGCCGCACCCACTCATCCACAGCGGGGGCCTCGATCTGGCTCTCATGCCATGGTGCCAGAACCGGCTGGTACCCTAACACACACTGAAAAGGGGTTAGTTGGGTGGAGGAGTGGCGAAGAGAGTTCTGTGCCATCTCGGCCCAGGGCACATATCTCGCCCACTCCTCCGGCCGGCCCTGACAGTATGACCTCAGAAACCTACCCACATCCTGGTTGACACGTTCAACCTGCCCATTACTCTCCGGGTGGTACCCCGAGGTAAGGCTTACCGAAACCCCCAACCGTTCCATAAATGCTCTCCACACTCTAGAGGTGAACTGGGGGCCTCGGTCAGACACTATATCCTCGGGTACCCCGTAATGCCGGAAGACATGGGTGAACAGAGCCTCAGCGGTCTGTAGGGCAGTGGGTAGACCCGGCATGGGAAGGAGACGACAGGCCTTAGAGAACCGATCCACAACGACCAGGATGGTAGTATTCCCCTGTGAGGGGGGAAGGTCGGTAACAAAATCCACCGAGAGGTGGGACCAGGGTCGTTGTGGAATAGGCAGGGGTTGTAACTTACCCCTGGGCAAATGTCTGGGCGCCTTACACTGGGCACACACCGAACAGGAGGAGACATAAATCCTCACATCCCTAGCTAACGTTGGCCACCAGTACTTCGTGCTAAGGCAGTGCACTGTCCGGCCGATACCCGGATGGCCAGAGGAGGGGGACGTATGAGCCCAACAAATGAGGCGATCGCGTACCTCGAGCGGAACGTACGTCCGACCCACAGGACACTGTGGAGGACTCGGGTCGGTGCGTAACGCCCGCTCGATCTCACCATCAACCTCCCACACCACCGGAGCAACCAGACAAGACTCCGGTAGTATGGGCGTGGACTCAACTGACCTCTCCTCTGCGTCATACCGCCGAGACAGAGCATCTGCCTTCCCGTTCTGGGACCCAGGGATGTATGTGATTTTAAACACAAACCGGGCTAGGAACATAGTCCAGCGAGCCTGGCGAGGATTCAGTCTCCTAGCTGCCCGGATGTACTCCAGGTTACGATGGTCAGTTAGAATGAGGAAAGGGTGTTGAGCCCCCTCGAGCCAATGCCGCCACACCTTTAGGGCCTGTACCACGGCTAACAGCTCCCTGTCTCCTACGTCATAATTCCGCTCCGCCGGACTGAGCTTCTTGGAGTAGAACGCACAGGGGCGGAGTTTAGGTGGAGTGCCAGAACGCTGGGAAAGAACGGCCCCTATCCCGGCCTCTGACGCGTCCACCTCTACTTGGAACGGTAAAGAGGGATCCGGATGCGCCAACACCGGCGCCGAGGTAAACAGGTCCTTTAGTCTCCCAAATGCCCTGTCCGCCTCAGCTGACCACCGCAAGCGCACCGGACCCCCCTTTAACAGAGACGTTATGGGAGCTGCCACCTGTCCAAAACCCCGGATAAACCTCCGGTAATAATTCGCAAAACCCAAGAACCGTTGCACCTCCTTCACAGTGGTTGGGGTCTGCCAATTACACACAGCTGACACCCGGTCTACCTCCATCTTCACCCCTGACGCAGATAACTGGTAACCCAGAAAGGAGACCGACTTCTGGAAAAACAGACATTTCTCTGCCTTGACATATAGGTCATGCTCCAACAGCCTCCTCAATACTCGGCGCACCAGGGCTACATGCTCAGCACGGGTAGGACTATACACCAGAATGTCGTCGATGTACACCACTACTCCCTGTCCCTGCATGTCCCGGAAAATCTCATCGACGAAGGATTGGAAGACTGAGGGAGCATTCATCAACCCATATGGCATGACTAGATACTCGTAGTGTCCGGAAGTCGTGCTAAACGCTGTCTTCCATTCATCGCCCTCTCGAATGCGCACCAAGTTATATGCGCTCCTAAGATCCAATTTTGTGAAGAACCGCGCACCGTGCAGTGACTCCGTCATAGTCGCAATCAGAGGAAGTGGATAGCTGTACTTCACTGTGATCTGATTGAGACCGCGGTAATCAATACACGGGCGCAGACCTCCATCCTTTTTCTTCACAAAAAAGAAACTTGAGGAAGCGGGTGAAACGGAGGCCCGTATGTATCCCTGTCTAAGAGACTCAGAGATGTATGTCTCCATAGCCTTTCTCTCCTCTTGAGACAAGGGATACACATGGCTCCGCGGGAGAGCTGCTCCTGACTGGAGATCTATCGCACAATCCCCCCGTCTATGAGGTGGCAGCTGCGCCGCCCTAGTCTTACTGAACGCCAGTGCCAAATCCTCATAATCGGGGGGAATCTGCAGTGCTGGCATTAGATTCGGACTCTCCACCGAGGTCGCCCCTATGGAAACACCCAGACACCGCCCCTCACATTGAGCAGACCACCCTTTAAGAGCTTTCTCTCGCCACCTAATAATAGGGTCATGAGTCATCAACCAGGGAAGACCCAGCACTACCGGATACGCAGGAGAGTCAATCAGATAGAGCTGAATTCTCTCCTCATGACCCTCCTGCGCCGTCATCTGAAGGGGTGCTGTGACTTCCCTAATCAACCCAGACCCTAACGGACGGCTATCTAGGGCATGGACGGGGAAAGGCTTATCCACTGGAAGGAGGGGAATCCCTAACTCTAGACAGAACTGGCGATCTACAAAATTCCCAGCTGCGCCTGAATCTACCAGCGCCTTATGCTGGGAACGAGGTGCAACCTGTGGGAAACAAACAGGCAAGGTTAGGTGCACGACAGAAAGCTCTGGGTAAGCAGGGCGCCTACTCACCTGGGGGGACCCCCCAATGCGTGACCTGCCATCTCCCTCACTGGAGGACCCGCCCCAACACCTAGCCGCGGTGTGCCCTCCACGACCACAGTTGTTGCAAGGGCCGGGTCCCCTCGGGCTCCTCCTCCTCCGTTCCCTAGCGCCAGCACCTCCGAGCTCCATAGGGCTCGGCTCGGAGGTGCTGGAGAGTGGAATGGGCGAACCCCCCCCCTCCGGGACGCCCACGGGTGGCGAGCAGGGTATCCAGCCGGATGGCCATGTCGACCAGCTGGTCGAACGTCAACGACGTGTCCCTGCACGCCAACTCTCGCTGGACGTCCTCCCGGAGGCTGCAGCGGAAATGGTCGATATGGGCCCGCTCATTCCACCCTGCATCAGCCGCTAGGGTCCGAAACTCTAAGGCAAAGTCCTGGGCGCTCCTCATCCCCTGTCGGAGGTAGAATAGACGTTCCCCCGCCGCCTTCCCTTCTGGTGGATGGTCGAACACAGCACGGAAGCGGCGGGAGAACTCCACATAGTTCGTGGTAGCGGCGTCCATTCTCCTCCACTCGGCGTTGGCCCACTCCAACGCCTTGCCGGTGAGACAGGAGATGAGGGCTGAGACGCTCTCGTGTCCCGAGGGCGCCGGGTGTACGGTGGCGAGGTAGAGCTCCACCTGCAGCAGGAACCCTTGACACCCGGCAGTGGAGCCGTCGTACGCCCTCGGGAGCGAGAGCCGAATCCCACTAGGTTCCGGAGATGAGACAGGGGGGCTGACCGATGGGGCTGGTTCGGTTCGTGGAGGTGTGGGAACCCCGCTGGTCTCCCATCGGTGCAGAGTATTCATCACCCCCTCCAGGGCATGACAGACCTGGTTGATGCGGTCCTCCTGACCACGAAGACGTTCAGCCATCTCGGCTGTCGGCGCGGTCGCTCCTGCTGATTCCATGGTGAGGATGCGTGATTCTGTCAGAGTGTGGTGGGTGGAATAGTAGGAATCAGGTGCAGGAAACCAGGAGGACTTCAACAGATCTTTACTAGAGTCCAAACACAAATAAGTCGCCAACCCAACCGGGTGGCGCGAACAATTACGCACGAAAACAACAGTGCGGTAACAACAAGAAAAGCGCACGCAGTGCGAGCTCTCGAAACACAATAACGAGAGAACCAAACACGTATAGGCAAGCTGACATTCACAATCACGCATAACACCTGACCCAAACACACGAAACTAAATAAGGGAACAATTAAGACACAAATAAGGGACAGGTGTTATGAACAGACAAAACCAAATGAACATGAAACATAGAACGGTGGCAGCTAGTACTCCGGAGACGACGACCGCCGAAGCCTGCCCGAACAAGGAAGAGGAGCAGCCTCGGCCGAAACCGTGACAAATAGTAGAGAGAATGATTTATTTAAGCTTTTATTTCTTTCATCACATTCCCAGTGGGTCAGAAGTTTACATACACTCGATTAGTATTTGGTACCATTGCCTTTAAATTGTTTAGACCATACTATTTACCAAGAGAGTTTTCATCTATATTTTTCATAGCTGTCTATTTACCACCACAAACCCATGCTGGCATTAAGATTGCACTCAATGAGCTGTATAAGGCCATAAGTAAATAGGAAAACGCTCATCCAGAGGCAGCGCTCCTAGTGGCCGGGAACTTTAATGCAGGGAAACTTCAATCCGTTCTACCTCATGTCTACCAGCATGTTAAATGTGCAACCAGAGGGAAAAAAAACTCTAGACCACCTTTACTCCACACACAGAGACGCATACAAAGCTCTCCCTCGCCCTCCATTTGGCAAATCTGACCATAACTATATCCTCCTGATTCCTGCTTATAAGCAAAAACTAAAGCAAGAAGCACCAGTGACTCGGTTAATAAAAAAGTGGTCAGATGATGCAGATGCTAAGCTACAGGACTGTTTTGCTAGCACAGACTGGAACATGTTCCGGGATTCTTCAGATAGCATTGATGAGTACACCACATCAGTCACTGGCTTCATCAATAACTGCATCGATGACGTCATCCCCACAGTGACCGTACGTACATACCCCAACCAGAAGCCATGGATTACAGGCAACATCCACACTGAGCTAAAGGATAGAGCTGCCCATTCCTCCTGACAGAGCTGGTGTAACTGAGTCAGGTTTGTAGGCCTCCTTGCTCGCACACGCTTTTTCAGTTCTGCCCACACATTTTCTATAGGATTGAGGTCAGGACTTTGTGATGGCCACTCCAATACCTTGACTTTGTTGTCCTTAAGCCATTTTGCCACAACTTTGGAAGTATGCTTGGGGTAATTTTTTTGCGACCAAGCTTTAACTTCCTGACTGATGTCTTGAGATGTTGCTTCAATATATCCACATAATTTTCCTTCATGATGCCATCTATTTTGTGAAGTGCACCAGTCCCTCTTGCAGCAAAGCACCCCCACAGCATGATGCTGCCACCCCCGTGCTTCACGGTTGGGATGGTGTTCTTCAGCTTGCAAGGACCCCCTTTTTCCACCAAACATAATGATGGTCATTATGGCCAAACAGTTATATTTTTGTTTCATCAGACCAGAGGACATTTCTCCAAAAAGTACGATCTTTTTCCCCATGTGTAGTTGCAAACCGTAGTCTGGGTTTTTTATGGCGGTTTTGGAGCAGTGGCTTCTTCCTTGCTGAGAGCCTTTCAGGTTATGTCGATATAGGACTCGTTTTACTGTGGATATAGATACTTTTGTACGTGTTTCCTCCAGCATCTTCACAAGGTCCTTTGCTGTTGTTCTGGGATTGATTTGCACTTTTCACACCAAAGTACGTTCATTTCTAGGAGACAGAATGCGTCTCCTTCCTGAGCGGTATGACGGCTGCGTTGTCCAATGGTGTTTATACTTGCGTACTATTGATTGTACAGATGAATGTGGTACCTTTTGGCGTTTGGAAATTGCTCCCAAGGATGAACCAGACTTGTGGAGGTCAACACATTTTTTTCTGAGGTCTTGGCCATGATGTCAAGCAAAGAGGCACTGAGTTTGAAGGTAGGCCTTGAAATACATCCACAGGTATACCTCCAATTGACTCAAATGATGTCAATTAGCCTATCAGAAGCTTCTAAAGCCATTACATAATTTTCTGGAATTTTCCAAGCTGTTTAAAGGCACAGTCAACTTAGTGTATGTAAACTTCTGACCCACTGGAATTGTGATACAGTGAACTATAAGTGAAATAATCTGTCTGTAAACAATTGTTGGAAAAATTACTTGTGTCATGCACAAAGTAGATGTCCTAACCGACTTGCCAAAACTATAGTTTGTTAACAAGATATTTGTGGAGTGGTTGAAAAACGAGTTAATGACTCCAACCTAAGTATATGTAAACTTCCGACTTCAACTGTATATGCACAACGTTTGATATGCATTATTATAATCATCCACTTCATCACATATGTTTGGACCAGAAGTGAACAGTGTTTTCCGTATTAAAAATGCTTGAAGCGAACCCACGGTTAAAGAGCACTGTTGTTTTCAAGTCAACCGCTTTAGTGGTGAGTGCCACCAGGAAAGCAATGATTGTTACGGTACATGACAGCTATTTGACAAGTCCAATGATCTACGATAAACTCCAATGTTGTATAGACCTCTTTTATTTTTTCTCCATTAAAGCAAATTGATGTAGTTAAACGGATCTGCAAAAATGTGGGATTAAGTCATATATATGAAAATGAGCCATTTGAATTTTCTCTAAGGTAATGTTAGTAAGTAGCCTAGTCAAGGATGCGAACATCATGCAATATTGGCACTCTACACTTGAGACAGACCAAGTGTAGGGGAACAAATGTCAACCTTGAATTTGGAGGTTTAACTATATCCCTCTGGTTGCCAAGTTGGCCTATTTTAAGAAATGACATTGGTTTGTGGGGAAAATGTTTACTTTTTTTGATAGGCTGATACGGAATTTGTTACAGGAAATTATCACGGCCACCGGGTGAGGTTAGCATAGAGCTGAATGT
Organism: Coregonus lavaretus; assembly: GCF_964263955.1. Classification (NCBI taxonomy): domain Eukaryota; kingdom Metazoa; phylum Chordata; class Actinopteri; order Salmoniformes; family Salmonidae; genus Coregonus; species Coregonus lavaretus. Next base: position 46,048,145 of record NC_139988.1, read on the forward strand.
GGCAGGTTCTGTAATGGGAACAGCTAACATGTAGCCTTTGATCATGTGCAACTACGTAAACAATTTTAATTGGCTGATGCTTAAACCAAAACGTTAAGTTTGTTCAAAGGTATGGCCCAGTAGTTTCTAATTTAGCCCAAACAGTTAATTTATTTGCTGTGTTGTCTTGCAGTATTACTTAACGGCCATGTTGCAAACTAAATGGAAGGGATATTTTAACACAGGCTTCCTTCTTTTCACTTTGTCATAATAGCCAGTAATGTGGAGTGAATCCAATGTTGTTGATCCTCTCTATTTTCAGGTATTGTGGTGGCAGCATCATGCTATGGGTAAGCTTATCACCAGCAGGGAATGTGGAGTTTATCAGGATTGAAAGAAATATGAGCAAAGCCCAGGTAAAAGTTAGTGGAAAACCTGCCTCAATCTTCTGAAAACCTAATCCTGGGGTAGAGTTTTATTTTTCAGCATTTTTATGCCAATGACACACCAGAATGGCTTTCCAAGAGGTGTTGCATGTTCCTGAGTTGTCCACTTTCAGTCCTGACTTAAATTTGTTTGAAAATCAGAGACAAGGTTTGAATATTGCTGTCCATCAATGATTCCCAAATACATTTACTGAGCTGGAGCAATTTTGACAGAAACAATGGATATACATTATGATGCACTAAGAATTATGGTAGGTTGGTATAATCTTATTCAAAATTATTCACAACTGTTATTGTTGCCAAAGGTGCTTCCACCAAGTATTAACTCTAGGGTGTGAAGACACACAAAATCAATACATATTAATTTTTTATTTTCTATTAATTTGGAAAATGTTCTATAATCTTTCTTTCACTTTGAAAATGTGGAGTAGATTGTATAGGTTGGTAGGGAAAAATAACAATTTAATCCCTTTTTAGATAACATTTTAAGGCAGCGAAATGTGAAGAATGTGCAAGGGGTGTGTAGACTTTCACCAGCACTAGTGCATTCGGAAAGAATTCAGACCCCTTCACTTTTCCAGATTTTGTTACGTACAGCCTTATTCTAAAATTGATGAAATTGTTTTTTTCCCTCATCAATCTACAAAGAATTTGAGAAATGTTGCCAATTTCTTGAAAATAAAACATTGAAATATCACATTTACATAAGTATTCAGACCCTTTACTCAGAACTTTGTTGAAGCACCTTTGGCAGCTATTACAGCCTCGAGTCTTCTTGGGTGTGACGCTACAAGCTTGGCACACCTGTATTTGGGGAGTTTCTCACATTCTTCTCTGCAGATCATCTCAAGCTCTGTCAGGTTGGATGGAGAGCGTCACTGCACATCTATTTTCAGCTCCCTCCAGAGATGTTCGATCGGGATCAAGTCCGGGTTGGGACACTCAAGGACATTCAGAGATTTGTCCCGAAGCCACTCCTGCATTGTCTTGGCTGTGTGCTTAGTGTCGTTGTCCTGTTGGAAGGTAAACCTTCTCCCCCAGTCTGAGGTCCTGAGGGCTCTGGAGCAGGTTTTCATCAAGGAGCTCTCTGTACTTTAATCCGTTCATCTTTCTCTCGATCCTGACTAGTATCCCAGTTCCCTGAGAGTCCTTTAGGTGCCTTTTGGCAAACTCCAAGCAGGCTGTCATGTGCCTTTTACTGAGGAGTGGCTTCCGTCTGGCCACTCTATCATAAAGGCCTGATTGGTGGAGTGCTGCAGATATGGTTGTCCTTCTGGAAGGTTCTCCCATCTCCACAGAGGAACTCTGGAGCTCTGTCAGAGTGACAATCGGATTCTTGGTCACCTCCCTGACCAAGGCCCTTCTCCCCCGATTGCTCAGTTTGGCCGGGCGGCCAGCTCTAGGAAGAGTCTTGGTGGTTCCAAACTTCTTCCATTTAAGAATGATGGAGGCCACTATGTTCTTGGGGACCTTCAATGCTGCAGACATTCTTTGGTACCCTTCCCCAGATCTGTGCCTCGACACAATCCTGTCTCGGAGCTCTACGGACAATTCCTTCGACCTTGGTTTTTGCTCTGACATGCACTGTCAACTGTGTGCCTTTTGATTGAATTTACCACCAGGGGACTCCAATCAAGTTGTAGAAACATCTCAAGGATGATCAATGGAAACAGGATGCACCTGAGCTCAATTTCAAGTCTCACAGCAAAGGGTCTGAATACTTATAAATAAGGTATTTCTGTTTTTTATTTGTAAACATTTCTATGAACCTGTTTTCATTTTGTCATTATGGGGTATTGTGTGTAGATTGATGAGGAAAAATTTTTATGTTATCCATTTTAGAATAAGGCTGTAACGTAACAAAATGTGGTAAAAGTGAAGGGGTCTGAATACTTTCCGAATGCACTGTACTTCATGACTGCGTTTCCACAAATGTTATGATATAATCGTCAAATCCATTCAAAATATTAGGGGACTTACCATGGAAGTATGACTTAATGTCGCATCACTTTCATAGCATATTTCAATTCTTGTCGCTAGCCCTCTCGTCACCGACCGTTGCTGTGTGTCTCTTTGTGTCCTCCTTACATTGAAAATGACTGGTCGCTGGTAGCTAGGTCGCTGAGTTAGACAGGCACATTCATTGAAACACACAGTATAAAACTGTGTCACGTTCGTTTAAGGACAGGTCAGACCAAGGCGCAGCGTGAAATGCGTACATGTTTATTACAACGATAAACACACTAACAAAACAACAAACCAATGAAACGTGAAGTCCTAAGGCTAAACACAAAACAAGCCTACTCACGGAACAAGATCCCACAACTAACGAGTGCCAATAGGCTGCCTAAGTATGATCCCCAATCAGAGACAACGAGCGACAGCTGCCTCTGATTGGGAACCACACTGGCCAACATAGATCTACACATACTAGAATATGACACATAGATATACACAACATAGAATATACACACCCTGACTCAACATATAAGAGTCCCCTGAGTCAAGACGTGACAGTACCCCCCCCAAAGGTGCGGACTCCAACCGCACAACCTTAACATAACAGGGTAGGGGCCGGGTGGGCATTCCGCCTCGGAGGCGGATCCGGCTCCGGGCGTGACGACCACATATTCTCCGCCTCCCTGTTGTGCCCCTGGTCTCGTCTGGACCTCGGCGCGCTGCTTCCCCTCTCCTTCCTCCCACGATACTCCAAGCCCTGTCTGGACCCTGGTGTGGGAGACCCCGAACCTGGAGAGGGGCTGACGTCTGGGTCTGGACTGGAGCCGCTGACCGGAGCTAGACCGGGTGCCGGTGGAGCGGACTACTCAGACTCCGGACTGGAGCCACCGACCGGAGCTGGACTGGGCACCGGTGGAGCGGACTGCTCTGGCTCCGGAGTGGAGCCGCTGACCGGAGCTGGACTAGGCATCTGTGGAGCGGACTGCTCTGGCTCCGGAGTGGAGCAGCTGACCAGAACTGGACTGGACCCCGGTGGAGCGCACTGCTCTGGCTCCATAGTGGAGCCGCTGACCGGAGCTGGACTGGACCCCGGTGGAGCGGGCACGGGCCGTGCCGGACTGGACACACGCACCACTGGTCTGGTGCGAGGAGCAGGCACGGGCCGGACCGGACTAGGAACACGCACCACTGGCTTGGTGCGAGGAGCAGGAACGGGCCGGGCCGGACTGGCGACACGCACCACTGGCTTGGTGCGAGGAGCAGGAACAGGCCAGGCCGGACTGGGAACACGCACCACTGTCTTGGTGCGAGAAGCAGGAACGGGCCGGGCCGGACTGGCGACACGCACCACTGGCTTGGTGCGAGGAGCAGGAACAAGCCGGGCCGGACTGGCGACACGCACCACTGGCTTGGTGCGAGGAGCAGGAACAGGCCGGACCGGACTGGGAACACGCACCACTGGCTTAGTGCGAGGAGCAGGAACGGGCCGGACTGGGCACACGCACCACTAGCTTGGTGCGAGGAGCAGGAATGGGCAGGACCGGACTGGAGACACGCACCACAGGTCTGGTGCGAGGAGCAGGAACGGGCCGGGCCGGACTGGGAACACGCACCACAGGTCTGGTGCGAGGAGCAGGAACGGGCCGGGCCGGACTGGGAACACGCACCACTGGCTTGGTGCGAGGAACAGGAACGGGCCGGGCCGGACTGGCGACACGCACCACTGGCTTGGTGCGAGGAGCAGGAACAGGCCGGGCCGGACTGGGAACACGCACCACTGTCTTGGTGCGAGGAGCAGGAACGGGCCGGGCCGGACTGGCGACACGCACCACTGGCTTGGTGCGAGGAGCAGGAACAGGCCGGGCCGGACTGGCGACACGCACCACTGGCTTGGTGCGAGGAGCAGGAACAGGCCGGACCGGACTGGGAACACGCACCACTGGCTTGGTGCGAGAAGCAGGAACGGGCCGGACTGGGCACACGCACCACTAGCTTGGTGCGAGGAGCAGGAATGGGCAGGACCGGACTGGAGACACGCACCACAGGTCTGGTGCGAGGAGCAGGAACGGGCCGGGCCGGACTGGGAACACGCACCACTGGCTTGTTGCGGGGAGCAGGAACGGGCCGGGCCGGACTGGGAACACGCACCACTGGCCTATTGCGAGGAGCAGGAACGGGCCGGGCCGGACTGGAGACACGCACCACAGGTCTGGTACGAGGAGCAGGAACGGGCCAGGCCAGACTGGCGACACACACCACTGGCTTGGTGCGGGGAGCAGGAACGGGCTGGGCCGGACTGGTGACACGCACCACTGGCCTGGTGCGAGGAGCAAGAAACGGGCCGGGCCGGACTGGGAACACGCACCACTGGCTTGGTGCGGGGAGCAGAACGGGCCGGGCCGGACTGGGAACACGCACCACTGGCTTGGTGCGGGGAGCAGAACGGGCCGGGCCGGACTGGGAACACGCACCACTGGCTTGGTGCGGGGAGCAGGAACAGGCCGGGCCGGACTGGGAACACGCACCACGGGCTTGGTGCGAGGAGCAGGAACGGGCCGGACTGGGCACACGCACCACTAGCTTGGTGCGAGGAGCAGGAATGGGCAGGACCGGACTGGAGACACGCACCACAGGTCTGGTGCGAGGAGCAGGAACGGGCCGGGCCGGACTGGGAACACGCACCACAGGTCTGGTGCGAGGAGCAGGAACGGGCCGGGCCGGACTGGGAACACGCACCACTGGCTTGGTGCGAGGAACAGGAACGGGCCGGGCCGGACTGGCGACACGCACCACTGGCTTGGTGCGAGGAGCAGGAACAGGCCGGGCCGGACTGGGAACACGCACCACTGTCTTGGTGCGAGGAGCAGGAACGGGCCGGGCCGGACTGGCGACACGCACCACTGGCTTGGTGCGAGGAGCAGGAACAGGCCGGGCCGGACTGGCGACACGCACCACTGGCTTGGTGCGAGGAGCAGGAACAGGCCGGACCGGACTGGGAACACGCACCACTGGCTTGGTGCGAGAAGCAGGAACGGGCCGGACTGGGCACACGCACCACTAGCTTGGTGCGAGGAGCAGGAATGGGCAGGACCGGACTGGAGACACGCACCACAGGTCTGGTGCGAGGAGCAGGAACGGGCCGGGCCGGACTGGGAACACGCACCACTGGCTTGTTGCGGGGAGCAGGAACGGGCCGGGCCGGACTGGGAACACGCACCACTGGCCTATTGCGAGGAGCAGGAACGGGCCGGGCCGGACTGGAGACACGCACCACAGGTCTGGTACGAGGAGCAGGAACGGGCCAGGCCAGACTGGCGACACACACCACTGGCTTGGTGCGGGGAGCAGGAACGGGCCGGGCCGGACTGGTGACACGCACCACTGGCCTGGTGCGAGGAGCAAGAAACGGGCCGGGCCGGACTGGGAACACGCACCACTGGCTTGGTGCGGGGAGCAGAACGGGCCGGGCCGGACTGGGAACACGCACCACTGGCTTGGTGCGGGGAGCAGAACGGGCCGGGCCGGACTGGGAACACGCACCACTGGCTTGGTGCGGGGAGCAGGAACAGGCCGGGCCGGACTGGGAACACGCACCACGGGCTTGGTGCGAGGAACAAGAACGGGCCGGACCGGACTGTGGAGGCGGACTGGAGGTCTGGAGCGGAGAGCTGGCACAACTTTCGCACGACACGTGCGGGGCGCTGGCACAGAACGCACTGGGCTGTGCATGCGTACTGGCGATACAGTGCGTTTCTCCGCATACCTGGGTTCCTCTATTAACCCCCGCTCCTTATGCTGCCTAACCAGCTCCTCTCTCCGTGCCTCTACTTCCTCCTTTTCCCTACGAGCCTCCTGCAGTGCCTCCTCTTGACTGGATCTCTCCCGCTCTATTCTATCTATCAGCCCCCGTAATATGGTGGCCTCCTCTCTTACCCTGCAGAACCGATCCTTCTTTCTCTCTCGGCACTCCTCCTCCAGTGAGGACTCCTCCGGGAGTCCCCACGAGTTAGGGAACAGACACTCATCGTCGTCGTCATCCTCCGACTCCTCAATATAGAACTGTTCCCACTCTTCTTCCCATGGTCGTAGGGAATCAATCTGGAAACCCACTGGGTGCAGTGGTCGGGGCTCTTCTCTCTCGACTCCCCGACCACCCCTTTAGCCCCCCCAAAACATTTTCTTGTGGCTGCTTCTCGTGCTTCCTCCTCGGCCGGCTTCTGTGTTGCCGTTGCTCCTCTCCTGCCTGGGCTTCCTTCTTCGCCCAGGAACCTTTTCCCGCAAATGTCTCCTCCCACGACCACATCTTCCCCACCTGTGTCCAAGGTGTATGGTCCTCCTGGGCACGCTGCTTGGTCCGTGTTTGGTGGGATCTTCTGTCACGCTCGTTTAAGGACGGGTCAGACCAAGGCGCAGCGTGAAATGCGTACATGTTTATTACAACGATAAACACACTAACAAAACAACAAACCAACGAAACGTGAAGTCCTAAGGCTAAACACAAAACAAGCCTACTCACGGAACAAGATCCCACAACTAACGAGTGCCAATAGGCTGCCTAAGTATGATCCCCAATCAGAGACAACGAGCGACAGCTGCCTCTGATTGGGAACCATACCGGCCAACACAGATCTACACATACTAGAATATGACACATAGATATACACAACATAGAATATACACACCCTGACTCAACATATAAGAGCCCCTGTGTCAGGGCGTGACAAACTGTGGAATCCCAGATAATCATAATAGCATCTGAGCATTTAGGTTTGTTGCCACAGGGATGAGATCATGTCTCCCATGGTTGTACACAACAGGGCAGTGTTATGTAAGTGGTGGGGATGGGGGTTGAATACAACATAGGCGACATGGTATAAGGCAACGCAGTGGAAAGAGGAACGTGTGTGTGTGTATTTGTGTGTGTGTGACCTAACAGTGGAGATGAATTAGGACTATAATTGATGTAGGGTGCTAAACGTGTTCAGGATATATGCCCATATTTGGCCTGTCAGTCTGCCTCTTTGCCCACTCCCCACGGTTGCCTATTCAGGGCACACACAGCACTTTTCACATTACTTCATACTGCTATCAAACACAACTTTTCAGTACACACTGACTGCATCAAACTCTATGAGGGTTTGATACATACTGTAAATCCATGGTACACGGTAAATTTATTCTTTATATGATTCATTCACAAGTCTGGATTTCATCAAGTACTGTATTTACCTGGTTTCAAATTTATACACAAATATTTAGATGGTGGTGGTCATGTATCAAACTTAACCCAGAATCCATTTGATCAAATTGGTTATCATTGCATTGTGATAGCTACTGTAAGAGGTAAAATCCAATACATTGTATATATGCCCTGGGGTCTCGCATTACATTTGGCAAGCAGCCCCTCTAAGACTTATAGGCCAACGGAAACTAAACAGTACTGTAGGCCTACTGAATGACCAGTTGAAAGACGTTGTGATTATGGTGGCCCAGAGGGCAATTGTGTATGGTGTGCTGCACTTTGCTGCATTTGTCATTTCAAATGGTCACACCCATATTGATCAGGCCACAACTCGCCATACCCACCAAACAGGTGCAAACATACACTCTTAGAAAAAAAGGTGCTATCTAGAACCTAAAAGGGTTCTTCGGCTGTCCCCATAGGAGAATCCTTTGAGGAACCCTTTTCAGTTTCAGGTAGAACCCTTTTGGTACAAGGTATAATAACCCTTTTGAGTTCCATGTAGAACCCTTTCCACAGAACCAAAAAGGGTTCTCATATGGGGACAGCCGAAGAACCCTTTTGGAACCCTTTTTTCTAAGAGTGTACCTCAAATACTGTTGAATAACAGTGTGCACCGTTTTGGGGAAACGTGTCATTCAGTACAAACCATCACACAACGTAGCAAACTTTGAACGCACCCCAAGTAGACTTCCAGTGTGCCACATAACTGATGGAAAAATACAATAAAGCTAAAGGAAAAGCAGCTTGACTCAATCCCTAGTGAGAACTGCTGATTTATACACAGACAGTTCCCTACAGGGAACAGAGAGTAACAAAGACGGGAACAATCCACTCGAAATCCAGGACTTTCAATGTAATTCCCAAATCTATAGGCTCTGAGAATAGTGTGACTGATATCCTGAATCAAATGTAAAATGTGTAGAACACAGGTAGTTCTCCTATAATGAGAAATCCCCAGGCATCTCCACGCATGCACCCACACAGATGCACAAAAACAGACACACACACACACAAGCACACACACGTACACACACACAAACACACCAGGTATCAAAGTGCTAGAGAAGGCATGTTGCAAAGTAGACAATCGCAGTCTTTAGGAATTGTCTTATTTTCTTTGAACAACAGTGCAGTTATGAAATCTATGCCATCCTCTTCAGCCTGTTGATGTCTATGTAAGTACAGAAGGATAGACAGATAGACGCGGTATGTACGGTAGTCAGGTAGGCTGACACAGAGACACAGCTTGCAGGCAGTAGTGAGGGCAACCCCAGTAGGACCCACTACTGGTGCATTGCAGTAGGACCATTGCAGCCTACGCCACCCACAGGTTTGTGTTTTTGAGAGTGCAAATAATTGTGTGTGATGAAACACTGTACAATTTTTTCCTTTGTGTGATGTCCATAGTGTGTGCATTTGTGTGTGTTTGTTTGTGTGTATTTGTGTGTGTGTTGGGTTGGAGAGTGTAGAGGTGTATGTGTGTTTCTAACTGTGAGTGTGTGCGTGGGTGGTTCTTATTAGAATGTATTTGATCTGATGCCATTTGAGTTAATAAATAATGTGAGACCATTTCCCATGGTAGCAAGCCAGAGGAAAAGTGGTTTACTGTATCATATAGTGTGTTATGAAAACACACACACACACAAACAAGTTGACCATAGGGAGATATTGATCAGATAAGCCTCTGAATATCATGGAGGTCTCTTCGGTCAAGTGGAGAGGTGAGATTGGTCATCATAAGCTTCTACAGTGAGGGAAAAAAGTATTTGATCCCCTGCTGATTTTGTACGTTTGCCCACTGACAAAGAAACGATCAGTCTATAATTTTAATGGTAGGTTTATTTGAACAGTGAGAGACAGAATAACAACAAAAAAATCCAGAAAAACGCATGTCAAAAATGTTATAAATTGATTTGCATTTTAATGAGGGAAATAAGTATTTGACCCCCTCTCAATTAGAAAGATTTCTGGCTCCCAGGTGTCTTTTATACAGGTAACGAGCTGAGATTAGAAGCACACTCTTAAAGGGAGTGCTCCTAATCTCAGCTCGTTACCTGTATAAAAGACACCTGTCCACAGAAGCAATCAATCAATCAGAATCCAAACTCTCCACCATGGCCAAGACCAAAGAGCTCTCCAAGGATGTCAGGGACAAGATTGTAGACCTACACAAGGCTGGAATGGTCTACAAGACCATCGCCAAGCAGCTTGGTGAGAAGGTGACAACAGTTGGTGCGATTATTCGCAAATGGAAGAAACACAAAATAACTGTCAATCTCCCTCGGCCTGGGGCTCCATGCAAGATCTCACCTTGTGGAGTTGCAATGATCATGAGAACGGTGAGGAATCAGCCCAGAACTACACGGGAGGATCTTGTCAATGATCTCAAGGCAGCTGGGACCATAGTCACCAAGAAAACAATTGGTAACACACTACGTTGTGAAGGACTGAAATGCTGCAGCGCCCGCAAGGTCCCCCAGCTCAAGAAAGCACATATACAGGGCCGTCTGAAGTTTGCCAATTAACATCTGAATGATTCAGAGGAGAATTGGGTGAAAGTGTTGTGGTCAGGTGAGACCAAAATCGAGCTCTTTGGCATCAACTCAACTCGCCGTGTTTGGAGGAGGAGGAATGCTGCCTATGACCCTAAGAACACCATCCCCACCGTCAAACATGGAGGTGGAAGCATTATGCTTTGGGAGTGTTTTTCTGCTAAGGGGACAGGACAACTTCACCGCATCAAAGGGACGATGGACGGGGCCATGTACCGTCAAATATTGGGTGAGAACCTCCTTCCCTCAGCCAGGGCATTGAAAATGGGTCGTGGATGGGTATTCCAGCATGACAATGACCCAAAACACACGGCCAAGGCAACAAAGGAGTGGCTCAAGAAGAAGGACATTAAGGTCCTGGAGTGGCCTAGCCAGTCTCCAGACCTTAATCCCATAGAAAATCTGTGGAGGGAGCTGAAGGTTCGAGTTGCCAAACGTCAGGCTCAAAACCTTAATGACTTGGAGAAGATCTGCAAAGAGGAGTGGGACAAAATCCCTCCTGAGATGTGTGCAAACCTGGTGGCCAACTACAAGAAATGTCTGACCTCTGTGATTGCCAACAAGGGTTTTGCCACCAAGTACTAAGTCATGTTTTGCAGAGGGGTCAAATACTTATTTCCCTCATTAAAATGCAAATAAATGTATAACATTTTTGACATGCGTTTTTCTGGATTTTTTTGTTGTTATTCTGTCTCTCACTGTTCAAATAAAACGACCATTAAAATTATAGACTGATCATGTCTTTGTCAGTGGGCAAACGTACAAAATCAGCAGGGGATCAAATACTTTTTTCCCTCACTGTATCTGCTCTGTGTAGCTGTGTTGGTCCTGGATCGACGGGTTAAGTGCATAAGTGCTGAATATCTCTGTTGTGGTTCCGTCTGTTGAGGTGAAATAGTTGTTCTCTCTATCCTTAACATGAATCCATGCACTCCTACCAACAAACACAAATATGGTGCCAGTGTATGGTGTGTGTGTGGGGCCAAACAGAAGACTCTCTACATTAGATATTTTACATAAAGACACTTTATTATCTTATACATACACTACCGGTCAAAAGTTTTAGAACACCTACTCATTCAAGGGTTTTTCTTTATTTTTTACTATTTTCTACATTGTAGATTAATAGTGAAGACATCAAAACAATGAAATAACACATATGGAATCATGTAGTAACCAAAAAAGTGTTAAACAAATCAAAATATATTTTATACTTGAGATTCTTCAAATAGCCACCCTTTGCCTTAATGACAGCTTTGCACACTCTTGGCATTCTCTCAACCAGCTTCACCTGGAATGATTTCCATCAGTCTTGAAGCAGTTCCCACATATGCTGAGCACTTGTTGGCTGCTTTTCCTTCACTCGGCAGTCCGACTCATCCCAAACCATCAACATTTGGTTGAGGTCGGCGGATTGTGGAGGCCAGGTCATCTGATGCAGCACTCCATCACGCTCCTTCTTGGTAAAATAGCCCTTACACAGCCTGGAGGTGTGTTGGATCATTGTCCTGTTGAAAAACAAATGATAGTCCCACTAAGCCCAAAACAGATGGGATGGCGTATCGCTGCAGAATGCTGTGGTAGCCATGCTGGTTAAGTGTGCCTTGAATTCTAAATAAATCACAGACAGTGTCACCAGCAAAGCACCCCCACACCATAACACCTCCACCTCTATGCTTTACGATGGGAAATACACATGCAGAGATCAACCGTTCACCCACACCGCGTCTCACAAAGACACAGCGGTTGGAACCAAAAAAATCTCAAATTTGGACTCCAGACCAAAGGACACATTTCCACCGGTCTAATGTCCATTGCTCGTGTTTCTTGGCCCAAGCAAGTCTCTTCATCTTATTGGTGAACTAGTAGTGGTTTCTTTGCAGTAATTCGACCATAAAGGCCTGATTGACACATTTTTCTCTGACCAGATGATGTTGAGATGTTTCTGTTACTGTCAATACTTCCTCCGAAGCTGCCTCCTCTCCTTGTTCGGGCAGGCTTCGGCGTTCGTCGTCACCGGCCTTCTAGCCACTGCCGCTCCTCATCTCATCATTCCATTTGTTTTGTCTTGTTTATTACACACACCTGGTTCATATCCCCTCATCAGTACCTGTATAAGTGTTCCCTCTGCCCCCTTGTCTTTGTGTGTGATTGTTTATTGTGAGGTTAGAGAAGCTCGGTTGAGCTCCTAGTATTTTGTATCGCCGGGATATTTCCCTGTGTGCCGTGTTAGTTCCAGTGCGCCTGTTTCGCGCACTGGAGTGTTATTACGCATTACTGCGTAACTCTGTGTTCCGGAATAAATCCTGTTATTCTGTGATTTACCCTCCTGCGCCTGACTCCTTTGAAATGACTCATCACAGTTACTTGAACTCTGTGAAGCATTTATTTGGGCTGCAATATTTGAGGCTGGTAACTCTAATGAATTTATCCTCTGCAGCAGATGTAACTCTGGGTCTTCCATTCCTGTGGCGGTCCTCATGAGAGCCAGTTTCATCATAGCGCTTGATGGTTTTTGCGACTGCACTTGAAGAAACTTTCAAAGTTCTTGAAATTTTCCGTATTGACTGCCCTTCATGTCTTAAAGTAATGATGGACTGTCGTTTCTCTTTGCTTATTTGTGCTGTTCTTGCCATAATATAGACTTGGTCTTTTACCAAATTGGTATACCCCTCCTACCTTGTCACAACACAACTGATTGGCTCAAATGCATTAAGAAGGAAAGAAATTCCACAAATTAACTTTTAAGAAGGCACACCTGTTCATTGAAATGCATTCCAGGTGACTACCTCATGAAGCTGGTTGAGAGAGCGCCAAGAGTGTGCAAAGCTGTCATCAAGGCAAAGGGTGGCTGTTTGAAGAATCTCAAATATAAAATATATTTTGATTTGTTTAACACTTTTTTGGTTACTACATGATTCCATATGTGTTATTTCATAGTTTTGATATCTTCACTATTATTCTACAATGTAGAAAATAGTAAAAATAAAGAAAAACCCTTGAATGAGTAGGTGTTCTAAAACTTTTGACCGGTAGGGTACATCTCTTGATATGATATTTATAGATATAATAATACCAGTACATCAAAAATAATAACTGTCATTGTTATATATAGAAAAATTAGGAGATATACACTACTCTTTACTTATTTATCTTAGTTCTGTCACCAAAAATGTATCAAGTCACAGGGAGGCGAGGTTATCAAGCACAGTCTGTTAGTAAAGATGAAATGTGTGTGTTCGCGCGTGTGTGTGTGTGGCCCCGCACAAATCACATGAATTGAGGATATGATTTTTATATGTTTTCTCCACAGCCATTGTCATATGAGCAGGTGTTTCAACGTTTGTGAATTTCTAAATGTATAATATGGGGCCAATATGATGTAATCTTCTCAGTTCAACTTTGACACAAGGTTTATGTACTGTACTGTAACACTGGTTGGAACTTCACACAAAGCTGAAAGGGGAACAGAGTACTGCACTGTATGATGGGGAGCATGTGTTGGTCTGTAAAGGACCCATGGCCTACAAGTCTTGTTCTTTCATAGGGTTTCTTTATCAAAGGAGGTAGGACTATTCTGTTGGCAACAGAAAGATGATCATATCTCACTGACAGCAATATTCATTTGGCAATCATGGGCTGTTTGGCTTTGCCTCTAAAGCAATCATGTTTCCTCTTTTTGAAGTCAAGAAAGATCATGATGAGGCTGAAGTAGGAGATTCACCCTCATCAAGACTCTCTCTCTCTCTCTCTCTCTCTCTCTCTCTCTCTCTCTCTCTCTCTCTCTCTCTCTCTCTCTCTCTCTCTCTCTCTCTCTCTCTCTCTCTCTCTCTCTCTCTCTCTCTCTCTCTCTCTCTCTCTCCTCTCCTCTCCTCTCCTCTCCTCTCCTCTCCTCTCTCTTTAGGGGCTCTGGTCACAGCAGCATGTATGACTGAGGCTTGTGGTGGTCAGGAGGCATCAAAGCTGAAAGACAAGAGGGGAAAATGGGTATTACCGTTACTGTGTATGCATGTGTGTGTGCCTTTGTGTGTGTGCGTGTGAGCCTGTGCTCAGCAGAATGAGGAGGGCAAACCTCTCTAGGTAACCTGAGGGCTGATATATTCGGCCATTAAAAGTGCTTCATCATTACATATTAACCCAGCCCATCACTCACCCTACAGACAGCACATTAAGACTGAGATCAGAGCAGAGTGATCCCAAATACACACACGTACACACACACACACACACACACACACACACACACACACACACACACACACACACACACACACACACACACATGCAGAGACACACGCAAGCATACAGTATACCACTACACATACACACTCAAGATACATGAATGAGTCCATTGTCATCGATCTCTTTCTGAAAATATTTGTGGTGTATGTTCCCTGTCTGGTGATAAAAGTGATGAAAGTTACTTCTAGCCTACTTTAGGTGAACGTGCCTATGCCTGTGAGCGAGCGTGTGTGCTTGTGTGTGTGCATACCTGTGTATGTATGTCTTACCTGTCCCAAAGCTTCACACTCCTACAGGTGTTGGTGCAGCAGCCAGCAGATATGAGAGCTGCAAACAACATCAATAAATATGATCAATTATTTATATGACCAAGGACAAGCACAACATCCTGACAATAATACCAGCAAATAATAGAATAGAATAGAAAATATTGAAAAGAGTATTGTTGTAATAGTGTGTCAGTTAAATGAGTAAATTGTTACGGTACAAGACAATGGGGAGTCTTGATTCTCACAGTATATCCAGAGCACAGTGTGTGTGTGTGTGTGTGTGTGTGTGTGTGTGTGTGTGTGTGTGTGTGTGTGGCCATAGCAGTGAGTCCTTGTAGTAATGACAGTCATTAGGTGGAAAACAACCCCATAATTCAAGTGTGTTGTAATATAGCAGCATCACTTACACTGAGAGGGTCTGCTGGTTTAATTAGCTTATAATGCCCTCTTAATTATGTTTGATAGACTGAGTCAGAAGAACACACACACAGACACACACACACACATTGCCCTCTGATACACAAAGGTGTGAAGACCCACAGTGAAAGGCTCAGCTGTGTGGTTGGGGCATAAATGAAGTGGATGTATGAGTGATGTTACTCTCATCTCTCTCCCTGTCTGTTACACCATGGATGGCCTCTGAGCGCCACTTCCTGTTACCCATCATCCTCTGCTTTAGTGTTTGTCAACATAGCACTGTCTGACTGTGTATCTGCCTGGGAGTAAGAGAGAGACCTCTCTCTCTCTCTCTCTCTCTCTCTCTCTCTCTCTCTCTCTCTCTCTCTCTCTCTCTCTCTCTCTCTCTCTCTCTCTCTCTCTCTCTCTCTCTCTCTCTCTCTCTCTCTCTCTCTCTCTCTCTCTCTCTCTCTCTCTCTCTCTCTCTCTCTCTCTCTCTCTCTCTGACTGTGATATGTGGTTGTCCCACCTAGCTATTTTAAAATGAATGCACTAAGTCGCTCTGGATAAGACCATCTGCTAAATGACTAAAATGTAAATGTGATGTGTTGTCGATGTTAGGCAGTACATTTGTCCCATTCAGACCCCTCAGCCATCTTGGTTATTCATGCAGGACCAGATAAAACTTCAGTGAGCATGTGGCAGAACAGGTGTTCAGAAGGAAAGGCAGGAAGAAAGAAGAGCTGACTAGTGACCACGGTCATTCATCATCTGTCATACACATGGAGTGTGTGTGTGCGTGCATGAGTCTGCGTTTACTCAATATTTTAATTACAACACCTTACAAGTGTGTATTATACACGTGTGATTTGGAAATGTGTTTTTTTGCATATCCTAACTACCCCTGAGACACCCTCAGAGAGTGGGGTCACGGCCAGGGTCAACCATTAACAACGGCAACCCTGGAGCAATTAGGATTAAGTGCCTTGCTCAAGGGCACACTGGACGTTTTTTCACCTTGTCAGCTTAGAGATTCGAACCAGTGAATTTTTGGTTACTGGCCCAACACTCTAACCGCTAGGTTACTTGCCGCCCCACCTTGGTGCCACATTTGGCCCCACATTTCTCACCTTGACAGCTTTGGGATTCGAGATAGCGACTTTTAGGTTACTGGTCCAACGTTCTTACCGCTAGGCTACCTGCCTCCCAAAGCATCTCCCAACGTGGGGCATGTGTGTGTGCCCGCGTGCATGCGCACACAAATATTTGAGTGCATGCATCTGTTCATATAAGTGTGTATGGGTGGGTTAGCTTCACACGTAAGCAATTAATATGCAAAAAATCCCTCTGCAGAAAAAAATAAACAAATGCTTCAAAGTGGAAATGTAAATGAGAAGCCAGGGAAGCAGCTGTTGGCCTAGTTTAGGAGCTGTCCCCAGTAAAGGACCTATGATCACTATCACACACATACACACTGGATGAGGTGTTGTAGATACACTACATGACCAAAAGTATGTGGACACCTGATCGTCGAACATCTCATTCCATAATCATTGGCATTCATTTAGAGTTGGTCCCCCCTTTAGTGCTATAACAGCCTCTAGTCTTCTGGGAAGGCTTTCCACTAGATGTTGGAACTGCCTTACTTTTCCTGGACCCCAGCAGCTAATGGGGATCCATAATAAATACAAATACAAATGCTTACACACACACACACAAATGATTGCTGGCACTGGCCCTTGCCTCACAGTCCCATGGACCTCCCCTGATCCTCCTCCAACATCCCATAATCCAACATCACCCCAGGTTAACATTTAATTAGTATCCTACCAACTATATGTGGTGGGTTTACCACCTTATTGGTCTACTTCCTTCCTGCTAGCAACCAAAAGAGATAAAAAATACCCAACAGTGGCAGCACACACACATACACACTCTCACACTTCCAAACACACTTTCCAGTAGTTGTTTGTTGTTTCCTAGCGCTCGCAGCGGGCAGTCTAGAGACGGAGCCTAGAGACGGAGTAAATGTAAGTGATTGGAGCACATCAGGGAATCAGTGCTGTTAGGAGCTTAAACTACTATTTAAAAACCCTAAGATCAAACACACTCACACACTTATGCTGTGTGTGTGTTTTCTCTGGAGGCAAATTAGGCTAGTCCTACCCAGAGCATCCACCCACCACAGAGCAATGTTCTCCCTCTTCTCTTCTCTCAGCAGAAACACAGCAGGGGTATTGGGGAACACTCAATACAGTATATAAAGTCCTGGTCTAGCTCCCGTTTGCCTGCCCTGGTACTGAGACGTAGTATGGTAAAAAGCAGGTTTTGGTACTTTAGACTACCACAGAGAATTAATCAGAATTGGTACGAAATGGTACATAGTAGTATTGTTGCTCTACATACACCAGAAACACATTCACACATAAAAACAAATACATAACAGACATAGTCCAAGCATCAATTACAAAAACATCTTCCTTGTCACTATGCTGTTGGTTTGTGCAACCCTATATTGAATTCAGCCCCATTGCTATTCTGAAATGTCTACACAGCTTATCATTGATAGTGAATGCAGCCCAGTTAGCACACCTGTCATTACAACAGGAAGTGTGATTGACAGGGAAAACAGGATGTGGAGCATATGCTGACGTCATATCCTATTTCTCAGCATCTTTATTCACAGCTACAACAGGGCTCAAATCTCAGGCCTAAAAATAGCCCAAGCACCATACACTGTATGAGACCCTAGAGAATAAACAGCCACTGTTTTTCCTCTATTTGCCACTCCAATCTCTCTCTCACTTGAATGCACGCATGCACACACACTGCCATGAGGAGAGGTAGGTGTGGTTAACACCTTTATTGAAGGAGTGGAGAAGCCATGTCATCAGACCTAGTGACAGTCTGCCTCAGGAGCTTCTCTGCTGACTATAGGACTTCCCGTTAGAACTTCATGTTGGTCAGGTGTAGGGCTGTGGCGGTCATGACATTTTGGCAGATGGTGATTGTCAAGCAAATAACTGCAGGTCTCACGGTAATTGACTGTTAATTAATAACCCTTTAGAACCCAAAGCGGCCGTCGACGGCCTTTCTTTAAATTACTATAGCGGCCGTGAACGGCCTTGTTTTTCTAACAATAATTAAATAAAGCAAAATTAAGTAGCTAACAATCTGTTGTCGTATTCACGTGGCTGTTGTCATCAACCAGAAACCGGAAACAGGTTATGCTGTCATTTGACTTTTCATTGTTTATTTTCTTCATTACTGAAAATGACAGCGCCGAAGCGGACATGACTTTTTACTGTGAAATAGGCTGTATCTATGTTGGTTGGTGATACAGACTTGGACACGTCCTTGCACTTTGAAAAGTGATGATGTCGAGTGAAATAAGTAAACAGCAGATATATGTTTGGCGTTGTCGATGTTTGATGCTGTGAAAGTTGGGGAATAGCTCTCAGATTAGAAAGTAATGTCTTGATAACTTGGCTGGTACAGGCAAGCACATCAGCGGTGGTGTCATGCGTCAGTGTGTAGCGGTAGGACGGAGTCAGGCGCAAGACACAGAACTTAGTCAACAACGTACTTTACTTGTCACAAGTAAATAAACATGTCTTCCACAAAGGGAAGAAAATACCGACTCACATATCAATGACAACAAAACAACGAACGATCACGCACAACACCATGAGGGAACCAGAGGGTAAAATAGGGAAACAAATTATCGTAATTGGAACCAGGTGTGTGCAATATAGACAAAACAAGTAGAACACAGAAACATAGATCGGTGGCAACTAGTACTCCGGTGACGACGAACGCCGAAGCCTGCCCGAGCAAGGAGGAGGAGCAGCCTCGGCTGAATTCGTGACAGGTGGAGCTCATGGAAATAGTTGCAGTGTTTAGCTGTATATAGTCAGCTAACTAGTTGGTTGTTTTGTCTTGTTTCTACCGATGTAATTCACTTTCACTAGCTAGCCATACAGACAACCAGCTAACTAGCCACCGAAATGGTTAGAGTAATTCGTTTTTATCTGTTGGGCTTAGGTTATGGTTTGTCATGCTTGCTAGATGCAGATATTCAAAGGCTATACATTGCCTCGTTTTCCTATTATTTGACAGCTTAGCTGTCATGTTAGGGTAGTACATGCCCGCACAGTGAACCTCATATGATGAGCTGGATATTTGTTACATAGCCAGCTAACAAGTTGCTTGTTTTGTCCAGTTTCTACCGATGCAATTCATTTGGAAACTGTCCGAGCTTCGTAACTAATCTGCTAACATTGGCAAACTCTGTAGTTAGTCTGTCAGGCAAGAAAGCAAGAGTTGATTGAGAGAGACAGAGAGAGAGAGTGTGGAATGGGAGGTGTGTCAATTTATCACACAATTTATTATGGAAACCCCTTATTAGGAAGAGAGTATGTGTATGGTTGAGAAAATGAAAGAGGAAGGAAGAGGGAAATAGTGTGAGGGAGAGAGAGATGATGTTCCTGACCACAATTGTATCCAATTTGTTGCTCCTCTCCTCTCCATCTGTTTCTCTGCTCATTTAGGTCAGTGAAAGTGAGGGAAGTGGTATGGAGAGTCAGGGCTCAGCAGCAAAAGGCAGGGAGGAAGAGGAGTTAGAGATGACTGGAGGGACAGAGATGTGGAGCAAGGAGGGAGGAGTGGAGCGAGAGGAGAGTGGAGGGAGAGAGGAAGAGGAGAGTGGAGAGGAGAGTGGAGGGAGAGGAACATGGAGAGGAAGAGGAAGAGAAGGGAGAGAATAAGGAAGAGGAGGACAAAGCAGAGGGAGAGGAGGAAGCAGAGGGAAAGGAGGAGGAAGAGGGTGGGGAAGAGGGAGAGCACACCCGAGAGGGGAGACTACGTTTCCATGGAGTGTGTCTGCCCCAAGTCCCACCATTCACCCTTGTATCACACAGCCTGGGCATAAAGTGACAGTGGCAGGGGTTTTGGAGTTGTTTTTAAAAGTGGTAGGAACTTATATCTGTTCCAGAGTTTGTAATGGATTACAACAAGAAAATGGGCGGGGTTGACCAACTGAGGAGCTATTACAATGTTGGACGAACAGGCAGAAAATGGTGGAAATATGTGTTTTGGGGGATGCTCAACACTACCATCATAAAGGCATACATTGTGTGCGGGACCCTGCAAAGGCCCCTTCCCAGAAACCGCAGGCGCTGGTCCCTGAAGGCATTCAAAATGCAGCTTGTGCATTCACTTTGTGATATGGCTACAGTGGCAGGAAGAGGGGAGCCAAGAGTGTGGCACCAGTATAGTATTTATAAGTATAATATATTAAACTTGGTACATTTTAAGAGAGTAATTTAGTCAATTTTACTACAGTTTAAATACTCTAGTTTTTTTGTTGTTGTGTTGAGTGTTAATAGTTTTTTGATAGTGGGTGTCTTTACACAATGGAAGACAAAATGAGTGTTATTCCTATTGACATGAATGAAGTGTCATATTAAAGAGGAGGTTGTTGTGATGATGTGGTGTTGAAGGAGTCAGGCGCAGGAGGGTAAACCACAGAATAACAGGCTTTAATCCGCAAAATACAGGTTTACGCAGAAATGCGTCAAACACACTCCAGGGCACAAAACAGGCGCACTGGAAAATACAAGGCACACGGGAAAATACTCCCGTCGAAACAAAATACACAAGCTCCACCGAGCTTCACTAACCTCCACAATAAACAATCACCCACACAGACAAGGAAGCAGAGGGAACACTTATACAATGACTAATGAGGGAATAAGGACCAGGTGTGTGTGATTGAAGACAAGACAAATGGAGTGATGATAAATGGATCGGCAGTAGCTAGTAAGCCGGTGACGCCGAACGCCGAAACCTGCCCGAACAAGGAGGGGAGGCAGCCTCGGCGGAAGTCGTGACAGTTGTGCTCTTTAAAACTAAGTTAAATTGTAATTGTCATTTGTTCTTTGTTTTTGAGTTATGTCTGTTTGTTTGAAATGTGTGAGAAAACGAGCTTTATCTTGAAATGTCTCAGTAATCTACAGCAACATACTAGAATTATATTGGGGTCTAAAGGGCAATTAACATAAAGACGTTTAGCATCCCCTGACTTCCACGCATAGCCTAGAAGCCACTGATGCAGACCTTTGGAATATCTACATTTAAAAAAGTCTAATAAATCAATTTAATATAGCCTTCACCATCACAATAAATCCATTATTTTAGAGAGGTTTAAAGAAACATGATATGAAGAAAATGTAGTCTATTTCAGAAGAACGGAATAGCATACTCTGAGTCGTCACTATGTTAGGCCCTGATATGGCTATGACATATGGCTGTGGACTACACTAGTTAATTTAGCAGACAAGATTTACTTAGAATTCCGTGGCATTATTTTTTATTATTTTATAGTATGAAGAATACAATTGAACATAGCTTAATAAAATAGAATGGATATTTTCTCCAAGCGATTTCAAAGGAAGTGCGCACATGAAGCTATTCTGTGTTGAGCGCTTAACCTAGAAACTGGTCCACCTATATGCTTAATTTAGAGTTATTTATGCATCTTTAGTTGTGATTCAAATGTTGGCCTATGTTTGGATTTTTAATACATTCTAAGGCTGCATGATGGGACTCTAATGATGTCACGACTTCCGCCGAGGCTGCTTCCCCTCCTTGTTCGGGCAGGCTTCGGCGTTCGTGGTCACCGGCTTACTAACCACTGCCGCCCCAATTATCATCACATTTGTCTTGTCTTGTCAATCACACACACACCTGGTTCTAATCCCCTCATTAGTTTGTGTATAAGTGTTCCCTCTGCCCCCTTGTCCTTGTGGGTGATTGTTTGTATGTGAGAGTAGTGTAGCTCGGTGGAGCTACTTGTACCATTTTGTTGCCAGGGTAGATATTTCCCCTGTGCCTATGTATTGTTGGAGATACCGTTACAGTGTATTGCCAGGGTAGATAGTTTCCCCTGTGCCTGTTTCGTTTGTCGCTATTCCAGCGTATTTTGTGTAACGAAGAAATAAACTCTGTATTCGGTGATTACCCTCCTGCGCCTGACTCCTTTCATCACACTCATCACAAATTATGATTTGAAAAAAGTCTCATGAAAGGCATGAGCTCTGGTTTCTTGTGCAAGCTGCACACACTTCATCAGTCTCTCATTCACAATTTGACAAGCACTTGATAATATTGTCACTAGGCCTCGAATTTCCCAGCAGCATCCCCCTTGGCCGTAATGCCCCCTAAAAAATATTCTCATATTCTCTGTGACAGACACACACACCACCCACGCACACACTGTCACACACACTGTCACACACACACACACACACACACACACACATATCACATTTCTCGCTCAAGCGAAAGGGGCACAATCAATTGCTGCTCATACCACTTCTAACCCCTACTAGAGGACTTCCGAAATGGACCTGTGGCTTTCCCACCCGGACCTGATATGCATACATTTATTTTTTTAATATATAAAGACCCGTTCCAAATGGACCTGAGGACAACTAGACCCGTTCCTTATAGACGTGATCAGATCAAGACCCAAACCAATCCAATTGAGGGAAGCAGCAAAAACAAGGTAAGCTACTTTATTAACCAGAGCTGAAAAAGTGCGAGGGAGAGGACGTAGAAAGAGGTGACGCTCTAGCAGTGGCCGTGCTGTGTGTGTAGGCTACTGTGAGTGTGAGCAAGTGACATGGGGAGCAGGGAGGAGGGAGGGAGAGACAAGAGACAGCAACAAACCAAGCCAACGTGCTATAGTTGACTGATAGCTGCCATAGCTATGTTATTTATAATCCGATATGATTTCGTAGTACCTGTCTTGACTGCATCAAACCGGGAGAAGCTAGTTAAGCTAGCTAGCTAGGCTTATTGAGGCTGCATGCGCTTTCTCGTCCTACACAGTTCCAACCCACTGAGCACAGACGTCAATTCAACATCTATTCCATGTTGGTTCAACGTAATTTCATTTACATTTCATTGAAATGTCATTGAAATGGAAACAATGTTGATTCAACCAGTGTGTGCCCAGTGGGAAACCACAACTCCATTCAGAATATAAAGTAGCAGCCTACCTGTTGGCTCTTGGTCGTTGTAGCCTATCCTTCTCCTTTAACTTTTAATTCCGTCATTTTAATTCCATCTTCCATTGATTAGATATATCCTAACTTTTGCCACACATGGAGGCTCTATGAATGTAGCCTATTGCCGCTTTGATGACTTATGATTGGCCAACAACAAGCTACATGCGCCATCTCGTGAAAAGAAAGAGCAGCAGCATAAATTATAAAATCTCTCTCTCTCTCTCTCTACTGCAGCAATGCGTCTGGATTTGTACCGGGTCCTTCCGGACAAGTCAGTTAGAATTACACATACCCGAGACCTGTGACAATCATATCAGATCCGACCCAGACCCATGACATTATTTAGAATTCTGGATCCGGACTCGCTCTGGTCCTGGATGGGGTCTCGAGTTTTGGTGTTAACAACACACACACACACACTTCTGCACATCAAATCAGTCATCCCTTTCCCATCCATACTATCATTATCAAACAATATATATTCAACATATATTTTTTTTTATAAACATAATTAAGGAGCTTAATTATGCTATTTGAGGCCTGACAGCATAATCTAAAGCTGTGATTAATTCATTAATTCACACACACACAAACATTAAACAATCGTATAATGGTCTCTGTCTCTGCAGCAGACAACTACCATAGCGTGAGATGAGTATTTGACAGATAGTCATGCACCGTCTCTGATAGACTGACAGATTTATAAGATCACTAATGTCTGTTGAGAGCTACAACACATAGCCTACTTGGGCTGGGATTCAATCCAATCCACGTTAGTACATGCGCAGCACCATACCAGTGTCTACATATGTGAAAACAGCAAATTTCTGTGTTTTTTTTGTTAAACAAATGAAGTTAAAAAGTGCAATTTGATGTTACCATCTAAAGTATTTAGAGACAGTGATTTTCAAACACTATGAGATTTGCAGTGATGCGGGGAGCAGGAAAGTATCCTCCCCCTGCAGGGCTTTACATTAACTTTTTTATCAGTTGTCCTTTGGACAAGTAGGACAGATTTTTTACTTGTCCAAAAGCTTAAGTCACTTGTCCCAAAATAAAAAATTGTCTGTAACACAATTTTTACATCATTGTATGATGCAAGGAACCACTTTACAAAATAAAATGCATTACTATCTTTTTTTTACCATAGAGAATGAGACACAAATGTAGGCTACACAATTGGCTTCTTTGCATATTCAAGCCTGTCTCAAAATACAAAACTGCCCTTTTAAGGCCCCTCATAGAGGATGGTTAGCCACCGTTGGTAGCCTATAACATTTTGCAAAATTACAAATACAACCAAATACTTTTTATGTCTTTATAAAATAATTCCCTACAGGGCTCGATATTAAGAGCGTACCGTCATCCCTGGGAAAAACAGACTCTGGGACAGTTCTGGGATGACCGATCCAAGATTCATACAACCACTGCAAATATATATATTTTTTTAAGCAATGAGGTTGATGAAACAGATCTGACCGTTTAGCTTAAAATGTTGATTAAGTTTTTCTTCATATTATAAGATCAACAATGCCCACATGGCTGTAGGCTACGTGTGATTGTTCCAAAATGTAATTAGCGGAGAAACTCCTTTCTCAAAAGTGCACAGCACGTACAAGCGGTTTCATGTGACAGAGATAATATTGGTTAGAAATGAAGAGAGGGGAGATCTAAAGATGCATCAACTAGCATGGGTTACTAACATGACTAGGATTATGCCTTTGGCTGCTGCACAATGAAATAAAGTTGATTTGAAAACCAATAGAACATGAGAAGAAATGCTGGTTTAATGACACATTAAGTGTTTATATAAGAATTCCCTTAACATTTCTATGCTTGAATTTTGGCTAGGCTAGGCAACTTTGAACAAGGTAAAACATGCGTCATAAAATGACATAAAACGTCCAGGGTTTAAACAATTACATTTATGGTTAAATAGTTTCAAAATGCTGACTGCCGCCGCTCAGATTCAAGGTGGGTGATGTGTGGTGCACAACAGGCACTGTCCTTCACTCTCCGGTCTTGTGACCATTTGATCTGAACGAACCGTGCCTTGAGTATATCGACAGAATCTAGCCTTTAGATGTTAATGTTAATTGTCCTTCATTATATTTGTCAAACATGACTGGCATTTAGTCTATATTTATGTAATTAAAAGTCTCATTAAAGTTTGGCTACATTTTCTGGTGCCTCCCTCATGTAAGCATCGGTTTGGACATGAGGCTGTAGCCAATATGCATATCACCTTGACATGTAGGTTTTTCTATTTACTGTATGTACATAAAACATTTTTTGAATATTATTCCAATGTTGGCCTCTCTGATCCAATTCTGATCAAAGTAATTGTTTGATATTGTGATTCTTGTGTGATTTATTTTAACTTGTCCATTCGGAAAACTTAGGTCTATATTCGTATTCTTATTTTTTTACAGTGCCTTCAGAAAGTATTCACACCCCTTGACTTTTTCCACATTTTGTTGTGTTACAGCCTGAATTGAATTAATGAATTACAAATGAAAAGCTGAAACGTCTTGAGTCAATAAGTATTCAAACCTAAATAAGTTCAGGAGTAAAGATTTGCTTAACAAGTCACAAAACTATCATGTTTCTTAAGACCTGTCAAAAATAAATAATGGATTTTTTGTGAAGGTGTAGGCTATATTACATGGATTTATTTGACTTTTTTTAATGGCTTGTAGGCTATGTGTGGAAGCCAGGAGATGCTAAATGGGTTTATGTTAATTAACGGTCAATTACCATGAGACCGACAGTTATTTGTTTGACAATCACCGGCTGATGAAATTTCATGACTGCCACAGCCCTAGTCCTTCCTAACTCAGTTGCTGGAGAGGAAGGAAACCGCTCAGGGATTTCACCATGAGTTTAATGGCTGTGGTAGGAGAAAACTGAGGATGGATCAACAACAACACCCAACAATACATTTACATTTTAGTCATTTAGCAGACGCTCTTATCCAGAGCGACTTACAGTTAGTGAGTGCATACATTTTTTCATACTGGTCCCCCGTGGGAATCTAACCCACAACCCTGGCATGGCAAACGCCATGCTCTACCAACTGAGCTACACGGGACTACTGACCTAATTGACAGAGTGAAAAGAAGGAAGCCTGTACAGAATGCATCCTGTTTGCAAAAAGGCACTAAAGTAATACTGCAAAAAATGTGGCGATGCAATTTTTGTCCTGAGTACAAAGTGTTATGTTTGGGGCAAATCCAATACAACACATTACTAAGTACCACTCTCCATATTTTCAAGCATAGTTGTAGCTGCATCATGTTATGGGTATGCTTGTAATCGTTAAGGACTGAGGATAAAGGTCTTTTTCAGGATAAAAAAATAATTGAATAGAGCTAAGCACAGGCAAAATCCTAGAGGGAAACCTGGTTCGGTCTGCTTTCCACCAGACACTGGGAAATTAATTCACCTTTAAGCAGGGCAATAACCTAAAACACAAGGCCAAATCTACACTGGAGTTGCTTACCAAGAAGACAGCGAATGTTCCTGAGTGGCCGAGTTACAGTTTTTACTTAAATCTACTTGAAAATCTATGGCAAGACGTGAAAATGGTTGTCTAGCAATGATTAACAACCAATTTGACAGAACTTGAAGAATTTTGAAAATAATAATGGGAAAATGTTGCACAATTCAGGTGTGGAAAGCTCTTAGAGACTTACGCAGAAAGACTCACACCTGTAATCGCTGCCAAAGTTGCTTCTACAAAGTATTGACTCAGGGGTGTGAATCCTTATGTAAATTAGATATTTTCAAAAAATGTGGTTTTACTTTTAATGCAACTCGATGATGTCATCGAGTAGCACTTTCAAAACCATTCTTCTTATCTTTTTAACTACAGAACATAGAAATGTGCAGTTTTCACGTATGTAAACATTGGCAGGGTGCTGGAGATAATGATTATGAGGTTAAAAACTGGTGGAATTACCCTTTAAGAGGGCAGTTAAACATAGAATTAGAATAATACAATTTGGGGCATATTTTACGCTACATTATTCTAATCTGGCAAAAGCCCCTCCTGCCCCTCCACTGGTACTCCCCATGGGCAGCAGCAGTGAAGGGGTAACACTTAAACTCAAAACACATCGCATGCCATTGTTAGGTAACACTATTTTACAGTCGAAGCACAACAACTCTTTCCACTCCCATTGTTTTATGTGGATGTACTGTACTTTTCTCCACAGATGGCAACTGGGGTGGCAGGGGGAAACAGAAAATGGCACAGGGGACTGTTTTACCTCTCTTACACACCTGGGAATTGATAGAGACTCAGTTCTGAATAGAGACTTCAGAATTTCAAAGCAAAAAATGAAGGGCTGTCCTGGCAATGCTTTGTGGGGTGATTAAGCTCATGCTTTTTCACTCTCCCTAGTCCCAATTCCATATTGCATATGAATGCAACTCTGGTAATAATTACAATTGGCCTTTATAAATTAGCCATTATAGGCCTGTCACACTGATGACTCCCTACCGTGATATCAGACATATTCATCCTTATTGGACAACTGCTAACAGCGTTGTATGCATTGGACCACCTTTATTAACATCCCAAGGTATTTTGAGACACTGGTCAGGGTGTTAACAAGCGGAGGAGGAAACACAGAACATGGCCCTACTGCTCAGTGTACCAGACTGATTATTCAGAGAACTGGGCTTCCTCTTACCAACAGCTGGGCACATAAGAGGTTTTCTCAGAAAATTACTTCAGTTTCTGAGAGTGAGGGAGATGGAAGGAAGGGAAAGAAGGAAAGAGAGAGTGAAAGAGAGAGGGAGCGAGAGAGAGATAGAGAAAGAGGCAGAGAAACAGCTTGACGCTAAAGCAGCCGATGTTTACCCTTTTACACCACCACCTCCCTCCCTCCACTACTCATTGAAACCCAGAGAACAATTCAACAGCCCTCTAAATTCAGTTAGGTTCATACTGCAATTTAACTTCCTAAACAGATCAGAACAGACCAGAGCGGTGCTGTGATGTCACATCAGGCCCACAGGTACAGGAGCAGGCTACTGGAGGGGAAACCTATGGCGCATGAAGCAGCCTGAACATACAGCAGGGCCTGTTGGGTGTCACATCTCCAATGCTAATGCCTCTTACCCTGGGCACACAACATGGAGAAAGATGCCCTATTTACACAGCAACCGACACCACGCCTCACTGACTGACTGGCTGACAGACTGAGATCCCTCCACTAAGGCCCACAGAATATTAAGTAAGTGCTCTCAAAAGACATCGACTACACATCTATAGTGTGATTGTGGACTACAGGAAAAGAAGGACCGAGCACGCCCCCATTCTCATCGACAGGGCTGTAGTGGAGCAGGTTGAGAGCTTCAAGTTCCTTGGTGTCCACATCACCAACAAACTATCATGGTTCAAACACACCAAGACAGTCGTGAAGAGGGCACGACAAAGCCTAGTCCCCCTCAGGAGACTGAGAAGATTTGGCATGGGTCCTCAGATCCTCAAAAAGTTATACAGCTGCTCCATCGAGAGCATCCTGACTGGTTGCATCACTGCCTGGTATGGCAACTACTCGGCCTCCAACCGCAAGGCACAACAGAGGGTAGTGCGTATGGCCCAGTACATCACTGGGGCCAAGCTTCCTGCCATCCAGGACCTCTATACCAGGCGGTGTCAGAGGAAGGCCCTAAAAATGGTCAAAGACTCCAGCCACCCTAGTCATAGACTGTTCTCTCTGCTACCGGACGGCAAGCGGTACCGGCGTGTCAAGTCTAGGTCCGGCGTGCCAAGTCACATATGTATGTACAGTGGGGAAATTTTTTATTTAGTCAGCCACCAATTGTGCAAGTTCTCCCACTTAAAAAGATGAGAGAGGCCTGTAATTTTCATCATAGGTACACGTCAACTATGACAGACAAAATGAGGGAAAAAAATCCAGAAAATCACATTGTAGGATTTTTAATGAATTGATTAGCAAATTATGGTGGAAAATAAGTATTTGGTCAATAACAAAAGTTTCTCAATACTTTGTTATATACCCTTTGTTGGCAATGACACAGGTCAAACGTTTTCTGTAAGTCTTCACAAGGTTTTCACACACTGTTGCTGGTATTTTGGTCCATTCCTCCATGCAGATCTCCTCTAGAGCAGTGATGTTTTGGGGCTGTCGCTGGGCAACATGGACTTTCAACTCCCTCCAAAGATTTTCTATGGGGTTGAGATCTGGAGACTGGCTAGGCCACTCCAGGACCTTGAAATGCTTCTTACAAAGCCACTCCTTCGTTGCCCGGGCGGTGTGTTTGGGATCATTGTCATGCTGAAAGACCCAGCCATGTTTCATCTTCAATGCCCTTGCTGACGGAAGGAGGTTTTCACTCAAAATCTCACGATACATGGCCCCATTCATTCTTTCCTTTACACGGATCAGTCGTCCTGGTCCCTTTGCAGAAAAACAGCCCCAAAGCATGATGTTTCCACCCCCATGCTTCACAGTAGGTATGGTGTTCTTTGGATGCAACTCAGCATTCTTTGTCCTCCAAACACGACGAGTTGAGTTTTTACCAAAAAGTTATATTTTGGTTTCATCTGACCATATGACATTCTACCAATCCTCTTCTGGATCATGCAAATGCACTCTAGCAAACTTCAGACGGGCCTGGACATGTACTGGCTTAAGCAGGGGGACACGTCTGGCGGCATAGTGTGTTACTGATGGTAGGCTTTGTTACTTTTGTCCCAGCTCTCTGCAGGTCATTCACTAGGTCCCCCCGTGTGGTTCTGGGATTTTTGCTCACCGTTCTTGTGATCATTTTGACCCCACGGGGTGAGATCTTGCGTGGAGCCCCAGATCGAGGGAGATTATCAGTGGTCTTGTATGTCTTCCATTTCCTAATAATTGCTCCTACAGTTGATTTCTTCAAACCAAGCTGCTTACCTATTGCAGATTCAGTCTTCCCAGCCTGGTGCAGGTCTACAATTTTCTTTCTGGTGTCCTTTGACAGCTCTTTGGTCTTGGCCATAGTGGAGTTTGGAGTGTGACTGTTTGAGGTTGTGGACAGGTGTCTTTTATACTGATAACAAGTTCAAACAGGTGCCATTAATACAGGTAACGAGTGGAGGACAGAGGAGCCTCTTAAAGAAGTTGTTACAGGTCTGTGAGAGCCAGAAATCTTGCTTGTTTGTAGGTGACCAAATACTTATTTTCCACCATAATTTGCAAATAAATTCATTAAAAATCCTACAATGTGATTTTCTGGAGAAAATACATCTCAATTTGTCTGTCATAGTTGACGTGTACCTATGATGAAAATTACAGGCCTCTCTCATCTTTTTAAGTGGGAGAACTTGCACAATTGGTGGCTGACTAAATACTTTTTTTCCCCCACTGTATGTGTATGTATGTGTGTATATATATGTATATATATATATGCGAGCGGGAAAAAAAAAACATATGGGGGATTGGAAGTGATGCAGACAATTACATTGATGGAAGTTACAATATATCTGCAATATTAAAGCTGATCTACCCCCTAAAAAATAAAATAAAATAAATAAATAAAAAAAGTCTAGGTCCAAAAGGCTTCTTAACAGATTCTACCCCCAAGCCATAAGACTCCTGAACAGCTAATCAAATGACTACCCGGAATATTTGCATTGTTCCCCCTCCCCCCCCAAATCGAAGGGGACAATGAAGATACACTTATTAGGATGTTGTGTTTGGAAGTAGGGCTGGGAATTGCCAGGGACCTCACGACACAATATTATCATGATACTTAGGTGCCGATAAGATATGTATTGCGATTCCCACGATTTTCATGATTCTATAAGTATTGCTATTCGATACTGTGATTTTATTGCGATTTGATTTTCCAAACATATTGCCCAATATATAGTATGTCTGCTGCAGAGAGACGAGAGAGCATGAGAAAACTTGTTTTGATCAGTCAGGGAAATAAAAGTATTGAAAACATGTTTGCTCACTATTTAAAAAGAACAAGCTATAGGATGAAAAATACCAAAGTGTTGGCGCAGTTACAGCTGACTAGCGTTAGGTATCGGTGCCTTCATTTAGTACAGTAGCAAAAAATTAATTAATAAATTAAAAGGTATTTTTTGTTGTGTTTTTTGCAAATCGATACTTGGAGTGAAGAGGCGACTCCTGGATGCTGACCTTCTAGGCAGAGTTGCAAAAAAAAAGCCATATCTCAGACTGGGCAATAAAAATAAAATATTAAGATGGGCAGTCTGAGATATGGCTTTTTCTTTGCAACTCTGCCTATAAGGTCAGCATCCCGGAATCGCCTCTTCACTGTTGACGTTGAGACTGGTGTTTTGCAGGAACTATTTAATGAAGCTGCCAGTTGAGGACCTGTGAGGCGCCTGTTTCTCAAACTAGACACTCTAATGTATTTGTCCTCTTGCTCAGTTGTGCACCGGGGCCTCCCACTCCTCTTTCTATTCTGGTTAGAGCCAGTTTGCGCTGTACTGTGAAGGGAGTAGTACACAGCGTTGTACGAGATCTTCAGTTTCTTGGCAATATCTCGCATAGAATAGCCTTCATTTCTCAGAACAAGAATAGACTGAAGAGTTTCAGAAGAAGGTTCTTTGTTTCTGGCCATTTTGAGCCTGTAATCAAACCCACAATTGCTGATGCTCAAGAAGTCTCAAGAAGGCCAGTTTTATTGCGTCTTTAATCAGCACAACAGTTTTCAGCTGTGCTAACATAATTGCAAAAGGGTTTTCTAATGATCAATTAGCCTTTTAAAATGATAAACTTGGATTAGCAAACACAACGTGCCATTGGAACACAGGCCAGATGGTTGCTGATAATGGGCCTACGTACGCCTATGTAGATATTCCATTAAAAATCAGCCGTTTCCAGCTACAATAGCCATTTACAACATTAACAATGTCTACACTGTATTCTGATCAACTTGATGTTATTTTAATGGACAAAAAATTTGCTTTTCTTTCGAAAACGAGGACATTTCTAAGTGAGCCCGAAATGTTGAACGGTAGTGGATATATACACTACCAGTCAAAAATGTGGACACACCTACTCATTCAAGGGTTTTTCTTTATTTTTACTATTTTCTACATTGTAGAATAATAGTGAAGACATCAAAACTATGAAATAGCACATATGGAATCATGTAGTGACCAAGAAAGTGTTAAACAAATATATTGTAAATGTGAGATTCTTCAAAGTAGCCACCCTTTGCCTTGATGACAGCTTTGCACATTCTTGGCATTCTCTCAACCAGCTTAATGAGGTACTCACCTGGAATGTGTTTCAATTAACAGGTGTGCCTTGTTAAAAGTTAATTTATGGAATTTCTTTCCTTCTTAATGCATTTGAGCCAATCAGTTGTGTTGTGATAAGGTATACAGAAGATAGCCATATTTGGTAAAAGACCTAGTCCATATTATGGCAAGAACAGCTCAAATAAGCAAAGAGAAATGACAGTCCATCATTACTTTAAGACATGAAGGTCAGTCAATACGGAAAATGTCAAGAACTACGAGTTTCTTCAACTGCTGTTGCAAAATCCATCAAGCGCTATGATGAAACTGGCTCTCATGAGGACCACCACAGGAAAGGAAGACCCAGAGTTAACTCTGCTGCAGAGGATAAGTTCATTAGAGTTACCAGCCTCAGAATTTGCAGCCCAAATAAATGCTTCACAGTTCAAGTAACAAACACATCTCAACATCAACTGTTCAGAGGAGACTGCATTAATCAGGCCTTCATGGTCAAATTGCTGCAAAGAAACCACTACTAAAGGACACCAATAATAAGAAGAGACTTGCTTGGGCCAAGAAACACGAGCAATGGACATTAGACCAGTGGAAATCTGTCCTTTGGTCTGGATTCCAAATTTGTCTTTGTGAGACGCATGATCTCCGCATGTGTGGTTCCCACTGTGAAGCATGGAGGAGGTGGTGTGATGGTGTGGGG
Organism: Coregonus lavaretus; assembly: GCF_964263955.1. NCBI lineage: Eukaryota > Metazoa > Chordata > Actinopteri > Salmoniformes > Salmonidae > Coregonus > Coregonus lavaretus. The sequence goes on from NC_139988.1 coordinate 46,081,258, forward strand.
ATGATTTATTTAGAATTCAAGGCACACTTAACCAGCATAGCTACCACAGGATTCTGCAGCGATACGCCGTCCCATCTGGTTTGCGCTTAGTGGGACAATAATTTATTTTTCAACAGGACAATGACCCAACACACCTCCAGGCTGTGTAAGGGCTATTTGACCAAGAAGGAGAGTGATGGAGTGCTGCATCAGATGACCTGGCCTCCACAATCACCCGAATTCAACCCAATTGAGATGGTTTGGGATTAGTTGGACTGCAGAGTGAAGGAAAAGCAGCCAACAAGTGCTCAGCATATGTAGGAACTCCTTCAAGACTTTTGGAAAAGCATTCCAGGTGAAGCTGGTTGAGCGAAAGCCAAGAGTGTGCAAAGCTGTCATCAAGGCAAAGGGTCACTACTTTGAAGAATATAAAATAAATGTAATTTGTTTAACACTTTTTTGGTTACTACATGATTCCATATGTGTAATTTCATAGTTTTTATGTTTTCATTATTAATCTACAATGTAGAAAATAGTAAAAAAAAAAAAAAAACTTGAATGAGTAGGTGTGTCCAAACTTTTGACTGGTACTATATATATATATATGTGTGTGTTTAAATTTTTTTACATTAAATATATACTTTATATATTATCTATACATATATATTATATACAGTGCATTCGGAAAGTGTTCAGACCCCTTGACTTTTTCCACATTTACCTTACAGCCTTATTCTAAAATGGATTAAATAAATAAAAATCCTCATCAATCTACACACAATACACAAAAATGACAAAGCGAAAACAGGTTTTTAGAAATGTTAGCAAATGTATTACAAATAAAAAACATAAATACCTTATTTACATAAGTATTCAGACCCTTTGCTATGAGACTCGAAATTGAGCTCAGGTGCATCCGGTTTCCATTGATCAACCTTGAGATGTTTCTACAACTTGATTGGAGTCCACCTGTGGTAAATTCAATTGATTAGATATGATTTGGAAAGGCACACACCTGTCTATATAAGGTCCCATAGTTGACAGTGCATGTCAGAGCAAAAACCAAGCCATGAGTTTGAAGGAATTGTCCGTAGAGCTCCGAGACAAGACTGTATCGAGGCACAGATCTGGGGAAGGGTACCAAAAAATGTCTGCAGCATTGAAGATCCCCAAGAACACAGCGGCCTCCATCATTCTTAAATGGAAGTAGTTTGGAACCACCAAGACTCTTCCTAGAGCTGGCCACCCGGCCAAACTGAGCAATCGGGGGAGAAGGGCATTGGTCAGGGAGGTAATCAAGAACCCAATGGTCACTTTGACAGCGCTCCAGAGTTCCTCTGTGGAGATGGGAGAACCTTCCAGAAGGACAACCATCTCTGCAGCACTCCACCAATATTTACATTTTACATTTTAGTCATTTAGCAGACGCGCTTATCGAGAGTGACTTACAGTTAGTGCATACATTTCTTCTTCTTCTTTTCATACTGGCTACCCGTGGGAATCGAACCCACAACCCTGGCGTTGCAAGCGCCATGCTCTACCAACTGAGCTACACGGGGCCCATATCAATCAGTCCTTTATGGTAGAGTGGCCAGATGGAAGCCACTCCTCAGTAAAAGGCACATGACAGCCCACTTGGAGTTTGCCAAAAGACACCTAAAGACTCTCAGACCATGAGAAACAAGATTCTTTGGTCTGATGAAACCAAGATTGAACTATTTGGCCTGAACGCCAAGCGTCACGTCTGGAGGAAACCTGGCAGCATCATGCTGTGGGGATGTTTTTCAGCGGCAGGGATTGGGAGACTAGTCAGGATCGAGGGAAAAATGAACGGAGCAAAGTACAGAGAGATCGATGAAAACCTGTTCCAGAGCGCTCAAGACTTCAGACTGGGGTGAAGGTTCACCTTCCAACAGGACAACTACCCAAAGCACACAGCCAACACAACGCAGGAGTGGCTTCGGGACAAGTCTCTGAATGTCCTTGAGCCCGCTCTTTAACCCGATCTAACATCTTTGGAGAGACCTGAAAATAGCTGTGCAGCGAGAGGATCTGCAGAGAAGATTGGGAGAAACTCAATACAGGTGTGCCAAGCTTGTAGCGTCATACCCAAGAATACTCCAGGCTGTAATCGCTGCGAAAGGTGCTTCAACAAAGTACTGAGTGAAGTGTCTGAATACTTATGTAAATGTGACATTTCAGTTTTGTTATTTCTTTCTAAATGTGCAAAAATGTCTAAAAACCTGTTTTTACTTTGTCATTATGGGGTATTGTGTGGAGATTGATGAGGTAAAAAAAATAATTCAATCCATTTTAGAATAAGGCTGTAATGTAACAAAATGTGGAAAAAGTGAAGGGACCTGAATACTTTCCGAATGCACTGTATGTAGCATTTTTTTTTTTTTACGGCAACCGTCAATCACAGGAGGACTCAGGAGCCTGTTCTCTGCCTGCTGCCGCTCTGCTAATCATCAGATGGGGGGCAGAGAGGAGGTAGGAGGCCCACGTGGGTAACTGGGGGCCCTGCCTTGATAAAAAAATACAAAATAAATGGCATAATATATATCTATTTTTATTAAGTGCATAATAAATAAATGAAAATCAAACATATAAATGTTCTGCTTTACTGTGCTGTATTGTAGTCTAGGCCCTATTTAATTTGTTTATTTAGAGAATAAACACTCCTATAACCCCGTGCATAGGCTGTGCATTCATAAGGCTAGGGGAAGCTAAGCTTTCCCTAAAGTAAATTTAATTAAATTGCCAAAATTATATAGCCTAATTACCCTACTCCTGTCTATACAGAAATACATAAAACCATTAAAAATAGGCTACTAAAGCATGATTTGTCCACATTGGATCATTCACTTCTTTAAAAAAAATATGTTTTGGATTGTTTTAACTCGCATTGCCTACAGTTGGAAGGAAAGGCAGCGTGCACAATATGGTAAGATTATTGTTGACTTGCGACTGTCAGTGAAAAGTAAAGCCCCAGCCAGGCATATCTGTCACGCCCTGACTTATGGTACTCTAGTATGTTGAGTCAGGGTGTGGAGTTCTATGTTGTATTGTCTATGTTCTCGTTCTAGGTGTTGTATTTCTATGTTTGGCCGGGTGTGATTCCCAATCAGAGACAGCTGTCGCTCGTTGTCTCTGATTGGGGATCATACTTAGGCAGCCTGTTTGTATCATTAGTTGTGGGATCTTGTTCCGTGTGTAGGCTTGTTTTGTGTTTAGCCTGAGGACTTCACGTTACGTTGGTTTGTTGTTTTGTTCGTGTGTTTATCGTTGAAATAAACATGTATGCATTTCACGCTGCGCCTTGGTCTGACCCGTCCTTAAACGAACGTGACAAAAGATCCCACCAAACACGGACCAAGCAGCGTGCCCAGGAGCAGCAGACACCCTGGACACAGGTAGTGGAGCAGAGATCATGGACTTGGGGGGAGATAAGAGAGGATCTGGCCAAGCAGATGGAGGCCCTGAAAGGGATGGACTTGAAGAAGGAGAGAGTAGCCGATAGCGGACCCTGGGCGAAGGAGGAAGCCCAGGCAGGTGAGGAGAAACGTCGACCCAAGAGGACGCGGTCACGACGAAAGCCCGAGAAGCAGCCCCAATAAAGTTTTTTGGGGGGGCTCACGGTGTGGTTGGCGGAGCCTGGGTTCAGAGCAGAGCCAACTCCCCGTACTCACGACAGGAAGCGTGTAACCATGCACTCTCCGTGTTATGGGGAGCTACGCACTGTGTCGCCAGTGCGCCGGCACAGTCCTGTACGTCCTGTGCTAGCAACACGCACGTGTCGTGCGAAAGTCGGCAGCCAGCCAGGAAGGGTTGTGCCGGCTCAACGCTCCTGGTCTCCAGTGCACCTCACCAGTCCTGTACGGCCCGTACCTGCTCCTCGCACCAGGCCAGCGGTGTGTGTCCCCAGTCCGGCCCAGCCCGTTCCTGCTCCTCGCACCAGACCAGTGGTGCGTGTTCCCAGTCCGGCCCGGCCCGTGCCTGCTCCTCGCACCAAGCCAGTGTTGTGTGTTCCCAGTCCGGTACGGCCCGTGTCTGCTCCCCGCACCAAGCCAGTGGTGCATGTCGCCAGCCCGGTACGCCCCGTACCTGCTCCCCGCACCAAGCCAGTGGTGTGTGTCCCCAGTCCGGCCCGGCCCGTTCCTGCTCCTCGCACCAGACTAGTGGTGCGTGTTCCCAGTCCGGCACGGTCCGTTCCTGTTCCTCGCACCAAGCCAGTGGTGCGTGTTCCCAGTCCGGTACGGCCCGTGCCTGCTCCCCGCACCAAGCCAGTGGTGCGTGTCGCCAGCCCGGGATGCCCCGTACCTGCTCCTCGCACCAAGCCAGTGGTGCGTGTTCCCAGTCCAGTACGGCCCGTGCCTGCTCCCCGCACCAAGCCAGTTGTGCGTGTTCCCAGTCCGGCCCGGCCCGTTCCTGCTCCTCGCACCAAGCCTGTGGTGCGTGTTCCCAGTCCGGTACGGCCCGTGCCTGCTCCACGCACCAAGGCAGTGGTGCGTGTCGCCAGTCCAGCCCGGCCCGTTCCTGCTCCTCGCCCCAGACCTGTGGTGCGTGTCTCCAATCCGTCCCTGACCGTGCCTGCTCCACGCACCAAGCCAGTGGTGCGTTTTCCAGTCAGGCCCGGCCCGTTTCTGCTCCTCGCACCAGACCAGTGGTGCGTGTTCCCAGTCCGGCCCGGCCAGTTCCTGCTCCTCGCACCAGACCAGTGGTGCGTGTTCTTAGTCCGATCCGGCCCGTGCCTGCTCCTCGCACCAGACCAGTGGTGCATGTTTCCAGTCCGGCACGGCCCGTGCCCGTTCCACCAGTGCCTGGTCCAGCACCGGTCAGCTGCTCCACTCCGGAGCCAGAGCAGTCCGCTCCACCGGTGCCCAGTCCAGCTCCGGTCAGCAGCTGTCACTCCGGAGCCAGAGCAGTCCGCTCCACCGGTGCCCAGTCCAGCTCCGGTCAATGGTTCCACTCCGGAGCCAAAGCAGTCGGCTACACCGGTGCATAGTCCAGCTCCGGTCAGCAGCTCCACTCCGGAGCCAGAGCAGTCCGCTCCACCGGTGCCCAGTCCAGCTCCGGTCAGCAGCTCCACTCCGGAGCCAGAGCAGTCCGCTCCACCGGTGCCTAGTCCAGCTCCGGTCAGCAGCTCCACTCCGGAGCCAGAGCAGTCCAGTCCACCGGTGCCTAGTCCAGCTCCGGTCAATGGTTCCACTCCGGAGCCAAAGCAGTCGGCTACACCGGTGCATAGTCCAGCCCCGGTCAGCGGATCCACTCCGGAGCCAGAGTAGTCCGCTCCACCGGGGTCCAGTTCAGCTCCGGTCAGCGGCTCCAGTCCAGACCCAGACGTCAGCCCCTCTCCAGGTTCGGGGTCTCCCACACCAGGGTCCAGACAGGGCTTGGTGCATCGTGGGAGGAAGGTGAGGGGAAGCAGCGCGCCGAGGTCCAGACCAGACCAGGGGCGCAACGGGGAGGCTGAGAGAATGAGGTCGTCACGCCCGGAGCCGGATCCGCCTCCGAGGCGGAATGCCCACCCGGACCCTCCCCTTTTAAGTCAGGTTTGTGCGGCCGGAGTCCGCACCTTTGGGGGGGGGGGGGGGGTACCGTCACGCCCTGACCTATATAACTCTAGTTAGTTTGGTCAGGGTGTGCATGTTTAGTTCGATGTTATGGTAGATCTATGTTTAGATCTAGGTCTATGTTTGGCCGGGTGTGATTCCCAATCAGAGGCAGCTGTCGCTCGTTGTCTCTGATTGGGGATCATACTTAGGCAGCCAGTTTTCCTGCCTGTGTTGTGGGATCTTGTTTGTATTCGGTGAGTTTGGGCTTGTGTGTATAGCCTTCCGACGTCACGTTTCGTTGACTTTTGTTGTTTTTGTATGTTTATACGGTTTAATAAACATGGATACATTTCACGCTGCGCGTTGGTCTGACCCGTCCTTCAACGCCCGTGACACAGTGATTGAGTTATATTATTAGCCTAAATTATGACTATCCAATCTACTCATCACATTACGAATAATGGGCTCTTACATACTGTAAGTTTGCAAATGCGATGAGGAATGGAATACTTTATTAAGGTGAATTTTTATAGTGAAAATTAGCTTCCCCAAACTTATATTTTATAGTAAGAATAGGCATATAATGGAATGAAACAGAATGAAAGAGAACATATATTTTCCCCAACTAACCTTGATGACTGTTGCGGGGTGCGCAAAGTGATATTCTGGGCTTATAAAACAAGTGTTACAAGAGCAGTGTGTGGGTTTCTCTTTTCTTGGCCATATATCAAAGAGGTTTAGCCTATGAATGCATTTATAACGGGTAATAGACCAAACAATACAATTATTTGTAAGGTGCTTATTCAAGGTAGTCCAGGTCACAGCCCATGTCCTCATGGTTGAACACCCTAGCACTGGATTGGCTGCCCCCAGGGAGAATGTGTGTGTGTGTGTGTGTGTGTGTGTGTGTGTGTGTGTGTGTGTGTGTGTGTGTGTGTGTGTGTGTGTGTGTGTGTGTGTGTGTGTGTGTGTGTGTACCTACGTGTGTGAATATGTGCATGTGTGTTGCGGTAGAGGGCAGATTCAAGGGGACCTTGTCAGGAGGTATGCGCTGTGCAGTTACACACACACACACACACACACACACACACACACACACTCGCGCGCAAACACAGACAAACACATCCCTGACTCAGGTAGCACTTTTCTAACTATGATAAAGGTTGAAGCTCCCCAGAGGCAGTCCCAGTGAGGTGTGTGTGGAGCTGGTTATATCACCACCCTCTCTGTAGGAAATATAGTGATTGTCTGACCTACACAGGCCCAGCTGATGTCCATAAAGCAACTACAATGCATACAAAAACTGGTTGAAAGAAACTCTTACCATTCGGAAATGTTTACTGATTACCACAAGGCTGGCCTTCTCAATTATTGAACACAGCACAGCCATTCTGTTAATGGCCATCATTTGTTAAGGTGCTGGATCTTGTCGACAAAGCTCTGTTTTATAATGAAGATTTACCCATGCCAGAGACTACAGCACATACTGCTATGCTGAATGTACATGTACAGTTGGCAGGACAGAGGGAGACCAGAGAGAGCACAGACACACAGACATGGCTAGAGCTCATGGAAACCATACAGCATGTTACCTTCAGGCTTTTGAAAAATGTGATAAAGCATTCATTAATTGCTTGTTGTGATTAACCAGGTTATTTAACACTATGGCAACAGTCATGCCAATACAATTGAATTCAATTTGATAGAGCACAACACAAGGCACACACACTGCACACATACATAGGGAACAGGATTGTCACAGACACATACAATGGCAGAACACCAGCCAGGCTAACTGGTGCCTCTATGTGCCTATAACCCGGAGACCAACAGACCAGACCACACATAGTATGCATTAGCCCAATCGCTTCTGTAACATTAAGAAAGGGATGGAGACAGAAAGAGGGGTTTTGAAGACGGGAAGAAAAAATAAGGTGCTGGGAGGAAGAGAGCGAGGTAGGGTGATTTGAGACTGAGAGACTATGGGGTGAGAGGAGAAAGAGAGGGTGAAAGAAGGAAAGGGATAAAAACAGAGGCAGGAGGATATAGAGAGAAGGGGGAGGGAGAGCAGTGTTAAGCGGCGGCAGCTCCTGAAGACTGTTCTCCCTTCGTTCGCTCATGGTGTCAGAGGGTGAGTGAGCACCAGACAGAGACATTCATTTCCCAGTAAACTCAGCTTCCACAGCAGGGAGGGAGGGAGCAGAGAGAATGAGAGGCTGAGAGAAAGAATGAGGTAAAGGAAATTACAGAAAAAGAGAAAGAGAGGAGGATGAGAGTGAGAGTGAGGCTGAGATAGAGAGAGAGATAAATATGAACACACTCCAAGCCCTTCATACTTTACTGTACACCCTGTTCTGACAGTGATGTGCCTTCTAAAGCCCTATATTAAACTCTAGCGTACACAGTAGCACAGGCCCACTTCTCAATTACTCTCTAATCCCTGTTCAATATGCCTCTAAATGATCAATCCTCTCATAAAAAATGGATCTGAATGTTAGACTTAGTTAAATGACATTGCCATGAGCGGCACCGGAGATATTGAGATAAGCGAGATGCAACACTTTGCTTTCACATAATAATAATATGCCACTTAGCAGACGCTTTTATCCAAAGCGACTTACAGTCATGCGTGCATACATTTTTGTGTATGGGTGGTCCCGGGGATCGAACCCACTACCCTGGCGTTACAAGCGCTGTGCTCTACCAGCTGAGCTACAGAGGACCACATTGACCCACTATGCGGTTTACTTTCTCCATCTACGTAATATCGCTGAGTCTACCTTTAAATGGATTATACTTCTTAGATATTTGAATAAGGTAGCAACTACATCACCCAAAAAGGGGAATCACCCCCGTTAATCTATACTGAACCAAAATATAAACGCAACATGTAAAGTGTTGGTCCCATGTTAATAATTGGAAGCTGAAAATGTCCCAGTTCTTCCATGGCCTGAATACTCACCAGACATGACACCCATTGAGCATGTTTGGGATGCTCTGGATCGACGTGTAGGACAACGTGTTCCAGTTTCAGTCAATATCCAGCAACTTCGCACAGCCATTGAAGAAGAGTGGGACAACATTCCACAGGCCACAATCCACAGCCTGATCAACTCTATGCGAAGGAGATGTGTCGTGCTGCATGAGGCAAATGGTGGTCACAGATACTGACTGGTTTTCTGATCCACCAACAGATGCATATCTGAATGCCCAGTCATGTGAAATCCATAGATCAGTGGTGTAAAGTACTTAAGTAAAAATACTTTAAAGTACTACTTAAGTCATTTTTTGAGGTATCTGTACTAAGAAAATAATGTACTTTTTACTCCATACATTTTCCCTGACACCCAAAAGTACTCGTTACATTTTGAATGCTTAGCAGGAAAGGAAAAGGGTCCAATTCATACGCTTATCAAGAGAACATTTACATGTACATTTACATAATTTAGCAGACACTCTTATCCAAAGCGACTTACAAATTGGTCATTCAACTTATGATAGCCAGTGGGACAACCACTTTTTTAAATTATTTTTTTTATGAGGGGGTGGGGGAGGGTGGGGGGGAGAGGATTACTTTTATACTATTCCAGGTATTCCTTAAAGAGGTAGGGTTTCAAGTGTCTCAAGGTGGTCAGTGACGCCGCTGTCCTGGCGTCGTGGGGGAGCTTGTTCCACCATTGGTCATCCCTACTGCCTCTGATCTGGCGGACTCACTAAACACATTCTTTACTTGTAAATGATGTCTGAGTGTTGGTGTGTGCCCCTGGCTATCCGCAAATTAAAAAAAAAAAATACAAGAAAATGGTGCCATCTGGTTTGCTTAATAATATAATAAATGTTTAATGATCTATACTTTTACTTTTGATACTTAAGTATATTTTAGCAATTCAATTTACTTTTGATACTTAAGTATATTAAACACCAAATACTTTTAGACTTTTACTCAAGTAGTATTTTACTGGGTGACTTTCAATTTTACTTAGTGTAGTTCTGTGGTGATAAACGCAGCGTCAGGCTAACTTCTCACCTCCAGGACTCAAACCCCATGGCCTTACACACAGGATCCACTCAGCACTCTACACTAATCTTTACCATCTCAAGGCTTCTCTCTCTCTCTCTCTCTCTCTCTCTCTCTCTCTCTCTCTCTCTCTCTCTCTCTCTCTCTCTCTCTCTCTCTCTATCTCTCTGTCTCTGTCTCACAAACATATAAACATATGCACATACATTCTTAAAAGTAAAGACACACTGACATAATTTAACCCAAAAACATGCATACTTACTGTCCCTCAGTCAATGCAGTCACTGAAATTGATATATTTTTAGGTATAAATGAGGCCTTTACTATGAAAAGACAAAGACTTGTCAAGGTTATTATGAAAATCTGTTTGATTTAATGTTATTTAAATGTCAAATAAAAGCCTCTTATTTAACTAAGTGGACATCCCTACTCACTCTCTCTCTCTGTGTGTGTTTATCCAGGACACACAGTGCCGCAAAATAACTCCCTGAACTCTTAGACACACACACGTGCCCCTGGAACTGTGCGGAAAAATAACTAAAAGATGCTAATAATCAATTTTATAATAATGAAACAAGGAGACAGGACCCTGTTGTGCTTAGTGGCACAACTGCAGGCTGTGTGTGTGTGTGTGTTACCTGAATCACGGCCCTGAACGCACACGGCTGTGTTACCTGTGTTGACTTCAGACACCCTGGGGAGTGTTACATCATATGCCTTCCCCCAATCACACACAAACGAACACACACACGCAAGCACAAACACCACCACAACTCCACAGAGAGAGAATCCCACAGAGCGGTGACATCACTGCTGCTTTGCTAACACCGTAACTACTGCTGAACCACGGTGATACTACTAGGGTTGAGCAGTACCCAGATTTTCATACCGTCATACCATTTCTGTACCATACCAGGGTATACGGTATTACCGGAAGTGCACACAATGGGCGTTACTAAATGTATTATGATATATTATTGTTACGCACAAAACGACACTATATAGTATGTAGACACCCCTTCAAATTAGTGGATTCGGCTACTTCAGCCACACCCGTTGCTAATAGGTGTATAAAATCAAGCACACAGCCATGCAATCTCCATAGACAAACATTTGCAGTAGAATGGCCTTACTGAAGAGCTCAGTGACTTTCAACGTGGCACCGTCATAGGATGTAACCTTTCCAACAAGTCACTTCAACAAATTCCTGCCCTGCTTGAGCTGCCCCGGTCAACTGTAAGTGCTGTTATTGTGAATTGAAAAGTCTATGAGCAACAACTGCTCAGCCGCAAAGTGGTAGGCCACACAAACTCACAGAACGGGACCGCAGAGTGCTGAAGCATGTAGAGCGTAATAATCATCTGTCCTCGGTTGAAACACACATTACCGAACTCCAAACTGCCTCTGGAAGCAACGTCAGCACAATAGCTGTTCGCCGGGAGCTTCATGAAATGGGTTTCCATGGCCGAGCAGCCGCACACAAGCCTAAGATCACCAAGCGTCGGCTGGAGTGGTGTAAAGCTCACCGCCATTGGACTCTGGAGCAGTGGAAACGCGTTCTCTGGAGTGATGAATCACGCTTCACCATCTGGCAGTCTGACAGACGAATCTGGGTTTGGCGGATGCCAGGAGAACGCTACCTGCCCAAATGCATAGTGCCAACTGTAAAGTTTGGTGGAGGAGGAATAATGTTATGGGGCTGTTTTTCATGGTTCGGGCTAGGCCCCTTAGTTCCAGTTCAGGGAAATCTTAACGCTACAGCATACAATGACATTCTAGACGATTCTCTGCTTCCAACTTTGTGCAACAGTTTGGGGAAGGCCCTTTCCTATTTCAGCATGACAATGTCCCCGTGCACAAAGCGAGGTCCATACAGAAATGGTTTGTCGAGATCGTTGTGGAAGAACTTGACTGGCCTGCACATAGCCCTGACCTCAACCCCATCGAACACCTTTGGGATGAATTGGAACACTGACTGCGAGCCAGGCCTAATCGCCCAACATCAATGCCCGACCTAATGCTCTGGTGGTTGAATGGAAGCAAGCTTGATCTTGACATCTAGCCACTTAGCTAGCAAGTTAAAGTATATACCTTTTGTATTCAGTGCATGTGACAAATACAATTGTATTTGATTTATACGGTTGACCTAGCCATATACAGTGGTCACCAACCCTAGTCCTGGAGGGCTACAGGGTGTGCTAACCCAGATTGCCTGCACACCAAAAGACTGTAAGCCCACTCAGCTAAAGCCTAGGCGTGAGTGTTATGTCTCAGATGGGGTTAATGTCTCAGACATCACACAAGCATAGTTCCTTGAACCACCTCAGCTACATATTGTCCCTGTTAAATAATTAAATAAAGCATTAGTACAATTCTGGATAAAAACTCACCATTCATGCCATTGTAGATGCTGCCGTGGTGAGGGGACAACTCGTCTCCAGTGGTCCTCCTCTGTCCCCACTCCCTGCCTGCTGGGGGGCTGCTGCCGTACCTCCCCTTTCCGTGCTCTGAACTGGGGCTGTGGTTGTGGTGTCGTAACACTTCATGGCTCCCCACAATCACCCGACCCTTCCTCAGGTGCTCTGGCATCCCTGTTAGTGCCTGTTTGGGCTCAGTGGTCCCACATCCAGCCCCAACCCCGACCGCATTAACCCTGTGTCTCCGTGAGAGGTCAGGACTTGACTGGCCCGAACCTTGGTTTGGCCCTAACCCTTGCCCGGACCCCAAAAGCTGTTTCTGGGCCAGCATGTCAGCACTGCTGGGTTTGGAGTGGGCCTCAGCCGCCAGTTGTGTAGGGAATATGCCGTGTTTCTCTGGGCTGCAGGGCCCCCGGAGGCCCCTGGGATCAGGGCTGGTGAGGGACCCCCCGCGGGGCCTGCAGGCCTGGGGGAAGGTGTGGTAATCTGGGGTGGAGCTGTGGCGGCGGCCTGTAGACTCGAGGCCCGGGCCCTCTGGTTTGTCATGGTGGGAGCCAGGGTTGGAGCCCAGGCCGGAGCCCTGGTGAAGGGGCTTGCGGTGGTGGTGGTCGGGGCTGTCCGTGCTTCCCGCACTCGAGGTGCTGCTCCCATCCCCCACGTCACGGAGCAAGCCCAGTGTAGCCCCCCCAGTTTGAGACAGACTACTCTGGCTGTCAATCGAGCTTCTGCACCCTGCACTCTGCCCTGCTCCTCCCCCTCCTCCCCCTTTCTCCTCATCCAGTAGGATACACAGCTCTTTGAGCTCCAGATTCTCTCTGATCACTTCTCCCTGGCGCTGCTCCAGCTCCTTGAGTTTCTGCAGGTAGAGGGCCACCTCTTTCCTCATGAGGCCGGCACTGTAGCGGCCCAGACGCTGCCACTCCCGGGACACACGCTTGCCCTTCTGACGGTCGTCATCCAGGAAACAGCACAGGTCCCGCAGCTCCTGGTTATCCTCCTGCAGCTTCTGGTTCACATCCTGGATACACACACATACACACACACACAAATAGGAGAAAGCACATAGGAGGTGATATATAATTTATCATATGGGACTTCTGATAACAAATGTTGAGCACGCAATTGTGTATGGAGGGGGAGCGTGTGTGTGTTGATGGTGATGTATTTTATTGATGATTCATTTACTGTGATTTTGAAACAAATCATAGGCCTTCCAAAATTTACTTTTGTGGTTGTGTTTAAATATCCTCAGCAGTTCCAGATGTAATAGGAAAAGCATAAAAGCAACAAGTGGATCATTGGGTTGGATTATGATGTAGGCTACTTGAAGACTACATTGCTACCTTCAAACCACCTACCTTCATTATTTTCAAGGAGTTTGCAGAGGTAGGACTATAGGCTACAGCTTTTTTAACGCATGATTAGACCATGGCTTTTTTGCATTAGGAAACATGCCTAGAAAGGCTACACAACATAAGACTGTCAGACATCCATAGAGCAGTGCGCAAAGTTGCGCGCCCGACATTACCACACCTGCCTCACCTTCAAACCCCGGATCTCGGTCAGGTGCTGCTGGAGTCGCCGGTTCACCTCCCGAATCAAATTCCCGTGGTCAAGCATAACGCCCATCTTCTCGGCTTCTGCCCTCCGTAGCCGCCGCACCAACTCCTCTTTGCTCCACTTGAGCAGCTCCTGGTCGCTTATCTTGGAGAGCTCCTCCGCTGGACTCTCTGCGCTCTTGACCATCAGCTGGGGCTGCGTCGCATTCTCCATCATTGAACTAGGCTACTCCAATGGGAGGATAAAAGTATCTATCCTACGACGGTCAGTAACCTACGAATTCAGTGCACAAGCCAACCAATCCTAACTTCACACATGGACCCAAATATACACTCTTTATCTAACGTCCATATAGTTATACCAAATTCATGTTTGTTCTATTTCTCAGAAGCCCATTTTGAATCTCTGCGAAAAGAGCGGTGCTCTCCTATATTCCCGCCTTTCTCAAAGTAGTCCGCACGCGGTCTCTTCTGCAGAGCCCCTCGCCGGCTAGACCGCGGCTTCTGGGCATGGTCATTGGGCATGCCTGCTGCCTCGCGCATACAGCTGTTGCCTAGGGCACTCCCGGGTTTCGGCCAAAAGGGAGAATAAGGAGTGGCTGCTGCATAGCAGCTCGCGCTGGGGAGTCGAGAAGCAAGGGTGCGTGACTGCAGATCTGAGAAAAATGTGGCTGACTGGAAAACTCGTGCCACTCTCTCTCACTCCCTCTCCAGAGTGGCGAGGACGCGTTGTCCTCTTCCGCCATCTGCTGTATGATTCCCTTCAATTTTAGCAGGATAATTCTGTTTTTGTGACGACAGATGGCAGGACTTCGTCAAGGGGTGTCATGCACCCCCAAAATCGGAGGGAGCACAAATTCCGTGAGGATGGCTGAGGGGTGGAAAAATGTGCCTTTTTAATAAATATGCTTAATTCTATGTAAACGAAAATAGATGTTTATTTTTCTGCATATCCTAAACACCTCTTGAAATGACTACTAACCTTGAAAAAATTAAAACGTTAATTCTTCTGCATTTTTAAGCACTGCTTGAGATGTCTACCAAACTTGCCAGCAGGCATACCAGCTAAGATAGTTAGCTTTTTTGTAGTTGTTTATCTCTAACACTACTAGTCACCTAGCAATTTTATGAAGTTGGCTTTAGTTAGCCCAGATAGGTTCCCAATCTCCCAACCTCATAACTACACTGTATATACAAAAGTATGTGGACACATTTAACATTTAACATTTAAGCCATTTATTAGACGCTCTTATCCAGAGCGACTTACAAATTGGTGCATTCAACTTTTCAAATTAGTGGATTCAGCTATTTCAGTCACACCAGCTGCTGACAGGTGTATAGAATCGAGCACACAGCCATGCAATCTCCATAGACAAACATTGGCAGTAGAATGACCTTACTGAAGAGCTCAGTGACTTTCAACGTGGCACCGTAATAGGATGCCACCTTTCCAACAAGTCACTTCAACACATTTCTGCCCTGCTAGAGCTGCCCCGGTCAACTGTAAGTGCTGTTATTGTGAAGTGGAAACATCTAGGAGCAACAACGGCAAAGTGGTAGGCCACACAAGCTCACAGAACGAGACCGGCGAGCGCTGAAGCGTGTAGCGCGTAAAAATCGTCTGTTCTCGGTTGCAACACTCACTACCGAGTTTGAAACTTCCTCTGGAAGCAAAGTCAGCACAATAACTGTTTGTCGGGAGCATCATGAAATGGGTTTCCATGGCCGAGCAGCCATACACAAGCCTAAGATCACCATACGCAATGCCAAGCGTCGGCTGGAGTTGTGTAAAGCTCGCTGCCATTGGACTCTGGAGCAGTGGAAACGCGTTCTCTGGAGTGATGAATCACGCTTCACCATCTGGCAGTCCGACAGATGAATCTGGGTTTGGCAGATGCCAGGAGAACGCTACCTGCCCGAATGCATAGTGCCAACTGTAAAGTTAGGTGGAGGAGGAATAATGGTCTGGGACTGTTTTTCATGGCCCCTTAGTTCCAGTGAAGGGATATCTTAACGCTACAGCATACAATTCTGTGCTTCCAACTTTGTGGCAACAGTTTGGGGAAGGCCCTTTCCTATTTCAGCATGACAATGACCCCTTGCACAAAACGAGGTCCATACAGAAATGGTTTGTCGAGATCGGTGTGGAAGAACTTGACTGGCCTGCACATAGCCCTGACCTCAACCCCATCGAACACCTTTGAGATGAATTGGAACGCTGACTGCGAGCCAGGCTTAATCTTCCAACTTCGGTGCCCGACCTCACTAATGCTCTTGTGGCTGAATGGAAGCAAGTCCCCGCAGCAATGTTCCAACATCTAGTGGAAAGCCTTTCCAGAAGAGTGAAGGCTGTTATAGCAGCAAAGGGGGACCAACTCCATATCCAGGTTGGTAGCAATTACTAAATGTACTGAATAAGACTCACATTCCTTTTAATATTTTACCCAGATTTTAACAGAGATGCAGGAAACATATTTAGTTCTTTAAAAAAATATCCACCAGTAAGGAGGATACAGACAGCTCAAGAGGTATACTTAGACATGTAGAAAAAGTACGATATTTTTGACATAGATTTAAGCATAATGATTGTGGCTCTAGATTGCAGGAAAAAGGTTTCAGCTGTTTGAAAAATGCAATCCAGACCACCCCCCCCCCCCCCCCCCCCCCCCCCCCCCCCCCCCATCCTCACGTACTTTGTGCCTCTCAGATTATAAATACATGACATTACCACTTGATTTCCCCTGGCCAGAGGGGATCAGACCGCATAGGCTTTTCTAGGCTACCTACAGCTGTGGTTGTTATCAGTAGGCTACAGTTCAGACTGAAGCACAGATTAATTATGCACAAATTGACAAATCATGAGGCAAATCAGTCTAAACATTTCCAACACTTTTGTGTCAATATTTTTTATTAAACTAAATCGCCTAAAAGTGCTGGGGCAAATGCCAGCTCGCCATACTTTTGCCGGCAGCCCTGCTGTGCTGATCTCTGTAACATGTATACTGTAGATGGAAATCGCCACACAATGCTACAAAAGAAGAAACATATCCTATATACAGCTGTGGAAAAAATGAAGAGACCACTGTACATTTTTCTTAAATCAGCATCTCTACATGTATGACAGCCATTCCATTTCAGTGTCTGTTGAATTCCAACACAGGCACACCTCATTCTACTGAATTAGGTACTGATTAGGTGATCACATGAACCAAATTATATTTAATGAGGAAAAGTATAAAAACCACGGCTGTGGGCATCACTATCCTCTTGCAATAGGACCAGCTGGATGGCAAAAACAGTGCTAATAGTACCTCAAAAGTAATATTAATTAAAAAATAACTATTGACCATGCCAAAAGAGTTGAAAAGGAAAGTTTTGAGTGAGGAAAAGGAGGGTTCAATTCTGGCTTTACTGGCAGAGGGATACAGTGAGCGTCAGGTTGCTTCCATCCTTAAAATGTCAAAGACGGCGGTTCATAAGAACAAGGTCAAGCAGCAGACATTGGGGACAACAAAGCTACAGACTGGCAGAGGGTGAAATGACTCTCTACTGACCGGGATGACCGCCAACTCATTCGAATGTCACTCAACAACCGTAGGATGTCATCAATTGACCTACAAAAATAATGACAAACAGCAGCTGGGGTGAAGTGCACGGCGAGGACGGTTCGAAACAGGCTCCTAGGGGCAGGGCTGAAGTCGTGCAAAGCTAGAAAAAAGCCCTTCATCAATGAGAAGCAAAGAAGAGCCAGGCTGAGGTTTGCAAAAGACCATAAGGATTGGACCGTAGAGGACTGGAGTAAGGTAATCTTCTCTGATGAGTCCAATTTTCAGCTTTGCCCAACACCTGGTCGTCTAATGGTTAGACGGAGACCTGGAGAGGCCTACAAGCCACAGTGTCTCGCACCCACTGTGAAATTTGGTGGAGGATCGGTGATGATCTGGGGGTGCTTCAGCAAGGCTGGAATCGGGCAGATTTGTCTTTGTGAAGGACGCATGAATCAAGCCACATACAAGGTTGTCCTGGAAGAAAACTTGCTTCCTTTTGCTCTGACATTGTTCCCCAACTCTGAGGATTGTTTTTCCCAGCAGGACAATGCACCATGCCACACAGCCAGGTCAATCAAGGTGTAGATGGAGGACCACCAGATCAAGACCCTGTCATGGCCAGCCCAATCTCCAGACCTGAACCCCATTGAAAACTTGTGAAAAAAATGTGATCAAGAGCAAGATGGATGGTCACAAGCCATCAAACAAAGCCGACCTGCTTGAATTTTTGTGCCAGGAGTGGCATAAAGTCACCCAACATCAATGTGAAAGACTGGTGGAGAGCATGCCAAGACGCATGAAAGCTGTGTTTGAAAATCAGGGTTATTCCACCAAATATTGATCTGAACTCTTCCTAAGTTAAAACATTATTATTGTGTTGTTTAAAAATGAACATGAACTTATTTTCTTTGCATTATTCGAGGTCTAACAACACTGCATCTTTTTTGTTATTTTGACCAGTTGTCATTTTCTGCAATAAATGCTCTAAATAACAATATTTTTATTTGGAATTTGGGAGAAATGTTGTCAGTAGTTTATAGAATAAAACAAAAATGTTATTTTTACACAAACACATACCTATAAATAGTGAAACCAGAGAAACTGATAATTTTGCAGTGGTCTCTTAATTTTTTCCGCAGCTGTATATTTGATCTACTATTTTTAGATTGTATCTACAACATTTTTGTTACATATCTCAACATTTTGAGATAGTATCAACATAAAAAATATATATATATTGTGTCGGGAATGAGCTTCCATAGTTTGGAGGCTTATGATATTCATGGCGCCTTGACATTAAAAGTTTGGGAATCCCTGTGCCATAGAAGAAGATACTTAGTTGCTCTATTGACCACTGAGGGGAGCTCTCTTACCATGGTTGGGCAGAATTCTATCACTCATCATGATGACTATGTGGGCCTTATGTAACTCACTAATGAATGCTACAACATAGTGTTGGGGGCCAGATAGATGGTCTTCATGGCAAGACAAAGCAGGAGTAGGGTGTTGAGGAGTGGATGATTGTATTTACTGCTGTTGTCAGTGGTTCAAAAGTGCATGTGCAAAATGTAAACAAACAAAAGGAACAGGTAGATTTACAAATGTATACAAAGGCCTACAAGCAGGCTTACTACAGGCCTACTACCAACACTTACCTAGTCATCCACGTGACAGGCATAGGCTACAGTTCAGATGAACTAACAATGAAAAGGAGAATGAAAAAGGAGAATATAGAATGAATAGCTATTGTTGAAGCTATATTGAACAACATGCAACACTTTCAAAGAATTTGCTGAGTTACAGTTCAAATAAGGAAATCACTCAATTGAAATAAATAAATTAGGCCCTAATCTATGGATTTCACATGACTGGGCAGGGGTGCAGCCATGGGTGAGTCTGGGAGGGCATAGGCCCACCCACTTGGGAGCCAGGTCCACCCACTGGGGAACCAGGCCCAGCCAATCAGAATGAGTTGTTCCCCACAAAAGGGCTTTATTACAGGCAGAGATGCTTCTCAGCACCCCGACCCCTCTGATGATCCCGCAGGTGAAGAAGCCGGATGTGGAGGTCCTGGGCTGGCGTGGTTGCACGTGGTTTGCGGTTGTGATGCCAGTTGGACGTACTGCCAAATTCTCTAAAACGACGTTGGAGGCGGCTTATGGTAGAGAAATTAACATTAAATTATCTGAAAACAGCTCTGGTGGACATTCCTGCAGTCAGCATGCCAATTGCACGCTCCCTCAAAACTTGAGATATTAGTGGCATTGTGTTGCGTGACAAAACTGCACATTTTAGAGTGGCCTTTTATTGCCACACCTGTCAGGTGGATCGATTATCTTGACAATGGATAAAATGCTCACTAACAGGGATGTAAACAAATTTGTACACAACATTTCAGAGAAATAAGCTTGTGCGAATTGAACATTTCTGGAATCTTTTATTCAGCTCATGAAACATGGGACCAGCATTTTACATGTTGCATTTGTATTTTTGTTCAGTGTATATACTGTAGGTCAGGATCTGAGTGAGTAATACATTTATGAGAAATTGAGCATCACAGTGGAATGTGTGCAGTGACTTGGATTATGTCTCTGCATAGGGAGTTTTATCACAATATAATAATAGTTTGAATAAAATATAATCTACCTCCATTTAAATGTAATATATTTTTTTAACACCATCACTATTCTTTTACATACCACATTTAGACATTTACCATTTTACATGCTACATGGTATTAGACAGTTTGTCATGTGGTCATCTCCGTCATGATATTTGAACTGGTAATTACATCAAGGATGGAGGCTCAAATCGCTGCTGAATGCAGTCAGACATGCCTGATTTTTTTTTTGTCCTTTACCCCTTGGCTCCATCCATCAAGGGCAAGCCAGGGGCAATAATGGCCCAAACAAAGTCATGTACATCCACAGACACCTAGAGCAAAAAATGGTTATCAATTCTCCTCTGATTAGCAACCATGGACTTCATACCTTGTCTCACCATCAATTCAGCCAGCCCATAGCACTGCTTGTCTGTTGAGAATAAGTCACCCCAGTCAAAGTCATACCAGTAGACATATAACAGTCCACCTAGCAACATTTTGTTGAAAAGATGTTGAAAAGACGACTATGCCCGACGTCCAATCCACATTAGGTTTTGGTTGAAAGTGAAAGTTGAAAATACTTATTTTTCAGGTCGTTAAAAATACGTTCTTTTTCAGGTTATTGTTTTACCTGCTAGAAAACAACTTAATTTCAGCCTATACACATGGACACAGTATAAAAAAATGCAATAATTTGCATTTTATTGCATGACATAAGTATTTGATCACCTACCAACCAGTAAGAATTCTGGCTCTCACAGACCTGTTAGTTTTTCTTTAAGAAGCCCTCCTGTTCTCCACTCATTACCTGTATTAACTGCACCTGTTTGAACTTGTTACCTGTATAAAAGACACCTGTCCACACACTCAATCAAACAGACTCCAACCTCTCCACAATGGCCAAGACCAGATGGCTGTGTAAGGACATCAGGGATAAAATTGTAGACCTGCACAAGGCTGGGATGGGCTACAGGACAATAGTCCCCAAGCCGACTAGGAGAAAAATCTGTCGATGTGCCCTTGAGCAAGGCACTTAACCCTAATTGCTCCTGTAAGTCGCTCTGGATAAGAGTGTCTGCTAAATGACAAAAAATTGTTAAAAACAATTGGCAAGCAGCTTGGTGAGAAGGCAACAACTGTTGCCGCAATTATTAGAAAATTGAAGAAGTTCAAGATGACGGTCAATCACCCTCGGTCTGGGGCTCCATGCAAGATCTCACCTCGTGGGGCATCAATGATCATGAGGAAGGTGAGGACCTGGCAAGGACCTGGTCAATGACCTGAAGAGAGCTGGGACCACAGTCTCAAAGAAAACCATTAGTAACACACTACGCCGTCATGGATTAAAATCCTGCAGCGCACACAAGGTCCCCCTGCTCAAGCCAGCGCATGTCCAGGCCCGTCTGAAGTTTGCCAATGACCATCTGGATGATCCAGAGGAGGAATGGGAGAAGGTCATGTGGTCTGATGAGACAAAAATAGAGCTTTTTGGTCTAAACTCCACTCGCCGTGTTTGGAAGAAGAAGAAGGATTAGTACAATCCCAAGAACACCATCCCAACCGTGAAGCATGGAGGTGGAAACATCATTCTTTGGGGATGCTTTTCTGCAAAGGGGACAGGACGACTGCACCGTATTGAGGGGAGGATGGATGGGGCCATGTATCGCGAGATCTTTGCCAACAACCTCCTTCCCTCAGTAAGAGCATTGAAGATGGGTCGTGGCTGGGTCTTCCAGCATGACAACAAACCGAAACACACAGCCAGGGCAACTAAGGAGTGGCTCCGTAAGAAGCATCTCAAGGTCCAGGAGTGGCCTAGACAGTCTCCAGACCTGAACCCAATAGAAAATCTTTGGAGGGAGCTGAAAGTCCGTATTGCCCAGCGACAGCCCCGAAACCTGAAGGATCTGGAGAAGGTCTGTATGGAGGAGTGGGCAAAAATCCCTGCTGCAGTGTGTGCAAACCTGGTCAAGACCTACAGGAAACGTATGATCTCTGTAATTGCAAACAAAGGTTTCTGTACCAAATATTAAGTTCTGCTTTTCTGATGTATCAAATACTTTTGTCATGCAATAAAATGCAAATTCATTACTTAAAAATCATACAATGTGTTTTTCTGGACTTTTGTTTTAGATTCCGTCTCTCACAGTTGAGTGTACCTATGATAAAAATTACAGACCTCTACATGCTTTGTAAGTAGGAAAACCTGCAAAATCGGCAGTGTATCAAATACTTGTTCTCCCCACTGTATCTCACTTTCATTTATCTGCATGTCCAGCCCTTATATTTAGCCTCACAATTAAGTGTTTCACCATTTTCTTTTCAGGACAACCAGGGCTACAAGTACAACACAAAACAATTTGACATAAACATTTGCATTCATGAGTTTTATTGACAAAAAAAGAGAAGGTCCACCAAATAAAAAACGTGCTAAAAATGAATTTAGAGTGCATCGGAAAGTATTCAGACCCCTTCACTTTTTCCACATTTTGTTACGTTACAGCCTTATTCTGAAATTGATTAAAAAAAAATTTTCCCCTCATCAATCTACACACAATACCCCATAATGACAAAGCAAAAACACGTTTTTATAAATTTTTGCACCTTAATAATAAAAAAAAAAAAAGGAAATATCCAATTTACATAAGTAAAGTTAAAGCACCTTTGGCAGCGATTACAGCCTCGAGTCTTCTTAGGTATGATGCTACAAGCTTGGGACACCTGTATTTGGGGAGTTTCTCCCATTCTTCTCTGCAGATCCTCTCAAGCTCTGTCAGGTTGAATGGGGAGCGTCGCTGCACAGCTATTTTCAGGTCTCTCCAGAGATGTTCGATCGGGTTCAAGTCCGGGCTCTGGCTGGGCCACTCAAGGACATTCAGAGACTTGTCCCGAAGCCACTCCTGCGTTGTCTTGGCTGTGTGCTTAGGGTCTTTGTCATCAGTCTGAGGTCCTGAGAGCTCTGGAGCAGGTTTTCATCAAGGATCTCTCTGTACTTTGCTCCGTTCATCTTTCCCTCAAACCTTACTAGTCTCCCAGTCCCTTCCGCTGAAAAACATCCCCCCCCCCCCCCCCACAGCAT
Organism: Coregonus lavaretus; assembly: GCF_964263955.1. Lineage (NCBI taxonomy): Eukaryota > Metazoa > Chordata > Actinopteri > Salmoniformes > Salmonidae > Coregonus > Coregonus lavaretus. The sequence goes on from NC_139988.1 coordinate 46,104,018, forward strand.
GATGCTGCCACCACCATGCTTCATAGTAGGGATGGTGTTAGGTTTCCTCCAGACTTGACACTTGGCATTCAGGCCAAAGAGTTCAATCTTGGTTTTTTCAGACCAGAGAATCTTGCTTCTCATTGTCTGAGTCCTTTAGGTGCCTTTTGGCAAACTCCAAGCGGGCTGTCATGTGCCTTTTACTGAGGAGTGGCTTCCGTCTGGCCACTCTACCATAAAGGCCTGATTGGTGGAGTGCCTCAGAGATGGTTGTCCTTCTGGAAGGTTCTCCCATCTCAACGGAGGAACTCTGAAGCTCTGTCAGAGTGACCATCAGGTTTTTGGTAATCTCCCTGACCAAGGCCCTTCTCCCCCGATTGCTCAGTTTGGACGGGCGGCCAGCTCTAGGAAGAGTCTCGGTGGTTCCAAACGTTTTCCATTTAAGAATTATGGAGGCCACTGTGTTCTTGGGGACCTTCAATGCTGCAGAAATAGTTTGGTACTTTTCCCCAGATCTGTGCCTCGACACAATCCTGTCTCGGAGCTCCACGGGCAATTCCTTCGACCTCATGGCTTCGTTTTTGCTCTGACATGCACTGTCAACTGTGGGACCTTATATAGACAGGTGTGTGCCTTTCCAAATAATGTCCAACCAATTGAATTTACCACAGGTGGACTCCAATCAAGTTGTAGAAACATCTCAAGGATGATCAATGGAAACAGGATGCACCTGAGCTCAATTTCGAGTCTCATAGCAAAGGGTCTGAATACTTATGTAAATATGGTATTTCTGTTATTAAGATTTTATAAATGTGCAACATTTTCTAAAAACCTATTTTCGCTTTGGCTGATTCTTGATTTTGCTTGCTTAACATTTCACTGCAGTGGGCTAAATCAGGGTCACACAGAGTGTTTCTTGGTAGTCTTAAATAAATCTACCTTGAAACAAAAGTATACACTTCACACACATGGTTATGGGCATAAAATAAAATAAAAGACGGCACCTGTACCATGTCAGATATAGAGTTGAACAGTATAACATTTTTGCATCCCAATATTACACTTTATATACATCACAGAAGAATGAATTATAACAAAACTGTTTGACATAGAAACACAGGATTTTCGGTGTTTTCTTTTTTAATAATGTTGATTCATTAGGAAATTAGGAAAAATATAAAAAACATTCCACCCCATTACGCCACTAGGTCATTTGACTGCAGGAAAGGGTTCTAAACATGTTTGACTAGCTAGCTAGCTAAAAATGGTGCAGTTATCAAATGTATCAAGGCAGTTGGTAAATTTGGCCAACACATTGTCTTCATTCCCCCTTCTTAGCGGCATATTAACGCCCCTCTCTTATGAGCTAACTAGCTATCTATGATAGTTGGATAGCTACAGCAAGCTAGTTAGTTAGCAAACCAGCTAGCTATGCGTTCCCGCCTTGCTAACTAGCTAGCTAGCATCTGGCTGCAGGTAACGTTACACAGAGTAGGTAACATTAGCTAACGTTAACGTTAGCTCCTAGAGAAAAAAAAAAGTTTGCTAATGTTAGCTAGCTAGCTACATACCTAACGTTAGTTAGCTATACACGCATACACCAATGACTAAACACCAGAAGTAGCTAGCTAGGTAGCTACATTTGACCAACTCATTGTCCTCATCCCCATTTCTTAGTGACTTATTAATGCCCCTCTCTCATGAGCTATGATAGCTAGTTAGATAGCTAGTTAACCCATACAGCAAGCTAGTTAGTTAGCCAATCAGTTACCTATGCTTTCCCACCTTGTAACGTTAGCAAGCTAGCTAGCTAGCTAGCTAGCTAGCTAGCATCTGCAGGTATCCAGTGTAGCTAATGTTAGCCTAGAGTCTAGAGAAATAATAGTTTGCGTCCTGAACAGATTACAAATTACAAAGTGTTTAGAAAAGTATTCTGACAAAAATGTGTACTGACAGTCCCCACTCTCGCTTGTCCTCAACTTTTTGAAAGTCGTCGCTGTGTGGCTTCTGTGTGGTCGTGAGAGGAGCAAATGGCGTAAATGACTTGCTCACTCACGTCTTTTGTCCTTCTAGCACTTGTGCAGCAAGTGTTTGTATGTTTGGCTCCCGAGTGGCGCAGCGGTCTAAGGCACTGCATCTCAGTGCTTGAGGCATCACTACAGACCCCCTGGTTCGATTCCAGGCTGTATCACAACCGGCCGTGATTGGGAGTCCCATAGCGCGGCGCACAATTGGCCCAGCGTTGTCCGGGTTTGGCCGGTGTAGGCTGTCATTGTAAATAAGAATTTGTTCTTAACTGACTTGCCTAGTTAAATAAAGGTTAAATCAAAATAAATGTCAGAACATCTGACAACTTCACAAGCTAGATTTGCCTAATTTTTTAAATATTTTATTAATATTTTATTGTGGATATTCCCAGGGAGCCACCATAAATTAATCAATATAGGCTATGCAATATCTGATTATTTTTGTGGATCTCATGTTTTCAATGAGTACAGCAATCTAGTGGTCAGGCAGATCTTTGACTAAATTTGGACCAAAACGGATGGACTAAACGACTATTTTTGGGGCAAAATAAGGACCTGATATTGCCCATAATTCAACGTCACTGGATGTTGCGTGCTGAGTGGGAGAGGTCTATGTCCAATTTGTACACGTAATTTTTTCAGTTTTTATTGCATTGTACAGCTGAAACCAGCTAGACCAGCTTATGATACTAGGTAAAGGAGTCTGTCAGAATTTGATGTTTGATCTGGCATCCCTGCCCTTAGCCAACTGCTTACTATTACTGTACTGATATAAGTAGGACACGTGACATTCCAGTAACTTTGAGAAAAACACTTTATATTGGAGTTGTCTCGAGATGGCTATGCATATTCATGAATGAGGCTAGTAGCATAGAATCTCTCTCCATTGAATACAGGCGGTTGATGTCAAGAACCCTCATCGAATATTTAAAAAAAGATTACAATAATGAGATGTATACACAAAGCCAAAAAAAGGACAGGCATGAGCTAGACAACCGGCAGTGCTGCTTTGTAGACAAAGACTCCCATTGTTCGGGCAGAGAGACATGTAGGCCTATCTTGTCAGTACAGTGGCTTGCGAAAGTATTCACCCCCCTTCGTACTTTTCCTATTTTGTTGTCTTACAACCTGGAATTAAAATGGATTTTTGGGGGGTTTGTATCATTTGATTTACACAACATGCCTACCACTTTGAAGATGCAAAATATTTTTTATTGTGAAACAAAAAACAGAAAACTTGAGCGTGCATAACTATTCACCCCCCCCCCCCCCGCCCCCCCCCAAAGTCAATACTTTGTAGAGCCACCTTTTGCAGCAACTACAGCTGCAAATCACTTGGGGTATGTCTCTATAAGCTTGGCACATCTAGCCACTGGGATGTTTGCCCATTCTTCAAGGCAAAACTGCTCCAGCTCCTTCAAGTTGGATGGGTTCCGCTGGTGTATAGCAATCTTTAAGTCATACCACAGATTCTCAATTGGATCGAGGTCTGGGCTTTGACTAGCCATTCCAAGACATTTAAATGTTTCCCCTTAAACCACTCAAGAGTTGCTTTAGCAGTATGCTTAGGGTCATTGTCCTGCTGGAAGGTGAACCTCCGTCCCAGTCTCAAATCTCTGGAAGACTGAAACAGGTTTCCCTTAAGAATTTCCCTGTTTTTAGCGCCATCCATCATTCCTTCAATTCTGACCAGTTTCCCAGTCCCTGCCGATGAAAAACATCCCCACAGCATGATGCTGCCACCACCATGCTTTACTGTGGGGATGGTGTTCTCGGGGTGATGACAGGTGTTGCGTTTGAGCCAGACATAGCGTTTTCCTTGATGGCCAAAAAGCTCAATTTTAGTCTCATCTGACCAGAGTACCTTCTTCCATATGTTTGGGGAGTCTCCCACATGCCTTTTGGCGAACACCAAACGTGTTTGCTTATTTTTTTCTTTAAGCAATGGCTTTTTTCTGGCCACTCTTCCGTAAAGCCCAGCTCTGTGGAGTGTATGGCTTAAAGTGGTCCTATGGACAGATACTCCAATCTCCGCTGTGGAGCTTTGCAGCTCCTTCAGGGTTATCTTTGGTCTCTTTGTTGCCTCCCTGATTAATGCCCTCCTTGCCTGGTCCGTGAGTTTTGCTGGGCGGCCCTCTCTTGGCAGGTTTGTTGTGGTGCCATATTCTTTCAATTTTTTTGCTCCGTGGGATGTTCAAAGTTTCTGATATTGTTTTATAACCCAACCCTGATCTGCACTTCTCCACAACTTTGTCTCTGACCTGTTTGGAGAGCTCCTTGGTCTTCATGGTGCCGCTTGCTTGGTGGTGCCCCTTGCTTAGTGGTGTTGCAGACTCTGGGGCCTTTCAGAACAGGTATATATATACTAAGATCATGTGACATATCATGTGACACTTAGATTGCACACAGGTGGACTTTATTTAACTAATTATGTTACTTCTGAAGGTAATTGGTTGCACCAGATCTTATTTAAGGGGCTTCATAGCAAAGGGGGTGAATACATATGCATGCACCACTTTTCCGTTATTTATTTTTTAGAATTTTTTGAAACAAGTTATGTTTTTCATTTCACTTCACCAATTTGGACAATTATAGGCCCAGTGCACTACTTTTGTGAAAAATGAGCCTACGCACATGAGCCTACGCACAATGCTCTTGACTTGGTTTCGATGGCAATATGTGCGCAATTGGATAGGGAGTATGCCTCTGTAGTGCACCTGCTCTCTCATCTTATTCAGGTATTCAATTCCAAGGGGAGGGGCTGGGGTGTTGTCTGGTTACGATCTCATTGCATGGTTTTGTTTGTTTGGCTCTTTCCCATCGTTCACATGCGGGAAATTATTATTATTATTATCAGTTTCCATGTCAGGCGTAGTGACCAGGAAGGAAGAAGAAAATAGCAGGCAGCACCTGTCTTCTCGGAAAGGTATTGTAGGGTTGTCACTAGTTACCACAGCCACAAGGTCATAATTATGGCTAAACACCACCTTTTTCTACCATTTCTCTTCTTAAAATCTGATTTTTAACCCTAACCACACTGATAACCTTATGCCTAACCCTAACCTTAAATTAAAACAAAAAAGCTCATTGTTGTTTTCATAAATTTTTATGATATAGCCAATTTAGACCTTGTGGCTGTGGTAACTAGTGACAAACGTACAGTAGGTGTGACCTGTTAAACATTTGAGCTCAGACGTGAATAAACGTGAATGAGCCGCTGGATAACCGTAGACAGTGTCTCTGACCATGACGTGAAGGCTGGATTTAGAGGTCTGCACACACAAACACACACACAGGCTGGCACAATTAAATATGAACAGTTAGTTCTTATATTCATTCTCGGTAATACCAATACCACTGAATAAAATAAATAAAAAACAGTACACTCAGTCATAACTTACTTTAAATGGGCAAATAAAACTCATAGAATAAAAAGGAAAGTTTTAAGTCTTCCAAGACTTATAAATTACTGATATTGGCACAAGATGGAGGGAATGTTGGAACATCACTAACGAAATTACAGTTAACAAAAATGTACACTGAATCTAGTATAAACTAATGTATATAATTTATTATACAAGAGAAAAATCACAAATTCTATAGCACAACAGCAGTTATGTCTTAAGTGCCTCGACACAATGCTGTCTCGGTGCTCTACGGACAATTCCTTCGACCTCATGGCTTGGTTTTTGCTCTGACATGCACTCCCAACTGTGGGACCTTATATAGACAGGTGTGTGCCTATCCAAATCATGTCCAATCAATTGAATTGACCACAGGTGGACTCCAGTTAAGTTGTAGAAACATCTCAAGGATGATCAATGGAAACAGGATGCACCTGAGCTCAATTTCAAGTCTCATAGCAAAGGGTCTGAATACTTATGTAAATACATTTTTTATTTTTAATACATTTGCAAAAATGTCTAAAAACCTGTTTTCACTTTGTCATTATGGGGTATTGTGTGTAGATTGATGAGGAAAACAATTAATTTTATCAATTTTAGAATAAGGCTGTAATGTAACAAAATGTGGAAAAAGTAAAGGGGTCTGAATACTTCCCGAATACCACTATTTCATAAAAAATCTCAAAACATCTTATAACTCTTCTGCAGTAAAATCTCGTACACCCAGGTACTTCTCTGCAGCTGCCACCTACACTCATTAAAAAACCCACTACCCCATTCCACTACTTTGACCCTATTTGCTCCTGCACCATGCCAACGTCCTGGGAGGATGGGACACCCCCACTCAACACACCCTGTAACTCTTCTGAAATAAAATCTTGTATAGCCAAATACTTCTCTTCAGCTGCCACCACAACATCTATTTTCTCCAATTTACATTCCATTTCTGTGGTACAGTTGAAAACCATTGCTATTAACGCTAAGAAGCCAACCTTACTGAAGCTCAAAACACTTGATGGCCTATCCCTCTGTGCTGAAACAAATACCACTCACTGGGATCCTCTCAGGATTCCTCACCCTTGACCCATCCTCCTCCACTTTCTTCACTGCCTCAGCATATGACACCTTCTGCACTACTCTGACTCTGGCCACTTCAACCTGCCTCTCTTGCACCGGACACTTACGATCCCCAGCAGCATGAGCACCCCTACAGTTGACACACACAACTTTATCCACCGAAATTACACAATCCTCTGTCCCATGCCCTCCTGTACACTTCCCACATCTTGTAATCTCCCTCCTACACATGACCATAAACGTTGCACCTGAAACAGTGCAGTGGATTCTGCACAAAAGCTCTAACAGGAAAAATGATATATCCTAACATGACTTTGTCTGGTAGAGTTTCTGACAGTGACTCCTCTGTTTCACCACGCTCCCCAACGGGTCTGTGTCACACCAAAGGGCGGGCTTCACAAACACCAGGAATCTTCAACTTCAATTGCCCCACCTCCACACTTAACACTACCCCAGAAATCACTCCTTTCAATGGTGCCCTGTTCCTAAGAGCAAAGCACGAAACAGATCTAGACATAAGTTGCGTGACACGGTGTGCCTGCTCCCTCTGTTCAGAAGAAACACAAACAAATAAGTCCACTACAGGTTACCTTCACTGATTCAACTGCACCCATCTCTTTTTCCACCCACCCTGAAACCAAAAGGCAAGGGTCCACTTTCTCCAAATATTTCACTCCTATTGGACCAGATAATTTCTTATCATGTCCAACAATGCCAAGCTCGGGTTCCAAGCTCTTCACCACACCTTCCACCTCACTTAACTCGCCCTCATTCACTTCCATTTCTCCTCCAGAACTCAATCTGGCGCACGGCTCACTCTGTTTGCAATTGACACCAATCTTCTTCGACACCCCATCTCCATTTTTATCACCATCTTCCTCAGATTCAAATCCAACCTCTTCTTTCCTCATTCTCTTCAACATCGTCTTCATCTTTTTCCGCCTCCCTTCCTCCTCAGAAATCCAAGTTTTTGTGTCCCTGTCCCAATATTCATTTTCTTGTTCCATGATTCCTCTTCAGAACCATATCGTCAAGACCCAGAGCCATCTATGTGAAGCTAGCCATAATAACGTTTAGCCACAATAGTGGAATTTGCAGTTCGCCTTCGAAATAAAAGACCTGCATTGAAATTGATGCAAACGGCTACAAATAGTGGAATCATGCAATATTTCGACTAGATGCTTAACAAGTTTGGAATATTGTTATATAAATTCAACAAAATACAATAATTTGTTTATTTGCCAAAAAATGACAAATCAGTTGAAATCGCACTGTGGATGTAGACTTCATAATTGTATTGGAGGCATACTGATATTTCACTGTACAGCCTTACCTATGGATTGTGGATCAATGAAATGGGGTATCAGCCTATTCAGTGACACCAACAGAACACAACTGTGAAGAATGTACACAAATATTAGCATTGTAGCTCATATTGCAGGACTTTGACACCACTGTGAAATGAGCCACATTAGCTCACCATCAACCTATTGAACATTCATATTGCAATGTACAGTCTTACTTAGGGATGTTGGGTCCATGAAATGGGGTATCAGACTATCAGCTTACTTGTTGCATTTATATAACAACATTCCAAATTTGTTAAGCATTATGTAGTCCAAATATTGCATGATTTCCACTATTTGGTATCTGTTTGCATCAGTTTCAATATGGCACTTTTATTTTGAAGGCAATCTTCAAATTCCACTCTTGTGGCTAATCATTATTGTGGCTGGCTTCACATAGGGGGTGCAAAAGCAGGCAAAAGCAATCGAGCAACGCGTCGTGACATTGATCAACCAATTGATCACATATGTTTTGATTGACACCCCTCATTATCATATTGGAGGAAGAAATACAGAAATAAATAAATATATAAATGAATAAAATGCATTAAAGTTTGAATAATTAGATAATACATAGATAAATAATAAAATACATACAGATATGTTGACAACATGAATTTAAAACAAATGTATTCCCTTGCTCATTTATTTAATTATGTGTGGATTTATTTATTCATGTATTTATCTATTTATGTGTGCATTTATTTATTTATTTATATCTAATTATGACATGTTTAATCTTCCATACCGTAGGTCTCAGCAGGCATCCCCTGGGAATACAGCCCTCTAGCTGGATTCAGGAATCTGTGGGACAATCAAGCAGGTGGGTGTCTCAATATTGTTTCAACTGCAATAATGACTGTATTCATTTATTGCATGTTATAGCATTCAGTATATTGTATTTTACTGAAATGTACATCAAATACATTTAATTGTGGCTATTCGATACCACTGTATAGCCTTCAAGTGTCCAATACCTATGTATTAAAGAAAAAAAGCCCTATTATTTACATGGTAGCCTAGTTACATAGGCAAGTACAGTGTAATTACAGCAGCCCACATGACTGGAAGGCTACCTGTTGGAATGGACAATTTAAAGATTTTAAATTCTTGAAATTAACTTAATCTGAGGGGAGAATGATTTGAATTAATCTCTTTCTTTCAATCAGCCCTTTTTATCTGCTCTTTGGTTGTTGAATATAACATTTATTGTTTTTTATCATTCTTTCTCAGGAGAACATGTCAATACTCATACCTGGCCTGAACTCTATTCTACGACTGAGGTAGAGGATGGTGGAGAGAAGTATGTATCTCTCTCTTTCTATGTGGCTGCAAAACATACAGTCCTCCCCGTTCCCAATGATGCCTCAATCAGGGAGGAGACTATGCCTGCTGACACCATAAATGTCAGTTGAGGAACCACCATCGCCATCTTGTTTCACTAACTAGGGGCTAAATCCTGCTTTATGTGTTTTCTTTACCATCTCCCTTTCTCTCTCTCTCTCAGAACTTTCAGCAGTTTTGCATCAGAGTACAACTTGCAGGACAACTTGAAGAAGCTACGCGATGCCCTAACACAGGCTAGGAAAGCCTTTCACTCCCACCGGTGCATCGCAGCAGGGTACGAAGGTCTATGGACTCTGTTTGGCCGACACAATGAGGTCTGGATCACGCTGTCTGAGGAAAAGAGATTAAACTAATAAACATAGAGAATTAAAATTATTCTAAACAAATGTTCCATGGTGGGTACTTGCCCATGCATATTGAGTGTGTAATTTAGAATGTTAAATTAATATGCTAAAAAAGTTATGTCAACTACAAAATGACATTGAATCATGGCCTAAAGCTAAATAGTTTCCCACCTCAGAATTCTGTAGCTACTTTTACCTCAGTGTTTTAGCCATGTAACAATTGCAATTTCTATTTGGGTTGAGGGACAGTTCTACACTATAAAAAAAATACTTCAAATGGTTACAAGTAAATAAGTTAGGTTTCTCAATTTAGTTTAAACCAAATATATGATTTATTGTCTACTCTTATATTTGATTATTAACAAACCTATTTCAAGTTGCAACCTATTTCTTTCAACACTCAATTTACTTTCCCCTTTGGTTAAACCTAATAACATAAATAGCATAAATACGTCTTGTTCCAAGTCAATTCTTTCCCTTTGGAATTACCTATTGAAATCTTTTCAATTGGGCTACATTTACATCGTTTAGCAGATAATCTTATCCAGAGCGACTTACAATAGTGAGTGGATACATTTTCATACTGGTCCCCCCTGGGAATTGAACCCACAACACTGGCATTATAAGAGCCATGCTCTACCAACTGAGCAACACAGGACAAGCAATTAAAGAAATTCCCTGTAAATCAAGAATGTAAGTTGGTTCAATAACAGGAAATAATTACTTTAAAAACATTTACTCTTTCACATTTATTGGCCACATAGTGACCATCTTAACAATGGAAACCTTACCAGGCTCTTTAGTATCACATTAACTTACACAAGTATCTTTATGTTGGCAATGTAAAAGGTTAACCCTAAATAACGAATACAACAGAACACATTAACTGGAAAGACATTCACTCTCACGGGTGGCCAAAAATATCAAACTGAAAGCCACGCTCCCAATAAGCAGTGCCACTAACTCTTCTGATAGGCAGGCCACCGCTACATTCCCCATCCGCAATTTAGCAATGTGTTGATGCAATTTAGAAGCTTTCATTCAATAAAAATTAAAATAATAATCTGTTAAATTTGATTTCAGACAAATTAAATAGTTTGAATGAACCAAAGTGTTATTTTAGATCATACCAATTAGTAAAAGCACTTCAGATGAACAACAGCGCCGTCCCACTATTTATAGTGTCCTAAATCTAATTATATAATTGTGAAGCCATTACTGTGCCTGTTAGAAAAACATTGTAACAATTCGAGAAGCAGGTGCAGGTGAAACGTTTAATAAAACAACAAACATGAAACGTGACAGAGGACTGGGCAGCTGTAACCTATACGTCACCTCGTAGACCCTTCCGAGAACCTTGAATGGCCCCACAAACTGGGGGCTCAGTTTCTTGCAGGGCAGGTGGAGTGGGAGGTTCCTGGTAGAAAGCCAGACGCGATCCCCAGGGTGGAACACAGGGGTCTCACTGCGGTGGCGGTCCGCCTGTTCCTATTGATGATGGACGGCGCGCTGGTCTCACGTGAGCGTGACTTCACACCTCTTCTGTGCGCCGGAACCACTCATCAACTGCAGGAGCTTTGGTCTGGCCCGGGGTCCACGGGGCCATGGCCGGCTGAAAACCCAGAACACACTGGAAGGGGGTCAACCCAGTGGAGGAGTGACGTAGCGAGTTCTGGGCGTACTCTGCCCATGGAAGGAATCGTGCCCACTCACCCTGCCGGTCCTGACAGTGACTACTCAGGAACCTCCCCAGCTCCTGGTTCATCCTCTCCACTTGCCCGTTGGACTGAGGCCGGTACACGGAAGTGAGGCTGACCGTGACCCCGAGCTTCTCCATGAAGGCCCTCCATACTCGTGATGTGAATTGGGGCCAACGGTCAGAGACGATGTCCTCCGGAAGGCCATAATGCCGGAAGACCTGCTGGAAGAGTGCCTCAGCGACCTGGAGAGCAGTGGGGAGACCAGGAAGAGGGATTAAACAACAGGACCACAGGAGCTACGACTCGGGAGGATGGAATTATGGGCGCATTCTGGACAGGACCCTCCCCCGAATCGTAGAGATTTGACAGAGCATCGGCCTTGGTGTTCTTAGAACTGGGCGATAGGTCAGCGTGAAGTCGAACCTTGTGAAGAACAGGACCCACCATGCTTGGCGCGGATTCAGCCTCCTCGCTGTCCGTATGTACTCCAGGTTCCGATGGTCAGTGAGAATGATGAATGGTTCCTTGGCGCCCTCCAGATAGTGTCTCCACTCCTCTAATGCCAACTTCACCGCCAGCAGCTCACAATCACCGACGTCGTAATTTCTCTCTCCAGGGGACAGTTTCTTAGAGTAAAACGCACATGGGTACAACTTCTGTGGGTTACCCTGTCGTTGAGACAGAACTGCCCCCATGCCTACCTCTGAAGCGTACACCTCCACCACAAAGGATGTCGTGGGATCTGGGTGTTTGAGCACTGAGGCAGAGGTGAAACGACCTTTGAATAGACAGAAGGCCTCATTGGCTGCTGGGTTCCACACCAACCTACGGGGTCCTCCTTTAAGTAGAGAGGTGAGAGGAGCGGCGACAGAGCTGAAGTTCCTGATGAAGCGGCGGTAGAAGTTGGCAAACCCCAAAAGCCGTTGTAACCCCTTTAAGGTGGTTGGAACTGGATGCGGATGAGATTGTATGCACTGCGCAGGTCCAGTTTGGTAAAGAACCGGGACCCACGGAGCTACTCGATGGCTGACGGCACCAATGGGAGAGGGTACCGATACTTTGAGGTGATTTAGTTGAGTCCTTTGTAGTCAATGCAGGGACGTACCCCTCTATCCTTATTGGTCACGATGAAAAAACCAGCCGACGCAGGTGAAGTGGACATGCGGATGAAACCTTGTTGGAGCGCCTCTTGGATGTAATCCTCCATGGCCTGGGTCTCAGCCACCGACAGAAGGTAGATGCATCTGCGCGGAGGCGCAGAACCTGAAAGCAGGTCAATGGCACAGTCCCAGGGGCGATGAGGAGGAAGACAGGTGGTGCAGGTCCTGGTATACCTCCGGGATGTTCGGCTGAAGGGCAACCACAGGACTCTCAACCGACGTGGAACCACAGGGGACAGGGAAGCAGGTCCTCCGGCATTCGAGTGACCAGTCTGTAATTCTCATTCTCGACCATGAGATGGTAGGGTTGAGGCATTGAAGCCAACGGAGGCCGAGGATGATCTTGTGGACTGGTGCACTGGTAATGAAGAAGGGAATGTTCTCCTGATGAATGGACTCCACAATGAGGGTGAATGGTTGAGTGATGTGGTGACTGTTCTGGATCCTAAAGGCTGACTATCCAGGGCTTGAACCGGAAAAGGAGAGGAGAGCGGGTATGAGTTGATGTTAAGAGAGGAGGCAAGGGTCTGGTCAATAAAGTTCCCGGCGCTCCCGAAGTAGGTTATCCAGACGGATGGCCATCACAATGAGTGCGTCCAAGCTGAGGTTGTCGTCTCGACAGGCCAGTTCCGTTTCGACCTCTTCACACAAACCTCTTCTAAATAGAGTACGAAGTGCCGGCTCATTCCATCCACTGGATGCTGCTACTGTCCGAAAGGTGAGCGCGTACTCAGCAGCCGTATGGTTACCCTGCCGTAATTGCAGTAGCCGCTCACCTCCCTCTCTGCCTTCCGGGGGATGATCAAAAATACATTTAACAGAGCCATGAACCCCTCATAAGAATCAATCTCCTCCTCTCCTCTCTCCCAGACGGCCGTAGCCCACTCCAATGCCCGCCCAGTCAGCAGAGAAATCACAGCGGCAACCTTGGACCTCTTGGTGGTGGGAGCTCCCCTCTGATGCGTAAAATAGAGAGAGCACTGAAGTAGGAAGACACGGCTTGTACCATCATATTTATCCGGGAGGGATAAATGGGCATCGCTGACCTGAACGGGTTGCTGAATGGGCTGATGTGCTGGCTCGTTGGGTCAACTGGTTGTAGAGTATCCTCCGCTGGATGAAGACAACGCCTCCTGGGTGTGTTTGAGACGTTGCACACTGTGAAGAACCTCCTCCATAACCGATCCCAGTTGTGCCAGCTGGTCATGGTGTTGACGTAGAGGATAACCTTGTTCATCGACCGTCTGAGAGATATTCGAATTTCCTGCTGCTTCCATGGTTTGAGTCAGTATTCTGTAACAATGACACTGTGAGTCGAGAAGCAGGTGCAGGCGAAGCGTTTAATAAAACAACAAACGATACAGTGTAACAGTGGCGATATAGCATAAACACAGGAAACAATACCGACTGAGGACTAAATGTAAGGGAGGGACATATAAAGGGGAGGTAATGAGGAAGGTAATGGAGTCCAGGTGTGAATCATAATGATCTGCAGGTGCACGTAATGATGGTGCCAGGTGTGCGTAATGATGAATCCCAGGACCGGTGGTTAGTACTCCGGCGACGTCGCACGCCGGAGGGGAGGAGCAGGAGTAGACGTGACAAACATACATACATACATACATACAGAGTTTCCTCACTTTGGATATATGGATTTCGATACTTTTATTAGCAAAATATACTCCTGCTAGTGGATATCTATGAACTGTTAGTTTTCAACGTTTTGGCCAACCGTTCTGTTGAAATGATAATCTTTCAACCATCTGCCGCAAGTCAAACAGAGCAGGTTTTGGACAATATAGATTCAGTATTGAAATCTACAAACACAAGTTGCACTTTTTCAACATTGATATATAGCATCATATCAGTAGTGTTCTTTTTTGCACTATAAATGATTGTTCTTTCTACTTCCACTTTAATGCATAGTCTCTCTTGTAAAATATATTTTGCAATCTCAATGGCCTTCTCCTGGGTAAATAAAGTACAGATGAGAATGTGAACGATAACATAATGCTGTATTTGGAAGTCAAGTCAGTCCACAGTCTCAGGTTAATCCTCTGCCAGAGTGATTAGAAGGCAGCTGGTTTTAGGAATGCAGTACAGCAACCTCAAAGGTATCCAGCCATGTTCTCAGAATACCATTCTCAACTTCGGCAAGAGAAGTAAAGACACATGAGGTTCCATATTATATCAACTCAAAGTAATGATACTTACAGATAGATGTACTTTTGTACCTGCAAATTACTTTACATATACAGTATATTCATGTAAATCAATATAAAAATATCAATATACTCAGCTTTGCTTTCAGAATCTTTTGTTGTGTTGACAAGGAACAAGGAAGTGGATGGATTAATGTCAAACATGACCATTATGTTGTGCTGTTTTGCATTTTCCAACAAAGTGATTGACATTTACCCTGAAGTACCCCACCATACCAGATCAACTACTTCTGTTCTGACCATCTAACCCCCACCCTCAAAATAGCCTATCTGGAGAATGTGAATTTTCTTATGCATTACAGTAAAACGTTTTTTGAATGTGTTATGTTTATGTTTTATAATTGGACATTCCTTTTACTGACCCTTTTCAATGTTATTGACTGTCTTGTACTAAGAGCTGAATGCTAACTTGAGATTCACACTGCCATGTACAAACCTAATCTAACTTTCACTGAAACTGTACATCATCTGCATATTAAATTTACATTTTAGTCATTTAGCAGACGCTCCAGAGCGACTTACAGTTAGTGAGTGCATACATTATTTTATTTTTTTATTTTAATACTGGCCCCCTGTGGGAATCGAATGCACAACCCTTGCATTGCAAACACCATGCTCTACCAACCGAGCTACATCCCTGCCAGCCATTCCCTCCCCTACCCTGGACGACGCTGGGCCAATTGTGCGCCGCCCCATGGGTCTCCCGGTCGCGGCCGGCTACGACAGAGCCTGGATGAGCTAAATTAGCTTATATGGACAGGAACACTGGCTGTTCATGTTGAAGTTGCTCATTACAGAAATGGCACCCTGCCTGTACACAATTCACCTGACTTGCCCCTTAAACGGAATTCATGAATGGCCTATTGTATCTGTAGTGAGGTTGAGAACAAATGACCCATGTGCAGAACCTGCTCATCGATTCAGATTATACAGAAATGTTTGTAATTTATAGACAGCAATAGTTGTGGCGTCTTTTTATAGGCACTAACTCCGCCGTGGCTTGTTGGCCAAAGCCTATGGGGATAAGAATTGGTTTTTGGATAAATGCCGAAAATAAGGTCTGTGGTAAACAAAGACATAGATCTTATACTGTACGTTTTGTTCTATGAGATAATCTTCATCATCTAATGTCACTTTTTGAAGCATTTATGTAATCAAAACAAGCACATAAAGGTAATGTTAACTGACTGATATTATCTCCTAAGCCTGTGTTAACTTCAGACCTTATTTTTGGAGTTCATCCCAAAACCCCATTCTTTCCCTATTCATTTTCCCCATAGGAATGTCTGAACGAACCAGAGGTATCTCTTTTCCGTTTTTTAGGACTACAAGCTGGCGAGCTCTATAGCATGGCCATCTAGGGATTGCCCTCTACAGGTGAGCAAGAGCGTTTTTCATGCTCTAGGTGAACTGTTGATATTGCATTAATTGTAATGCTCTTATAGGTGAGCCAATGTTTCCGTGTGTTGCCAAAGTAAGCTACATGGCTGTGCGTTGTCAGGGGGGGGTAATCTGGGAGCCAGCCATCACCTGAGCACTGCGGTGTCACAGACAAACAGAACAGAGGGAGAGAAGAGGAGAGACACACCTACCATCTCACAGATTATTGGGGTTATTTGTTAAAGACAACTCTTCAAGTAGGCATTAGTAGTGAGTATAAAGAGGCATTATGGTACTACGCAGCCATCCTTTCATTTACCTGCTCTAGTGTACAACTATGTCCTGTAGATGGTGGTGTTTCAACTGACAGCAGTGGAAACACGGGTTTCTGCATCATCTCATTAGAGATACAAAGTTATTTGTACAATTGAAGAGTTGTTGGAAATAGTAATGAAATGAAGATGATTGATTATAGCAACAATATTTTCATGTTGTGTGTGTGTGCGGCAGGACTAGGAGTGTGCAGTGTCCCACTGGGCACAGACGTCAGTTCAACATCTAGTTTTGATTTACATTGGCATTTGACTGGAGGACAAGGCACACTACTCCTTTCCCAGCATTCCACTGCCCATTCCACCACAAAGATAGAGATGTGTGTTTTGCATGGGCTGCGTCTCAATCCACCGCATCTGCTGATATCGCCCTTCCGCATCTGCGGTGAAAGGTGGCAGAGCGAGAGCGGTGTTTGTCAGACCATGAGACATCCCGAAATTCGGTCTTCTCACGAAAACGTCTGTAGCGTCCGAACGGGCTACACACTAATATGACCCCTCTGTGTTGAGACTCTCACGAACACGATGGTGTTCTTCGTTTTGCCCTAGGACACCCACAAGCCCCACAAGACTCATCTGAAGGTCCCCCCGTACCAGCTAAAAAAGTTAATGGAAATTGAGATAGTTTAGTGCCTAGGATAAACACATGTTAAAAATGTGTCCTGATCTTTCTTATATCTCTCAGATATTGGACAGACACTTCAGAACAAACTTCATTTAGATTTGTTTTTGGGACTATCTGTTTTTCCATGTAGTGAATCTGTTATTCAATGCTTTTCTATTGTCTAATAGCAGTAATGCCAAATTCAATGATTCATCCAATATATATATATATTTTTTTTTTGATACCTTAAGGGGTCTTAAAATTCAAAATCAAATAGCTAAATTATCCTTGGTATGACCATCTTAAAACAATTCCATATGTTAGCTTAGAACCCCCACATCTTAAACAGGGCTTTGACTCCAAAGGGTTAATCTGCTTCATTTTGTATGGTGTTCCGTTCTCCATCGCTGTGTCAGCACAGAGAGCTTGTTGGCTGAGGCTCATGAGGGATTTTTTGTATCAGGGGCCGGTTTACTGAGAAATGGCCTGAGCATCCTTTTCACAGTGATAACGGCTGGTGAGAGGAGCAGCTATTGCACGCTGTATTTCTCTCAATGCTCGACCGCCCTATCTCAACTCTGCCATGTAATCCTAAATGGTCCAGAAAGCAGGAAGTTTAAGACCAAAAGCTATATTTAGACAGGCTCAGACCATGGTGTCAAGGCAATGTCTCCTCCAGACCAGATATAACTGAGGACGAAGCCATGCAAAACCATTGAGACCTGGGTAAGGATGTTTTGTTGTTTTGTAGTAACTGTATGGGAAGTTCTCTCTCTTCTTTCACTTTAAGTGTCTATCATTGTTTTTTGCGCTGGTGTTGTAAGTGTTGAGTGGATTTCTTTCTGTCTCCCTCGTTATCCCTATATTTCTCTTTTCCTCTTGATTTCTGTGTGTTTATCTGTATCCCTGTGTCCATTTCAATCTCTCAACCATCTCTCTTCCCCCAGGCACTGTCTCCCTGTCAGCTCCTCCTCTCTCTCTCTATCTCTCTCTCTCTCTATCTCTCTCTCTCTCTCTCTCTCTCTCTCTCTCTCTCTCTCTCTCTCTCTCTGTCTCTCTCAACTCCTGTCACTCTGGACTTGGTAATATGGTTCTACCTCTAACCCAGAATGACTTGCAAAAACCACCATATGAAAGTAGGTCAACACTGAACAGAGCTCCAACTTCCTGCACATACAATGCTGCAGCTTAACATATATCAGGGTTCCATGTCCAAAACCAAAAGCAGAATACCTCTTCCTGCTTATTATTTATGAATTCCTTGTATTTGTTTCCATCAAAACCAAGAAGTAATACCACTAAAACAGCAACAAAAGAAAAAGAAGTCAAATGAGGCAAGCCTGCTTCTACCAGAAGAGTATTCTGATATTGGAAATGCTATCTGTTTTTTTTAACACAACTGCACTCATCTCAAATCAAATCAAATCAAATTGTATTGGCCACATGCGCCGAATACAACAGGTGCAGACATTACAGTGAAATGCTTACTTACAGCCCTTAACCAACAGTGCATTTATTTTTAATAAAAAAGTAAAATAAAACAACAACAAAAAAGTGTTGAGAAAAAAAGAGCAGAAGTAAAATAAAATAACAGTAGGGAGGCTATATATACAGGGGGGTACCGGTGCAGAGTCAATGTGCGGGGGCACCGGCTAGTTGAGGTAGTTTAAGTAATATGTACATGTGGGTAGAGTTAAAGTGACTATGCATAAATAATTAACAGAGTAGCAGCAGCGTAAATAGATGGGGTGGGGGGGCAGTGCAAATAGTCCGGGTAGCAATGATTAGCTGTTCAGGAGTCTTATGGCTTGGGGGTAGAAGCTGTTGAGAAGTCTTTTGGACCTAGACTTGGCACTCCGGTACCACTTGCCGTGCGGTAGCAGAGAGAACAGTCTATGACTAGGGTGGCTGGAGTCTTTGACAATTTTGAGGGCCTTCCTCTGACACCGCCTGGTATAGAGGTCCTGGATGGCAGGAAGCTTGGCCCCAGTGATGTACTGGGCCGTACGCACTACCCTCTGTAGTGCCTTGCGGTCGGAGGCAAAGCAGTTGCCATACCAGGCGGTGATGCAACCAGTCAGGATGCTCTCGATGGTGCAGCTGTAGAATTTTTTGAGGATCTGAGGACCCATGCCGAATCTTTTCAGTCTCCTGAGGGGGAATAGGCTTTGTCATGCCCTCTTCACGACTGTGTGTTTGGACCATGATAGTTCATTGGTGATGTGGACACCAAGGAAATTGAAGCTCTCAACCTGTTCCACTACAGCCCCGTCGATGAGAATGCGGGCGTGCTCAGTCCTCTTTTTTTTCCTGTAGTCCACAATCATCACCTTTGTCTTGGTCACGTTGAGGGAGAGGTTGTTATCCTGGCACCACACGGCCAGGTCTCTGACCTCCTCCCTATAGACTGTCTCATCGTTGTCGGTGATCAGGCCTACCACAGTTGTGTCGTCGGCAAACTTAATGATGGTGTTGGAGTCGTGCCTGGCCATGCAGTCATGGGTGAACAGGGAGTACAGGAGGGGACTGAGCACGCACCCCTGAGGGGCCCCCGTGTTGAGGATCAGTGTGGCAGATGTGTTGTTACCTACCCTTACCACCTGGGGGAGGCCCGTCAGGAAGTCCAGGATCCAGTTGGAGAGGGAGGTGTTTAGTCCCAGGATCCTTAGATTAGTGATGAGCTTTGAGGGCACTATGGTGTTGAATGCTGAGCTGTAGTCAATGAATAGCATTCTCACGTAGGTGTCCCTCTTGTCCAGGTGGGAAAGGGCAGTTTGGAGTGCAATAGAGATTGCATCATCTGTGGATCTGTTGGGGCGGTATGCAAATTGGAGTGGGTCTAGGGTTTCTGGGACAATGATGTTGATGTGAGCCATGACCAGCCTTTCAAAGCACTTCATGGCTACAGACGTCAGTGCTACGGGTCGGTAGTCTTTAGGCAGGTTATCTTAGTGTCCTTGGGCACGGGGACTATGGTGGTCTGCTTGAAACATGTTGGTATTACAGACTCAGTCAGGGACATGTTGAAAATGTCAGTGAAGACACTTGCCAGTTGGTCAGCACATGCTCGGAGTACACGTCCTGGTAATCCGTCTGGCCCTGCGGCCTTGTGAATGTTGACCTGCTTAAAAGTCTTACTCACATTGGCTACGGAGAGCGTGATCACATAGTCATCCAGAACAGCTGGTGCTCTCATGCATGCTTCAGTGTTGCTTGCCTCGAAGCGAGCATAGAAGTGGTTTAGCTCGTCTGGTAGGCTTGTGTCACTGGGAAGCTCGCGGCTGTGCTTCCCTTTTTAGTCTGTAATAGTTTTCAAGCCCTGCCACATCCGACGAGCGTCAGAGCCGATGTAGTATGATTCAACACACAGACCCTGAGTTTGGCTTATTTTCTGCTGCTTATTCTGTCCTTACAGTTTGCCTTGTCTGACTATAGTCTGGGTCCCTCACTATGCATCCCAGGCTTCAGATTCAGTGGACACATACACTTGAACAGAACCCTCCTGGCTCCAGACACAGAACATGAAGAGTTGAAGTGGGGCCTGGTCTTTATTGTGTCAATCCCTAACAGTTGGTACTGTGCCCCAGTTTTACTCCATGTACTGTATGCATTATGGATGCTTGGTTGTCGAGCAGAGGCTCATAGCAACAGCCAGGTGTTAATCTAGCTTTAGCTAATGCTCTCTTACATGGATCTGTCCTCTCCACTGTACTTTTCTCTCAATTTCCCTTAATCTCTATCCATATTTGGAATAATTTCCCATATTAAATCTCAGAATTTAGGGTAATTAATAATAAATATGTGTTTCTTCAAAGGGATGTTCAACATGACATTTCAGTTATAAATATTTCTGCTGCTCTCATAAAAGTTTAAGTGTAATTTCTCCAAGCATTTGGTTTGGATTGAGGTTAGCAATGTTATGCTTCACTGGTAGTCTGGGGAATGCTGCAACGTTTCCACATAGAGATTGTGTGTTTGTGTGTTGTTGTATTCCTGCATATACAGTGCCTTCAGAAAGTATTCATACCCCTTGACTTATTCCACATTGTGTTATGTTACAGCCTGAATTCAAAATGGATAAAAAGATAATTGTTCTTTCCCATCTACACACAATAACCCCATAATGACAAAGTGAAAACATGTTCATAGAATTTTTATTGAAAATGAAATACAGAAATATCTCACCCCTGAGTCAATACTTTGTAGAAGCACCTGTGGTGGCCGAACAACGATGCTGATATGCTGCGTTGACAAGGAATCCGCTGACACTGTACTTTGATTATAAAGGTTTATTATATCAAAAGATTTCAGCGTCAATTTACAGATTTCTGCAGAATCTGGAGAACAACTAACCCAATCTCAAATATGATTATTCTCTCCGTCCTTTGTTAAAAACCTGGTATACATCCTATGTAACATAAGATGGGTGTTTTGAATAGACCAATCCCTGGCTTCCACATATCCCCATGTCCACTGTTTCAGGGGGCCCCTATAGTAATGCTTTCCAGATGTTTCAGCAAAGCAGAGTAAAGTTAATCTAACACACCATTTGCAAACGTCAGCCAAAATTATAAACTGTTCAGATACTACATATTTCCCCCCTTCGAGACTAATTAAGTCTAGAAAACAAAAATAATAGGATTATGACAAATATTGTTTTTTATTACATCAGGCTTCTTGAGTAACTTTAGCAATAAAACAACATTTATGAAGTGTGAACAAATTTTTATGTAGACAAATGTTAATAGGGTGAACAAATTTTTATGGAGTGTGAGAGCGAAAAACCTGTCTGGCAGCTTTCATTCCAAATATCCATCAATTAATCAAGACAGGAAAATTCTCTCACGGCCCCTCTGCCCCAGGCGGCCACCTAAGTACTCCAGATCAATTTATACATCTTTATCAATGCATTTTAAGCTATGATGCAATTGAATACACATGAAAACCTCAGAAAACAAAATACAATCAAAAATGTCCACATTCAGGCTGGTCGACCCATCGGACCCTCCTGTGGATTCTCTCTGTCCCTGCCTAGACCCAATATCCCTAAGCATCCATGAAAAAAACAAAAACATCTGAGGTCCCCACATGTACCCAACCACAAAAACATCATTCTTCAATAAATTAATACAGAAAGAATATGACACAAATTATGTTCAGTGGGGGAAAAAAGTATTTAGTCAGCCACCAATTGTGCAAGTTTTCCCACTTAAAAAGATGAGAGAGGCCTGTAATTTTCATCATAGGTACACGTCAACTATGACAGACAAATTGAAAGAAAAAAATCCAGAAAATCACATTGTAGGATTTTTTATGAATTTATTTGCAAATTATGGTGGAAAATAAGTATTTGGTCACCTACAAACAAGCAAGATTTCTGGCTCTCACAGACCTGTAACTTCTTCTTTAAGAGGCTCCTCTGTCCTCCACTCGTTACCTGTATTAATGGCACCTGTTTGAACTTGTTATCAGTATAAAAGACACCTGTCCACAACCTCAAACAGTCACACTCCAAACTCCACTATGGCCAAGACCAAAGAGCTGTCAAAGGACACCAGAAACAAAATTGTAGACCTGCACCAGGCTGGGAAGACTGAATCTGCAATAGGTAAGCAGCTTGGTTTGAAGAAATCAACTGTGGGAGCAATTATTAGGAAATGGAAGACATACAAGACCACTGATAATCTCCCTCGATCTGGGGCTCCACGCAAGATCTCACCCCGTGGGGTCAAAATGATCACAAGAACTGTGAGCAAAAATCCCAGAACCACACGGGGGGACCTAGTGAATGACCTGCAGAGAGCTGGGACCAAAGTAACAAAGCCTACCATCAGTAACACACTACGCCGCCAGGGACTCAAATCCTGCAGTGCCAGACGTGTCCCCCTGCTTAAGCCAGTACATGTCCAGGCCCATCTGAAGTTTGCTAGAGTGCATTTGGATGATCCAGAAGAGGATTGGGAGAATGTCATATGGTCAGTTGAAACCAAAATAGAACTTTTTGGTAAAAACTCAACTCGTCGTGTTTGGAGGACAAAGAATGCTGAGTTGCATCCAAAGAACACCATACCTACTGTGAAGCATGGGGGTGGAAACATCATGCTTTGGGGCTGTTTTTCTGCAAAGGGACCAGGACGACTGATCCGTGTAAAGGAAAGAATGAATGGGGCCATGTATCGTGAGATATTGAGTGAAAACCTCCTTCCATCAGCAAGGGCATTGAAGATGAAACGTGGCTGGGTCTTTCAGCATGACAATGATCCCAAACACACCGCCCGGGCAACGAAGGAGTGGCTTTGCAAGAAGCATTTCAAGGTCCTGGAGTGGCCTACCCAGTCTCCAGATCTCAACCCCATAGAAAATCTTTGGAGGGAGTTGAAAGTCCGTGTTGCCCAGCAACAGCCCCAAAACATCACTGCTCTAGAGGAGATCTGCATGGAGGAATGGGCCAAAATACCAGCAACAGTGTGTGAAAACCTTGTGAAGACTTACAGAAAACGTTTGACCTGTGTCATTGCCAACAAAGGGTATATAACAAAGTATTGAGAAACTTTTGTTATTGACCAAATACTTATTTTCCACCATAATTTGCAAATAAATTCATAAAAAATCCTACAATGTGATTTTCTGGATATTTTTTTCTCATTTTGTCTGTCATAGTTGACGTGTACCTATGATGAAAATTACAGGCCTCTCTCATCTTTTTAAGTGGGAGAACTTGCACAATTGGTGGCTGACTAAATACTTTTTTTCCCCACTGTATGTGGTAACACGTTCCATGCCAATAAAGCCATTTGAATTAGAGAGAGAGAGCGAGAGAGAGAGAGAGAGAGAGAGAGAGAGAGAGAGAGAGAGAGAGAGAGAGAGAGAGAGAGAGAGAGAGAGAGAGAGAGAGAGAGAGAGAGAGAGAGAGAGAGAGAGAGAGAGAGAGAGAGAGAGAGAGAGAGAGAGTGAGAGAGAGAGTGAGAGAGAGAGAAAGAAAGATTTGCTCTGGCACACACACCTGGGATTGTTATGCTGTGCAGTCATGGATTACTTTTTCACTGAACCCATTGGCTGTGGAAGTGGATCGACTTATCGGGACCTATCATAGGGAGCGTGCTTAGAACGTATACCTTCTGAAAGCCAACTCAACTCAGCTTTTCATTGTCTGAATGCCAGGTCTAAGGTCGGGATTCAATCTGATCGCAGGTTATAGGCATTGTGGCTTTTAAAGATAATGTTCCCACATTCACAGAGATCCCATTCACGGTAAATGCTGCATATGTAGGTCAATCAGAAATTGCTTTTAAAGCTAGAATCCTTAATGGTGAAACTGCCATGTCTGCTTGGGATCTTACAGCAACAAAGAAGCTACTGCAAACAACAAACACTGTTTTTTCCCCCTCAGACATCATTGCACGTGTGATAGAACAGCAGAATATGTACTGCAAAATTTCACGCTCCTCCCCTCCATTTAGTCAACAAAACAAAAACAAAAACAATAACAAAGGGGCTGGGGCGAACAGCAGCGCTGTTTCCCCTAATGCTGATTCCATCTTTAAAAGCCGCAATGCCCATAACCCGCAATCAGATTGAATCCGGGCCTAAATCTTTATCTTTAGGATTGTATTTTTGTTTGTGTTGCCCAATTTCAACACACAGTTTGCAAGGAGTATCTATGTGAATACTAGGTAATGACCAGCTAAAACATACCTGTTAGTAAATGGCTCACATACTCTCCCACTGCTGTCCTTGCGTTTTTCGATGTGCATGTTTGTGTATATCAGAGAAAGGGAGAGACAGAGAGAGAGATAGACAGAGAGAGAGATAGATAAAGAGAGCGAGAGAGAGAGGTTATGTGTGCAGGTGCAGGTGCATGTGTGTGTGTGTTTATGAAGCGTTATTCAGAGGACAGTGGTATATCTGAAAAGATAAGTCACAGTCAGCCCGAGGAAAGCAGATGCATACAAAGTTTGGTCTGTGAAGGAGAGCTGTGGGAGCACATTATCAAGGTATTTACTGTGTGTGTGTGTGTGTATGTACAGTTGAAGTCGGAGGTTTTTCAAACAGAAATTTGCATCCTGTAGCACTAACTCAAAAAGGTTTTGGGACACTGTAAAGTCCATGGAGAATAAGAGCACCTCCTCCCAGCTGCCCACTGCACTGAGGCTAGGAAACACTGTCACTACCGATAAATGTACGATAATCGAGAATTTCAACAAGCATTTTGCTACGGCTGGCCATGCTTTCCACCTGGCTACCACTACCCCGGCCACCAGCTCTGCACCCTCTGCTGCAACTTGCCCATACCCCCCCCCCCACCCCCCCTTGCTTTTCCTTCACCCAAATTCAGATAGCTGATGTTCTGAAAGAGCTGCAAAATCTGGACCCCTACAAATCAGCTGGGCTAGACAATCTGGACCATATCTTTCTAAAATTTGTAGCCGAAATTGTCGCAAGCCCTATTACTAGCCTGTTCAACCTCTCTTTCGTATTGTCTGAGATCCCCAGAGATCGGAAAGCTGCCACGGTCATCCCCCTCTTCAAAGGAAGTGACACTCTAGATCCAAACTGTTAAAGACCTATATCCATCCTGCCCTGCCTCTCGAAAGTATTTGAAAGCCAAGTTAACAAACAGATCACCGACCATTTCGAATCCCACCGTACCTTCTCCGCTATGCAATCTGGTTTCCGAGCTTGTCATGGGTGCACCTCAGCCACGCTCAAGGTCCTAAACGATATTATAACCGTGATCGATAAAAGACAGTACTGTGCAGCCGTCTTCATCGACCTGGCCAAGGCTTTCGACTCTGTCAATCACCGCATTCTTATTGGCAGACTAAATAGCCTTGGTTTCTCAAATGACTGCCTCGCCTGGTTCACCAGCTACTTCTCAGATAGAGTTCAATGTGTCAAATCGGAGGGCCTGTTGTCTGGACCTCTGGCAGTCTCTATGGGGATACCACAGCGTTCAATTCTCGGGTCGACTCTATTCTCTGTGTATATCAATGATGTCGCTCTTGCTGCTGGTGACTCTCAGATCCATCTCTACGCGGACGACACAATTTTGTATACATCTGGCCCTTCATTGGACACTGTGTTAACAAACCTCCAAACGAGCTTCAATGCCATACAACACTCCTTCCGTAGCCTCCAATTGCTCTTAAATGCTAGTAAAACTAAATGCATGCTCTTCAATCGAACGATGTTTGCACCCGCCCGCCCGACTCGAATCACTGCTCTCGGCGGGTCTGACTTAGAATATGTGGACAACTACAAATACCTAAGTGTCTGGTTAGACCTTAAACTGTCCTTCCAGACTCACATTAAGCATCTCCAATCCAAAGTTAAATCTAGAATCAGCTTCTTATTTTGCAACAAAGCCTCCTTCACTCATGCTGCCAAACATGCCCTCGTAAAACTGACTATCCTACCGATCCTTGACTTCGGCGATGTCATTTACAAAATAGCCTCCAACACTCTACTCAGCAAATTGGATGTAGTCTATCACAGTGCCATCCGTTTTGTCACCAAAGCCCCATATACTACCCACCATTGTGACCTGTACGCTCTCGTTGGCTGGCCCTCACTACATATTCGTCGCCAAACCCACTGGCTCCAGGTCATCTATAAATCACTGCTAGGCAAATCCCTGCCTTATCTTAGCTCATTGGTCACCATAGCAACAACCACCCATAGTATGCACTCCAGCAGGTACAGTGGGGAAAAAAAGTATTTAGTCAGCCACCAATTGTGCAAGTTCTCCCACTTAAAAAGATGAGAGAGGCCTGTAATTTTCATCATAGGTACACGTCAACTATGACAGACAAAATGAGAAAAGAAAATCCAGAAAATCACATTGTAGGATTTTTTATGAATTTATTTGCAAATTATGGTGGAAAATAAGTATTTGGTCAATAACAAAAGTTTCTCAATACTTTGTTATATACCCTTTGTTGGCAATGACACAGGTCAAACGTTTTCTGTAAGTCTTCACAAGGTTTTCACACACTGTTGCTGGTATTTTGGCCCATTCCTCCATGCAGATCTCCTCTAGAGCAGTGATGTTTTGGGGCTGTCGCTGGGCAACACAGACTTTCAACTCCCTCCAAAGATTTTCTATGGGGTTGAGATCTGGAGACTGGCTAGGCCACTCCAGGACCTTGAAATGCTTCTTACGAAGCCACTCCTTCGTTGCCCGGGCGGTGTGTTTGGGATCATTGTCATGCTGAAAGACCCAGCCACGTTTCATCTTCAATGCCCTTGCTGATGGAAGGAGGTTTTCACTCAAAATCTCACGATACATGGCCCCATTCATTCTTTCCTTTACACGGATCAGTCGTCCAGGTCCCTTTGCAGAAAAACTGCCCCAAAGCATGATGTTTCCACCCCCATGCTTCACAGTAGGTATGGTGTTCTTTGGATGCAACTCAGCATTCTTTGTCCTCCAAACACGACGAGTTGAGTTTTTACCAAAAAGTCATATTTTGGTTTCATCTGACCATATGAGATACTCCCAATCCTCTTCTGGATCATCCAAATGCACTCTTGCAAACTTCAGATGGACCTGGACATGTACTGGCTTAAGCAGGGGGACACGTCTTTCACTGCAGGATTTGAGTCACTGGCGGCGTAGTGTGTTACTGATGGTAGGCTTTGTTACTTTGGTCCCAGCTCTCTGCAGGTCATTCACTAGGTCCCCCCGTGTGGTTCTGGGATTTTTGCTCACCGTTCTTGTGATCATTTTGACCCCACGGGGTGAGATCTTGCGTGGAGCCCCAGATCGAGGGAGATTATCAGTGGTCTTTTATGTCTTCCATTTCCTAATAATTGCTCCCACAGTTGATTTCTTCAAACCAAGCTGCTTACCTATTGCAGATTCAGTCTTCCCAGCCTCGTGCAGGTCTACAATTTTGTTTCTGGTGTCCTTTGACAGCTCTTTGGTCTTGGCCATAGTGGAGTTTGGAGTGTGACTGTTTGAGGTTGTGGACAGGTGTCTTTTATACTGATAACAAGTTCAAACAGGTGCCATTAATACAGGTAACGAGTGGAGGACAGAGGAGCCTCTTAAAGAAGAAGTTACAGGTCTGTGAGAGCCAGAAATCTTGCTTGTTTGTAGGTGACCAAATACTTATTTTCCACCATAATTTGCAAATAAATTCATTAAAAATCCTACAATGTGATTTTCTGGAAAAATAATTCTCAATTTGTCTGTCATAGTTGACGTGTACCTATGATGAAAATTACAGGCCTCTCTCATCTTTTTAAGTGGGAGAACTTGCACAATTGGTGGCTGACTAAATACTTTTTTTCCCCACTGTATATCTCACTGGTCATCCCCAAAGCCAACACCTCCTTTGGTCGCCATTCCTTCCAGTTTTCTGCTGCCAATGACTTGAACGAACTAACTTTAAGCATCAGTTGTCAGAGCAGCTTACCGATCACTGCACCTGTACACAGCCTATCTGTAATTAGCCCACCCAACTACCTAATCCCCATATTGTTATTTATTTTGCTCCTTTGCACCACAGTATCTCTATTTGCACATCATCTTCTGCACATCTATCACTCCAGTGTTAATACTAAATTGTAATTATTTTGCACTATGGCCTATTTATTGCCTTACCTCCATAACTTACTACACTTGCACACACTTTCTATTTTTCTATTGTGTTATTGACTGTACGTTTTTGTTTATCCCATATGTAACTCTGTGTTGTTGTTTTTATCGCACTGCTTTGCTTTATCCTGGCCAGGTCGCAGTTGTAAATGAGAACTTGTTCTCAACTGGCTTACCTGGTTAAATAAATGTGAAATAAAAAAAATAAACATATACCTTAGCCAAATATATTGAAACTCTGATTTTCACAATTCCTGACATTTAATCCTAGTAAAAATTCCCTGTCTTAGGTCAGTTAGGATCACCACTTTATTTTAAGAATGTGAAATGTCAGAATAATAGTAGAGAGAATGATTAATTTCAGCTTTTATTTCTTTCATCACATTCCCAGTGGGTCAGAAGTTTACATACACTCAATTAGTATTTGGTAGCATTGCCTTTAAATTGTTTAACTTGGGTCAAACATTTCGGGTAGCCTTCCACAAGCTTCCCATAAGGAGTTGGGTGAATTTTGGCCCATTCCTCCTGACAGAGCTGGTGTAACTGAGTCAGGTTTGTAGGCCTCCTTACTCGCACACGCTTTTTCAGTTCTGCCCACACATTTTCTATAGGATTGAGGTCAGGGCTTTGTGATGGCCACTCCAATACCTTGACTTTGTTGTCCTTAAGCCATTTTGCCACAACTTTGGAATTATGCTTGAGTCATTGTCCATTTGGAAGACCCATTTGCGACCAAGCTTTAACTTCCTGACAGATGTCTTGAGATGTTGCTTCAATATATCCACATAATTTTCCTTCCTCATGGTGCCATCTATTTTGTGAAGTGCACCAATCCCTCCTGCAGTAAAGAACCCCCACATCATGATGCTGCCACCCCCGTGCTTCACGGTTGGGATGGTGTTCTTCGGCTTGCAAGCCACCCCCTTTTTGCTCCAAACATAACGATGGTCATTATGGCCAAACAGTTCTATTTTTGTTTCATCAGACCAGAGGACATTTCTCCAAAATGTATGATATTTTCCCCATGTGCAGTTGCAAACCGTAGTCTGGCTTTTTTATGGTGGTTTTGGAGCGGTGGCTTCTTCCTTGCTGAGCGGCCTTTCAGGTTATGTCGATATAGGACTTGTTTTACTGTGGATATAGATACTTTTGTACCTGTTTCCTCCAGCATCTTCACAAGGTCCTTTGCTGTTGTTCTGGGATTATTTGCACTTTTTGCACCAAAGTACTTTTCAAATCATCTCTAGGAGACAGAACGCGTCTCCTTCCTGAGCGGTATGACGGCTGCGTGGTCCCATGGTGTTTATACTTGCGTACTGTTGTTTGTACAGATGAACGTGGTACCTTCAGGCATTTGGAAATTGCTCCCAACAATGAACCAGACTTGTGGAGGTCTACATTTGTTTTTCTGAGGTCTTGGTTGATTTCTTTTGATTTTCCCATGATGTCAAGCAAAGAGGCACTGAGTTTGATGGTAGGCCTTGAAATACATCCACAGGTACACCTCCAATTGACTCAAATGATGTCAATTAGCCTATCAGAAGCTTCTAAAGCCATGACATCATTTTCTGGAATTTTCCAAGCTGTTTAAAGGTACAGTCAACTTAGTGTATGTAAACTTCTGACCCACTGGAATTGTGATACAGTGAATTATAAGTGAAATAATCTGTCTGTAAACAATTGTTGGAATAATTACTTGTGCCATGCATAAAGTAGATGTCCTAACCAACTTGCCAAAACTATAGTTTGTTAACAAGAAATCTGTGGAGTGGTTGAAAAAACGAGTTTGAATGACTCCAACCTAAGTGTATGTAAACTTCCGACTTCAACTGTATGTGTGTGTGTGTGTGTGTGTATGTGTGTGTGTGTGTGTGTGTGTGTGTGTGTGTGTGTGTGTGTGTGTGTGTGTGTGTGTGTGTGTGTGTGTGTGTGTGTGTGTGTGTGTGTGTGTGTGTGTGTGTGTGTGTGTGTGTGTGTGTGTGTGTGTGTGTGTGTATGTGTGTGTGTGTGTGTGTGTGTGTGTGTGTGTGTGTGTGTTGGGGGGGATGATGTGTGAGAGAGAGACACATAATGGTCCATCACACTGGCCAGTCTTGAAATACAGGCCCCAAACCACAGCTATTCACTTAATCAGACACGCGCACACACACACACACACACACACACACTAGCACACACACACACACTAGCACACACACACACACACACACACACACACACACACACACAAACACACAAACACACTGTGAGTTTATTAAACTGGGAAATTATGTTCCATTATATGTCTATGCTGCATCAGTGCGTGAAAGGAATCTCAATTTCCTGCAAACTTGGCTGATATTTGTATGTGGGGGTTTGGCACACCTCAAACCTAGCCCTCCGTTTCTCTCTCCTCTCATCATCCAATGACACAGGGAGAGCAATTTCAAATCAAATTTTGTTTTATTTGTCATATGCGCCGAATACAACAGGTGCTTACCATGAAATGCTTACTTACAAGCCCTGAACCAACAATGCAGTTCAAGAAATGGAGTTAAGAAAATATTTACTAAATAAACTAAAAAATTAATAAAAGTAACACAATAAAATAACAAAAACTAGGCTATATACAGGGGGTACTGGTACCGATTCAATGTGCCGGGGTACAGGTTAGTCGAGGTAATTTGTACATGTAGGTAGGGGTAAAGTGACTATGCATAGATAATAAACAGCGAGTAACAGCTGTGTAAAAACAAAGGGGTGGGGGGGGGTGGTTTCAATGTAAATAGTCCGGGTGGCCAATTGATTAATTGTTCAGCAGTCTTATGGCTTGGGGGTAGAAGTTGTTAAGGAGCCGCTTGCCGTGCGGTAGCAGAGAGAACAGTCTATGACTTGGGTGACTGGAGTAACATTCAGAGGTCCAGGAAATGTAATAAGTTTCCCTTTTATCCATACCGAAAAAAAGTTAAATAATTAAATAATTGTATAAAAGCATGTTGTGTAAGTTAGTTTGTGTACGTGTATGTGTGTGTGTGTGTGTGTATGTGTGTGTGTGTGTGTGTGTATATATGTGTGTGTGTGTGTGTGTGTGTGTGTGTGTGTGTGTGTGTGTGTGTGTGTGTGTGTGTGTGTGTGTGTGTGTGTGTGTGTGCGCGTATGCTGCACTGTACTGATGTGGAGTCTTATAGCGATTAGGAGATTAATCTGCCAACAGTATAATTTATGGAAGAGGATTATGGTGACTTGGGGACAGATGTCAAAGGCCCCTACACACACACACACACCGTACACATACATACACACACAAACATTGCCCCCATGCATGACAGGCACCACTTTGCCTTATCCCGGTCCAGCAGAGCCGCTGAACAAATAGTGACAGTCAACCCTTATTTGGAATGGAAGAGAAAATTATAACCTCCCATTGTTACAGCTGGTGGACGGAAATCACATATGAAAAAAAGCACAATGTCAGCAACTCGATATGCTCCCCAGACCCAACAGTGATTTACATGTGAGACACTATTATTTTGAGACTGTTACAATACCCGTCTGTGCACACTTAGTATATTCAAAGGCAGAATGTTGTTGTTGTGTCTTTGATCGAAAGACTACAGATGGTCGCTATGTGAAAAGTCTTATGTCGTATTTACTTCCTGTGAGAGTATATGCAGAGTTTATTTCCAAAACACTTTATCCACACATTTTTCACAATTCTGTTTTTTCATCAAAAGTTAACTTTTTTATTAATAGCTATTTAGACGTGTATTAGAACTGATTTTGTTGCAAAACGCTATATATCCATTGTTTAGCTGGAATGGAATGTTCATATCCTTTATATTTCACATAAATTCAACACATCATGAATCTAGTCTCATGCTATAGTGTGTGGTTAGTTAAGCCTCATCCCAAATGGCACCCTATTCCCTGTAGTGCACTACTTTTGACCAGAGCCCAGATCTCACATTATTGTATTGCTAAATTTTTCTATATAAATTGATGTCACAAATGTATCATTTGTGCAGTTCCTTATTAATGTAATTATTTGTAACATTTGACTGTGTAAAAACATGCAGTGCTGTATCTCGTTTTGCAAAATTTTCCTGATTTCCCAGAAAAAATTTATATTATCACTGACCCACCTGTGACGTCGACAGGTTGCCCTAGGGACATGCCCCCCTGTATTGGACTAGAGCTCCATGCAGTATAAGATCAATCTGCCTGCCTGCCTGCCTGCCTGTCTGTCTGCCTGCCTGCCTGCCTGCCTGCCTGCCTGCCTGCCTGCCTGCCTGCCTGCCTGCCTGCCTGCCTGCCTGCCTGTCTGTCTGTCTGTCTGTCTGTCTGTCTGTCTGTCTGTCTCTCTCTCTCTCTCTCTCTCGCTCTCTCTTGTGTTTTGTATTTGTCTTAGTGCTTGCATGTTTTGTGTGTGAATGCCTGTATGTATTTATTTGTGTGTGTGTGTACAGTGGGAAAAAAGTATTTAGTCAGCCACCAATTGTGCAAGTTCTCCCACTTAAAAAGATGAGAGAGGCCTGTACTTTTCATCATAGGTACACGTCAACTATGACAGACAAAATGAGAAAATAAATTCCAGAAAATCACATTGTAGGATTTTTTATGAATTTATTTGCAAATTATGGTGGAAAATAAGTATTTGGTC
The DNA here is from genome assembly GCF_964263955.1 of Coregonus lavaretus. Classification (NCBI taxonomy): domain Eukaryota; kingdom Metazoa; phylum Chordata; class Actinopteri; order Salmoniformes; family Salmonidae; genus Coregonus; species Coregonus lavaretus. Next base: position 46,137,181 of record NC_139988.1, read on the forward strand.
AATAACAAAAGTTTCTCAATACTTTGTTATATACCCTTTGTTGGCAATGACACAGGTCAAACGTTTTCTGTAAGTCTTCACAAGGTTTTCACACACTGTTGCTGGTATTTTGGCCCATTCCTCCATGCAGATCTCCTCTAGAGCAGTGATGTTTTGGGGCTGTCGCTGGGCAACACAGACTTTCAACTCCCTCCAAAGATTTTCTATGGGGTTGAGATCTGGAGACTGGCTAGGCCACTCCAGGACCTTGAAATGCTTCTTACGAAGCCACTCCTTCGTTGCCCGGGCGGTGTGTTTGGGATCATTGTCATGCTGAAAGACCCAGCCACGTTTCATCTTCAATGCCCTTGCTGATGGAAGGAGGTTTTCACTCAAAATCTCACGATACATGGCCCCATTCATTCTTTCCTTTACACGGATCAGTCGTCCTGGTCCCTTTGCAGAAAAACAGCCCCAAAGCATGATGTTTCCACCCCCATGCTTCACAGTAGGTATGGTGTTCTTTGGATGCAACTCAGCATTCTTTGTCCTCCAAACACGACGAGTTGAGTTTTTACCAAAAAGTTCTATTTTGGTTTCATCTGACCATATGACATTCTCCCAATCCTCTTCTGGATCATCCAAATGCACTCTAGCAAACTTCAGATGGGCCTGGACATGTACTGGCTTAAGCAGGGGGACACATCTGGCACTGCAGGATTTGAGTCCCTGGCGGTGTAGTGTGTTACTGATGGTAGGCTTTGTTACTTTGGTCCCAGCTCTCTGCAGGTCATTCACTAGGTCCCGCTGTGTGGTTCTGGGATTTTTGCTCACCGTTCTTGTGATTATCAGTGGTCTTGTATGTCTTCCATTTCCTAATAATTGCTCCCACAGTTAATTTCTTCAAACCAAGCTGCTTACCTATTGCAGATTCAGTCTTCCCAGCCTGGTGCAGGTCTACAATTTTCTTTCTGGTGTCCTTTGACAGCTCTTTGGTCTTGGCCATAGTGGAGTTTGGAGTGTGACTGTTTGAGGTTGTGGACAGGTGTCTTTTATACTGATAACAAGTTCAAACAGGTGCCATTAATACAGGTAACGAATGGAGGACAGAGGAGCCTCTTAAAGAAGTTGTTACAGGTCTGTGAGAGCCAGAAATCTTGCTTGTTTGTAGGTGACCAAATACTTATTTTCCACCATAATTTGCAAATAAATTCATTAAAAATCCTACAATGTGATTTTCTGGATTTTTTTTCTCAATTTGTCTGTCATAGTTGACATGTACCTATGATGAAAATTACAGGCCTCTCTCTTTTTAAGTGGGAGAACTTGCACAATTGGTGGCTGACTAAATACTTTTTTTCCCCACTGTACATGCCTGTGCATGTTTGTAAGAGTGTGTGAGATCTCAGTGTCTGTTTAAGATCAGTAAACCTAGGTGTATAGTTTCACAACATTCCCAAACTAACAGATTAGTGCTTCTTTAAAAGCCCTGGAAAGATCAGCAAAGTATTTACGGATTGTCCTCATTCCTAGATGTTTTCCTCTAAACATAAAGGGCCTGATTCAGACTTAGGAAATGCATGCCTTTCCTACACACTTCTCAGTAGTTAGTATTCAGACTTACCTTATGCAGGTGTGTAATGGGCTTTGCAGGCGTGGTTCCCTTGTGCATGCTGAATACATATAATTGAACTGCTGAAAACCCTCCCACTTACTGGCCAACATATTTTCTTGTGAAGTTTTCATTCAATAGGGTTTTCAGTAAATGTAATTAGCATTTTCTTGACAGACTCACTAGAATATATGGAGAGAACGGTTCAGAATATTAAGGATCAATTAAAGAAAGACATGGAAATACACACATATTCAGCACCAATTGGTAGATAAAAAAAATACTCTGAACTTGAATATTGTTTAGGGTTAGGAAAGTATTTATGAATAATAATAAAAAACTGTTTTGGAGAGCCTTTAAGCACAAAATATATTGGTGAATCAAAAATCCAGTGGTTTGATTCATCCTGAAAGTTGCCATATTCAAGTGTTCAATCCATGAAATATTGAAGGTGAGAAAAGTAGGGGTTGAACAGTAGTCCTATAAATCTACCCTAACAATCCTCACTAATCATGGAACTGTGATGACAATGGTCCAGTCCTTGTGAACCAATGCGCCAGGCTCCAGGTTTAAACTGCTACGTATGGTCTGCGTTCCATAATGATTCAAATAGGCTACACGTGATCCACTATTGCTATCGATCCTCAGGAACAACCACACGAACATGACAGAGGAAAGAAAGGTAAACTAGCAATGGAATGGAATGATGCAAAATGTAAGGAAACTAACACTAAAGTGACAGTTACACTACATTACCAAAAGTATGTGGACACCAATGTTCCCTGTAAACTGTGCATGTGCGTGAGTTCACAGTAGCCCCAGGACTGCTGAGCAGAAATATCACGAGATTGAAACTTTACTCAACTTTCTAGAGCAGTCACCAACCGGTCGATTGCGTATCAGATTCCTAGTCAGATCGCCAAACATTTCTGTAAAAAACCCAACGATAAAGCCATGTGTTCCTATTATTTTTTTTATTCGTCTCAGGCTGTTGGCGGTAGATGCACCTGGGAAGGCAGAGTTTGTACATTCAGACACAACAAATGGTTCAAAATGGCCTACCCGGCGGGCCCAGAGAGCAAATCAAGTGCACTATATTCTACCGATGGCCAATCAGATGGCTCAGATGACCGTGTCTGCAGTAACAGTACATTTACATTTTAGTCATTTAGCAGACGCTCTTATCCAGAGCGACTTACAGTTAGTGAGTGCATACATTTTTATACTGGCCCCCCGTGGGAAACGAACCCTCAACCCTGGCGTTGCAAGCGCCATGCTCTACCAACTGAGCTACAGGGGACAGTAGCAGGCATAAAAGAGAGCTACAGCAAAATTGATACTGTGAGATTTCAAAACGTTTAAAACCATGACTAGAGAGAGACTGTCAACGAATACAGCAAAGAGGTTCTGTTTTTATGAGTGAGTTCATGTTTCAGTTCAACACTTTGTATTCAACACTTTTATGATAACGGCTTGGGTGTTTTTTAATATCGAGGAATATTTCACTTTCTATGTTCATCGGAGTAACAACATGAATTTGTGCATGAAGGAGAAACAATGCGGTGTGACTCGAGTCTCGCCATCAGCTGGAAGACCGTGTACCTTTTTGGTCAGTGGCAGTGGAGGAAAGGGAGAGCAAAGGGATGTTGCGAGGCGGACCCTCACTCTGCCGCTCTCTCCCTCCTCTGAGACTGACCATCAGATGCAGGCACCATCAGCCCAGTAAAATTTAAATTTTAAAAAAGCATTGAAATGTATGCTCACTCAGCTGTGCCTCACAAGTAATACAACAACGGATCTATTATCAGTGTGATCATATAGCCTACATCACATTTTGAAATATATATATTTTTAAATGGCCCGAACAACAATGCATTGGCAGGGCAATTCAAGCGACGCTAATCTGCATTGATAATGTATTGGACCTATAGTTACTGCACAAACCTCATTGCTACAGTACTGTTTTTAATTGGTTAATGTTGCATAGGCTTACGGTTTTTAAGCCATGTAAAAAAAAAATCTGAGCGGTAGATCTCGGCTTGCATTTTGACTCAGAAAGTGATCTTGACTCAGAAAAGGATGGTGACCACTGTTCTAGAGTTTTCCCTGCTAACACTATCAACGCAATATTAGCCACTTTCAATGCAACATACCGAAACAAAACGAACTATGCAAGAGATTTTGTTGTAGGCAGAGCGCATTGGAGTAGGATTCTATTGCATTGACAGGCACAACTAAGCCCGTACTCTACACAGACTGGTGCGCCATAACCAATCAGAGCTGCAGTAGGCCTATATGCAAATATACCATTGCCATATATGGATCTGTGCCATTTACTTTGAACTGGAATGTGTTTACAGCATGAACGGTCGTGAGTAGCTGCACTTGTTTTGAGATCAAAGCGAGAGCTGCATGTAGCCACATTTGCACATTTTGTTCATGTCCTTTGCTAGTTAGTGAGTTATTAGCCCAATTATAGATAATTTGTAGTCAGCAATAGTCCATGATTGTAGTCAGTGATTGCTTCTTAAAAGAGCACAAAACATGTACATTTCTAGACATCTTTGAAAAGCGAGTTAGGTAAATAACTTTTTTTTGGTCTTAAAGGGGCAGTGTTGTATTTTGAGACAGCCTTGAATAAGCTAAGTAGCCAATAGGCAGAGGGTAGGATAATTTGTCTGATTCTCTGTAATAATGGTATGAGAATCATAATGTATTTTATTTTGTAAAGTGGTTTCTTGCATCAAACACAACAACATTTTCAGTCACCTCTTTGTCTGAAGGACAAGTGGATAAACAGGTTAATGTCACGCCCTGCATGTTTTTTTCAAAAGTTTCATGGAATGTAGGCCTACATTGATCACCACACATTGGCTGCCACTGTAGGATGAATGATATAACAGCTATTTCCATGTTAAAATGTTATGGGATGCATTTTCTCCATTGTTTTTGATAGTAGACCACTCTGGTAGGCCTACATTATGATCAAATAGCCACAGTAGCCTACATGGCCACAGTTAAAACTGTAACGTAAAGAGCATACAGCCTCAATGTTCAGCAGACCTGAAATTTGCTCAGTGGCGGAAAAAATTAGAGGGAACATTGGTGAACATCTCATTCCAAAATCATGGGCATTAATATGGAGTTGGTCTGCCCTTTGCTGCTATAACAGCCTCCACTCTTCTGGGAAGGCTTTCCACTAGATGTTGGAATATTGCTGCAGGGACTTGCTTCCATTCAGCCACAAGAGCATTAGTGAGGTCAGGCACTGATGTTGGACGATTAGGCCTGGCTCGGCGTTCCAAGTCATCCCAAAGGTGTTCGATGGGGTTGAGGTCAGGGCTCTGTGCAGGCCAGTCAAGTTCTTCCACACCAATCTTGACAAACCATTCCTGTATGGACCTCGCTTTGTGCACGGGGGCATTGTCATGCTGAATCAGGAAAGGGCCTTCCCCAAACTGTTGCCACAAAGTTGGAAGCACAGAATCGTATGCATTCGGGCAGATAGCATTCTCCTGGCATCCGCCAAACTCAGATTCGTCCGTCAGACTACCAGATGGTGAAGCGTGATTCATCACTCTAGAGAACGTGTTTCCACTGCTCCAGAGTCCAATGGCGGCAAGCTTTACACCACACCAGCTGACACTTGGCAGTGTGCATGGTGACCTTAGGCTTGTGTGCGGCTGCTCGGCCATGGAAACCCATTTCATGAAGCTCCCGATGAACAGTTTTTGTGCTGACGCTTCTTCCAGAGGCAGTTTGGAACTCGGTAGTGAGTGTTGCAACCGAGGACCGACAATTTTTATGTGCTACGCACTTCAGCATTCGTCGGTCCCGTTCTGTGAGCTTGTGTGGACTACCACTTCGCGGCTGAGCCGTTGTTGCTCCTATATGTTTCCACTTCACAATAACAGCACTCTAGCAGGGCAGAAATTTGACTTGTTGGAAAGCTGGCATCCTATGACAGTGCCAAGTCACTGAGCTCTTCAGTAAGGCCATTCTACTGCTAATGTTTGTCTATGGATATTGCATGGCTGTGTGCTCGATTTTATACACTTGTCTGCAACGGGTGTGGCTGAAATAGCCAAATCCACTAATTTGAAGGGGTGTCCACATACTGTTCTATATATAGTGTATAAAAGTATGTGGGCAGAGTGCGAATTACACGGTGACATTAGGAGGAGTCTCTATTGGGTGCATGTGACGTGTACAATTTTTTTTATGGGCCTAATAATACAGATAATAATACAATTTACTAGACTAGGCTAGAATATGTATTACCATGAACTTCAAATAGGCCTACCGGTAGCCAGTGATGTAGTAAAACAAAACTCTGATTGCCGGTCAATGCATTTTTCTGAAAAAGGTGGGTAAACTGTGTTTACTTGCATTGACCCTCCACTAGGCCTACACACTGCCGGTAGCCTACCCTCTCAGCTGAGGCAATTTTACACACATGAACACATGCAGAACAGGTAGCCTACATCAAATAAAATAAAATGGTATTGGTCGCTTACACATATTTTGCAGATGTTATCGCAGGTGTAGTGAAATGTTTATGTTCCTTGCTCCAACAGTGCAGTGATACCTAACAAAACACGCAAATCCCAAAAATTAAAAGAAAGGAATTAAGAAATATAGAAATATTAGAACGATCAATGTCAGAGTGCAGAATATAAATACATATGTATATGATGGTGTGTATAGATATTATGGACAGTATATTCATTGAAAGGGTGCAGAGCAGTAGTTATATAGGATGAGCCTTGACTAAAATACAGTATATTCATATAAAACAGTATGTAAACATTATTAAAGTAACTAAAGTTCAGGGCAGGGTACTGGGCGGAGGCCGGCTAGTGGTGACTATTTAACAGGAGATAGAGGATAGAAGCCACGCAGCTTTGATGCACCTGTACTGTCTCCGCCTTCTAGATAGTAGCGGCGTGAACAGGCTATGGCTCGGGTGGCTGAGGTCCTTGATGATCTTCTTGGCCTTCCTGTGACACCGGGTGCTGTAGATGTCCTGGAGGCCAGGCAGTGTGCCCCCGGTGATGCGTTGCGCTGACCGCACCACCCTCTGGAGAGCCCTGCGGTTGCGGATGGTGCAGTTGCTGTACCAGGCGATGATATAGCCCGACAGGATGCTCTCAATGGTGCATCTGTAGTAGTTTGTGAGGGTCTTAGGGGCCAAGCCAAATTTCTTCAGCCTCCTGAGGTTGAAGAGGTGCTGTTGTGCCTTATTCACTACACTGTCTGTGTGGATGGACCATTTCAGGTTGTCAGTGATGTGCATGCCAAGGAATTTGAAGCTTTTCACTCTCTGCTGTCTCCTGAAGTCCACGATCAGCTCCTTTGTTTTGTTGACATTGAGAGAGAGGTTATTTTCCTGGCACCTCTCCGACAGGGCCCTCACCTCCTCCCTGTAGGCTGTCTCGTCATTGCTGGTAATCAGGCCTACCACTGTTGTGTCGTCTGCAAACTTGATGATTGAGTTGGAGGCGTGCGTGGCCACGCAGTCATGGGTAAACAGGGAGTACAGGAGGGGGCTGAGCACGCACCCTTGTGGGGCCCCGGTATTTTGAGGATCAGCGTAGCGGAGGTGTTGTTGCTTACCTTCACCACCTGGGGTCGGCCCCTCAGGAAGTCCAGGACCCAGTTGCACAGGTGGGGTTCAGACCCAGCGCCTTGAGCTAAGTGATGAGCTTGGAGGGCACTATGGTGTTGAAGGCTGAGCTGTAGTTGATGAACAGCATTCTTACATAGGTATTCCTCTTGTCCAGATGGGATAGGGCAGTGTGCAGCGTGATGGCGATTGCGTCATCCATGGATTTGTTGGGGCGGTATGCAAATTGTAGTGGGTCTAGGGTGTCGGGTAAGGTGGAGGTTAAATTATCCTTAACTAGCCTCTCAAAGCACGTCATGATGACAGAAGTGAGTGCTACAGGGCGATAGTCATTTAGTTCAGTTACATTAGCTTTCTTGGGTACAGGAACAATGGTGGACATCTTGAAGCAAGTGGGGACAACAGACTGGGAGAGGGAGAGATTGAATATGTCCGTAAACACTTCAGCCAGCTGGTCTACACATGCTCTGAGGACGCGGCTAGGGATGCCGTCTGGGCAGGCAGCCTTGCGAGATTTAACATGCTTCAATGTCTTACTCACGTCGGTCACAGAGAACGAGAACTCACAATGAAAACTCACAGTCCTCTTGAGCAGTGGTGGCCCGCGTCGGCGGCACTGTGTTTTCCTTGAAGCGGGCGAAGACGTGGCTGGTTTTCCCTTTATAATCTGTGACAGTCTGGAGTCCCTGCCACATACGTCTCGTGTCTGAGCCGTTGAATCGCGACTCCACTTTGTCTCTCTACTGACGTTTTGCCTGTTTGATTGCCTTACAGAGGGCATTGCTGGACTGTTAGTACTCGTCCATGTTCCCAGTCACCTTGCCGTAGTTAAATGCGGTGGTTCGCACTTTCAGTTTTGCGCGAATGCTGCCATCTATCCACGTTTTTTGGTTTGGATAAGTTCTAATCGTCACAGTGGAAACAACATCCTCTATGCACTTCCTGATGAACTCAGTCACTGAGTCAGAGTATACATCAATGTCATTCTCAGAGGCAACCTGGAACATATCCCAGTCTGTGTGATCAAAACAATCTTGAAGCATAGATTACGATTGGTCAGTCCAATGTTGAACAGTCCTTACTACGGGTACTTAATGTTTAAGTTTCTGCCTATAGGAAGGGAGGAGAAGAATGGAGGTGTGATCTGATTTGCTGAAGGGAGGCGGGGGAGGGCCTTATAGCTGTCCCGGAAGGGGGAGTGTCAATGGTCAAGAATTCTTGATCAGCGGGTAGCGTTTTCGTCAGATTTACTTTTTTTAAAGTCAATATTATACATGAGTTGAATCAAAACATGTTTACACCCTAGTTCATGAGTTGTCCATAATTCTTGAGTTCAATGCTTCGAGTCTTCACAGATTGAGTGACATAAAACACTACCTTTCTTTTGTTACATTAATGACATTTATGACAGTGTTATTTGTCATTATTAAGCATTTAACAATTGAATTAGAACATTGAACTTAAACCCTGTACGAATCCTGGATCATGGATATTTTGGAAAGTGCACTGTAAGTGTAACTATGCCTATATAACATTTCATTATGTTTCGCTGTGAAAATAGTTCTCATGGACACACAAATTAAAGATAATGTAGGCATGGTCTTTGCAAAATCGAATGCTTCTAACCAAAAGAGTCAACAAAAGGCCTACTGTCATTAACGTATACTTGTTGGATGGACTGGATGCGCATTTATTTAACATTTATCTTGACAGCGAGTCAATGCTGTGACCAAGGTCTCTTTTCCAGATGAGCCCTGTATAGCACCACAATACAGAACAAAATACAATAAACACATTATACTACAGCTCTGGATAAGAGCGTCTGCTAAATGACTAAAATATAAATATAAATATATATAAATATACATTCATATACACAATAAAATACACATTATTATATACAACACTACATGAAAAGCAAAACACATTGGTGTCTAGCTGTAAGCTACAGTGCCTTCAGAAAGTATTCAAACCCCTTGACTTTTTCCACATTTTGTTGTGTTACAAAGTGGTATTAAAATGGATTGAATTTTCTTTTTTGTCAACGATCTACACAAAATACTATGGAAATAAAATTCTAACATTTGCACAAAAAATGAAAAATAAAACACAAATAAGTATTTAACCACGATAACAGCTGTGGGTCTTTCTTGGTAAGTCTCTAAGAGCTTTGCACACCTGGATTGTACAATATTTATATGCTCTGTCAAGTTGGTTGTTGATCATTGCTAGACAGCCATTTTCAAGACTTGCCATAGATTTTCAAGTCAATTTAAGTCTGTAACTATAATTAGGCCACTCAGGAAAATTCAATGTCGTCTTGGTAAGCAACTCCAGGGTATATTTGACCTTGTGTTTTAGGTTATTGTCCTGCTGAAAGGTGAATTTGTCTCCCAGTGTCAGTTGGAAAGCAGACTAGGATTTCCTGTAGGATTTTGCCTGTGCTTAGCTCTATTCCATTTATTTTTATCATTAAAAAAAAAACTCCCTAGTCCTTGCCGATGACAACCATACCCATAACATGATGCAGCCACCACCATGCTTGAAAATATGAAAAGTGGTACTCAGTGATCTGTTGTGTTGGATTTGCCCCAAACATAACGCTTTGTATTCAGGACATAAAGCTAAAATCAAAACAAATACATTTTTACTGTCACATGCTTCGTAAACAACAGCTGTAGACTAACAGTTTTACTTTAGTGACTTACTGCAAACAGGATGCATGTTTTGGAATATTTATGTTCTGTACAGGCTTCCTACTTTTCACTCTGTCAATTAGGTTAGTATTGTGGAGTAACTACAATGTTGTTGATCAATCCTCAGTTTTCTATCACTGCTGTTTTAAAGACCATCGGCCTCATGGTGAAATCCCTTCCTTCCTCTTTGGCAACTGAGTTGGAAGGACGCCTGTATCTTTGTAATGACTGGGTGCATTGACATACCATCCAAAGTTTAATGAATAACTTCACCATGTTCAAAGGGATATTCAATGTCTGCTTTTTTAATTTTTACCCATCTGCCAATAGGTGCCCTTCTTTGAGAGGAATTGAAAACCTCCCTGGTCTTTGTGGTTGAATCTGTGATTGAAATTCACTGCTCGACTGAGGGACCTTGCAGATATTTGTATATGTGGGGTACAGAGATTAGGTAGTCATTCAAAAATCATTCAAAAATCATGTTATATACTATTATTGCACACAGAGTGAGTCCATGCAACTTATTAAGTGACTTGTTAAGCACATTTTTACTCATGAACTTAATTTAGGCTTGCCATAACGAAGGGGTTGAATACTTATTGACTCAAGACATTGCAGCTTTTTATTTGTAATTAATTAGCAAACATTTTGAAAAACATAATTCCACTTCGACATTATTGGGTGTTGTGTTTAGGCCAGTGACCAAAAAATCTACATTTAATCCATTTTTAAATTCAGGCTGTAACACAACAAAATGTGGAAAAAGTCAAGGGGTGTGAATACTTTCTGAAGTCACCGTAGTTGTTTAGTGATATTGTCGACCATCATCAGCTGATCCAGGAAAGAAAATACATATTGATAGAAAATAATATTGCTAAAAAAATGGTCTACTTCTTCTGGCCATGGACGGCACGGAGAACAGCAATACCCGCACGCACCTGAAAAACAAAGTAATGCGCTCTCTAAACAGCTTACTTACTTGACAAAAGCGAACATTGATAAATCAACAGATACATCTATGGCATTGGAATAAAGGCTATTTTTATCAAGGACGCATGGCAAACAAATTGTGAAAATGAGGAAGTACAAGGGAAAATATGTGTTTACAGGTGCTCAGCGGCGGCCGAAATTCTGCACTACTGAGTGGACAGTGCTGTTGTCTAGCCATCTATAGAATTCTACAGTACCAATAGACTTCTACAGTACCATTTGTGGACAGGGAGACGGTTTGCGCAGCCTCTAGAAATAAATGGTTTAAACCATGACAGAGAGGGGGGGGTCATTTCATTTGGAAGCTTTAAGGCAGGGGTGTCAAACGTCCGGCCCACAGGCCAGATTAGGCCCGCAAACGGGTTTAATCCGGCCCGCGAGATGATTTTGTAAAGTATAAAAATTAGCTGCAATTTTTCAATAAAAGAAACTGCTGTTCCAATTGTGTCCACTGGATGGCGCAATAGCAATTGTGTTAAGCAAGCAAACTGTTTATACCGGGGCAGAGCAAATAGGTCAAGCAAGTGCAGCCAGTCCGGATGAGCTACTTTGTTTTGCCCGCGATATTTATTACGGCTTCTACTTTTAACATTATGTGCTTTGGCACCCTCATTGCCCCAATATGTCTCTGTCAAAAAAGAGAAAAGTGGACGCAGAGTGCAGAGTGTTCCAAGAAAAATTGTCATCCTTCTATTTATTCACGGAATTGAATGGGAAAGCTGTATGTTTGGTGTGTTCACAGCATGTTGCAGTGCTGAAAGAATAGAACCTTCGTCGCCACTATGTGAGTCTTCATGCCGACAAATATGACAACTTTCAAGGACAGCGGAGAAGAGAGAAGGTGAATGAACTGTTGGTGGGTCTGAAGAAACAGCAGTCTGTGTTTACTCACAGCCGAGACATCAGTGACGCTGCAGTGAAAGCTAGCTACCTCATTGCTAATGAAATTGCAGTGGCTTCAAAACCATTTAGTGAGGGTGAATTTGTAAAAACATGCATGATGAAGCCAGCAGAGATTGTGTGCCCTGAAAAGCACCAGGCTTTTGCAAATATCAGCCTGACAAGAAACACAGTTGCAGACAGGATTTCCGATCTTTCAGTGGATTTGGACAGCCAGTTGAAGCAAAAAGTAAAGTCATTTATTGCGTTTTCGGTTGCAATTGATGAAAGCACGGACATTACAGATGTTGCACAACTGGCCATTTTCATCCGCGGAGTTGATGACACATTGACCGTCGCCGAGGAGTTCGTGGAGTTGGTGCCGATGACAGATACAATGACAGCAGCTGATATTTTCACTGCACTCGTCGGCGCGCTGGACAGGGTCGGAGTGGACTGGTCCTGCGCTGTCAGCCTGGCTACAAATGGTGCGCCCTCAATTATTGGGAAAAAAGCAGCGTTGTGACAAAGTTCAGAGAGAAAGTGCAATCTGCAAATGAAGGACGTGATTTTTGGACTTTTCACTGTATTTTGCACCAGGAGGCTTTGTGTTGCAAGTCATTAAAGATGGATAACGTCATGAATAAAACAAAGCTGCGCTCAAGGCTCACGCACAAGCACTTGAATCACATCCTGAAGTTGGCTGCCACTCAGGATGTGACGCCTGATATTGATGCGCTGGTGAAAGCTAAAAGATGCCAGGTATCAGGAGTCAAATAAACTATGCAACCCCACTTAAAGTGCTGCATGAGACACCCTGATATAGTTCTGTGATCTGTGATATACTTCTGTGAATCACTGAGGCATTGTGTGTTTGTGTGTTGTTTGTCCTCAGAATTTCAAATAACTTGAGGTGTTTTATGATTAATAGTGATGTTGTGCTTTTGGACACACTGTCCTCAGGCTCCAGCTTTATGTTTATATGTTTTTATGTTGATGTGCTATTGTTTTTAATTGATTTTATTTTATTTGTATATTTAACCTATTCTTGACTCTGTGGTTCTTGCACTTGTTTGGGGAACAGGATTTCATTATTTGTATCTACATTTCTGCCTGAGAAATGACACCCTGATATAGTTCTGTGATCTGTGATATACTTCTGTGAATCACTGAGGCATTGTGTGTTTGTGTGTTCTTTTTCTTTAGAATTTTCAAATAAACTTCAGGTGTTTTATGATTAATAGTGATGTTGTGCTTGTACTATTTTGGACACAATGTCCTCAGGCTCCAGCTTTATGTTTTATGTTGATAGTATTAAAACAAAGAAAACAATCTGAAGTTGTTGTTTTTAAGTTATAGATACCATGATTTTACCGGTCCGGCCCACTTGGGAATAGATTTTCCTCCATGTGGCCCCTGAGCTAAAATGAGTTTGACACCCCTGCTTTAAGGTATATTATGACAGTGACTACCGAAAGTGGCTAATATTTAACATGATACAAATTGTAAAAAATACAGTGAAAAGTCTGGGCATATAATTAAAACCTTCTAGAAATCATAAATCAACTTGGTAGGTTTAGCACTATACCGTCATTTACACATGGTTACAGAAGCCTATAGCTTGGGTCACCAAATGTCATCCCTGCACGTTATAAGCATTTCATTAACTTCACTGTTGAAAAGGTGATATGTTGATATGCTTCAGTTTGCTGCTATATTACTGGTTTCACCTTTGTCTCCAGCGACCATAAGATAAAATAGATCTCAAACAATTGTAATTTATATTTACAATGCCCTTATCCAAACGGCTTACTCATTTACCTAGCTCTTATCAATTGCTCTTATCAATTTCTAAATTACAGTGCATGGAGAATGGTGTTATTTCTATTGGGAAAAATTAAGTAGATGTTGTTCCACTTGGAACCGACAGCTTACTCAACGTTATTCATAATTTCATCGCTCGTAAAGGTGTTGGAATTATGAGGGAAATAAATCAAGGTCAGAATATGGCGTATCTGTAGACATACCTCCGCTACACCTTCATTTCTTTGATCTCCACCCTTAACGAATAGCAGCTGAATAGCATGCTATTCTCTTGCTTAAGTTCAAGGTCACAATACGTGTAGAGAGAGAAGTGCATAAAAAGGGAACTACGTTCCATTTACGCAGGCTTAACTCGGGTCGGAATTCCCCCCAAAATGAATAGATGATACTACCCAGGGGTAAGTCAGCATTGAAGACTACTTTGAATAAGAGAGTTGAGGTCATTTTTCCACTCTGTTTCTTCTCTCTGCTGTAGATGATGGATGGAAGAGATAAAAAAAATTGATGAGAAGAACGTTTGATGAAGGAGGTGATCATTCAGTGTCTAGTGTTCCCCAGTGTCCCTCTCCATTGATCCTCTCTCGGGTCACTCACAAATGCACAGACAAACACACACACACATTTGTGCGTGTGTGTACGTGTCCATGAATGTCCCAGTGTGACAAGAGAGAAGATGCTCATCATCACAACAGATTGTTCTGACAGTAGACCACTTCATTTATTCATACGTCTCTCCTAATCCCACACTTCATTTTCTATCCATCCTTCTGTTCTGATACCTGGGGCCTAATTTATCAATCATGCATAGGCACAAATCTGTGCGTAAACCATGCGTGGGATCATTTCTATGTGAAGTGTGAGATTTAACTATAGGAATCTTGGCTTGATTGAGAATGTGCGTAAATTTACGCACAGCCATGACCATGCCTACGCACAGTGCCAAGTGGTGGAATAAGGGAACTGCTTGTCAAGCGCAGAATGGGGAAAATATATGTTGAAAATGTGTGAAACTATGTGAAACTGTGAGAGTAATCATTCAATCATTTTTCAATTTCATTGTATTTCCATTGTGAATTCATGCAATTTACAGTATCTTGACGTGCTATATAATTTGACCACATCAGTGCATTTGCTACGATAATAATCCATATAAAGTAAAGGTAATTTGTAAAATTAGAGGTACGTGTGAAAGTGAAACCATTGTTGAAATACTATAAAAGACTGAGATAATGAGAAATCAAATGAGAGATGGCTGATCTTGCTCTGTTGGAAGATTTGGCACAGGTGGGACTTTTTCAGCAGAAAGTACAGATTGGCTCATCAGGTATCGTTTCCCAAAGCCAATCTTATACGATTTTTGCGGGGATTTAAGACCTACTTTAAGAAGGCAAACGCATGCCATTCCGTTGCACATCCAAGTTCTATTCACCCTTGGGTTTTTGGCAACGGGCACTTTACAGCGGGAGCTTGCTGATCGGCATCTCACAGCCCTCGATGAGCCAATGTTTTGGACGCAATCATCACCAAAACGAACAGTAACATACATTTTAACTATGTGAAGGCTTCCACTCTTTATGTGCAGGTTATGTGATGCGCAAAAGACAATGCTGAATGTGGTGGCAAGGTGGCCAGGTGGAACACTAGTCGTTCATTCTGCAGGACAGCAATGTTGGCCTATACGACTACAGGAGGGAGCTGTTGAGGATGGATGGCTTATTGGTAAGTGTTGCCTACTCATTTTAAGTATATTTGCCATTGCTAAACCAACTTGAATTGTCCTTTGTTTCTTTGTAGCTATGTTTTTATTTTTACTGTGCAAGCCACAACTCAGCGAGCCAAATAAAACATTTTGGTTGTAATCACTCTCTGACACTAGCACCTCTATTTCAATCTTGGAAAATGTTTTTTTTTCTTAGCTTTTTTTGTTTGCACCATTGAATTTCATGGTACAGCGTTGTATATTCCCCACGGGTTAAATGGATGATTTTGACTATATATGGTTAATTAGCAGCGTTTCTAGGGCTGGCGCCAGAACTAATCAGTTGGATGGGCCTTTGATTTCCATAGCCGGGCACATTTTTTCATGGGACCTCCTATATGTGCATTCTTTTTAATGGGCGTTATAGTGAAGACCATAGGCAGCTCATATGTTAAATCAAATCAAATAAAATGTTATTTTTCACATGCGCCGAATACAACAGGTGTAGACATTACAGTAAAATGCTTACTTACAAGCCCTTAACCAACAATGCAGTTTTAAGAAAAATATGTTTTAACAATAGATAAGTAAAAAAATAAAAGCACTAAAATAACAGTAAAAATAACAGTAGCGAGGCTATACCGGTACAGAGTTAATGTGCGGGGGCACCGGTTAGTCGAGGTAATTGAGGTAATATGTACATGTAGGCATAGTTAAAGTGACTATGCATAGATAATAAACAGAGAGTAGCAGCAGCATAAAAAGGGGGGGTTAACGATAGTGCAAATGTGGCCCCGTGTAGCTCAGTTGGTAGAGCATGGCGCTTGCAACGCCAGGGTTGTGGGTTCGATTCGATTCCCATGGGGGGCCAGTATGAAAAAATGTATGCACTAACTGTAAGTCGCTCTGGATAAGAGCATCTGCTAAATGACTAAAATGTAAAATGTTAATAATCCGGGTAGCCATCTGATTAGCTGTTCAGGAGTCTTATGGCCTGGGGGTAGAAGCTGTTAAGAAGCCTTTTGGACCTAGACTTGGTGCTCCGGTACCGCTTGCCGTGTGAACAGTCTATGACTTGGGTGGCTGGAGTCTTTGAAAATGTGTAGTGTCTTGCGGTCGAAGACCGAGCAGTTGCCATACTAGGCAGTGATGCATCCAGTCAGGATGCTCTCGACGGTACAGCTGTATAACTTTTTGAGAATCTGAGGACCCATGCCAAATCTTATCAGTCTCCTGAAGGGGAATAGGCTTTGTCGTGCCCTCTTCACGACTGTCTTGCTGTGTTTGGACCATGATAGTTTGTTGGTGATGTGGACAACAAGGAACTTGAAGCTCTCAACCTGTTCCAGTACAGCCCCGTCGATGAGAATGGGGGCGTGCTCAGTCCTCTTTTTTTTCCTGTAGTCCACAATAATCTCCTTTGTCTTGATCACGTTGAGGGAGAGGTTGTTATCCTGGCACCACACGGCCAGGTCTCTGACCTCCTCCCTATAGGCTGTCTCATCGTTGTCGTTGATCAGGCCTACCACTGTTGTGTCGTCGGCACTGCCACGGTGAGTCTGGTGATCATATCAGTTAGAACCAGTACATTTTCATAGCCCTCACAGGGCTCCAGTAATGTGTAAACTATGGCCAGGACTTGACGCGGGGCGCAGACATTGGAACAGGTGAGGGATGTCTTGTTCTTAGGGAAAACATCACGTGCAAGCGTGAACCTGCAACACTGCTGGATCTACTTCTGAATATCCTGACCCATCATTCCAACCCAGTAGTATTTTCTCCGTAGACTCTCAAGCGTACCCTTCAGGCTGAAATGACCTCCGTGATCATGGCGTGCTTCAAACACTGCAACTTTCAAGGTCTCAGGCACAACCAGTTGTATAGTCTCCTCTCCCTCTTTTGGGTGAATAATACTTCTGCACAATACCCCCTGTTTTGTGCATAACCTACACCACTCTCTGTGCAGCCGGGTCCCTTTGGGGGTGAAACGCCTAACCTCTGACCACTTTGGCTTTACACCACATTCTGCAGCTTTGAACAATGGTGCGATGTTGGGATCAACAAGCTGGAGCTCACGAAGGGATTTCAAGGGGTAGCCCATCTCCTTCACCTCTGATACTCAAACTTTGTCACATTCCAACCTGGTTGTTGTTGCATCCTCTCTTTGTGGCCACAGACAAGCTTGAACCTCCCTTGGTTGAATTGTGAGGAAATCTCCTCCAGCATCCATGGCCTCAGGCTCCACTGGGTTCTGTAACCTTGACAGTGTGTCTGCATTCTGATAGATTCTTCCTGGTTTGTAACGGATCTCTGGGCAGCCCATCTCTGTACTTGAGAGGATTGTGATCTGTGTACGCCACAAACTTTGAGTGCCAGAGGTACTCCCTGAACTTCTCAGTCACAGCCCATTTAAGGACAAGAAGCTCCAGTTTGAACGCACTGTAGTGCTTGTCATTCCGTTCTGATCCGCAGAGTCCCCGACTGGCGTACGCCAGTACACTCTCTACTCCATCTTGCTGTTGGCTTAACACAGCACCCAGGCCATTGAAGCTTGCGTCTGTGGTCAAGATAAATGGTTCTATGAAGCATCCCCTGTTGGTATCCAGTGCTTGACCTGATCTGTGTAGCCGAAATCATTGTCTGTCTTGGGGAACACGTCCAAGTTTCTCTGAAGCATCTGAATGAACAGATTCCTCTGTTGGTCTGTTAAGTGCTCGAGGTCCACATCCACAGCAAGGTCCTGGACATGGCTGGTTGGGTCTGCCCCTTCATGGGCCGGTAGACAAACATGCACCTCATTTTCTTGTTCTTCAAACACTACAAAGTCTGGGGGCACAATCTCTGCAGGCCTGCTTATCTCAGCCACTCTGGCACGTGGGTGTAAGCGTAACACCTTCTCGCTGGTGTTCACAACTCTGACTGGTACGCGTTGGTTCTCGACTTGAGTCTGCACGTGCCACTAAGACACCTGATGGCAATGAGACAGATGATGTGGGCGCGACTAAGACCTGACACCGTTCCACCTCCTCTGGAATTAAGCATCTCCCTTGCACAATCTTCTTGCTCCATGGTGGAACAACCACTCTCTGTTGTCCAGCCACCCGTACAAAATTGAGACATCCTGGTCTCTCCAGTGCCTGTCTCTGCTGATGTACCTTAGACAAGATACGAGACACGCGCTTGCTACCCCAAGTGTCAGGAATTTCCACGTGGCTGGGGAAAGAACCGAAAATGTACTCTATATCAGCCTCCATGCATCCTTTGACAGGGATATCCAATCCATTTGCAGCAGTCAACTTGACCCAGCTTGCATCAGTGAGAGCTGGCCCTCCAAAGCTGATGAGGAAGTGAGTGGCTGACAGTGTTGTAACCTCTGACCTAGTGTCAATCAAGCACTTGGTCTTCACACCACCAATGCTTACCTCCGCCACTGGGCAGGTTCCGAACGCTCTCGCCATCACTTCATTCTTCGCTCTTGAAGCTGCATTTACAGTCTGACTACCGAGGACGGAAGACCTGGACTGCCTCTCCTCGTCGCTTCCCTTCAGTGACTAGGGCTGTTGCGGTGACCGTATTACCGCCACACCGGCGGTCACGAGTCATGAAGGCAGTCAAATTCCACATGACCGTTTAGTCAAGGTAATTAGGCTTCTCCAAGCTCTGATGCTGCTGATGGTCATTAGTAGCCTACCAAACTTGCTAACTGCCTGGTACTCAGCACTCTATTCTCCCTCTAATCACTCTGACATCGATGCAAATGTGTTCGAAAAACTAATCAAACTGTCAGAGTGTAGAGTGTGGATGTAGTGCAGGAATCAAGCGCAGGGACAAGGAGGTTCTTCAACGGACTTTAGTATATATATATATCCCAACACGGGAAAATGAGTCGCCAACCCAACCGGGCGGCACGAACAATTACGCACAACACACAGTGCGGAAAAACAAGAAAAGGCGCACGCAGTGCGAACTCTCGAAATTACTAAATAAACGAGAGAGAGAACTACTCGGAGGCAAACTGACAATAACAATCACGCATAACACCTGCCCCAAACAAACCAACTAAATAAGGAGAATAATCAAGACACAAATAAGGGACAGGTGTTATGCACAGACAAAACCAAAAGAACAAAAAACATCGAACGGTGGCAGCTAGTACTCCGGAGACGACGACCGCCGAAGTCCGCCCGAACAAGGAAGAGGAGCAGCCTCGGCCGAAACCGTGACAGTACCCCCCCCTTGACGCGCGGCTCCAGCCGTGCGCCGACCCGGAGCTCGAGGACGACCCGGACGACGCGGAGCAGGGCGCGCAGGATGACCCCGATGGAAATCGGTCAGTAGGGACTGGTCTAGCACGTCCCTCCTTGGCACCCAGCACCGCTCCTCCGGACCGTACCCCTCCCACTCCACGAGATATTGAAGACCCCCCATCCGGCGTCTAGAATCCAGAATGGACCTCACGGTGTACGCCGGAGCCCCCTCGATGTCCAACGGGGGCGGAGGAGTCTCCTCAATCTCAAAGTCCTGGAGTGGACCAGCTACCACCGGCCTGAGGAGAGACACATGGAACGAGGGGTTAATATTTTTGTAGTCAACAGGTAGTTCTAACCTATAACTCACCTCGTTCAATCTCCTCAGGACTTTAAACGGCCCCACAAACCGCCGACCCAGCTTCCGGCAGGGCAGGCGGAGGGGCAGGTTTCTGGTTGAGAGCCAGACTCGATCTCCAGGTGCGTACACTGGCCCCTCACTGCGGTGTAGGTCGGCGCTCGTCTTCTGTCGACGTATGGCACGCTGCAGATGGACGTGTGCAGCGTCCCACGTCTCCTCCGAGCGCCTTACCCACTCATCCACAGCGGGGGCCTCGATCTGGCTCTCATGCCATGGTGCCAGCACCGGCTGGTACCCCAACACACACTGAAACGGGGTTAGTTGGGTGGAGGAGTGGCGAAGAGAGTTCTGTGCCATCTCCGCCCAGGGCACATATCTCGCCCACTCCTCCGGCCGGCCCTGACAGTATGACCTCAGAAACCTACCCACATCCTGGTTGACACGTTCAACCTGCCCATTACTTTCCGGGTGGTAACCCGAGGTAAGGCTTACCGACACCCCCAACCGTTCCATAAATGCCCTCCACACTCTCGAGGTGAACTGGGGGCCTCGGTCAGACACTATATCCTCGGGTACCCCGTAATGCCGGAAGACATGGGTGAACAGAGCCTCCGCGGTCTGCAGGGCAGTGGGTAGACCCGGCATGGGAAGGAGACGACAGGCCTTCGAGAACCTATCCACAACGACCAGGATGGTAGTGTTTCCCTGTGAGGGGGGAAGGTCGGTAACAAAATCCACCGAGAGGTGGGACCAGGGTCGTTGTGGAATAGGCAGGGGTTGTAACTTACCCCTGGGCAAATGTCTGGGCGCCTTACACTGGGCACACACCGAACAGGAGGAAACATAAATCCTCACATCCCTAGCTAACGTTGGCCACCAGTACTTCGTGCTAAGGCAGTGCACTGTCCGGCCGATACCCGGATGACCAGAGGAGGGAGACGTGTGAGCCCAACAAATGAGGCGATCGCGTATCTCGAGCGGAACGTACGTCCGACCCACAGGACACTGAGGAGGACTCGGGTCGGTGCGTAACGCCCGCTCGATCTCACCATCAACCTCCCACACCACCGGAGCAACCAGACAAGACTCCGGTAGTATGGGCGTGGACTCAACTGACCTCTCCTCCGCGTCATACCGCCGGGACAGAGCATCTGCCTTCCCGTTCTGGGACCCAGGGATGTATGTGATCTTAAACACAAACCGGGCCAGGAACATAGTCCAACGAGCCTGGCGAGGATTCAGTCTCCTAGCTGCCCGGATGTACTCCAGGTTACGATGGTCAGTTTGAATGAGGAAAGGGTGTTGAGCCCCCTCGAGCCAATGCCGCCACACCTTTAGGGCCTGTACCACGGCTAACAGCTCCCTGTCCCCTACGTCATAATTCCGCTCCGCCGGACTGAGCTTCTTAGAGTAGAACGCACAGGGACGGAGTTTAGGTGGAGTACCAGAACGCTGGGAAAGAACGGCCCCTATTCCGGCCTCTGACGCGTCCACCTCTACTTGGAACGGTAAAGAGGGATCCGGATGCGCCAACACCGGCGCCGAGGTAAACAGGTCCTTCAGTCTCCCAAATGCCCTGTCCGCCTCAGCTGACCACCGCAAGCGCACCGGACCCCCCTTTAACAGAGACGTTATGGGAGCTGCCACCTGTCCAAAACCCCGGATAAACCTCCGGTAGTAATTCGCAAAGCCCAAGAACCGTTGCACCTCCTTCACAGTGGTTGGGGTTTGCCAATTACGCACAGCTGACACCCGGTCTACCTCCATCTTCACCCCTGACGCAGATAACTGGTAACCCAGAAAGGAGACCGACTTCTGAAAAAACAGACATTTCTCTGCCTTGACATATAGGTCATGCTCCAACAGCCTCCGCAATACTCGGCGCACCAGGGCTACATGCTCAGCACGGGTAGGACTATACACCAGAATGTCGTCGATGTACACAACCACTCCCTGTCCCTGCATGTCCCGGAAAATCTCATCAACGAAGGATTGGAAGACTGAGGGAGCATTCATCAACCCATATGGCATGACTAGATACTCGTAGTGCCCGGAAGTCGTGCTAAACGCTGTCTTCCATTCATCGCCCTTACGGATGCGCACCAAGTTATATGCGCTCCTAAGATCCAATTTTGTAAAGAACCGCGCGCCGTGCAGTGACTCCGTCATAGTCGCAATCAGAGGAAGTGGATAGCTGTACTTCACTGTGATCTGATTGAGACCGCGGTAATCAATACACGGCCGCAGACCTCCATCCTTCTTCTTCACAAAAAAGAAACTTGAGGAAACGGGTGAAACGGAGGACCGTATGTACCCCTGTCTAAGAGACTCAGAGATGTACGTCTCCATCGATTTTTTCTCCTCTTGAGACAAGGGATACACATGGCTCCGCGGGAGAGCTGCGCCGGACTGGAGATCTATCGCACAATCCCCCCGTCTATGAGGCGGCAGCTGCGCAGCCCTAGTCTTACTGAACGCCAGTGCCAAATCCTCATACTCGGGGGGAATCTGCAGTGCTGGCATTAGATTCGGACTCTCCACCGAGGTCGCCCCTATGGAAACACCCAGACACCGCCCCTCACATTGAGCAGACCACCCTTTAAGAGCTTTCTCTCGCCACCCAATAATAGGGTCATGAGTCATCAACCAGGGAAGACCCAGCACCACCGGATACGCAGGAGAGTCAATCAGATAAAGCTGAATTCTCTCCTCATGACCCTCCTGCGCCATCATCTGAAGTGGTGCTGTGACCTCCCTAATCAACCCAGACCCTAACGGACGGCTATCTAGGGCATGGACGGGGAAAGGCTTATCAACAGGAAGGAGGGGAATCCCTAACTCTAAACAGAACTGGCGATCTATAAAATTCCCAGCTGCGCCTGAATCTACCAGCGCCTTATGCTGGGAACGAGGTGCAACCTGTGGGAAACAAACAGGCAAGGTTAGGTGCACGACAGAAAGCTCTGGGTAAGCAGGGCGCCTACTCACCTGGGGGGACCCCCCAATGCTAGACCTGCCATCTCCTCCCCTGGAGGACCCGCCCCAGCACCTAGCCGCAGTGTGCCCTCCACGACCACAGTTGGTGCAAGGGCCGGGTCCCCTCGGGCTCCTCCTCCTGCGTTCCCTAGCGCCAGCACCTCCGAGCTCCATCGGGCTAGGCTCAGAGGTGCTGGAGAGTGGAATGGGCAGACCCCCCCCTCCGGGACGCCCACGGGTGGCGAGCAGGGTATCCAGCCGGATGGCCATGTCGACCAGCTGGTCGAACGTCAACGACGTGTCCCTGCACGCCAACTCTCGCTGGACGTCCTCCCGGAGGCTGCAGCGGAAATGGTCGATATGGGCCCGCTCATTCCACCCTGCGTCAGCCGCTAGGGTCCGGAACTCCAAGGCAAAGTCCTGTGCGCTCCTCATCCCCTGTCGGAGGTAGAACAGACGCTCCCCCGCCGCCTTCCCCTCTGGTGGATGGTCGAATACAGCACGGAAGCGGCGGGAGAACTCCGCATAGTTCGTGGTTGCGGCGTCCATTCTCCTCCACTCGGCGTTGGCCCACTCCAACGCCTTGCCGGTGAGACAGGAGATGAGGGCTGAGACGCTCTCGTGTCCCGAGGGCGCCGGGTGGACGGTGGCGAGGTAGAGCTCCACCTGCAGCAGGAACCCTTGACACCCGGCGGTGGAGCCGTCGTACGCCCTCGGGAGCGAGAGCCGAATCCCACTGGGTTCCGGAGATGTACCCTGAGGGCTGACCGCTGGAGCTGGGTCGGTGGTTGGAGGTGTGGGCACCCCGCTGGTCTCCCATCGGTGTAGGGTGGTCATCACCCTATCCAGGGCGTGACACACCTGGTTCATCCGGTCCTCCTGACCACGAAGCCGTTCGTCCAGATCGGCGGTCGGCGCGGTCGCTCCTGCTGATTCCATGATGATGCGTGATTCTGTCAGAGTGTAGAGTGTGGATGTAGTGCAGGAATCAAGCGCAGGGACAAGGAGGTTCTTCAACGGACTTTAGTATATATATATATCCCAACACGGGAAAATGAGTCGCCAACCCAACCGGGCGGCACGAACAATTACGCACAACACACAGTGCGGAAAAACAAGAAAAGGCGCACGCAGTGCGAACTCTCGAAATTACTAAATAAACGAGAGAGAGAACTACTCGGAGGCAAACTGACAATAACAATCACGCATAACACCTGCCCCAAACAAACCAACTAAATAAGGAGAATAATCAAGACACAAATAAGGGACAGGTGTTATGCACAGACAAAACCAAAAGAACAAAAAACATCGAACGGTGGCAGCTAGTACTCCGGAGACGACGACCGCCGAAGTCCGCCCGAACAAGGAAGAGGAGCAGCCTCGGCCGAAACCGTGACACAAACACCCATGAGCTCATGTTGCGCAACATTTCTATAGACTATGCAATTGTGCGAGAAAACAGAGTGATGGCCTCTAGTTTAAAAAAAAAAGAGGAGGATCCTATCAGCTTTCTATAGGCTAGGCCTACTATATTTATTTTTCTACTTTCCTAATACTAAGCACATTGTTTATATTTACAACAGGAGTATAGCCTACCTGATTGGCATGAAAATCAAATCAAATCAAAATGTATTTGTCACATGCGCCGAATACAACAGTGAAATGCTTACTTACAAGCCCTTAACCAACAATGCAGTTTTTTGAAAGAATGCCAAAAAAATAAAAAAATAAATACAATATAAAATAATATGAAATAATATGAAATAAAGTAACAAATAATTAAGAGCAGCAGTAAAAATAACAATAGCGAGGCCATACACAGGGGGTACCGGTACCGAGTCAATGTGCGGGGGCACCGGTTAGTCGAGGTAATTGGGGTAATATGTACATGTAGGTAGAGTTATTAAAGTGACTATGCATAGATAATAAACAGAGAGTAGCAGCAGCGTAAAAGAGGGGTGGAGGGGCAATGCAAATAGTCCGGGTAGCCATTTGATTAGATGTTCAGGAGTCTTATGGCTTGGGGGTAGAAGCTGTTTAGAAGTCTCTTGGACCTAGACTTGGCGCTCCGGTACCGCTTGCCGTGTGGTAGCAGAGAGAACAGTCTATGACTAGGGTGGCTGGAGTCTTTGACCATTTTTAGGGCCTTCCTCTGACACCGCCTGGTATAGAGGTCCTGGATGGCTGGAAGCTTGGCCCCAGTGATGTACTGGGCCGTACGCACTACCCTCTGTAGTGCCTTGCGGTTGGAGGCCGAGCAGTTGCCATACCAGGCATTGATGCAACCATGCTTCTTTAGACCTGTCTAAAATAAATAATGGATTTATTGTGAAGGTGTAGGCTATATAATAATGTTCTTTCTCTTAGAGTCATTGTGAAATCACAAGTCCGCTTCTCTCATATCTCCTACCGAACTAATGATATTCAGCTAGAATGAGTTAGTAATCTGCTTCTATAGTCAGAGCTAGCGATATGCTCCAGCTCATGAGTTTCCAGAATAGCTGTATTTGTGTAAGCTGCACTGTCTGCTACTGTGGCTAATTGTTATTGTTGCCAACTTCACATCGTCACTGTCCGTTCACATTGCTACTATCCCGTTCTATGAATGACGTTAAGTCACATCAATAGTGATGTTTTTTACTTCTCTTTGCTGTAGTTCAATGTCTGCTTTCCTCAAGCTGCAACTTCCTGTGCTATTCAGTGTCCCGATCCTCGACTTTGCTAGTTCCGATCCCGTGCTGCTACTAACTTGCCTCTCTGAAGCTGAAGACTCTCCGGTCCTAGCGCCATTAGCAAGCTAGCCAATCTAGTTTCTCGCTCCACTTGTAGCACTGAAGAATGAGAATAGTATTACACATAAAGTCTCTCTTCTGTTCTCCAGTAGACTACTGATTTCAGGTAAGTCACATTATTTCTAACTATTTTTTGAAGTTATATTTGTTTTGTCTTTGTTCTGTATGCTTTTTATCATGACACTCTATTCAGCATTCGTTTACATCTCTTCCGCACAGCGCAGAACGTGATTGCTAGTCCTGCCTCTTCTGAATAACAAGGAGGTTTATTGGACCTTCCTTAGAATGTCTTGGTACTGTTTACTCATTGACTTGGTCAGAGGCAATGATCTTAACCAATCAACTTACATAAAGATATGCTGAATGAGTGGTATAATATGCCATTTAGCAGACGCTTTTATCCAAAGCGACGTACAGTCATGTGTGCATACATTTTTACGTATGGGTGGTCCCGGGGATCGAACCCACTACCCTGGCGTTACAAGCGCCATGCTCTACCAAATGAGCTACAGAGCCTGCTTTTCTAACCTTGAAGCTACTGCCGTCCCTATTCATTTAGCTCTTTGCTCACTCCCTTGCCTTTGTTCAACCATTTGACCTGGCTTATCAACCCTTCCCTCAAAGTATTTAATTTAGAAATATGGGTGAAACTATCCCTTAAAATCTCCCCGCTAGAGGTTAAGCCTAATAGCGTTGGGCCAGTAACTGATAGGTCGCTGGTTCGAATCCCCGAGCCAGCCAGGTGGGAAAATCTGCCGTTCTGCCCTTGAGCAAGGCAGTTATTTATTTTAATTTTATTTAACCTTTATTTAACCAGGTAAGCCAGTTGAGAACAAGTTCTCATTTACAACTGCGACCTGGCCAAGATAAAGCAAAGCAGTTAACCCCCAACAATAACTGCTCCCTGGGCGCCAAAGGCGTGGATGTCGATTAAGACAGCCCCTTGCACCTCTCTGATTCAGGGGTTAAATGCAGAAGACAGGTTTCGGTTTAATGCATTCAGTTGTGCAACTGATTAGGGACCCCCTTTCCCTTTTACCCTCTCTTTTGCAGCGGAAGAGATGGACCAGGAAACACTCTTGTTTTTGGACGACTCGACTATAGCCTGAAGTAAAAGAAGAACATAGAAGCGGGGGGAGGTCCTCAACTTATTATGTGACTTGTTAAGCAAACGTTTACTCCTGAACCTATTTAGGCTTGCCATAACAAAGGGGTTCAATATTTATTTACTCAAGATATTTCAGTTTTTCATTTCTAATTCATTTGTAAAAATTTCGAAAAACAATTACACTTTAACATTATCGGGTATTGTGTGTAAGCCAGTGACAAAAACATATTTACATTCAGGCTGTAACACAACAAAATGTGGAAAAAGTCAAGGAGTGTGAATACTTTCTGAAGGAACTCTATATGCCTCATCACAATTCTATCTCGGAGATCTATGGACAGTTCCTTGGACTTCATGGTATAGTTTCTGCTCTGATTTTCACTGTCAACTGTGGGCCCTTATATAGACAGGTGTATTTCTTTCTAAATCAGGTGGACTCCAATCAAGTTGTAGTGACATCTCAAGGATGATCAAAGGAAATTGGATGTGTCTGAGCTCAATTTGGAGTGTCATAGCAAAGGGGTGTGAATACTTATGTAAATTAGATATATCTGTATTTCATTTTCAATGCATCATTTTTATTTTATTTATTTTTTTACATGTTTTCACTTTGTCGCTATGGAGTATTGTGTGTAGATGGATGAGGAAAAAAACAATTGAATCCATTTTGAATGCAGGCTTTAACACAACAAAATTTGGAATACGCAGTGGTGGAAAAAGTACCTAATTGTCATACTTTAGTAAAAGTAATGATACATTAATAGAAAATGAAGGAAAAGGAAAAGTGAAAGTCACCCAGTAAAATACTACTTCAGTAAAAGTCTTAAAGTATTTGGTTTTAAATATACTTAAGTATCAAAAGTAAAAGTAAAAGTATAAATCATTTCTAATTCCTTATATAAAGCAAACCAGACGGCATCATTTTCTTGTTATTTTGTTATTTACAGATAGCCAGGGGCATGCTCCAAAACTCAGACATAATTTACCAACGAAGTGTGTGTTTAGTGTGTCTGCCAGATCAGAAGCAGTAGAGATGACCAGGGATGTTCTCTTGATCAGTGTGTGAATTATGCAATTTTCCTGTCCTGCTAAGCATTCAAAATGTAAAAAGTGCTTTTGGGTGTTGGGGAAAATGTATGGAGTAAAAAGTACAGAATTTGCTTTAGGAATGTAGTGAAGTATAAGTAAAAGTTTTCAAAAAAAATTAATAGTAAAGCAAAGTACAGATACCCCAAACCCTTTATGTCAACCTGTGTCCTGCAGGTGAAGGGAACAGGTAGTGGCTTTTGGATGAGTACAGGAGTGTATGTGTGTGTGTGTGTGTGTGTGTGTGTGTGTGTGTGTGTGTGTGTGTGTGTGTGTGTGTGTGTGTGTGTGTGTGTGTGTGTGTGTGTGTGTGTGTGTGTGTGTGTGTGTGTGTGTGTGTGTGTGTGTGTGTGTGTGTGTGTTCGTGCCTGCGAGTGAGAGTGTGCTTGCACGTGTGCAGATGTGAATAATAGCAGGAACCTGTAAAAACATTCTACTATAATCTGTTGTAGCTCAACAGGATTTGTATTTTGTTTGTATTTAATTCCGGATCCCCAAGGCCGCAGCTACTCTTGTGGAGTCCAATCACAATTACATACAATAAAACAATACATATACACACTACTCTACCATAACACATCTACAATACAAAATCAATAATACAGCAAAATAGCAATATTCAAATGTATGTGTGTAGAGTGCGTGTGTTAGCATGTGTTTGCAAATGCTGTTTGTGTGCCTATGTGTGTCTCTTTACAGTCAGCGCTGTTCAATAGGCTGTGGTTTTAACTGTTTTTTAAATCAGATTTTACTGCTTGAGTGAGTTACATGATATGGAATAGAGTTTCATGTAGTCATGGCTCTATGTAGTACTGTGTGTTTCCCGTAGTCTGTTCTGGACCTGGGGACTGTGAAGAGACCTCTGGTGGCATGTCTTGTGGGGTATGTATGGGTGTCTGAGCTGTGCGCTAGTCGCTTAAACAGACAGCTCGGTAATTTCTAAATGTCAATACCTCTGTATTGTGAATTATTTAACAAACTATTTTAGTGTCTCTGTGCGTCTCCCAAAAGGTTGTAAGTCTTTTGGGATTTAAGTAACGGCCAGAGTCCCGGTCTGCATAGTCAGAGATATTTATTCATTGAGAATTCTGCCATCACAATTTCAGAGTCCATCTTTTATACTCATACGTCATACAAAAATAAATCCCTCCCCTCTGTAGGCGGGCTGTAGTTTTCCACTCTAAAACTGCTCTACTGACCTTCAGTTCACACACACACACATATACACACTTGCATACACACATACATACACACGCACACACACATATCATACTCCCTACATTACTCAGTTATTGCCGTTCTCACAATATTCTGCACCATGTTTTCATAACAGTTTCTCCCCTCCCTAAATTGGGAGGCCTCTTTATCTTAGTTTCTCAGTTGTCTTTGTTGTCTGGCCTAACTCTTACTCACATTGCTAAATAGTGGCTCAATGCCATAGCCTTTACTGGTCCTACACTCACACATTTCTAACACATTATACACAGTTTCAGGGTGTAATAATTAGTCATTAATAATTAATCTATCAATTCCACCCTTTGACTAAATATTACACACATACAAAATATATGTTGTTATAGAAATGAATCACACTCATTGAAGTATATAAGTTTGTTTGCATATAAAAACATTACAGGTTCATCAGGGTTACCCCATGATTAAAAGCATAACGTTACTTTTTAGCAATGGTAACTAGTACATCATACTTAAAATGAGACTTTAATACACAAAAGATCATTACAATAACTTTTAAACTAGAGATTTATAGTTCTAGGAAAACATCCAGTCTCAAATTATCTGGATCGTCGTCGTCCTCCACCAAGCCTGGTAGGTCATATCCTTCATTCCTTAGGTCGGAGTCTGGGATTGGGCCGTATCTCACCATCTGTTGGGAAACCGCCTTGCTCACCAACCCTCAGACACAGGGAATAAGACAACATCCACAAAGAACAAGTATACCCATAGAAGCTATAACTTCACCCAGAATAGTTACAACAATAGTTTTCCATTTACCAAATATGTTATCAAACTAACCGTTTAGAGAGCTATCAATACCAGAGTTCTCAGCCAGTTCGTTCGCCAGCGTGGTGAGTCCCTGAAGCGCTTTGGTCACGGACCCGTCCGGTGCTGTATTGTTGGGGATGAAAGTACAGCACATAGATCCAAACAGAACACAAACTCCATCCCGCTCAGCCAAAAGCATATCTAAAGCTATTCTATTCTGCCATGTCATTAAGCTAGTTGCCGCTGTCTGCTCAGCTAATCCCTTTATTGCATCACGAGTGTGGTTTATAAATCTTCGCTGGTTATAATAAATATAATTCATCCAATCTACGCTTTTATTAATTGTTGACCACCAGAAAATACTTGATTCAAACCCAGCTGCGATCTGATTCCTAGCTTTGAATTCTTCTGGAACCCCTCGAGGTACTCCTATCCCATCAATATATATCCTTTCATCAAAGGATCCCGGGAGGAGGTCCCACTTTCTACGTGACAACTCACCAATCTCTGACACGTTTGATTGTTTGCGTATGTAGGTGAGTTCACAATCTGATATCACCACACAACCATCAGATGTCAGCACGGGCCTGGTTTTGGTTCCTAAAATCCTCTGGCTGCAACAAAGAGGAGAGATTAGTCATGGTCTCTTTAGTTGTGACATTCTCTGTGTGGGAGCAGGAGCTAAGATGCCCAACCCTGTATCCTATCTTACTAGTCCTAGAAAAACAATAAGAATCCCCTGAGACTTCAAACGGAGGCAACCTAGGTCGGGGTGACTTTGTTATCGGGGGATACAGATAGTGCAAGTTACTACAAGACTCCTTCACCACAGCCCCGGTCTGACTACCTCCCTCAGAGAGGTTTACAATATAGGGTGCCCCAGTTGAAGAGGATATCTCACTTGTTCAGGTCTGTAACCTGTTTTAGCGTAACTCAGACTTTCAGACAGTACCTACCCTTATATGGCAGATCGCACAAGGCTTTATAAACATCATACTAGGTGTGTTGTTTTTTATTTGAAAACCCCAATTAAAAAACAACAACCAAACAGCCAGTTCATGAGGACTCCTGATTTCTCTTTTCCCCTTCTGCCTACAGTTTCTTAACTGGTGCCCTTTCCTTGCACAGTAACTACACGGTTCCTCACATTCTCTAGCAAAATGTCCCGTTTTGTCACAATTGTAACACTTCCACTCACTCCTGTCTCCACTATTACCATTTCCTTCTTGTCTGTCTTTGCTACCGTAACCTCTCTTCTCTCCTAGGTATTGACTAATAGTCTCACTGTCTCTAATTCAACACAAAATCCCATCATCCAATGTACTCCCAGCGGAACTGAAAAAAACAAAACAGACTGTGATTTCCAGGACACTGCACCTTTGTTTCTGGCCTCACTATCTCCCCGAGAATTGGCCCTCCCTCAAGGTCCCTCACAATCTGCTCTTGGTAAACTGCAAACCTTTTATTGCTTCTGGTTTCATAGGGTATTGCTTCTGATACGGCCTATGATTAGATTTGGGTATCACCTGTACTGGAATTACCCCTTTTATTAATCCTACGTATGCTGGACCCCGGGACCACAAATGCTCTGGAACTTCTTTTAAGTCTGACTCCTGTTGTTCTGTCAACAGGTATTCCTCTCCTCAGCATCTGCTATTCTCATCTAAATGTACTATCTGTGGATGGGCTGTGTTGATCGCCACTCACAATATTGACCCAATCAGTGATCCTCTTACCCTTGGATACCCACTGGCCCATGTCTTTCCAGTCCTCTGCTGGCTCCTTTGCTAGGGACACATGTGGGCTCCATATTTCCCTGAACAGTCTCTGATTTGGGGCCCTAGTTCCACCTCCACTACTGCGTGGGTGTTGTCATAGTGAAACCATTTCAAGGCTATAGTCCTTTCTGTGGTTTTAAATAATGCTTCCTCATATATTGTATCTGGACCTGGGTGTTTGTTATACCAGAGAGTACAGTGTAGGTCATCGGGGGACATTTTAGTGGGGCCTGGTACTACATCATCAGCAAGTTCCATCAAAGTTCGGGGAATATCAATTATTCCCCCCCTTAACAAATCTTGCCTACACCAATAACATGGCTCCTCTTCCCCACAGACCACCATATTGTCTCTGACTATGTGTACTTTCATTCCCCTCTCAGCGGAAATGACAGCCACATTCAATTTAGTCATTACATCACGTCCTAGTAAATTTACCCGACACAGCTTAGATATCAGGATGGGTATGGTTGCCTCTCATCCTGATTGGTCATGTTTTAGGGTTATTGGGGCTGATAACCTTTCAATAAATTGATGACCAGATGATTTTCTCCCCATCAATCCTGACTCCATCTGGCTTGTCTGTTGCACAGATTGCTGTCCTGCAGGCTAATTTTCATACCCATTACTGTCAATGTCAAATAAGGTTTCTGTTCCTGTTGAAGTGCTAAGTCAATAGTAGCCAATTCAAACACCTCACAATTTGGATCAAAGGGTTCCTTAGTCTTCCCCTCACTAGAGTCTACTATTTCTCCCTCAAGGACTAGTCACGCCTTATCTTCCTCTTCCTCATGCTCAAAGCTGGGGGAAGAACAGCGCCGGAGAAGATGGCTGCCGTTTTACAGCCCTCTAACCAATTGTACTATTATGTGTGTTTTTCCGCGTTATTTGTAATTTATTTTGTACATAATGTTTCTGCCATCGTCTCTTATAACCTGTAGTGTATTGACAATATGATGGTGTTAAATGTTGTTTAAATGGAACTGAAAGAAGGTTGATTTTTGGTATCAAGAAGGAAGGTTTTAGCGTGACGCCACATATGACAGACAGGAAGTGGGTTGTAAGATACGGGGATTGAACAGTAGAGGGAGCCATTCAACTCTTGGAAGGCTATATAAAGGGGGGAAGAACGGCGGAGAGTTAGAACGGCCATAGCAATCGGGGAGCCGTTCTCCGGACACCGCGGGTCTGTACATATGCTGTAATATTGTGGTTTGAATAAACCTTATGATCAGTGTTCAGTATGAGCAGACTCCTTTTGTTGACAGCAATAATGACCACCATTCATCATATACGACATAATGGCGAGCTTGCCAGGAGATGGTTATGCAGTCCTTCTTTGCTGCATTTGGAGTCGCCAAACTAACTCAAGCTGACTTCGGTTTGGAGTCATGACCCGACTACATACAGCTAAGTTGTTGGTTTTGTTACTGCTTGTGTACACTGGAGGAGTGTACCATTACGACCGTGTTTCGGGTGGCGTTATGGCTGTTGACTAGGAGTCTGAAAAATTTCTAAATTTGGTTGATGGGTAAACGGGGAATAATAGCATGTTTAGGACAATGGATTGGTAGAGAATAAATGTTGGAAGACGTCTGCATAGTTAGGGCACCGTGAATACGGAAAAGACCTCGGACCGAGGCGATTCTTTAGGAATGGGCCATAAAATCCTTGCAACGCGTTAGGTGGTGTAAGGTTAATTCTGGGAATTATTAAGCTGGACGAATTATATGCATGTTATATACTCATCGTATGGTTGACGAACTATAATGCATGGGGTAACCTCTCTATGATTATCCAGAACTTACGGCAACAAAAAGTTAGACGGAGATAATTGCGATGATGATGATTTGGCCACGGTGCGGGGTGTTCATTTGTATAGCTAGTAGGCCGCAGTTAGCTGGAGGCTAAGGCTAATGCTTGATTGTTTCAGGCCACGTGGTACATCGTTGCTAAGGCTAATTTTTGTAAGGCTAAAGTGTGAATCATGCTACATTCTACATGGTGGCTGAGGTGGATGCTAATGCTACATGCTAATTGTGTTTTGTGCCGCAGTGTACCTTAGGCTAAGCTAAATGCTAATGCTACATGCTAATTGTGTTTTGTGCCACAGTGTACCTTAGGCTAAGCTAAATGCTAATGCTACATGCTAATTGTGTTGCGTGCTACATGCTAACGGATATCCTTAGAGATTCCATTGCGATGGATTAAAGTCTCTTAAACTTGTCACTGTCTGTAAGTCAGGTTGTATGTTTTGTGAGCGCTGTTAAATGTTGTTTGACTAGGAGGGGAAAACGAGAGTTACAGTTGGACGGATATTCTGTCTGTTTGGGGAGAGATCTAAAATCTTCCACGGTGAAAACGTGTTTTTGAATGGATGTGCGCATGTGCATGATTTTGCGACACTACACTACAGAAAGGGGGAGTTTATGACACGAGATTAGGACACGTTTTGGTTTACGGCACTAAATCTACGACATGCGGTTGTGCTCAGCCTACAAAACAAAATGGTTGGTTAGGGTCATAGGTCCCATCTGGGGGCTGCAGGGAGACGGAGAAACACACAGACAGAGAGATTTTAGCACGAGTATTCTAGTTTAAAGATTGGTTAAAGATGAAACTTGTGGTGTGTCCTATTGAATTGATAAATTAAATATATGTTGGCGAAGAATAATGCATTGAATTAAATGACGGATTAAAATAAAAATGTTTTGTTAAAATAAAATAAAATAATGTTTTTGAGCGATCTATGTAGTTCTGATTTTAGTCTTATAGTGAATAATGTAGAACGAACGAATATTGAATGGTTGAAATAACTCAGGGATTGCATTAACTACTAAGATGTTATTCTGTGTCTCTGTTTTTTTCCTGTCATATGAGTGGAGCAATACGATACGATACGACAGGAGAGAGGAGGGGCTGACGTGTGCGTCACGTGACAAGGTGTGACGAGGCAGACGAGAGGATCAGATCAGGCTAGTACACAAAATCATCCTAACAAAATATGTGATGTTATGACAATTTCACATAGGCTTGGCAAATACTATTTCATTAAAAATTGCATTTTGGAGGCTCTGTGTATCACTGGGGTTTGATGGGAATTGGAGTATTGAAGGGTTGTAAGGTTAGAAGGCTTTGTTTATGGGTATTTTAGTCTGAAGATGACTAACTTGCATTTACTGGCAGTTGATGGGTTGTGGTAAGATAGTCAACACTAATTGATAAATTGGTGATATAGGAATAAAACATTGGTTTTAAATTATTCATAATTTTTAATTGAGTTTTTAATTGGTTTTTTATTTTTTAATTAAAGGGTTTTTGAATAAGGCATTTAATTCAATTTTTTAATATTTATATTTTATTTAATATGATTTTTTGGGGAGGAGGAAAAAAAATTTTTTTTTTTTTTTGGTATTTTTTTTTTGGGGTTGTTAGGGTTATATTAATAATTTAAGGGGGGAAGCCATAGGCTATACAGTCTAAAATAACATAGTTCACAATAAAGGAACATAAAAGGCTTGATATAGGGGAAAATTGATTAAAATAGTCATTTTTTAATCGAAGTAGGGTTAGAGAGTGGTGTTGGAGGGACTAATGGCAGATGTTGGTACACCTTTCTCACATACGGATTCAGCAAAAAGACACCCACCTTACGAGAAGGAAGCTTTCAGTGATCATCTAGCATGGTGATTATGGCATCAGAGATGAAGATGAATACAAGCAGAAACGACGATGAAGATGAATTCAAAACTCCAGAAGGAAGGAAAACCGGGATGTCTGGGAACTTAAAGAAGATGAGGAGGATGAAGATGAGAGTGATTGATGAGAGGCCATGGGTGGAGGTGACTCTGTGATCAGAAGGAAGTGGCAAGAGAGGAAAGAAGGATACTGGAGACTTGATCTCTGATGAAGGTTGAAGAAAGAAGGGTACAAGAGCAAAGAAGAAATGGAGATATAGGCAGATTGCTTATCATGCCTGGATAAATCGAATAAGAAGTAACACGACTGGATGAAGAATTCAAGAATGGAAGGAGAAGAACACATTGAGGTCAAGAAGAGCCCACTAGTAAGAAGATGATGGAAGATGATATTTCGAGGACAGAACTTAGAAGAGAACCTTTTGAAGAATACTGATATGTCAACGACGAGAAGAACAGGACGAAGAAAACTCAATCAAATACAACTTATAACTGGTGGTGGAGAAGAAGAAAATAAGTGTTGGTTATGAAGAATCAGAGTGAACCAAATCAACAATCACTGTTACAGCTTCAACTGAACAATATTGATAGTGCAATTGTACCAGCCAAGGGGGTACCAGTTGATTCATATCCAAAGCCAGTTTCTGGACAGACACATAATGGCACCTGTTAGTGTCTAGAAGATCCGGAAGGGGGGTGCATTGCTGAGAGCCTCGATTAGAGGAGAAGAGAAAATAGCTAACAGTTGAAACAACCGGCCATTAGAAGTGATAGTGAATAGGGGAAAAACTTATTTGGGTTTAGGCCTAAAGAGGTTAAACATCTCACTAATTGATAACGAATTAGGATAGGGATTTGAGGTAGTAAAACAGTTAATCAAAATAGACATACTAATATTAGAAGATACTGTTATTGCAGTGTTGGGAAGAGAATTGAATTGTACAATAAGATGTACACTAGACTGTCTATTAAGACAATCTGTCTGAAAAGTTAAAAGGGGTGATTATTATTCTGGGTTACATTCTTACACTAAGGGATTTCAGGCTAGGCTAAAAGGTGGTTAGTCGTTTTGCCAAGTCTGTGTGTAATGAGTCAGAAGCAGGTGGGGAACTTTCCCAATCACATATTCTACAAATTTGGTGGTAAGGGATTTTGTGAAAATCAGGGGAAAAGGTTTTAAATGTTATGAGAGAAAAGATTAGATTAAAATAAGTTAGGAGTAGATTAGGGTTGGAAGAACTCTGAGACAGTAAGCTAAGTTTCAAAGTTAGTAGTAAGACAGAGAGAGAACAGTGAGGAAGGACATTTTAAAGTTTAGTGGGAAGATAGGGTAGGAGTTTAGATCGGTTAGGAGCAGATGCATTGAGAAAGTATGTGTTGCTGAATGATAAGAGAAGATTGAGGGTGATTGAGTATCTATATTTACAGTTCCCAGCAGGGAGATCAAGGTAATTATGGGTGTATTTTGTGTAATCAAAAGTTTGAAAGTCAGGGATTTAGAGAAAGGACTGAGATTTGGGGAAAAGGTGACACTAGTGGTGATGGATGGAAGGACAAGCAAAGACAACTTTTATATTGGGGGAAAAACTGGGAGTGGCTAGGGACATTCACACTTCGGTCTGTTGTAACAACAGTGAGAAGCAGGTTAGCTCTTTCAACATTGATAGGTATTGGAGTCATGGATATGTCGCATTTGATTATAAGGGAACCAATACAGCACCAATTTTAGGGGGAAAAATACTTATTAGGGTTTAGGATGGGGACGTTTCTCCCATATGGAGAGATAATTATGGAGAATAAGTATTGTTATCAGGACCAGGAGTAAAAGGAGGTATAGTTTAGAAGAGGGTTAGGAGTGACTTTTCACTTATGTTGCGTAATGTTACAGAGAAAGGTCAGGGAGAATATTTGTATACTTATCTAGTGCAAGCATTAGAAGTTGTTCCGGTTAGGAATTATTGGTTAAAGGGCTATGTAATTCATAAAGTAACGCTTATAATGGAAGAGTTAAGGTTTGTAGCCTCCACAGTCACCAAAGGAGTTCAGGAAGAGTAGATTACAGTCACTCCAACAGTAGATAAGACACAGAGGATAATGGGAATGGGAACTTTTGCACTAGAAGTAATTAGGGTTGATACAGCAGCTAAATCAACTACTTTGATGGTGACTTTGGAGGGGATTAGTGATACGATGGCAATAGCAAAAGAGGGAGTATGACATCGACAACAACTTTTCTGAAATTAAATGGGGGATTGTAGACTCATGGGTTATGTTACGGATGGAGAGTGCTGTCAATGATAGTACGAATGGGGTTAAAATAGGAGAACAGATAGTAGTAGAGAGAATATAGATTCATCATGGAGGACAGGATGAGGTCTTTGATTTTGATGACAGACAGGGAGAGGTATCTGATCAGTACCGCTCGTTCTTCTGTTGTGGAAATTAGAGATAGATTAACTCATTCTGTAAGATCAGTGAGGAATCTTGAGGGTCCATGTCTGTTGAGGATTCCAGCACCGGACATGTTAGACGGTCGCGCGGCCTCTATCAGGTGTGGTTCAGTCTTATGATTTGTCATGACTGTGGTATCAGCAACAGTCATTGACAGATAGAATAATGTCGTTGTCAGAACAGTGGTTTAAGCCTAGGGTTAGGTGGAATTGGGTTAAGTGAATTAATATGGGAATTGTTAAATGGGAAAGGAAAAGCAGGTAACAACAGAATCCTGAAGTATTCAGGTGAAACATTGAGGGCTAAAAGTTGTTTTATTCTAATAAAACATATGAGGTAAGGGGTGTGTTTATGGGAAGATCAGATTGGGATGTTATATGATAACTTTGGATAAGCATGACCTTAAGGGTAGTAATGAGAAATATGTTACTTTTTAGGTAGCAGGTAGTAAGAAAAGCAGGACTTTGATGGTGGAACGATTAGCTTTTGACTGACAATGTAACTATGGAGAATTTTAGAGATATTTGGTGGGTTTGTGATGATAAAATATATATTCTTACATTATGGATGGAAAGGATTTTGTTACATGTCAACGTTGAAGCTTCCATATGAGGTTTTACCATTATAAGAGGGATAGCATTGGACACAGCTAAATCTAGGGTTAAAAGGGTGACATGGCGACATGTCATAGTCTTCAAGCCTATCATTGAAGGATAAGGTCAGGGAGAAGGGGGGACTTTATTCATGGTATGGTGTAACATTTGGGAAGATCATATTGATAAATATTAGTTATACTTTGAGTCCAGATAGTTCAGATAAGATCACTGGGGTTATAGATGCATTATAAGGGATGTGTTTGGGAGATCTGAGAAGATTTGGTTGCAAGATCAATTAGGCCAGTAGGGGCAGTGATGGGTCAGATTTTAGTTTCAGCTTTGATAACACTGTGATGTT
Organism: Coregonus lavaretus; assembly: GCF_964263955.1. Classification (NCBI taxonomy): domain Eukaryota; kingdom Metazoa; phylum Chordata; class Actinopteri; order Salmoniformes; family Salmonidae; genus Coregonus; species Coregonus lavaretus. The sequence goes on from NC_139988.1 coordinate 46,175,941, forward strand.
TGTAATTTGTTACTGATCTTTGAGAAAGTTATGATATTGAGATAGGTTGGAGAGTGATTCCTGGAGACAACACTCAGATGCCGGTGTTGACTGTTCCAGATCTGGAGGAAGATGGATGGACTACTGATGGATAAATATCATTTTGATGATTTTTCAATTTATTTATTTTTTTTTCAACATTGGGGTGATGTTGGTATGATTTATGAATCAAAGGGGGGAATAGGTTTATGTGATTCATGCATCATTTATATATCATTTTTTAAATTCTTAGGTGAAATTGAGGTTTAATTTGAAAGTGTTTGTTTTGCAAAAGATACTGTTTGGTCGTTTATTTTCTTGTCATTCCAGAAGCATTTGGGAGAACATGTGGAGATTGGAATACTCAAACAAAGACAATATGAAGGGACAATATGACTGGAGGAGATGAAACAAGGAGGGTGTGGCTGATTCCATCATCAACAAGTCCATTGGAAGAGGACACTACAGGGAGATGAAGTGTAGTGGACTACATTCCAGTGTTTGCAATGAAATATAGACATATGTAATACATAATTGTGTCATATTTTTAGGTATTAATTTTGGTAGAATGATGTTTGATGTTATTGACTACATGTAAGGATCTTAGATGTTTTTGTTTATTTCGGTGAATGTTTAGGGACAGAGAGGCTAGGAAGGGAGAGTTTCATTGTCCGGTCCAATGGGTTGACCAGCCGTACAATGGATGTTATTGGATAGGATTTTGTTTGCAGGGGCTTACATGTGTGTTTAGTTGCATCATACTTTCAAATGCATTTACATGAGTTATGAGGTTATCTGGAGTACCGACGGTGGTTGCCTGGGGCAGAGGGACCGTGAGAGAATTTTACTGTCTTGATTGATGGAGGGATATCTGAAAGGATGGCTGCCAGACAGTTTTTCGCTCTTACACTCCATAGAGATTTCTTCATATGCCATAGTAATGTATTCCCACTTCATAAACAGTTATTGCATAGAAAGGAATTTACGCTCTAGAGAAGAATGTTTTGGTTTAATGTTAAAGATACTCAATGAGATAAATTGTTACTTGTTATAATCTTATTCTGTTTGGTTTCGAGACGTTTAGGTTGTCTCGAAAGGGGGGAATGTAGTGTATTGACAATATGATGGTGTTAAATGTTGTTTAAATGGAACTGAAAGAAGGTTGATTTTTGGTATCAAGAAGGAAGGTTTTAGCGTGACGCCACATATGACAGACAGGAAGTGGGTTGTAAGATACGGGGATTGAACAGTAGAGGGAGCCATTCAACTCTTGGAAGGCTATATAAAGGGGGGAAGAACGGCGGAGAGTTAGAACGGCCATAGCAATCGGGGAGCCGTTCTCCGGACACCGCGGGTCTGTACATATGCTTTAATATTGTGGTTTGAATAAACCTTATGATCAATGTTCAGTATGAGCAGACTCCTTTTGTTGACAGCAATAATGATCACCATTCATCATATACGACAAACCAAAGAGAGCTTCTGGATATCAGGACAGCGATTACTCACCTCGGATTGGACGAAGATTTTTTCTTCAACGAGGCGGTCGCGAAGGATATCCTACAGACACCCGACAAGGCCCAGATCCCCGTCATTCGCGTGAGGAAGAGACAGAGATATCGCGGACGCAGATCCGGGTGCCTTGTAAGGATCCGACGGCGAGCGAGTAAACTGCCTCTTCCATCAATCCTATTAGCCAACGTTCAATCTTTTGAGAATAAAATTGACGATTTAAGATTACGGTTATCCTACCAACGGGACATTAAAAACTGTAATATCTTATGTTTCACGGAGTCGTGGCTGAACGACAACAATGATAACATTCAGCTAGCAGGCTATACGCTACATCGGCAGGATAGAACGTCTGACTCTGGTAAGACAAGGGGTGGCGGTCTCTGTATATTTGTAAACAACAGCTGGTGCACAAAATCAAATACTAAGGAAGTCTCGAGGTTTTGCTCGCCTGAGGTAGAGTATCTTATGATAAGCTGTAGACCACACTATTTACCAAGAGAGTTTTCATCTATATTTTTCATAGCTGTCTATTTACCACCACAAACCAATGCTGGCATTAAGATTGCACTGAATGAGTTGTACAAGGCCATTAATCAACAGGAAAACGCTCATCCAGATGCAGCGCTCCTAGTAGCCGGGGACTTTAATGCAGGGAAACTTAAATACGTTCTACCTAATTTCTACCAGCATGTTAAATGTGCAACCAGAGGGAAAAAAACTCTAGACCACCTTTACTCCACACACAGAGACGCATACAAAGCTCTCCCTCGCCCTCCATTTGGCAAATCTGACCATAACTCTATCCTCCTGATTCCTGCTTATAAGCAAAAACTGAAGCAGGAAGCACCAGTGATTCGGTTAATAAAAAAGTGGTCAGATGACGCAGATGCTAAGCTACAGGACTGTTTTGCTAGCACAGACTGGAACATGTTCAGGGATTCTTCAGACAGCATTGAGGAGTACACCACATCAGTCACTGGCTTCATCAATAAGTGCATCGATGATGTCGTCCCCACAGTGACCGTACGTACATACCCCAACCAGAAGCCATGGATTACAGGAAACATCCGCACTGAGCTAAAGGGTAGAGCTGCCGCTTTCAAGGAACGGGACTCTAACCCGGACGCTTATAAGAAATCCCGCTATGACCTCCGACGAACCATCAAACAGGCAAAGAGTCAATACAGGTCTAAGATTGAATCATACTACACTGGCTCTGACGCTCGTCGGATGTGGCAGGGCTTGAAAACTATTTCAGACTACAAGGGGAAGCACAGCCGCGAGCTGCCCAGTGACACAAGCCTACCAGACGAGCTAAACCACTTCTATGCTCGCTTCGAGGCAAGCAACACTGAAGCATGCATGAGAGCACCAGCTGTTCCGGACGACTATGTGATCACGCTCTCCGTAGCCGATGTGAGTAAGACTTTTAAGCAGGTCAACATTCACAAGGCCGCAGGGCCAGACGGATTACCAGGACGTGTACTCTGAGCATGTGCTGACCAACTGGCAAGTGTCTTCACTGACATTTTCAACATGTCCCTGACTGAGTCTGTAATACCAACATGTTTCAAGCAGACCACCATAGTCCCCGTGCCCAAGAACTCTAAGATAACCTGCCTAAATGACTACCGACCCGTAGCACTGACGTCTGTAGCCATGAAGTGCTTTGAAAGACTGGTCATGGCTCACATCAACAGCATAATCCCAGAAACCCTAGACCCACTCCAATTTGCATACCGCCCCAACAGATCCACAGATGATGCAATCTCTATCGCACTCCACACTGCCCTTTCCCACCTGGACAAGAGGAACACCTACGTGAGAATGCTATTCATTGACTACAGCTCAGCATTCAACACCATAGTGCCCTCTAAGATCATCACTAAGCTAAGGATCCTGGGACTAAACACCTCCCTCTGCAACTGGATCCTGGACTTCCTGACGGGCCGCCCCCAGGTGGTAAGGGTAGGTAACAACACATCTGCCACACTGATCCTCAACACGGGGGCCCCTCAGGGGTGCGTGCTCAGTCCCCTCCTGTACTCTCTGTTCACCCATGACTGCATGGCCAGGCACGACTCCAACACCATCATTAAGTTTGCCGACGACACAACAGTGGTAGGCCTGATCACCGACAACGATGAGACAGCCTATAGGGAGGAGGTCAGAGATCTGGCCGTGTGGTGCCAGGACAACAACCTCTCCTCTCCCTCAACGTGACCAAGACAAAGGAGATGATTGTGGACTACAGGAAAAAAAAGAGGACTGAGCACGCCCCCATTCTCATCGACGGGGCTGTAGTGGAACAGGTTGAGAGCTTCAAGTTCCTTGGTGTCCACATCACCAACGAACTATCATGGTCCAAACACACCAAGACAGTCGTGAAGAGGGCACGACAAAGCCTATTCCCCCTCAGGAGACTAAAAAGATTTGGCATGGGTCCTCAGATCCTCAAAAAATTCTACAGCTGCACCATCGAGAGCATCCTGACTGGTTGCATCACCGCCTGGTATGGCAACTGCTTGGCCTCTGACCGCAAGGCACTACAGAGGGTAGTGCGTACGGCCCAGTACATCACTGGGGCCAAGCTTCCTGCCATCCAGGACCTCTATACCAGGCGGTGTCAGAGGAAGGCCCTCAAAATTGTCAAAGACTCCAGCCACCCTAGTCATAGACTGTTCTCTCTGCTACCGCACGGCAAGCGGTACCGGAGTGCCAAGTCTAGGTCCAAAAGACTTCTCAACAGCTTCTACCCCCAAGCCATAAGACTCCTGAACAGCTAATCATGGCTACCCGGACTATTTGCACTGCCCCCCCACCCCATCCTTTTTACGCTGCTGCTACTCTGTTAAGTATTTATGCATAGTCACTTTAACTCTACCCACATGTACATATTACCTCAACTACCTCAACTAGCCGGTGCCCCCGCACATTGACTCTGCAACGGTACCCCCCTGTATATATAGCCTCCCTACTGTCACTTTATTTTACTGTATATATAGCCTCCCTACTGTCACTTTATTTTACTTCTGCTCTTTTTTTCCTCAACACTTTTTTTGTTGTTGTTTTATTCTTACTTTTTTTGTTTAAAATAAATGCACTGTTGGTTAAGGGCTGTAAGTAAGCATTTCACTGTAATGTCTGCACCTGTTGTATTCGGCGCATGTGACCAATAAAATTTGATTTGATTTGATTTGATTTGATGGACTTCTCTCTCTCTCTCTTCTCTCTTTTCTCTCTTTTCTCTCCCCGGTTTCCCTTCTTGCCCTCTCCTTTATGTTTGCAGCGGGAAAAGTTATGGCCTATCTTGCCACAGTATTTACACGGGGCCTCACATTATTTTGCGAAGTGCCCTCCCTTGTTACAGTTAAAGCCCCTATTCCCCCCCCCCCCCCCCCGTGGCCTTCACTCTATCCTGCCTTATCTCCTCTCTCTCCTACGTTTCTAGTTCTACCCGCCATCTCTCCCAGAGTGGCAATTAGTTACTCTGCATCTTCCTCTTCTTTCTTGGCTCTGTCCTGTCTGTTATTCTGCTCATGATGGATTGCATGTCTCTCTGAGGCTATTACACAATTCAGTTATTTTCCCAACATACTCTCCGTGATCGGCCCATGGCAAAAGTGTCCTCTGGGCATCCCCTGAAACCCACTGCCCTCTAACGGCAGCCCAAACCTTACTATTCCTGTTTTGGGGTGGGTCATTCCTTCTACCGCTCTGGCCACGTCCTCTGTGTTCATGGCCTGTCTGCTAAATGGCATATTATTATTATTACTGTATACATCTAAGGTTGCTGGGGCCCCTTTCATTCCCCGCCAATAGATTAGGTAAGGCTATCAGTGGGTACTGGCCCCCTCCTACTCTCTCTCTCTCTCTCACTGCTTATTTCTCCTTTACACACCTTATGTATCTGTTTAAGCATGGATTCGAGTTTATCTGCGTCTAGATGTCCCTCAAAACCATACCTCTCCCTCCACCTGGTTACATAATGGAGATTTCTTCTATCCCTGGATTCCATTTTAATTACATCAAGTATTTCTAGTCCCCAGTAAATTCTGGGACCTCTTGTGAGGATTTGCCCCCCCATGGTTGGTACTGTTAAAAATCCCTTAGCCACCTCTTCTATATAACAAGTCAATTTAACAAGTAATTCAAAATAGCTTCACACAACAACACCTTGAATCACCCCTTCCTGTATATGTAATCTTGACTAGTCCCCCAGAATCATCTCATACTTTTACAGAGGGATTGATCCCCACAATGTAATCTTGACAATTCCTGACAGTCTCATACAACAGGAATGGGTTCTCCCTCCTCTATACAACCACCTGGAATTATTCATGTGACTTTTGAGCAAACATTAGGTCTCACACGTATACAACCTTACATGATTATTGGTGTTATATCGGTAACCTGGAGTTTATAAGGCTCCAGAACGGATAGAGTTACAGCAAAATCTACAGTTGTTTGTGACTTTTGACTTTACTAATATTCTATTTCTCACACATGCTATTTTAATTCCTTCTGGTGTACTTTTTGTATTTGTTTAACCCGGATTATTTGTTGACTGTTCAATAATCTCTTACAGGTTCCATCCCATAGGTGTACTTTTAATAGTTCCTTCTATTTCAACACCGGGTAGTTTCTTTTGGTAATGGCCTATTACCGTGAATCGTTACGGACCCACCAACAGGTTGACTAGTCCCCCAGAATTATCTCCTACTCTACGGAGGAGTCTATCCTCACAATGTAATCTTGATAATTCCTGACAGTCCCCTACATTTCACTTAAAATGGCTACACATTGATCAATTTGCTACTTTTCAATATTTTAGCAAGTTCTCAAATCAATTTCACCAAGTAATGAATAAAGACTACTGACCTTATCCTTGCAGCCGAGATTCAATGTAGGTTTGGATTCCGTCACCGTCTCTGTCATTAATCAGGTGTCCTCTGGCCTGTTTTAACCCTTAATGTCAAAGGGCAGGACTTTCTATTTACGAATGTATCATTCGCCCGTCAACGGTTTTCAGAGTTACCTGGAATGACAGAAACAGGGTATTGGAGTCCGGCTCAGAAGGACCAAGCTGTTATGTGAATTATTTAACAAACTATTTTAGTGTCTCTGTGCGTCTCCCAAAAGGTTGTAAGTCTTTTGGGATTTAAGTAACGGCCAGAGTCCCGGTCTGCATAGTCAGAGATATTTATTCATTGAGAATTCTGCCATCACAATTTCAGAGTCCATCTTTTATACTCATACGTCATACAAAAATAAATCCCTCACCTCTGTAGGCGGGCTGTAGTTTTCCACTCTAAAACTGCTCTACTGACCTTCAGTTCACACACACACATATATACACACTTGCATACACACATACATACACACATATCCTACTCCCTGCATTACTCAGTTATTGCCGTTCTCACAATATTCTGCACCATGTTTTCATAACAGTTTCTCCCCTCCCTAAAATTGGGAGGCCTCTTTATCTTAGTTTCTCAGTTGTCTTTGTTGTCTGGCCTAACTCTTACTCACATTGCTAAATAGTGGCTCAATGCCATAGCCTTTACTGGTCCTACACTCACACATTTCTAACACATTATACACAGTTTCAGGGTGTAATAATTAGTCATTAATAATTAATCTATCAACCTCTCACAAAGAAAAGCAGTGACGCAGTCAATCTCTCCTTCACCCTGAGCCAGGAGAGATTGACATGCATATTATCAATGCTGGCTGTCCGTGTACATCTAAGGGCCAGCCATGCTGGTTGTTCTAGGCCAATTGTAATGTGCCTATGTCCCTCTTTGTGGCACTTGACCATATGACTGGAGAGTAGTCCAGGTGCGACAAAACTAGGGCCTGTGGTACTTGTTTTGTTGATAATGTTGTAAAGATAGCAGAGTAGCATTTAATTATGGACAGACCTCTCCCCATCTTAGCTACCGTTGCATCAATATGTTTTGACCATGACAGTTTACAATCCAGGGTTACACCAAGCAGTTTAGTCTCCTCAACTTCCTCAAATACAATGCTTTTCGTTTTAGAAATATTTTTAACCAGTTTATTTCTTGCCACTCATTCTGAAACTGACAGCAGCTCTTTGTTAAGTGTTGCAGTGATTTCACTTGCTGTGGTAGCTAATGTGTACAGTGTTGAGTCATCAGCATACATAGACACACAGGTTTTACTCAGTGCCAGCGGCAGGTCGTTTCTGGATTTGTCACCCAATGAGCACCACTGTTGTTGAAGACACAATTTTACAGTTCTCTTTCAGGGACACCTGCAAAAATGTATATGTGTATTCAAACCCGCATCCTTGTATCCCCAAGTAGATAACACACTCACTCTGACCGTTCAACCTTCTGAAACAAGAAGCTAGCTTGTCACTCCAGTTACTTCTCTGACTGTCCTGCTAAACCAGGAGACATTGGTATTCAGGGGAGGCAGCAACAGGATAATGAGGACAGTAGCATTAATATGACACGGGTATCAAGTCATTAAACGCCTCTTATTGATTTAATCCCTGAGGTGGCACTGTCATGTGGAAATGGAGAGCACAGATGTCATTTCATGGCTTTACCATAGATCCCTTTGATACACAGAATGATATACATGTTGACATACTGTACAAAGCTGTCTGCCCTTTGGGTCGTTCCATTTCAATTCAGCAAGCCATGACACCAACCATCTCAAATTGTTCTGAAATTGTTTCTGTAGTTAGAAACAGATAAGATCAGCATTCCTACAACATTATTTTGTTGAAATATAACTTGATCCCTGAGAAATTAAGCTAATTGATTACACACAAATTGCTCATTTTAATTGAAAGGATCTAATTCATTGTAATCTATCTCTCACACCAGAGTACAGTGAGGGAAGGAGCTTGTGGTCCATTGAGAGTTGATGGCATTAACAACACATGAATCAAATAAAATTACATTTTATTTGTCACATGCGCCGAATACAACAGAAGTAGACCTTACAGTGAAATGCTTACTTACAAGCCCTTAACCAACAATGCAGTTTTAAGAAAGAATAACACAAAAAAAATCACACAAAAATCACAAATAAAATAAATAAAAACATGGATATTTAGAATAAAACATACTAGAAAAAGAAAGACTTCTCTGCTACTGGTTAAACACTGTCATACTGCATATTCATTGTTTATTGGCATTTAAATGTTTTACATTTGAGTCATTTAACAGACACTCTTATCCAGACTGACTTGCAGGAGCTAAAAAGAAATACAAATAATTATGGATGTGGGTACACAGACCCACGAGCCACTGCAGCCCCTCATGATGAGTTCCATTTTTTTGTGGCCCCCACCCCCATCAAAGTTGCCCATCCCTGGTTTAGACAGGTTAATGACAATATCTACCTGAGGCTGTCTGAAATTACATGGCCACCACTGAGTGATGCATTGAGTGATGCGTCTGAGTGATGCATTCACCTACACAGCTGGCCACTCTGATACAGTATGAAGCCTTTTAACTGGGAAAACAAAACCTCTGTCTCTATTGATCAAAAGAAGGAAAAAACTGAGCTGTATTGAACTGAAACCAGCTTCACACAGAATCACACTGAGTTAGAGGACAATGCAAGGCTAACAGCACATCAAAGACTGGACAGAGACAAATCATGCCAGAGAGAGAGAGAGAGAGAGAGAGAGAGAGAGAGAGAGAGAGAGAGAGAGAGAGAGAGAGAGATCACACACTAGAGATGAAAGAATGAACAGCATGGCTGAGAGAGAGGGAGGAAAAGTGCACGAGCGAATGAGTGCACAAGAGGATCGGAGACAGGGAAAGAGAATAACAGAGGGATAAACGTATGGAAAAAATAGAGAATGTTGATGATACCTCCAAGGTCTGCTTGGGCTAGCGAGGCTAACCTATCAAAACTCTTCAATCTCAAGTTCATCATGTCTTTAAACCAGACTTTCTCCTTCCCTCTAAGGCAGCAGACATTCTCAGTGGGACTGAATCAAAAATTCATTTTCTCATCATAATCCATTTGATTACATTTTTCAATGTCCTGAATCACTGCTTTGATGCGCTCTGGACTAGGATTATGCTCAATCCCACAAACAGGAAGTGTGTGCATGTGGTGTGTATTTGTGTGAGCATATGAGTGTGTGAGAGTGAGATTGTGTGAGTGTGGGCCAAGGAGCTGTAGCTCTAATCTGGCAGCTCATTGGCGAACACCACACCCTCCATCAGAGGTCATTATGGGATAGCTGGGCCTGAGGATGCCTCCATCCTATGATGTCATTATCAAGTATCTCTGCCAATCATACAAGATTATGCTGCAACAGGCTCACCAAAAAAGGTACATCAATGTTGCCTTTACTCCGATTCAGTAATATCAAAACTATTTCAAAATGACGTTGAAAATCTAAAATATGTATTTTCCAGACGCTGAAATCAGGTTCATTTTCGGTTCAGAATGAAAGTTAAAAAGTACAGTACAATACAATATAGTACATTATACTGTACTCTGCTGTGCTCTACTGTACTGTACTATGCTGTGCTCTACTCTACTGTACTGTGTTGTCCCGTGCTGTCAAAACTTGTGAAACATAGGCGTCTATGTTTGGGCCAAATCAAGTCTGTACATCTGTGGATGTTCATATCAAGGCCTGTCCGGACCGGACCAAAAAACGACATCTGTGGACAGACCAAATTTCAACGTCTTTTCAATGTCTATGGACATTGGCGTTAGACGGTGCTCACTGGGCATGATCTTATGCACTTTACAGGGCCACATCTTAAAGCTGGATTCCTTAATGGTGAAAATGCCATGTTACGCGTGATAGAACAGCAGCATATGTAGTGAAATGTTTTTACCACGATGCACGATGCTCCCCAGCTCTGCTTAGTCAACAAAACAAAAACAATAACAGCCGTGAGGTGGACAGTGGCGCTGTTTCCCCTACTGCGGATTCCATCTTTAACTTAAGGTATGTACAAGTAACTCGGAATAAAAAAATACATTTAAAACATTGTTCACATGGAAAAGCTAGAGGAAGACACCTTATAAAATGATAATAAAAGAGTCAGGGGTTACTCATGTGATGGCATGTACGCCGTTAGAATGTGCCACGAATGTTTCTGGCTTGGGAGGATCAGAAGGTGTTACCTTTGATCCCAATCAGCTGGAGTGTGTGGGATCACTGTGTGTGTAGGGGGGGGGGGGGGGGGGGTCAGCCTGTTGTTAAGTCTGTTGAGGCTGACTACTTCATACTACATACTGTATATGGATGCTGATACTGGACATGAACCTGATGATGAGTGGAGTGCATCAAAGGCAGAGTGATGTGGGTGCAAACTGTGTCACACCAGGTTAGAAGAGGTCAACCTCCACTGCTGGAGATAATGAAGGAAAAGAGAGAGGAAAGTGGTGCGGTGTACGATTGAGATTGACATTCACCCACAGTGTGTGTGGGTCTTTCTATAAAGTACGGTACCAATTAAGATTTCCTACACTGGACAACTTGTTACAGCTGTTGATAAGTCATTGATGATAATCTGCCAATTTTTTTCATGTCATTACATTAAGATATAATCGGGGATCATAGCTATATTCAATCAAATTCATGAGTTTATTTAAAAGCTATGTTTAACCCTTTATCATGATTGGTGTCTTGACGGATTTGTCCAAAATCGTGTAACAGAAAACATTACTTTTCTGTCCTCGCATTTATGGCAGCGTAAGTTGTTGTTATGTCATGTATTACGTATGAATCAGTTAAATTAGACATTGAACTTGAACCCTGTAAGAATCCTGGATCTAGCTGTCGGACAGTTTTTTGTATAGAGATCTCAGAAATGCAGTGTAACTACGTAACATTTCGTGTAACATTTCGTGTATCTTTATGTTACTGGTTGAAAACAGTTTTCATGGGCACACAAATCCAAAATAATACATGCGATTACAAAATCGAATGCTTCTTACCGAAACAGTCACCTTACCTTAATACTTAAAACCTAAACCTGTCATTAATGTGGTTCTTCAATAATTATGCATAATACTTGTTGGATGCGCATTTGGTGTCCAGCTGATTAGTTAATCCATGATATTTTCACACATCATCATCAAATCCAGGAAGGAATTTTCCAATAGTGTGCAACTGCAGCCCGCAATTTGGGGCGTTCCTGCATGTGGGCATTCCTGCATCTGCAGAAACTCCCCTCAAGCATCTCATTGGTTCCTTTATGAACCCCCCAGCACATCTTCATACATGTGACACTTTTGAATGTGGGTCAAAAGGGAAATAAAAGTATTATCTGAGTTTTTTCGCCCCCTTCTCCTGGAGTCCTCCTTGCTAGCTAGCAGGGTCGACACCAGTAGACATTGTATTTTGCTCCCACATGCCGTACACCTGCCTGTGTCGTTAACAGAACTGCGGGAAAACAGTGTCTGACAGGCGGGGATGAAGGACACTGTCTACTGGTCGCCCCTACCTCCCGCTAGCACAGTAAGTGGGAGGCTGGGGCGATACCATGTGCTAGCTTGCTAGTTAGCTAGCACATGTAGCTACCTAGCACCCGGTGTAGCCCACGCCCACCGTGTAACGGACTAGCTGGCTAAGCTAGCACAGTGTCCTTCGCTCCCGCCTGCCAAACACCTGCCCTTGCCGTCATTAACAGAACTGTGGGAAAACAGTGGCCGAAAGGCGGGGGCAAAGGACACTGTCTTCTGGTCGCCCCTGCCTCCCGCTAGCACAGCAGGCTGGAGACTGGGGCGATACCATGTTCTAGCTTGCTAGTTAGCTAGCACACATAGTTTACCTAGCACCGGTTTAGCCCCCGCCTGCCATGTAATGGACTAGCTGGCTAAGCTAGCACAGTGTCCTTCGCTCCCGCCTGCCGAACACTTGCCCTTAACATCATTTACAGGACTGTGGGAAAACAGTGGCCGACAGACGGGGGTGAAGGACACTGTCTACCGGTGTATGGCTAGCTAGCTACCGTTGTCACATCCGCCCCTTCTTCTGTGGGGGTTTATTGGCGGCTGGCATCCAACGTTATTGTGCATTAACACCACCTACTGTACTGGAGCGCCCCCACCTCCCGCCTTTGTCCTAGCTTAAAAATTAACCAATATAAGTATAAAGAGTAATTCCTGCAGATGCAGGAATGCCCACATGCAGGAACGCACAAATTGTTGCCCACAGTTGCACCCTTCTCGAATTTTCCGAATGACAGTCAAGTGAAGAACAGCTGCTGTTAAGGCGCATGCCCAAGGGCTGGAAAAAAGGTGTTTGTGAGGAATGTCCAGAATATTTTGGTCTCATTCATTATGCTGCTGAGACAGTTGTGCCTGGATCCACGTAGGATCTAATATCCCTAGTGAATTGAGGTTGATCATCTGTTGTTGTCTGCTTGATTTACAGCAGGGTCTCGTTAGAGTTAACAGATAAAGTATCAAGGTAATGTGTTAATTTTTTCATATGTTATTGTGCCCGGATTGGACACCAAGTCTACAGTGCGCAATTGTGTAGGATAGACTATAGTGCAACACCCATCACAATTCATATGAATTATTCTGGATATAATTACCAAAAATTACTTAGCCTAGTGGGCTTATTCCAATATTATCTGGTAATGAAATAACATGATAAATTAATGTTGTTTTCAATGTTACACCTGCAATTTTAAACAATACAATGGCATTAAAGTAGCCTACTTGAACTTTAATTTGGAGCTCAGAAAGTAAGTTAAAGTAAAAGTACTGGAATACCTTGAAAATCATTTCCTCAATTTGGTGCATGAAAAGTCCTTGTAATTATTGTAGCCAATGTATAAGCTCTCCTAATTCCTTATACTTATCCGTGCTTTCATTGTTGATCAGTTTTTGTGAGAGATGAATTTTTATTTAACCTTAACTTTAACAGGGATGACAAATTAAGACCTAGATCTCTTTTACAAATGCGCCCTATATATGCAACATAAATGTACACATTATACCCAATATATACACTACCAGTCAAAAGTTTGGACAGACCTACCCATTCCAGGGTTTGTCTTTATTTATACTATCTTCTACATTGTATAATAATAGTGAAGACATCAAAACTATGAAATAACACATATGGAATCTTGTAGTAACCAAAAAAGTGTTAAACAAATCAAAATATATTTTATATTTGAGATTCTTCAAAGTAGCCACCCTTTGCCTTGATGACAGCTTTGCACACTCTTAGAATTCTCTCAACCAGCTTCACCTGGAATGCTTTTCCAACAGTCTTGAAGGAGTTTCCACATATGCTGAGCACTTGTTGGCTGCTTTTCCTTCACTCTGCTGTCCGACTCATCCTAAACCATCTCAATTGGGTTGAGGTCGGGGGATAGTGGAGGCCAGGTCATCTGATGCAGCACTCCATCACTCTCCTTCTTGGTAACATAGCCCTTACACAGCCTGGAGGTGTGTTGGGTCATTGTCCTGTTGAAAAACAAATGATAGTCCCACTTAGCCCAAACCACATGGGATGGCATATCGCTGCAGAATGCTGTGGTAGCCATGCTGGTTAAGTTTGCCTTAAATTCTAAATACATCACAGACAGTGTCACCAGCAAAGCACCCCCACACCATAACACCTCCTCCTCCATGCTTTACGGTGGGAACTACACATGCGGAGATCATCCGTTCACCCACACCACGTCTCACAAAGACACGGTGGTTGTAACCAAAAATCTCCAATTTGGACTCCAGACCAAAGGACACATTTCCACTTGGTCTTTTACCAAATAGGGCTATTGTCTGTATAACCCCCCACCAGCCCCACCCCCCACCAGAACATCAAGATGAAATGTATTTTTTATTTTGTTCCAGCAATATGGTGCATTAAAACTAATGGGTGCCTGCTATTCTCATGTAAAGGACAATTACAATGTTGAATTTGCCATTCTTTGCCAGGTAGAGGTCTGCAAAACACATAATTTGTCTATAGCTTACTTTAGTTTATGTAGAGTCGGAGTAGTTGGTATAGGTAGGCCTATCTACTGCAATAGGCTACTGAAAGAAATTATGTTATATACTACATCCAAGAGAGGGCAACGATGAGCGTGTAGTTTGGCGTTCAAAATTAAGCCTGCTACTTGAAAAAGGTATCCCACTGGGCACAGACTTTCAGTTCAACGTCTAGTTTTGATTTACATTTGATTGAGTTGTCAACTAACGTGAATTCAACATGAAATCAACACAAATTTGAAGCATGTTATTGGATTTAAGTTAAAAGTTGGGCGCACAAAAATACATAAAAATCCCCACAATTCCTTAACATTGATGACTTTGCGAATCCAATCAGTTTTCCACATTGATTCAAAGTCATCCCATTACATTCTTTGTTGAAATATAATATCTGTTGAAATACAGTTTATGCACAGTGGGATTTTTCTCTTCGCTCTGTCCTTTCTCCACATCTAGCTGCAATGTTCAATGACTATTTCTATATACTTTTATAATCTCTCTCTCTCTCTCGCTCGCTCGCTCGCTCGCTCGCTCGCTCGCTCGCTCGCTCGCTCGCTCGCTCATATAAACACACACACCCCTCCCCATCCTCCTTTCAGCGCGCTGTCTTCTACATCCCCAGCCTCGAAGCAGACCGTGTCCTGCGAAAACTGGCACAGAACTGACGCATCCATGGAGCGCTCCATCCTATCGCAACATCCACGATGCACAGCAACACTTCCGTGCGTAGTGATATAGAAGACAACATCGCAACCGACTCAAGATAGCATACCAACATCATTTTTGTTCACGTCGACAACCCACTTCTCCCGTTGTGTAACTTTCCGAACACGTCTTTCTCCCCGCTTCCTTCCACTCCTCCGCGTTCCCTGTCCGGGTTTCCAGAAACTCTGTCCCGGTGAAAACGTCTCCATGGATGGGATAGCCTTTGGCATGATGCCCAGGACCGTCCGGGTACGGAGTCGGCCACTTCAAGTGATGCTGAACCAGCGGAAGACCAAAGCTCAACTGAAAAAGCGAAAGGAGTTGTTCGGTGGGCAGATGCTCTTCATAGGGGTGCTGCTCGCTCTTGTAACGGGGCTCTCGTGTTTGGCGGAGAAAGCAGGTGAGATGCTTCTTGTCAGAATGTCTTGTTGAACAGTTGATTATTTGCGAAAATTTGCGAGAGGTATGTTTTTTTTCAGTTTCACTATTTTGTGAGGCTCCTAAGAAGGGACATAAAGCTATACTAGACAATGTTGTTCACTAATATCCGTATATAGGCTATGATGTTTTTTAGTGTATTTCCTCTCAGGGAGTTTGCGCTTCATTATCTGAGTGTGACCTTTTAGTTTTCATAGAAAGGGTTGTTGTTATGTTGGCCTAAAGCAAGGATTGTCCATAAATGAGTTGCAACAAATCAAATCGTATTTGTCACATGCTTTGTAAACAACAGGTGTAGACTAACAGTGAAACGCTTAATTACGGCCCTTCCTAACAATGCAGAGAGAAAAATATAATAATAATAATAATAATAATAATAATAATAATAGAAAGATAATAACAAGAGGAATAAATACACAATGAGTAAGGATAACTTGGCTACAGTGCATTCGGAAAGTATTCAGACCCCTTGACTTTTTTCACATTTTGACTTGTCCCGAAGCCACTCCTGCTTTGTCTTGGCTGTGTGCTTAGGGTAGTTGTCCTGTTGAAAGGTGTACCTTCCAGTCTGAGGTCCTGAGCGCTCTGGAGCAGGTTTTCATCAAGGATCTCTCTGTACTTTGCTTCGTTCATCTTTCCCTCGATCCTGACTAGTCTCCCAATCCCTGCAGCTGAAAGACATCCCCACAGCATGATGCTGCCACCACCATGCTTCACCATAGGGATGATGTCAGGTTTCCTCCAGATGTGACACTTGGCATTCAGGCCAAATAGTTCAATCTTGGTTTCATCAGACCAGAGAATCTTGTTTCTCCTGGTCTGAGAGTCCTTTAGGTGCCTTTTGGCAAACTCCAAGCTGTCGTGTGCCTTTTACTGAGGAGTGGCTTTTGTCTGACCACTCTACCATAAAGGCCTGATTGGTGGAGTGCTGCAGAGATGGTTGTCCTTCTGGAAGGTTCTCCCATCTCCACAAAGGAACTCTGGAGCTCTGTCTGAGTGACCATCAGGTTCTTGGTCACCTCCCTGACCAAGGCCCTTCTCCCCCGATTGCTCAGTTTGGCCGGGCGGCCAGCTCTAGGAAGAGTCTTGGTGGTTCCAAACTTCTTCCGTTTAAGAATGATGGAGGCCACTGTGTTCTTGGGGACCTTCAATACTGCAGAATTGTTTTTGTACCCGTCCTCAGATCTGTGCCTTCGACACAATCCTGTCTCGGCACTATACGGACAATTCCTTCGACCTCATGGCTTGGTTTTTGCTCTGACATGCACTATCAACTGTGGGACCTTATATAGACAGGAGTGTGCCTTTCCAAATTATGTACAATCAATTGAATTTACCACAGGTGGACTCCAATCAAGTTGTAGAAACATCTCAAGGTTGATCAATGGAAACAGGATGCACCTGAGCTAATTTCGAGTCTCATAGCAAAGGGTCTGAATACTTACACTACCGGTCAAAAGTTTTAGAACACCTATTCATTCAAGGTTTTTCTTTATTTTTACTATTTTCTACATTGTAGAATAATAGTGAAGACATCAAAACTATGAAATAACACATATGGAATCATATAGCAACCAAAAAAGTGTTAAACAAATCAAAATCTATTTTATATTTGAGATTCTTCAAATAGCCACTATTTGCCTTGATGACAGCTTTGCACACTCTTGGCATTCTCTCAACCAGCTTCATGAGGAAGTCACCTGGAATGCATTTCAATTAACAGGTGTGCCTTCTTAAAAGTTAATTTGTGGAATGTCTTTCCTTCTTAATGCGTTTGAGCCAATCAGTTGTGTTGTGACAAGGTATGGGGGGTATACAGAACATAGCCCTATTTGGTAAAAGACCAAGTCCATATTATGGCAAAAACAGCTCAAATAAGCAAAGAGAAACGACAGTCCATCATTACTTTAAGACATCAAGGTCACAAATAAAAAGGTTGAAAACTATATTTACGTGCATTTGCAATCCACTACATTCCTGTTTACGCAGCTTGTTGGCCATTAGCCAATCAGCGTTTCTCATGGAGTTCAAAGCACGTGAATGCATCCAACTGATATTTACGACTTCACAACTGGTAAATTTCCACCTCCCACTTGGTTACGAACACAGCTTTAGGCTTGTGTGGCACAAGAACTGGAACTACACATTGTCACGGTCGTCTGGGTAAGGAGTAGACCAAAGCGCAGCGCGTTGAGCGAACATGACTTTATTAATTCAAAGTCTGGAACAAAACAACAAAACAAGAACGACTCGTGAAGTCCTCTGCAATACTGACAGAACATGGAACAAAAACCCACAACACCCAAAGGAAAACATACAGATAAATATGGCTCCCAATCAGAGATAACGAGCCGACAGCTGACACTCGTTACCTCCGATTGGGAGTCACATGACTACACAAGAACTAACCAAAACCACACACACCCAAATGAACACACCCTATTCCCAACCTAACCAAAACAAACCCCAACAACACGAATACACCCTGGCTCAAATACAAGTCCCGGAGCCAGAGTGTGACAGTACCCCCCCCTAAAGGCGCGGACTGCGACCGCGCCTCAACTAGGGCTAACCAAGGGAGGGCTGGGTGGGCATACCTCTTCGGCGGTGGTTCTGGCTCTGGTCGTGGTCCCCACCCCACCATAGTCACTACCCGCTTCCGTAGCCTCCTCCAACTGACCACCCTCCAACTTAACCCCACCGGATAAAGGGGCAGCACCGGACTAAGAGGCAGCACCGGACTAAGGGGCAGCACCGGACTAAGGGGCAGCACCAGGATAAGGGGCAGCACCATTCTAGGACCAAGCGGCGTGTCAAGCGGCAACAGGATCCACCTACACAGGATTCATGGACATGGGAGGAGATACTGGATGGAAGGGGTCCTTGGGCACAACCGGGAGAATATCGCCGCCCTCGTGAAGAGCTGGAGGCAGCTAAAGCCGAGAGGAGGCAATATGAGGAGGCAGCACAGAGGCAAGGCTGGAAGCCCGTGAGCACTAGCCAAAAATTTATTGGGGGGGGCCTTAAAGGGAGTGTGGCGAAGTCAGGTAGGAGACCTGCGCCTACTCCCTGTACTTACCGTGGAGAGCGAGAGTACGGGCAGACACCGTGTTACGCAGTAGAGCGCATGGTGTCTCCTGTACGCGTGCATAGCCCGGTTCGGTACATTCCAGCTCCACGTATCGGCCGGGCTAGATTGAGCGTTGAGCCGGATGTCATGAAGCCGGCCCAACGCATCAGGCCACCAGTGCGTCTCCTCGGGCCGGCTTACATGGCACCAGCCTTACGCATGGTGTCCCCGGTTCGCCTACATAGCCCGGTGCGGGTTATTCCTCCTTCCCGTACTGGTCGGGCGACGGGGAGCATACAACCAGGTAAGGTTGGGCAGGCTCAGTGCTCAAGGGAGCCAGTAAGCCTGCACGGTCCGGTATTTCCGGCGCCACCTCCCCGCTCCAGCCCAGTACCACCAGTGCCTACACCACGCACCAAGCCTCCTGTGTGTCCCCAGAGTCCTGTGCGTCCTGTTGCTGCTCCCCGCACTAGCCCTGAGATGCGTGTCCTCAGCCCGGGACCACCAGTTCCGTCACCACGCACCAGGCCTATAGTGCGTCTCGGCCGGCCAGAGTCTGCCGTCTGCCCAACGGCGCCTGAACTGCCCGTCTGCCCAACGGCGCCTGAACTGCCCGTCTGCCCAACGGCGCTTGAACTGCCCGTCTGCCCAACGGCGCCTGAACTGCCTGTCTGCCCAACGCCGTCTGAACTGTCCGTCTGCCAAGCGCTGCATGAACTGCCCGTCTGTACTGAGCCTGCAAAGCCGCCCGTCTGCCATGAGCCTTCAGAGCCGTCCGCCAGACCGGAGCCGCTAAAGCCTTCCGCCAGACAGGAGCCGCTAGAGCCTTCCGCCAGACAGGATCAGCCAGAGCCTTCCGCCAGACAGGATCAGCCAGAGCCTTCCGCCAGACAGGATCAGCCAGAGCCTTCCGCCAGACAGGATCAGCCAGAGCCTTCCGCCAGACAGGATCAGCCAGAGCCTTCCGCCAGACAGGATCAGCCAGAGCCTTCCGCCAGACAGGATCAGCCAGAGCCTTCCGCCAGACAGGATCAGCCAGATCCGTCAGCCTGCCATGAGCAGCCAGATTCGTCAGCCAGCCATGAGCAGCCAGATCCGTCAGCCTGCCATGAGCAGCCAGATCCGTCAGCCAGCCATGAGCAGCCAGATCCGTCAGCCAGCCATGAGCAGCCAGATCCGTCAGCCAGCCATGAGCAGCCAGATCCGTCAGCCAGCCATGAGCCGTCCAGCCAGGATCCGCCAGAGCCGTCCAGCCGGGGTCCGCCAGCCAGCCAGGATCCGCCAGAGCCAGCCAGCCAGGATCCGCCATTCAGTCCGGTGCTGCCCCTTAGTCCGGTGCTGCCCCTTAGTCTGGTGCTGCCCCTTATCCTGGTGCTGCCCCTTAGTCCGGTGCTGCCCCTTAGTCCGGTGCTGCCTCTTAGTCCGGTGCTGCCCCTTTATCCGGTGGGGTTAAGTTGGAGGGTGGTCAGTTGGAGGAGGCTACGGAAGCGGGTAGTGACAGAAAAACCCACCATTCTAGGACCAAGCGGCGTGTCAAGCGGCAACAGGATCCACCTACACAGGATTCATGGACATGGGAGGAGATACTGGATGGAAGGGGTCCTTGGGCACAACCGGGAGAATATCGCCGCCCTCGTGAAGAGCTGGAGGCAGCTAAAGCCGAGAGGAGGCAATATGAGGAGGCAGCACAGAGGCAAGGCTGGAAGCCCGTGAGGACTACCCAAAAATGTCTTGGGGGGGGCCTTAAAGGGAGTGTGGCGAAGTCAGGTAGGAGACCTGCGCCTACTCCCTGTACTTACCGTGGAGAGCGAGAGTACGGGCAGACACCGTGTTACGCAGTAGAGCGCATGGTGTCTCCTGTACGCGTGCATAGCCCGGTTCGGTACATTCCAGCTCCACGTATCGGCCGGGCTAGATTGAGCGTTGAGCCGGATGTCATGAAGCCGGCCCAACGCATCAGGCCACCAGTGCGTCTCCTCGGGCCGGCTTACATGGCACCAGCCTTACGCATGGTGTCCCCGGTTCGCCTACATAGCCCGGTGCGGGTTATTCCTCCTTCCCGTACTGGTCGGGCGACGGGGAGCATACAACCAGGTAAGGTTGGGCAGGCTCAGTGCTCAAGGGAGCCAGTAAGCCTGCACGGTCCGGTATTTCCGGCGCCACCTCCCCGCTCCAGCCCAGTACCACCAGTGCCTACACCACGCACCAAGCCTCCTGTGTGTCCCCAGAGTCCTGTGCGTCCTGTTGCTGCTCCCCGCACTAGCCCTGAGATGCGTGTCCTCAGCCCGGGACCACCAGTTCCGGCACCACGCACCAGGCCTATAGTGCGTCTCGGCCGGCCAGACTCTGCCGTCTGCCCAACGGCGCCTGAACTGCCCGTCTGCCCAACGGCGCCTGAACTGCCCGTCTGCCCAACGGCGCTTGAACTGCCCGTCTGCCCAAAGGCGCCTGAACTGCCTGTCTGCCCAACGCCGTCTGAACTGTCCGTCTGCCAAGCGCTGCATGAACTGCCCGTCTGTACTGAGCCTGCAAAGCCGCCCGTCTGCCATGAGCCTTCAGAGCCGTCCGCCAGACCGGAGCCGCTAAAGCCTTCCGCCAGACAGGAGCCGCTAGAGCCTTCCGCCAGACAGGAGCAGCCAGAGCCTTCCGCCAGACAGAATCAGCCAGAGCCTTCCGCCAGACAGGATCAGCCAGAGCCTTCCGCCAGACAGGATCAGCCAGAGCCTTCCGCCAGACAGGATCAGCCAGAGCCTTCCGCCAGACAGGATCAGCCAGAGCCTTCCGCCAGACAGGATCAGCCAGAGCCGTCCGCCAGACAGGATCAGCCAGAGCCTTCCGCCAGCCATGAGCAGCCAGATCCGTCAGCCTGCCATGAGCAGCCAGATCCGTCAGCCAGCCATGAGCAGCCAGATCCGTCAGCCTGCCATGAGCAGCCAGATCCGTCAGCCAGCCATGAGCAGCCAGATCCGTCAGCCAGCCATGAGCAGCCAGATCCGTCAGCCAGCCATGAGCAGCCAGATCCGTCAGCCAGCCATGAGCCGTCCAGCCAGGATCCGCCAGAGCCGTCCAGCCGGGGTCCGCCAGCCAGCCAGGATCCGCCAGAGCCAGCCAGCCAGGATCTGCCATTCAGTCCGGTGCTGCCCCTTAGTCCGGTGCTGCCCCTTAGTCTGGTGCTGCCCCTTATCCTGGTGCTGCCCCTTAGTCCGGTGCTGCCCCTTAGTCCGGTGCTGCCTCTTAGTCCGGTGCTGCCCCTTAATCCGGTGGGGTTTAGTTGGAGGGTGGTCAGTTGGAGGAGGCTACGGAAGCGGGTAGTGACTATGGTGGGGTGGGGACCACGACCAGAGCCGGAACCACCGCCGAAGAGGTATGCCCACCCAGCCCTCCCTGGGTTAGCCCTAGTTGAGGCGCGGTCGCAGTCCGCGCCTTTAGGGGGGGGTACTGTCACACTCTGGCTCCGGGACTTGTATTTGAGCCAGGGTGTATTCGTGTTGTTGGGGTTTGTTTTGGTTAGGTTGGGAATAGGGTGTGTTCATTTGGGTGTGTGTGGTTTTGGTTAGTTCTTGTGTAGTCATGTGACTCCCAATCGGAGGTAACGAGTGTCAGCTGTCGGCTCGTTATCTCTGATTGGGAGCCATATTTATCTGTATGTTTTCCTTTGGGTGTTGTGGGTTTTTGTTCCGTTTCGGTCGGTGTACCGTGGACTTCATGAGTCGTCTTTTGTTTGTAGTTCGAAACTTTAATTAATAAAGTCATGTTTCTTGCACACGCTGCGCCTTGGTCTCCTTCGCTCTTAGACGACCGTGACACACATCTGCATTTGATAATCCTCTTGAGTTGGTAGCTGCGTGTCTGTTGCTCTGTCACCAAATTACTTAACCCTTGGTGCAATATGGGTCTATTGAAAGAGGAACTGAACATAATATGACCTTAGTATTTTCACCTGAACATAAAGTGTAGAAAAGTGAAAAAAATGCACGTTCTTGTAAGGTCTAAAGATTTTACCAAGAGGGGAGTGGGACACTGGTAAGATCTTCCTGCATTATTCCCCTTACACACTGTGAAAGCAAGAGATATCATAAAACAATAAATAATTTTCACATAATGCTACTTACCAACAACAGAATGAAGTTTTATCTTATAGGGAAGCAAGCTCAGAAGATTAATGTTTGTTGTGACTGAATGTGTCAAAGAAAAATCAATGACTGACATGACAATGGTGTGCCTTGATGTCTTATCACTTATAGTGATAGCAAACATTTTTGGTGTTCGCCAAAAGGCATGTGGGAGACTCCCCAAACATATGGAAGAAGGTACTCTGGTCAGATGAGACTAAAATTTAGCTTTTTGGCCATCAAGGAAAACGCTACGTCTGGTGCAAACCCAACACCTCTCATCACTCCAAGAACACCATCCCCACAGTGAAGCATGGTGGTGGCAGCATCATGCTGTGGGGATGTTTTTCATTGGCAGGGACTGGGAAACTGGTCAGAATTGAAGGAATGATGGATGGCGCTTAATACAGGGACATTCTTGAGGGAAACCTGTTTCAGTCTTCCAGAGATTTGAGACTGAGAAGGGGCTTCACCTTTCAGCAGGACAATGACCCTAAGCATACTGCTAACGCAACACTCGAGCGGTTTAAGGGGAAACATTTAAATATCTTGGAATGGCCTAGTCAAAGCCCAGACCTCAATCTAATTGAGAATCTGTGGTATGACCTAAAGATTGCTGTACACCAGCGAAACCCATCCAAGTTGAAGGAGCTGGAGCAGTTTTTCCTTGAAGAATGGGCAAAAATCCCAGTGGCTAGATGTGCCAAGCTTATAGAGACATACCCCAAGAGACTTGCAGCTGTAATTGCTGCAAAAGGTGGCTCTACAAAGTATTGACTTTGGGGGGGGGGGGGGGGGGGGGGGGGGTGTCCCCTCTACTGCCATTAATTCCAATTAGACTGGTTTGGATTTCTCCCTGTGCAATATGGCTGCCATTTTCATCCCGTTCTGGAACTTTATGACATATCCCCACTAGTAATCTAATTGGATCTCTATGCCTAGATGTCACTGATACAAAGGACACACTCAATGTATGGAGTGTCATCTGGGCACTAATGTGCTCTTCTGGTCTGCTAGATCATCTCATTGTGTAACATGGTTGTGTTGTGGTGACGCTATGCATGATGGCAGAACACTTACGAACAGCGCACAGAGCAAAGGAGTACTTTATGACTATGGACCCTGAGGTTGGTATGACATTGCCAAAGCAAGTAAATAAACTAGAAAACAAAACTGAGAAGAAACACATTTCACAACATCAACAAAAAACGATTAGAAATTAACAGTAAACATCGCGCTCAAAAAGGTTTTAAAAAGATAGACATTTAAAGTGTTATATTATCAGCTATGTACAGTGTTTTAGCAATGTGCAAATAGTTGTAGCACTAATAGTAGGGGAAGATAAACAGATAAGTATTGGTGGTATTTACAATGTTCTCTCTCTCTGTGTGTCTCTCTCTGAGGCTGTCTTTAATTCAGCTGCATCTGGGTCAGCCGGTTTGAACAGAGAGCAGCGCTCTGCTCAAGTCTGACTGGGAGAACACAGACGCAATCAACGTCTTCTTTCCTCCATTACTCACTCTGTCTGTCTCCATCTCTCTCAAACTTTATCACATCCTTCGCTTTCACTTTCTGTCACTCTCTTACTTTTTCTATTTTCCTCTCCCTTTCTCAAATGATCTCTCCTTCTTCTTTTGTTTATCTATCACTCTCTTATGCTCTCTCACTACCTCTGTCAGACTCTTCAACCTACAATGCACAATCTACCTCATCAGTAAAGTGGAGGCTGTTATGTGATAGACAAGGCCCTGGACAGGTAAACAGGGATTATCTACATCAAATCTATTTGAGTGTACCTACCTGGTGGGGTTTGTTGAACAGAAGAGAAGGACAGACTAGGGTAAAGTTGCCCCCTAGAGACGCTGATCTAAGGTTTTGAATTTTCTCCATTCCTTAATGGTTAAGGTTTAGGACTGGGGAATGTACGCTAATTTTAGAGAGAGCACTCTACTGTCACTTTTGAATCCACTCACACAGTGCAGCTAGAGATTCCCACCATCATGCTTTATATATTGATATAATAACCAGTGATAAGAACAACACCTTTATCTCCTCCACCAAAGAAGAGAGCAGCCTTTGCCGTACACACACACACGCATGCCCGCGACATACACACACACTATCTCTCTTCTATCAAACAGATATTACACACATACCCCCATCCGCAAAACTACAAAATATAATAATTGGCTATTCTCTTTGAAACATGGTAGAGGGAAGGATGTGGGCTTGGGTAAGGACATACCTTGTTAGAGTGCTGTACCTGCCTCTCTGTCAGAAAAAGGCTGGCCCTCTGATACAATATAGCCTCTGGCCCAGAAACAAAGACAGCAGCTAGCAAGAATACCTGTAGAAGCTGACATACTCACAGAGGTGGGGTAGTGTGAAAGAACACCCTGGGGGGTTATGTGTAGGTGGATGTAGGTGGAGATGCGTACTTGAGAAAGAACTCCACAAGGTTCCTAGTGAACGAAGCAGTATCTTTGTTTCCTCTATATCTTGACAACATCATTCACCACACACACCAACCTGTCTCAGGTTGCTCTCCCTCTCTCTTTTTCCTGGTCAGTTCAGGTGGTCAGGAATAACTCTTGACCATAAGTACGGAGTAAGATAGATTCATGGAACCCGAAAGTATATGGGTCAGTGCATTGACTAGATTACAACACAAGGATGCTATAGAAACAATTCTCAGACATTCTACAGTCCACAACATAATATTAAATAATAGAGTAAGGACTTTCTTAGTTGGGGTTGACATCATAAAGTTAGCGTTGTTCCATTACAGTAACATAAAAAACAGTTAAAGGACCCCCACCCCCCTGAGGAAGTTGCCGCCACTATTTCGACCTAATTCCTGTCCTAGCGTGGAAATGCTTGTTTAGTTCCACCCTCCGAACACCAAATTATTTTACCTGTTCAGGCACCGAAAAATCATTGTGCTTCTTCACATGAAGGTGACATATCTGAGCATACATTTGACCATATTCAGTAGAAGGCTATACAATGCACGGAAAGGCAAACATCGTCATATTTAATCAAAGTTGCTATTTCCAAAGCACATCTCTGCTATTTCTGTTTTTTAAAATGCAGCATAGCAAATCCAGAGCTCCAATCACAACACATGTTTTATGTAAAGATGCAAACATAGGCCAATCTTTGCCAAAAATGTATTTTATTTATTTAACTGAAAATAAAAGCACACCCTCAATACCCCTGACTGCCCTGTTTGTTATGGATGATGGATGCGATGGGTGCATATTGGGTAGTCAGTGGCGATCCCTCGCAGTCCACACCCAACGTGGTGGGAGTGTTGGTCTGTGATCCACTCCAAACTGTCAATGCATAAATCATTAATCAAAATGGTGTCGATATTGCAAGAAAATATTGTAATTTCACATAACCATACCACTCTACCTGCTTCATTCATGACGAGAAAACTAACTGGAACAAGCTAGTTAGCTAGCCAAGTTGCTAGTTAGCTAGCTAGTTAAGTTAGTTAGGTAGCTAGCTTTTATTAACCAGTAATACAAAATATGCCTAAGCATTTTAAAATGTTAGCTGTCACCTTGATAGGGGGCAATAATGTTTTTCCCTGAAGGGAAGGCAATTTCGTTATTAGTTAGCTAGCTAGGCTACCCCTTAGCTTTTACCCCCCATCGAGCCTAGCTAGTTAGCACTACTGGCTGCTGGCCAAATTAGCTAACGTTCTTGATTGTAGTTACTACGATACGTAAATAAAACATCTCAAATTAGCAACAGACTTTAGCGTTAACTTCTTTTAGGTATTTTCTGAACAGATTCTCACTTCTTTGTTTCTCCAGTTGTCAGGTCGACCACACACTGTTTACACACTCATTTGTGGCGCCTAAATAGAAATATTAAAGTTGATTCTTGTTGCTAGGCTACCAGTTACAGTGCCTTTATCCAGATGGAATATAAAAATTATAGCTAGTTTCTGAAAGAATGATATAGATTTAATATTTGTCAAATTATTGAGCATGTCCTCAAAGCTAAAATAAGCATCAGAAATTGTCCTTATTTGACCGGAAGACCCATAAGGCGGCACACAATTGGCCCAGCGTCGTCCGGGTTAGGGGAGGGTTTGGCCGGCTAGGATGTCCTTGTCCAATCGCGCTCTAGCGACTCCTTGTGGTGGCCGGGCACATGCACGCTGACTTCGGTCGCCAGCTGTACAGTGTTTCCTCCTACACATTGGTGCGGCTGGCTTCCGGGTTAAGTGAACAGTGTGTCAAGAAGCAGTGCGGCTTGGCGGGGTCGTGTTTCGGAGGACGCATGGCTCTCGACCTTCGCCTCTCCCGAGTCCGTACGGGAGTTGCAGCGATGGGACAAGACTGTAACTACCAATTGGATATCATGAAATTGGGGAGAAAAAGTAAATAAATATAAGACAGAAAAATAAACTAAAATAAAGTCCATATTTAAATATCAAAATGCATATCAAGATCCTGATATGGACCTCAGTCAAGAGCATATGCATTGTATGTGCTGAGAAAATATACTAATTTATGTAGGCCTACTGTCAGTATTTGTCATCATACAGAGAAAATAAGATGTCCACATACAGTGGGGAGAACAAGTATTTGATACACTGCCGATTTTGCAGGTTTTCCTACTTACAAAGCATGTAGAGGTCTGTAATTTTTTTATGCAAATTAATTACTTAAGAATCATACAATGTGATTTTCTGGATTTTTGTTTTAGATTCCGTCTCTCACAGTTGAAGTGTACCTATGATAAAAATTACAGACCTCTACATGCTTTGTAAGTAGGAAAACCTGCAAAATCGGCAGTGTATCAAATACTTGTTCTCCCCACTGTAGGCCTATCTCAGGATAGCTTATGAGTCAATATCTGGCCATACCATGTATGATATCTGGAGGGAATCCAAAAATGATTTGTGCATGAAAGAAAAATATGGATTTCATATTTGTCAAATTATTGAGCATGTGCTGAAAACTCATAAATGCATGATAAATCGTCCTTATTGTCAGCATATCAAGATCCGGATATGGACCTCAGCCAAGAGAGGCATATCTGAAATGAATATAGCTTCATATCTGGAATGTGCTGAGAAAACACAGATGCAATGTATACAGTCAATATTTGTCAACATGAAGAAAGAAAATAGGATGTCACATATCTCAGGATATTGAATGAGTCCATATCCTGCCATAGGAAATGTCCATCCATGTGTGATATTCGGAGTAATCCCAATATCATATATGTCTAAAAGACGCATCTGGATTCAGAATTTGTCAGGATAAGGTGCAAATCCACAAAACTCAAAATATGCATTGGAAATGGACCTTATTCTCTAGAATATTAAAAACGTGTAATGTAAAGATATCCCCTGATATGGACCCGTTTTGCCCAGTGTATGGTCTCTGGCACAACCCACACTCCGCGATTTGTAAAGGCGGAGGAACATCCACTCTCCTCGTCGCTCTTCTGCAACGGAATTGAATGATCAAGAATGAATACAGAGTTTTACCGATGAAGAGTTTTACCGATGAAGCTAGAGGCTAGCTGACCTACTCCTTAGACCAATAAAGCTAGCTAGCCAGGTAGCTAGCTACCGGTAACTATTAGCAACTGTGGATAATTGGTTCCAAAGTTGTTTCAAGCATCAGAGTACCTGTAACTATGCTAGCTAGCTACCATTCAGCTGTTATTCTGATTATCTGAAGAGTAAAGGTTAGGTAGTTACTGTAGCTACTGTACTAACAATTTTGCTAGCTTGTTAGCTAGCTAGCTACCTGGCTAGCTAACTAAACAACAGCTGGAATGACCTAGCTGTAATGTTTACAAGTATCCCCGCTAGCTAGCTACTAGATGACCAATATAACAGTTGGCCCTAAAGCTTTTTGTGATGGACTCTAGCTAGAATATGGATCAATACTTTTATAGCAATATAGCTAGCTACTACAATAGCCCAACTCTTTGCACATTGTTTTGTTTGCATGTTTTTATATCACTTTGCAGCATTTTGTATCACATTGGCCAGCAAGCACATTCCATTTGACAGCTAGGTTTATTACTGTAGAGACACCATGAAGTTTTGGAGACACTGAGCTATATATTAACTTACCTCATATGGATTTACTTCACCGCACAGTTAGCTATGTTAGTTATAGCTAGCTAGCCAGCCAAATGTGTATAGTTAGTGAGCAACTGCTACTTGCTTGCTAGATAGCTACACTCTTGCAGTAGCGCCGCCGTGCACAATATGTCTCCAGAAACGACGAGGTGTTCCAGTTGTGTTGGCATTTCACTTATCCACTTAACCCACTCATCAGAATAATATAGTTATTTTCTTACTCCCTGTTTCACTGGTGTCCTTCCAACATCTCCCAACAGTCGAAGTGCATTGCAGACCACAGCCACAGTAGCTGTGTAAACATGAAGTAAGGAGCCCACACGTGTTCTCTAACATGTTTGTAGGTAGGTGGTTCCAAATTAACTAAAGCCAGCCCTATAACTGACACGTAAGTCAGAAAAAAGTTACACGTCATTGACATGGATTTCCACAAAGTTCCCACTTCAGATTTCCCATGTCAAGCCCAAATATATCGTACTGTGACTAAAACTATGACTTCTTTACTTAAATCAAGTTTCAATGTCACATGCACAAGTACAGTGAAATGCCTTTCATGCAAACTCAAAACCCAACAATGCAATAATCGATAACAACGTATTACTAGAATAAAAACACGAGAAATAAGAATAGGAAATATGAAATACACAATAAAGTAAGTAAGTAAGCATACTATATACAGGAAATATGATTCCACCTTATTCCTATATTGTCCTTTTGCTCGTTTGATGACTCTGCGGAGGTCATAGTGGGCCTTCTTGTACTTATTCCTGTCTACGATAGCTCTGTGTGCTGTAGCCCTGTTCTTCAGTTTAGCACCAACCTCGGTGTTAATCCAGGGCTTTTGATTGGGGAAGCAGCGAACCCTCACCGTGGGTACAACGTCGGTGATGCATTTTCTAATGAAGCCGGTGATGGAGGTGGTTAGCTCGGCAGTTATTGGCGGAGTCTCAAAACATATTCCAATCAGCGCTAGCAAAGCAGTCCTGTAGCATAACCTCTGATTCTGGTGACCATTTCTCAATGGAGCGAATTGCGGGTTCTTCCTGTTTAGCTCAGTTGGTAGAGCATGGCGCTTGCAACGCCAGGGTTGTGTGTTCGATTCCCACGGGGGGGCAGTATGAAAATGTATGCACTCACTAACTGTAAGTCGCTCTGGATAAGAGCGTCTGCTAAATGACTAAAATGTAAAATGTAAATGTTTAAGCTTCTGCTTGTAAACAGGAAGCAAGAGTACGGAGTCATGATCTGATTTGCCGAATGGCGGACGAGGGAGGGCCTTGTATGCTTGCTTGTGGGTAGAATAGCACGTTGGAGACGTATTGATGGAAGTTGGGCATCACGTGTCTTAGTGACGCCAAATCACGATAACAGCTGAAAACTCCCTCGGGATATAGAAGGGTAGGTATTTTACCATCAGGTATTCCAAGACGGGTGAACAGTGGGTTGACACTTCCACGTGCTTGAATTAGCATACCAGTTGGAGTTGATGAAGAGGCAAACACCTCCCCCCCTCGATATCCCTGATTCCACTGTCCTGTCCGCCCGGTGAATGGAGAATCCATCGAGTTGGATAGCCGTGGGGTGTATATTGTCCAAGAGCCATGTTTCTGAAAAACAAAGAATATTGCAGTTCCAAGAATCCCGTTGGTAGCAAATCCGCAATTGGAGGTCATCCATCTTATTATCAAGTGATTGTACATTAGCCAGTAGAATGGAGGGAAGAGGTGGCCGGTTTTCCTTTCGCCTTAATCTCACCAGGATCCCCCATCTCTTGCCTCTGTAACGCTGGCGTTACAACATCGTTGTACAACATAATGGGTAAGCTCTAGGCATCGTCTTCCAGCTGAAAAAGGTGGAGATGTAAGAGAGAGATATTCTGTGTATTCTGTGTAGTCCACCACTTTGTCTGCTTTTGCTCCGGCACCATGCTGTCCTGAAACCTGGCTCGCAGTCGGCGAATTCATCCCAAAGGTGTTTGATGGGGTTGAGGTCAGGGCTCTGTGCAGGCCAGTCAAGTTCTTCCACACCGATCTCGACAAACCATTTCTGTATGGACCTCGCTTTGTGCACGGGGGCATTGTCAAGCTGAAACAGGAAAGGGCCTTCCCCAAGCTGTTGCCACAAAGTTGGAAGCACAGAATCGTCTAGAACGTCATTGTATGCTGTAGCGTTAAGATTTCCTTTCACTGGAACTGAGGGGCCTATCCCGAACCATGAAAAACAGCCCCAGAGCATTATTCCTCATCCACCAAACTTTACAGTTGGCACTATGCATTGGGGCAGGTAGCGTTCTCCTGGCATCCGCAAAAACCCAGATTCATCCATCGGACTGCCAGATTCCTCACTCCAGAGAATGCGTTTTCACTGCTCCAGGGTCCAATGGCAGTGAGCTTTACACCACTGCTACCCACTCTTGGCATTGCGCATGATGAATTTAGGCTTGTGTGCGGCTGCTCGGCTATGGAAACCCATTTCATGAAGCTACCGACGAACAGTTATTGTGCTGACATTGATTCCAGAGGCAGTTTGGAACACGGTAGTGAGTGTTGCAACCGAGGACAGACGATTTTTACGCGCTGCGCGCTTCAGCACTCGCCGGCCCTGTTCCATGAGCTTGTGTGGCCTACTACTTTGCGGCTGAGCCGTTGTTGCTCCTAGACGTTTCCACTTCACAATAACAGAACTTACAGCAGCTCTAGCAGGGCAGAAATTTGACAAACTGACTTGTTGGAAAGGTGGCATCCTATGACGGTGCCACGTTGAAAGTAACTGAGCTCTTCAATAAGGCCATTCTACTGCCAATGTTTGTCTATGGAGATTGCATGGCTGTGTGCTCGATGTTATACACCTGTCAGCAACGGGTGTGACTGAAATAGCCTAATTGACTAATTTGAAGGGGTGTCCACATACTTTTGTATATATAGTGTATCATTATTTGAATATGTTGGTAACCCAATTGTATAAAAGTGATAATGCCCAAAAAGCCGGTGTTTGAAGGATATATTGGCACGGGTGTTGTTATACAGGAGGCATATATAGGTCTAAAAAGGGCATAAAATGGCCACTTTCATCATACTTTTCTCGAAAATGGTTTGTGATACAAAAAATAGCATGTCAAACATCCTTCCTCCCAATGAAGTTTCTATGTGAGAATTGCCAGAAAAAACTGAGATACCTAAAATATTTTCCGCCTACACTAGTGTGGAATCGCCCAGTGCCCTCCCCTTCTCTTGCTCTCTCACAGATGCACACTCACATACACAAACTTATGCACACACACACACATGCACACACACTCTTTTTATGTCTCTCTTAAGCACGTCCACCCTCTCTGATTATGTTCAGTCAGCTCCAATGTCATTACTATAAGAAGCCTGTTGATTCTATGGAAGTCCCAGATTATTACTAATTCGGTCCCCGATATGGATAATGAATACTTATGGGAGTTGGTGTGTAAGAGAGCGTGTGGGGAAACTATGTTGGTTTCTGTGCTTGCTGAATTCACAAACAGTAATTGACTCTGAGACCTGTGTTTGGTTGAAGTCAGGGAATTGGACTGATTTGAAATGGGAGTAACATTTCTGTAAATCTTAGATAATATTAGCTATAGAGAAGAGCATTCATTTCTGTCACTGCGCGAGCAGACACACACTCACACACACACACACACACACACACACACACACACACACACACACACACACACACACACACACACACACACACA
This sequence comes from Coregonus lavaretus, assembly GCF_964263955.1. Lineage (NCBI taxonomy): Eukaryota > Metazoa > Chordata > Actinopteri > Salmoniformes > Salmonidae > Coregonus > Coregonus lavaretus. The sequence continues at coordinate 46,208,625 of NC_139988.1, forward strand.
CACACACACACACACACACACACACACACACACACACAGTCTATTGAGTCTATTTATGCTCTGCAATACAGTATTAGCTCTGGCTGTGATTAAACACTGAACTATTCTGCTCCCAGCTCCCCAAATACACCCTGGCTAATTCATCACCCCCACCCAGATTTAGACTATATTCTGTATTCTGGGAACCCACAGGACCTGGAAAATAATAGAGGGAGAAGAGGAGGACAGGAGGAGAGAGGGATAGGAGGTGGGGAATAGCGTTCTGTACCTGAAGACTTACAGTAGATGAGGTGGGAAAGGGGTTTATCCTCCTCTCCTCTCTGCCTTCATCTCCTCTCTTCTTCCCCCCTTTCACACCAACCCTTGATGGGGAGAGTAGTGGGCTTGTACCTCGCACCAGTCATTCCTGAGAGGGGTGGTGGTTTGTTGGCTGTGAGGTCCATCCCATATCCCCGCCTGTTATATATAGAAGTCCCATAAATGTCCTCATTAAGCAGGTGATGATGAGATTGGGTGAGTCCTGCTATCCCTCTCTATGGGCCTCTACATCCATCCTCATCTAATGGGCCATAGGAGAACAGACGGCTCCCCACACATCAGAGGAGTACAGATTCCTGGGCTTACAGTACTACGCCTCCACTATCCACCATGTAGGGCAGAGTCTGCCCAGATATAGCCTGATTCACATGATGTCATGGTCACCCAAATTACATTTTATGCAGTTTGATATTGGACTGACTCCCAGGACTCGAAACAGCTTTACAGAACCAGCCACGACTCTATTATGGTCTCTGTTGGTTTAAACCTGGACCTTTAACCTTGGTAAGAGTTGTCATGAGAATTTATATCTCTAATTCAACCTAAGCTTGAATCATTACCAGGGGTTATAAGGCTCTGGTTTTAATCATAAATGATTCAAGGTCCACAACCAGCAAAAATTATCTGTATTTTTAATCATGGAGAGCTCTGCCGCCAAAAAACATACATATAGCTTTATACCCCTTGACACACAAAGGCACTTTGCTCCGCCCACCTTTAGGAGGCTTTTTTTAACCCGTTTTCTCAATCCCCTTCACCCTGGAATGTTTAGTCCCACCCCCTCTGTTAGTGGGTTGCCACTACATTATAACTCTAACACCGTTCACACATTTATACTGTATTTGGGGTGAAATCCTTTAGTCATTATTCTTAAAATACAAATTAATATATCAAGAGTGCTGAACTCTTTTAAGTCTGAGGCAAAGTAGGGATGGATGGCAGGCAGCTGGTTTGAATAGCTCTGACGCTACAGAAGGAGAAACAGGACGGAACTGTAATTGTGTAAAGATGTGGTGCGTTGAGTGTAAACACAGACACACACACACATACGCATAGACACACACTCACGATATCATGAGTAATGTAACAAGCTCCCTGACTACATGCCTGGGATCAGATGTGCAAGGCTTTTATTCACTCAACACAGACACAGAAACAGATACAGTGAGGGAAAAAGGTATTTGATCCCCTGCTGATTTTGTACGTTTGCCCACTGACAAAGAAATGATCAGTCTATAATTTTAATGGTAGGTTTATTTGAACAGTGAGAGACAGAATAACAACCAAAAAATCCAGAAAAACGCATGTCAAAAATGTTATAAACTGATTTGCATTTTAATGAGGGAAATAAGTATTTGATCCCTCTGCAAAACATGACTTAGTACTTGGTGGCAAAACCCTTGTTGGCAATCACAGAGGTCAGACGTTTCTTGTAGTCGGCCACCAGGTTTGCACACATCTCAGGAGGGATTTTGTTCCACTCCTCTTTGCAGATCTTCTCCAAGTCATTAAGGTTTTGAGGCTGACGTTTGGCAACTCGAACCTTCAGCTCCCTCCACAGATTTTCTATGGGATTAAGGTCTGGAGACTGGCTAGGCCACTCCAGGACCTTAATGTGCTTCTTCTTGAGCCACTCCTTTGTTGACTTGGCCGTGTGTTTTGGGTCATTGTCATGCTGGAATACCCATCCACGACCCATTTTCAATGCCCTGGCTGAGGGAAGGAAGTTCTCACCCAAGATTTGACGGTACATGGCCCCGTCCATCGTCCCTTTAATGCGGTGAAGTTGTCCTGTCCCCTTAGCAGAAAAACACCCCCAAAGCATAATGTTTCCACCTCCATGTTTGACGGTGGGGATGGTGTTCTTGGGGTCATAGGCAGCATTCCTCCTCCTCCAAACACGGCGAGTTGAGTTGATGCCAAAGAGCTCCATTTTGGTCTCATCTGACCACAACACTTTCACCCAGTTCTCCTCTGAATCATTCAGATGTTCATTGGCAAACTTCAGACGGCCCTGTATATGTGCTTTCTTGAGTAGGGGGACCTTGCGGGCGCTGCAGGATTTCAGTCCTTCACGGCGTAGTGTGTTACCAATTGTTTTCTTGGTGACTATGGTCCCAGCTGCCTTGAGATCATTGACAATATCCTCCCGTGTAGTTCTGGGCTGATTCCTCACCGTTCTCATGATCATTGCAACTCCACGTGGTGAGATCTTGCATGGAGCCCCAGGCCGAGGGAGATTGACAGTTCTTCTGTGTTTCTTCCATTTGCGAATAATCGCACCAACTGTTGTCACCCTCTCACCAAGCTGCTTGGCGATGGTCTTGTAGCCCATTCCAGCCTTGTGTAGGTCTACAATCTTGTCCCTGACATCCTTGGAGAGCTCTTTGGTCTTGGCCATGGTGGAGAGTTTGGAATCTGAGTGATTGATTGCTTCTGTGGACAGGTATCTTTATACAGGTAACAATCTGAGATTAGGAGCACTCCCTTTAAGAGTGTGCTCCTAATCTCAGTTTGTTACCTGTATTAAAGACACCTGGGAGCCAGAAATCTTTCTGATTGAGAGGGGGTCAAATACTTAACTTCTATCAGATTTGACCATTTGGAGAATGAGCTTTGAGACAATCCATGATGTTTTGCAGTTCATATCATCGTCCATTGGAGAGGCATTGTATTGGAAGGGAAGATTAAGAAAAATATTGGAAGGAAAGATTAGGAAAGAGTTTCCCAGAAAAGTCCCATCTGTGTGGAACTCACTGTGACTGGATTGTGCACACAGTGGGTACCACAATCAGAGAGGGAATGTTTGAGGACCTGTGTGTGTGTGTGTGTGTGTGTGTGTGTGTGTGTGTGTGTGTGTGTGTGTGTGTGTGTGTGTGTGTGTGTGTGTGTGTGTGTGTGTGTGTGTGTGTGTGTGTGTGTGTGTGTGTGTGTGTGTGTGTGTGTGTGTGTGAGAGTGAGTGTGTGTGTATGATACTGTCTGTAAGTTGGCTGATCCATTAAAAGGCCTGTTAAAGGCCCGCTATTCTCTAGAGCTGTAGAGGATTCATCTCCTCATCTGTTGTGGGGAGCCACAGGACAGATACAACATGGGCTTTCACATGTTCCCTGTGTGTGTGTGTGTGTGTGTGTGTGTGTGTGTGTGTGTGTGTGTGTGTGTGTGTGTGTGTGTGTGTGTGTGTGTGTGTGTGTGTGTGTGTGTGTGTGTGTGTGTGTGTGTGTGTGCTCGGGACGGAGGGAGGGAGGGAGGGAGGTGGTGTGCATACTTTATACAGCCTGAGCCAACAGACACTTATCTCCCAATCATCATCACTCCGTCTCTCTTCCTCACTTCCTAAGTCACAAGTCTCTCACTGTGTGTGAAATAGCCGGAGCTCTCCAATAGAGATTAGCCCGGAGCCTTTGTTCACTTGAACAAAGCAAACACAATCAGAGAGCTCTTCACCTCCAGGGCTAGAGGAACCCATTAACTTTTTAATTACTCAGAGCACATGAATCGTCTGATTAGAGTCTTGGAGGGAAAATGAAGTGTGTGAGTGTGTGCGTGTGAGAGAGAGAGAGCGAGAGAGAGAGAGAGAGAGAGAGAGTGTGCGAACCTGTGTGCTCGCGTGTGTGTGTATAGTTCACTACTTTACTGTAGGGATTAGAAGGGTTCTCTACCAGCAATCTCCTCCCTATGAAAATACAAAATGTGCTCATGATATCAATCTCTATAATGGAGGGACTCGTCTTATCTTCAGACTGCTCCTTATTATTAGAATCCACGTTTAGATATGCAGATTGCACCAATCTATTGTCAAGCTACCAAAAGTCATAATTGGTTAAATATGTGTGTGAGCCTACAAGATAAGATAAAGCAGTGCTGGGGTGTAGTGTCATTTTGGAAAAGTAGAATTCAGGTAATCCCTTTTTGGATGTCCTGCTTGACTGCATTCATCTATTGTCTGAAGTCATTTTTGTATGGGGAGTTGTTTAAACAGAATTAGCTGTGCTGGGGTGTGGTGTTATTCTGTGAGGTCAAGGAGACATAACTCTCTCTGGGAAGTGAGGTGTGACATTCTTCATCACGGTCGTCACCTGGACATGTCACGTCCCATGAATCTATATGATTGGTTGTTGAATCTACAGTGTGTGATTGGTTTGAGCCCAGATGTGACATCCAACAATGGAGTATTTTTGGAATTGCAGGAAAGAGGACCTCACCTCTCTCTCGCTTGCTCACACACACACACACACACACACACTCTTGCGCGTGTGCACACACACACATACACACTATGTGCCTGTACAGGACCAGTAAAAACTGCCTACCCACAGTCCTAGGCCATGGAGTGGTCACTATATGCTGTCAAGGCAACAGTCCAACCCATCACTGCTCCGGTGTCTGCTCTCACCGTGACTAAAATCATCTGACATCATCTTGATTGCTTGTGGACATTTAATTTGATTAGTGCTATTGTCAGAGAACAAAACAGGGAGAAAACAAATCTGCTTGGACAGTATGATACTGTCTGTAAATTGGCTGATCCATTAAAAGGCCTGTTAAAGGCTCGCTAGTCTCTAGAGCTGTAGAGGATTCATCTCCTCATCTGTTGTGGGGAGCCACAGGACAGATACAACATGGGCTTTCGCATGTTCCCTGTGTGTGTGTGTGTGTGTGTGTGTGTGTGTGTGTGTGTGTGTGTGTGTGTGTGTGTGTGTGTGTGTGTGTGATGTGTGTGTGATGTGTGTGTGTGTGTGTCTGAGAGACAGAATGAGATAAGAGGCAGCAAGAGTGTATGTTTGTTTGTAATAATAATAACAATAATAGTGTTTAACATGATTTTTGAATGACTACCTCATCTCCGTACCCCACACATAAAATTATCTGTAAGGTCCTTCAGTCGAGCAGTGAATTTTAAACACAGATTCACCCACAAAGACCAGGGAAGTTTTCTAATGCCTCGCAAAGAAGGGCACCTATTAGTATATATTTTTTTTTTTTTCAGGCAAAAAAAGCAGACATTGAATATCCCTTTGAGCATGGTGAAGTTATTAATTCCATAGAGGAAGGAAACCGCTCAGGGATTTCATCATGAGGCCAATAGTGACTTTAAAACAGTTACAGAGTTTAATGGCTGTGATGGGAGAAAACTGAGGATGGATCAACAACATTGTAGTTACTCCACAATACTAACCTAATTGACAGAGTGAAAAGAAGGAAGCCTGTACATAATACAAATATTCTAAAACATGCATCCTGTTTGCAACAAGGCACTAAAGTAATATATGTGGCAAAGCAATTCACTTTTTGTCCTGAATACAAAGTGTTATGTAATCGTTAAGGACTGGGGAGTTTTTCAGGATAAAAAAGAAACGGAATGGAATTAAGCACAGGCAAAATCTGAGAGGAAAACCTGGTTCAATCTGCTTTCCACCAGACGCTGGAAGATGAATTCACCTTTCAGCAGGACAATAACCTAAAAGACAAGGCAACATTTTGTACACTGGAGTTGCTTACCAAGAAGATGGTGAATGATCCTGAGTGGCCGAGTTACAGTTTTGAATTAAATCGGCTTGAAAATCTATGGCAAGAATTGAAAATTGTTGTCTAGCAATGATCATAAACCAATTTGACAAAGCTTGAAGAATTCTGAAAAGAATAATGGGCAAATATTGTACATTGCAGGTGTGCAATGCGCTTACAGACTTACCCAGAAAGACTCACAGCTGTAATCGCTGCCAAAGGTGATTCTAACATGTACAGTGCCTTGCAAAAGCATTCATCCCCCTTGGCTTTTTCCTATTTTGTTGCATTACAACCTGTAATTTAAATGGATTTTTATTTGGATTTCATGTAATGGACATACAAAAAAATAGTCCAAATTGTTGAAGTGAAAGGAAAAAAATTACTTGTTTCAAAATATTATAACAAAGTAAATAACGGAAAAGTGGTGCGTGCATATGTATTCACCCCCTTTGCTATGAAGCCCCTAAATAAGATCTGGTGCAACCAATTACCTTCAGAAGTCACATAATTAGTTAAATAAAGTCCACCTGTGTGCAATCTAAGTGTCACATGATCTGTCACATGATCTCAATATATACACCTGTTCTGAAAGGCCCCAGAGTCTGCAACACCACTAAGCAAGGGGCACCACCAAGCAAGTGGCACCATGAAGACCAAGGAGCTCTCCAAACAGGTCAGGGACAAAGTTGTGGAGAAGTACAGATCAGGTTTGGGTTATAAACAAATATCAGAAACTTTGAACATCCCACGGAGCACCATTAAATCCATTATTAAAAAATGGAAAGAATATGGCACCACAACAAACCTGCCAAGAGAGGGCCGCCACCAAAACTCACAGACCAGGCAAGGAGGGCATTAATCAGAGAGGCAACAAAGAGACCAAAGATAACCCTGAAGGAGTTGCAAAGCTCCACAGCGGAGATTGGAGTATCTGTCCATAGGACCACTTTAAGCCGTACACTCCACAGAGCTGGGCTTTACGGAAGAGTGGCCAGAAAAAAAGCCATTGCTTAAAGAAAAAAATAAGCAAACAAAAGCCATGTGGGAGACTCCCCAAACATATGGAAGAAGGTCCTCTGGTCAGATGAGACTAAAATTGAGCTTTTTGGCCATTAAGGAAAATGCTATGTCTGGCACAAACCCAACACCTCTCATCACCCTGAGAACACCATTCCCACAGTGAAGTATGGTGGTGGCAGCATCATGATGTGGGGATGTTTTTCATCGGCAGGGACTGGGAAACTGGTCAGAATTGAAGGAATGATGGATGGCGCTAAATACAGGGAAATTCTTGAGGGAAACCTGTTTCAGTCTTCCAGAGATTTGAGACTGGGACAGAGGTTCACCTTCCAGCAGGACAATGACCCTAAGCATACTGCTAAAGCAACACTCAAGTGGTTTAAGGGGAAACATTTAAATGTCTTGGAATGGCCTAATCAAAGCCCAGACCTCAATCCAATTGAGAATCTGTGGTATGACTTAAAGATTGCTGTACACCAGCGGAATCCATTCAACTTGAAGGAGCTGGAGCAGTTTTGCCTTGAAGAATGGGCAAAAATCCCAGTGGCTAGATGTGCCAAGCTTATAGAGACATACCCCAAGAGACCTGCAGCTGTAATTGCTGCAAACGGTGGCTCAACAAAGTATTGACTTTGGGGGGGTGAATAGTTATGCACGCTCAAGTTTTCACTATAAAAAAAGTTTGTTTCACTATAAAAAATATTTTACATCTTCAAAGAGGTAGGCATGTTGTGTAAATCAAATCATACAAACCCTCCAAAAATCCATTTTAATTCCAGGTTGTAAGGCAACAAAATAGGAAAAATGCCAAGGGGGGTGAATACTTTCGCAAGCCAATGTATTGACTCAGGGGGTTGAATACTTATCTAATCAAGATATATTAGTGTTTTTTCCATTCATTTAAAAACAATGTTCACATTTTTCTTCCACTTTGACACTACAGAGTATTTTGTGTAGATCCATTTTAATACAACAACATTTGAAAAAAGTCAAGGGGTTTGAATACTTTCTGAAGGCACTGTACCTAGCCTTCCATGAGCTCCACAGGAGAGAGAGATTGGGGACTTCACAGAGCCTGTATAGCCTATGAAACTCCTCTCTCTCTGTGGGAAGCAGCTCTTCAAAGCCTGCTTGTCCTAGAGCTTCTGATGGAGAGATAGACGACCGTTAGACAACACACTCTCACACACAGTGGGAGGGCTCCTGACACCGTCAGCTAATGAGCCTATTAACGTACCCATTAATTAACTGTCACACTCGTAATCTGTCAATTATCGAAGACCTCAGATGGGCATTTATTTTTTACTCACTGTTGATGTGATATGTTTTTTTGGTGTGTGTTCAGGCTCATCCTCGGCCACCTGTAGTGACCTCATTTAAGGCAGAGGTGGCCTAGAAGGACGCTTGCACAATTTTTTTCCAACATCATTCATCCCACAAATTCTTATGATTAATAACACTAATATGTGAAAACAATAATTTTTGTGAACAAATATTTAATTTTGTCGTTATAACAAGGTTGGTAGAAACTCATCTTTTGGAAATCTGTTGCAGCTCAAGTGTACTACAAAAACCACAATGCAATGCTCTCTCTCTCTCTGGGCTGGCTGGATAGCTAGCTAGAAAGCATAGCTACACACAATAATACCAAAGTCAATATCAGCACGTGAAGTAGCTAGCTGTAAAATCGGCTAAACAAACTACACTATCAATTTAGGAGTCTTACTCACCAACTTGCAGTTCCTTCTCTGCCACTGAGCTATAAACAGCGTCTCTGCCCAGAGTGAGAGCAGAGTAACGTTGCTTTCTCACAGAGATAGTTTTGAGGAGATGGGAAACTCCATTAGAATCGTATTAAAGCCCATTGTGTATGTTTCCCATAAGTATTCAATGAACCGCCTGGTGCATTCTGGGTGATTCTGGGACAAGGAGAGCTCTCCTTCAAGAAGTGAATGGGAGTCAATTGAGCGCTAGCTCAAAAACTGAACATTAGCATACATTTCGTGAACAAAAAGAACAACATTGCAAATATTTTCTAAGATGTGAGATAATGAACTTGTTCTCTGTAATATCGTATATCTTTAGAATCGGGACATTACGTACTTTCGAGGAAAATAGGCTGTTTATTTTACTCATACCCTGACTTTGAGAAGGAATTATGTGACGATTAGCTTAGCAACCATGTGACGCAGCATGACAACGTGAATGCAGTGGGTTGACAGTCAGTTGGGGGCATTTCTCCATTCTCCTCCTTTCTGTAATATCTCTGTTTCCCACAGAGACAGGGCGCATTGATACATGGTACTTAAAGGAAAAATGGAGTTGAATAATTTGGTACAATGTATAGATTAAGCACATCTAAGCAAAATATATACTTTGTCATGACGATATAAATGGATGGATATGTTCTAGACAAGTATGCCCATACCATCTATTGGCTGATTTGGCGATCTGGAGTGCAGGTAATTGTATTAAAAGCTTTATGAAATGTGATAGCGTGTTATCCCCTATCTCCGGTGACGAGAATTATGTAGCTATGACACGTTCCTACACGATTTCCTGATATTCACAGACAGACCGCTTAGAAGTTAAATCATGGTGAAAAGTTGTATTTTACCCACTGACAGAACATAGGCTTTCACCAAATTGACAGGAGTTTCATGATTTTTATTTCTGGGGGTGGATTATCCCTTTAAGCCCAAATTGATTTATTGATGGAGAAATGGTGAGCAATGGCTGCTGATGATTCCTAGAGACATACAGTGAGCCATGTAGCTTGTTAAGAAGCTATGTTGTTTTTTTCATATTCAAGTTCAAGGTTCGTTTCATGTTTTATAAATAATTACTGTATAAATGAACATGCACAATGTGGTCATGTACGTTAAAGTATGTAAAATGTGAAGGTTGAAAACACTATGTTAAAAGCACTGTGTGAGTACCCCTAGCCTTGACAACAGACAAGGAGCTATGAATGGATCAGTGGTTCACCATTCAGGACCTTGATTGGCTTGGCAACAGTAACAAGGTGTGATGTGTAATGATTCATTTTTTGGGACCATCAGGTGGCGTCCTGACAACTGATACACAGAAATGTTCTTGTAATGTTCCCATGAAACATGTCTAGAACATTAATATTGGATATTCTGAGAACATGGTAACCACATTCTGTGTATGTTCTGTTTTCCTAACTATAATGCCAAAACATGCTAAAAAGGTTCTTAGAAGGTTTTTGCTAACATAGATAGAATGTTCCCCTAACTAACGGAAAACTGGACACTCAAACATTAGGGTAACATTACAAAAACGTTCTCTCTCCCTAGAATTGTTAGCTGGGGACATGCACTGTATGCAGCTCTTCTCTAACTAGATGTGGCCCAAATGAAGACACACATGCCTGGGTTACTAATTAATATAAACTACCTGATTAAGCATGGCAGGACAGGAGGCAGCAGGGGGGGCACCAAATAAACTGTTTTGTGGTCAGTCTAAATCTATAGGACTGTGTGGGGACACTATAGAGATCTGGGACATGATTGCTTGTTGATTGTGTGTGTGTGTGTGTGTGTGTGTGTGTGTGTGTGTGTGTGTGTGTGTGTGTGTGTGTGTGTGTGTGTGTGTGTGTGTGTGTGTGTGTGTGTGTGTGTGTGTGTGTGTGTGTGTGTGTGTGTGTGTGTGTGTGTGTGTGTGTGTGTGCGGGTAAAGTGAGACGATCAGTCAGACAATGGTCACAAAGCACAGAGGGAGAACACATACAGCTTGCCTGCTGACACAAATAGTACACACACACACACACAGCTGGCCCAGATTCCTATTGGGAAAGACCTGTAGGTTCAGCACATGCTTACATTATAAAGTCAGCAAACAGGCAAATGTAGCACCACCTGTATTCATTTGGTAATCTCCTTACCTTCATTCACGCTGTGAAATGGGGACCTTGTAGCAGTTGTAAGAACGGAAATGTTGCAGGAGACAGGCAGGATCCGGTGCAGAAGTTGTGCTTTTATTTACTTTTGAAGATGGTGGTCTACAGGTGCAATTGGCAATATTAACTAAATTAAATTTACAAACTTCCCATAACTTCATAATGAAAAAGAAGCAAACCTGTCCATTCCATTGAGACTCAGGTTGTCATTAGTCTTGCGTAGCCAAACCTCCAAAAACGTTGTTGTCACGCCTCCTTTGAAGGTCTGGAGAATTTTGTATTATCCGAAAACGGTTTGAATGGGCAAGTTCGTTTTGCATGGCCCGGTGCCCCGGGTGGGTGGAGATTTCACTTAACGACCAATGGAATGGTCTAAAATGTACAAACTCTGCCTGCCTGGGGCACCGGGTCATGCAAAACAAACTCGTGCATTGGCCCGCTGACTTCCAGCGACTACATTTTATTGGATGTTACATTTCAAGAACTCTCCCCCACATGCCAGTTGTAGGAGTGTTGCGTGTTAAGCTCTGCCCAAGCAAGGCATTTGATTGGTTTGACGTGTTTGACTGTGTTTGATTGGTGCTGCGTGTTAAGCTCCGCCCAAGCAATGCATTTGATTGATTTGACGTGTTGCGAGGAGTCACTGATTTACACTGGGTCTCCACCCCTTATAGCTACTTTAGGCCATAGACTTCACCAGGTTACCGTAATAGGAAGTCTGGTTCTCGGCGAGGCTAGGTTGTGGTTTACCAACCAGGCTAGGTTGTGGCTATTCCTGTGGCTCAGTTGGTAAAGCATGGCTCTTGCAACACCAGGGATGTGGTTTTGACTCTCAAGTGGTACCAGTATGAAAACATTTTTAAAAATGTATGCACTCCCTACCAATGTTCCCTCTAAGCTGTGCAGGAGCACAGTTGCTGCACAGAAGGAATATCAGCCTGCGTAGAGAAGCATGAGATAGAACTTCACTCAACTTTCTAGAGTTTCCCCCCTTAACACTATCAACATTTCCCTTTACTGTGGGAATTGTGATCGAATCAATGCAATAGTAGCCACTTTCAATGCAACATACTGAAACAAAATGAAGCAAGCAAAACTATGTAAGAGATTTTCTTGTAGGCAGAACCCATCGGAGTAGGATTCTATTGCATTGACATGTACAACTCAGGCCTTACTCTACACAAACCGGTGCAGCATAACCAATCAGAGCTGCAGTAGGCCTACATGCAAATAGACCATTGCCATACTGTATATGGATCTGTGTCATTCACTTTGAACTGGACTGTGTTTACAGCATTAGCAGTCGTGAGGAGATGCGCTTGTTTTGAGATCAAAGTGAGAGCGGCATGTAGCCACATGGGCACATTTGTTCATATCCTTTGCTAGTTAGTGAGTTATTAGCCCAGTTGTAGATAATTTGTAGTCAGCAATGGGGGAGTGACTGCTTCCTACAAGAGCACTAAACGTGTACATTTCTAGACATCTTTGAAAAGCAAGTCGGGTAAAAAGGGACAGTGTTGTGTTTTGAGACAGGCTTGAATAAGCTAAGTAGCCAATAGGCAGAGGGTAGCATAATTTTTCTGATTCTCTGTAATAATGTTATGGAAATAATAATGCATTTTATTTTGTAAAGTGGTTTCTTGCGTCAAAGAACACAACAACATTTTCAGTCACCTCCTTGTCTGAAGGACAAGTGGATAAGCATGTTCTTTTTCAGAAGTCTCATGGAATGTAGGCCTAGATTGAACACCACAATTTGGCTGCTACTGTAGGCTGAATGATAGAACAGCTATTTCCATGTTCAAATGTTATGGGATGCATTTTGTTTTTGATGGTAGGCCACTCTGGTAGGCCGACTAGGATCAAATAGCCACAGTAGCCTACTTGACTACTGTCTGAAACTGTAACTTACAGTGCCTTGCAAAAGTATTCATCCCCCTGGGCTTTTTTCCTATTTTGTTGCATTACAACGTTTAATTTAAATGGATTCTTATTTGGATTTCATGTAATGGACATACACAAAATAGTCCAAATTGGTGAAGTGAAATGAAATAAATAACTTGTTTAAAAAAATTATTAAAAATAAATAATGGAAAAGTGGTGTGTGCATTTGTATTCACCCACTTTGCTATGAAGCCCCTAAATAAGATCTGGTGCAACCAATTACCTTCAGAAGTCACATAATTAGTTAAATAAAGTCCACCTGTGTGCAATCTAAGTGTCACATGATCTGTCACATGATCTCAATTTATATACACCTGTTCTGAAAGGCCCCAGAGTCTGTAATACCACTAAGCAAGGGGCACCACCAAGCAAGCGGCACCATGAAGACCAAGGAGCTCTCCAAACAGGTCAGGGACAAAGTTGTGGAGAAGTACAGATCAGGTTTGGGTTATAAAAAAATATCCGAAACGTTGAACGTCCCACGGAGCACCATTAAATCCATTATAAAATAATTGAAAGAATATGGACAAGAGAGGGCCGCCCACCAAAACTCACGAACCAGGCAAGGAGGGCATTAATCAGAGAGGCAACAAAGAGACCAAAGATAACCCTGAATCCACAGCGGCGATTGGAGTATCTGTCCATAGGAACACTTTAAGCCATACACTCCACAGAGCTGGGCTTTACGGAAGAGTGGCCAGAAAAAAGCCATTGCTTAAAGAAAAAAATAAGCAAACACGTTTGGTGTTCTCCAAAAGCCATGTGGGAGACTCCCCAAACATATGGAAAATGGTACTCTGGTCAGATGAGACTAAAATTGAGCTTTTTGGCAATCAAGGAAAACGCTATGTCTGGCGCAAACCCAACACCTCTCATCACTCTGAGAACACTGTCCCCACAGTGAAGCATGGTGGTGGCAGCATCATGCTGTGGGGATGTTTTTCATTGGCAGGGACTGGGAAACTGGTCAGAATTGAAGGAATGATGGATGGCGCTAAACACAGGGAAATTCCTGAGGGAAACCTGTTTCAGTCTTCCAGAGATTTGAGACTGGGACGGAGATTCACCTTCCAGAAGGACAATGACCCTAAGTATACTGCTAAAGCAACACTTGAGTGGTTTAAGGGGAAACATTTAAATGTCTTGGAATGGCCTAGTCAAAGCCCAGACCTCAATCCAATTCAGAATCTGTGGTATGACTTAAAGATTGCTGTACACCAGCGGAACCCATCCAACTTGAAGGAGCTGGAGCAGTTTTGCCTTGAAGAATGGGCAAAAATCCCAGTGGCTAGATGTGCCAAGCTTATAGAGGGGGGGGGGGGGTGAATAGTTATGCACGCTCAATTTTAATTCCAGGTTGTAAGGCAACAAAATAGGGAAAATGCCAAGGGGGGTGAATACTTTCGCAAGCCACTGTAAAGCGGGGACAGCCTCAGTGCTGGAAGTTGCACAGAATTTTCACAACCTTCAAGTTTGTAGGCAGACCTGAAATTTGTCAATGTCGCATTTTTTGAGGGAACATTGCTCACTACTGTAAGTTGCTTTGGATAAGAGCATCTGCTAAATGTAAAACGTGACCGACCGCATGGATTCGGTCCTATGTAGCAACATTTGAAATTGTGTTTTTACATTGGATAAAAGTATAGACTCAGAGCTAGAAAATGGTATATCATACACTGCAGTTGAGGAACAATGGGAAAGTAATTCTGCTTTGAAAGTTGATAAACTTGTAACGTCACTTTTGGGAAAATGGTCCATTAATTTTTTGGTACACCTACTGGAGAGCTCTTCTTTGTCTACACCCATTCAGCATCGTTCACACCCTCTTAAGCCTTAGCCCCACCCATCTCTTTAAGGATTCACATGTGAGGCCATGTGCTAAACAGAGTGAATATGGTAGTGTAGTAAACAACCAAAGATTTCAAGACTAACATTTGTGAAAGTAGTAGCAAAAAATAGTAGTAAAAATACACCTTATCTAGTCCTTGGCCTATATCCTAATCTGACTTTGGTGCAGGTCATGTTGTTCTTCACATTACCGTCTCTGGTAAACACACACTATATCAAATGAGTTTAGTTTATTTGTCACATGCACATGATACAGAAGGTGTAAACGGTACAGTAAAATGGTTACTTGCATAGTGGAGTCTTTTGTTTGGACACGTAGCTAGCTAGCTAGCTAAACAATGAACCATAATCCCAACTCATAATACCATGCATGAATCTGCAGGTAGCTAAAGCTAACCAACTAGATTCAATGTTAGCTAGCTAGCTAACATTAGGCTATAACTAGCAATGCAAATAGCTTTCTGAGATATGAATAATATTACTACACAGATCATACACGTACCGTTAGCTAGCGAGCCAGCCTGCTAACGTTAGCTACCTAACAGTATGCTTTAACTTGCAATGAAAATGACTTTCTGACACAATTAGAAACGTATAATATCTGAAAATGTAGCTACATGGATGAACGCTTCTCCCTCTGTCATGCCATCATTGCCCTTAGTTTGAAGATGTAATCCGGAGACAGGTGTTTTATACAACAGCCTCCTGTGTTCTCTTTTCGACTCTCTCCGCTTTTGGGAATCATCTCTCTGCTTCCAACGGGCATTCCACTGATTTGAAAACTCGGTCAACTTCTTCCGTGATAACAACACTGTTGATTGACGTTTCTTCTGATGACAGTGAAGACTCTACAATGTCTGGTTCAATGAAAATGTTTTTACCTAAATCAGGGATTTCCTTATTAACTGATTCATTTTCAGAGTCAGAGAGAGTCAGCATTACATTTACATTTTAGTCATTTAGCAGATGCTCTTATCCAGAGCGACTTACAGTTAGTGAATACATTTTCTTTTTATATATACTGGCCCCCCATGGGAATCGAACCCACAACCCTGGCGTTGCAAACACCATGCTCTATCAACTGAGCTACATCCCTGCCGGCCATTCCCTCCCCTACCCTGGACGACGCTGGGCCAATTGTGCGCCGCCCATGAGTCTCCCGGTCGCGGCCGGCTGCGACAGAGCCTGGATTCGAACCAGGATCTCTAGTGGCACAGTTAGCACTGCGATGCAGTGCCTTAGACCACTGCGCCACTCAGGAGCATGGCACGATCGTCCTCCAGAAAGTAGTCCATCACAACTTTTTCCCACTGATCTTTGACGATAGCGCTATTAACGTCAGGGCAGCAATGCCACACTTTTTTCAGTTCTTCATGATATATATATTTTTAAGCTGCTGTCGAAAGGATTATCCACACATACTGAGCAGCTCGTGTTATAGACAGAAGCATGCTACATGGCAGACCAATCTGAACTCATCTCTCGGCATGTCCAGCCCATCCATTATCTGAACCAATCATGGCTAACGGGAAGGTTCCTGTATTTTCCCGTTACTAAACTAACTAGGCTCGTAATTTAACAATTGTATTCGTATTTACAGATGGCATACAAGTTTGTTATTAAGGCACATGAAAGTTCACATGTTTGCAGAAGGCATTTCTGCCAACAAACTAATTTTTATAAAATAAAATAAAAAATAATTACTTCAAATGCCCAGCTTCTTGAAACGGATCACAAATGTACCAGGCTCAGGTCAGCTGCCCTCCCCCACATTACCAAAATGAATCTGCCCAAGAAGCCCCAAAACAGGTGCATATATTAACTTAGCCCCTCCCTGGCACATACCAATGACAAATAACTGGTGGTAATCAATGCAATAATAATATTCAGAAAAAACGTAATTACATTGTATAATAGGCTAGTAGCCTAAAGCAGGTATAGACCTAGCGCTGGCACAATAACCGTGTAATCATTGGTTATGGATGAATACCGTCATGAAAATAAAATTACCATAATAACAATTTAAAACATTTTAGTAACACATATTAATTTAAATACATTTTGCTGCAGCTTGGTGGTAGTTGAACTAAATTCAAATCTTGATAGTGTTTTCAGTAGTTAGCCATGTAGTGGTGTAGCTAACTACTGGAACTATACACAACTTTTTTTTGAGTGCAAAAATACAATAAAATATGGGTAAAGTAGGCAAGAATTTCCTTTATTTTCTGGCATCAGACCTGCCTAATTTTCACTTGAACATAGTTTCTGTGTTTAATAGGCTAAATTACACATTCTGTTAATGTCACGTTCGTTCATTGACGGGTCAGACCAAGGCGCAGCGTGAAATGCGTACATGTTTATTAAACTAAATAAACACACAACAAAACAATAAACCAACGACACGTGAAGTCCAAGGTAGTACACAAAACAAACCTTACACGGAACAAGATCCCACAACCCACTAGTGCCAATAGGCTGCCTAAGTATGATCCCCAATCAGAGACAATGAGCTACAGCTGCCTCTGATTGGGAACCACACCGGTGGAGCAGCTGACCGGAGCTGGATCAGGCACCGGTGGAGCGGACTGCTCTGGCTCCGGAGTGGAGCAGCTGACAGGTCGTGCCGGACAAATGCACCACTGGTCTGGTGTGAGGAGCAGGCACGGGCCGAACCGGACTAGGAACACGCACCACTGGCTTGGTGCGAGGTACAGGAACGGGCCGGGCCGGACTGGCGACGCGCACCACTGGCTTGGTGCGAAGAGCAGGAACAGGCCGGGCCGGGCTGGCGACGCGCACCACTGGCTTGGTGCGAGGAGCAGGAACAGGCCGGGCTGGGCTGGCGACGCGCACCACTGTCTTGGTGCGAGGAGCAGGAACAGGCCGGGCCGGGCTGGCGACGCGCACCACTGGCTTGGTGCGAGGAGCAGGAACAGGCCGGGCCGGGCTGGCGACGCGCACCACTGGCTTGGTGCGAGGAGCAGGAACAGGCCGGGCCGGGCTGGCGACGCGCACCACTGGCTTGGTGCGAGGAGCAGGAACAGGCCGGGCTGGACTGTGGAGGCGGACTGGAGGTCTAGAGCAGAGAGCTGGCACAACCCGTCCTGGCTGGCTGCCCACTTTTGCACTACACGTGCAGGGTGCTGGCACAGGACGCACTGGGCTGTGCACGCGCACTGGCGATACAGTTCGTAGAACTGGCACAGGATATGCGGGACCGAGGAGGCGTACTGGAGACCAGGAGCGTTGAACCGGCACACCCTGTCCTGGCTGGATGCCCATCTTCGCACGGCACATGCGTGGTGCAAGCACAGGACGTACAGGACTGTGCCGGCGCACTGGCGACACAGTACGTAGCGCCGCATAACATGGAGCTTGCCCAGTCATACGCCTCTTCGCGTGAGTACGGGGCGTTTGCTCTGCTCTAACCCTAGGCTCCGCCAACCACCCCGTGTGCCCCCCCCAAAAAAAAATTCTTGGGGCTGCTTCTCGGGCTTCCTCCTCGACCGGCCTCCTCCGTGTTGCCGTTGCTCCTCTCCTGCCTGGGCATCTAACTTAGCCCATGGTCCTTTCCCCGCAAATATCTCCTCCCATGACCACAAATTGGCCACCTGTGACATGGCAATTCGCTCTATTTCTGGGCACGCTGCTTGGTCCTCGTTTGGTGGGATCTTCTGTCACGTTCGTTCATTGACGGGTCAGACCAAGGCGCAGCGTGATATACGTACATGTTTATTACTGATAAACACCACAACAAAACAACAAACTAAACAAAACGTGAAGTCCAAGGTAGCACACACAACCTACCTTACACGGAACAAGATCCCACAACCCACTAGTGCCAATAGGCTGCCTAAGTATGATCCCCAATCAGACACAACGAGCTACAGCTGCCTCTGATTGGGAACCACACCGGCCAACATAGATCTACACATAATAGATCGAAACATAGAAAACACACAACAAACAATATACACACCCTGACTCAACATTTAAGCGTCCCCTGAGTCAGGGCGTGACAGTTAACATCTGACTCCAGAGTGATCTCTTCTTGCAATTTGTAGTCTATGCCATTTTAGTTTTAGATATGATAATTTTTCACAAAGTAGTTACTTTAGTTAAATAAACTATGTTTCTTAAGGGAAGCTTTATTGTATCTTAACTTCATCCAGTGTGAAGTAATTGGTAGCTTGGTAAACTGTATTTTCAGAGTAGCTTCCCCAACACTGTTGAAACTTTGTTGCTCCTTGTTGCAACAAGAAACTGGTCCGCACAATGCAGCAGCAGTACACATAGAAATATAATGAATAGGACAGGCTTGGAGCCTCTAACCCTGGAAATTTGACTGGTAAACTCATGGGTACACTTGCAATGGCTGTCTGGTATTGTGATACAATAATTTCCATGGTAATGTAGAATGTTCATTCAAATTATGTTAATAAGGATCGGACCCTTTTTTTCAATTTTTGCCTAAAATGACATAACCAAATCTAACTGCCTGTAGTTTAGGATCTGAAGCAAGGATATGCATATTATTGATATAATTTGAAAGGAAACACTTTTAAGTTTGAAATGTGAAATTAATGTAGGAGAATAGTACACATTAGATCTAGCAAAATATAATACAAACAAAAAAACATACCATATTCTTTGCTTGATGGTATGTGTGATATTAACAGAGAGTTACCTATCTAACAGGTGTTCTTTAATGGAAGCCTCTCTAACGTAAACCAGGTAGAGTTTGGCATACATCAAGGTAGCTCTCTTGGCCCCTTATTTTTACTAATGACCTACCACTAGCATTGAGTAAAGCCTGTGTATCTATGTATGCTGATGACTCAACATTATATATACGTCAGCTACCACAGCAAGTGAAATCACTGCTACACTTAACAAAGAGCTGCATTCAGTTTTTGAATGGGTGGCAAGTGACACCTTCCTATTATTCAGGGTATGCACAAATTAAGAAGTGGGGCTTTAAAAGGTTTAAGACCAGTAGCCAATCCATTTCTACCTTTGTAACCTATGAGGGTTTCATGCAAATGTAAATAAGTATAATTAAATAGCAATAGTTTATCAATTATAAATAGCATCAGAAAGTTGCCATCACATTTTAAAGTTCAACATTAGCTAGGTTTCCATCAATTTATAGAAAGATTTTCAAGCGAATATTGTAATTGTAATTTTTGCACAAAATAAATATGCAACGTTTTACCTTTTGTGTGCTTCCATCAAACTGGCTTCTTGCGAATTAAAAGCTGTGCGTAATGACATAGTGCCCCCAAAAAGCACATTGTCGTATAACTTTTCATTTACTGAATAAAAAACAGAAGTACAATGTGTTTCCATCCCATCTTTAACTCTGATTATGGACAGGTACTTTACTTGCATAAAAATGGTTGGATGGAATCATGGTTAGTGTAACATACAGCATAGGCATTTGTATGCGTTTTTATGCAAATGTAACCCTAGTCTGGCGAGCCATACTCGAAGTATTGCGCTACATGTAAAGTCGACCAGGAGAGACTAGTTTAACCCTAACCCGAAAACCCCCACAAAAACTAAAAGCATTGCATTTGGGACAAATCATTTGCTAAACCCTAAGCCTAATTTAAATATGATAATGAGTAATGTGGTAATTGAACACGTTAAGGAGAGTAAACTTCTTGGTGTAACCCTAAATTGTAAACTGACATGGTCAAAACATATTGATGCAAAGGTAGCTAAAATGGGGAGAGGTCATCACAATCAGCTAAACAAGTCCTACAGGCCTTAGTTTTATCACACCTGGACTACTGTCCAGTTATATGGTCAAGTGCCACAAAGAAGAGCAAATTACAGTTGGCCCAGATTACAGTTGGCCCAGAACAGAGCAGCACGGTTGGCCCTTAAATGAACACGGAGGGCTAATATTAATAATATGCATGTCAATCTCTCCTGGCTCAAAGTAGAGAGACGACTGCATCACTACTTGTCTTTGTGAGAAGTATTGACATGTTGAAAGCGCTAAACTGTCTGTTCAAACAGCTAACACACAGCTCAGACATCCATACATACCCCACAAGACATGCCACCAGGGGTCTCTTCACAGGAAAGACTCTGAGAAATGCACAGTACTTCATAGAGCCATGACTACATGGAACTCTCTTCCACATCAAGTAACTCATGCGAGCAGTGTTATGATGAGTTTCTAGGGTATCAAGTTATTACGAATGTAAGGATGTACTTAGATACTTCTGATGGGGAGTTCATATAAGGTATTTAATATGGTACCATGGTTAGTTATAACAGACATTGCCCTGCCTCTTCCAACTTCCTAACTCTAGAACAAAGATCCACTCTCTCTATATATACACTCTGTTACAAGTCTCTCCACGAACATCTGGTACCCCTCCATGGGCACTCCCATTCTTTGATGTTATTACTCTTTACCCCTGTCAGTATATCCTGTCCATCAATTATTCTAAGATCAACATCGGTAATCTACTTTGACATAACGGAATGTAGACTCCATGGCAGCAAACCACTTATCTACTAACTCTCCCCTGGTCCACACAATACTATGACATGACACCATTACAAGCAGTAAAATCAGATTTAAAAAAACTGATAAAACAACACCTCACGACACAATGTGGACTGTGAAGAGACACACACACACACACACACATTGTAATGTTGTGGTATTGTGGATTTTATATTGTACATTTGTAATATTATAGTAATAATGGCTTGTATGATTTATTGTTTTATTTATGATGTAGGCTGTTGTTGTGTTTTGTTGTGATGTAACTGTTTTATCCCTGTTTGCCATGAAGACTAGCTGCGTAGGATCCTAATAAATACTAAATCTGCACATACATTTACATTTTAGTCATTTAGCAGACGCTCTTATCCAGAGCAACTTACAGTTAGTGAGTGCATACATTTTTCATACTGGCCCCCCGTGGGAATCGAACCCACAACCCTGGCGTTGCAAGCGCCATGCTCTACCAACTGAGCTATAGGAGGGACTTCCTGACAGATGTCTTGAGATGTTGCTTCAATATATCCACATAATTGTCCTTCCTCATGATGCCATCTATTTTGTGAAGTGCACCAGTCCCTCCTGCAGCAAAGCACCCCCACAGCATGATGCTGCCACCCCCGTGTTTCACCGTTGGGATGGTGTTCTTTGGCTTGCAA
This sequence comes from Coregonus lavaretus, assembly GCF_964263955.1. Taxonomy (NCBI): domain Eukaryota; kingdom Metazoa; phylum Chordata; class Actinopteri; order Salmoniformes; family Salmonidae; genus Coregonus; species Coregonus lavaretus. The sequence continues at coordinate 46,230,371 of NC_139988.1, forward strand.
GCCACCCCTTTTTCCTCCAAACATAAC